>NC_090660.1:50148786-50815786 GCF_013368605.1 Nyctibius grandis
AAACTAACAACAACATTGGTGGAGAAAGGTCTCGTGATTGCACCAGAAAAGATTCAACGAACTGATCCCTGGAAATATTTAGGATGGACAATTTCGGATGCTCAAATCCGGCCTCAAAAGGTGGAGCTACATACAGATTTGAAGAACCTGAAGGATGTACAAACACTTCTCGGAGATATTCAGTGGGTCCATAACTGTGTCGGTATCTCGAATACCGAGATCGCCCCCCTCACCGAACTGCTGCGACGAACACACCCCGCTGACACCATAGAGCTGTCTGAGACTCAACAAAGCGCGTTGCGGTCAATCATCGTCAAATTACAAACTGCATGGTCATCGCGACGCATTCGTGAACTACCTGTGTCCCTACTTGTCATTAACCGCGAAAACATGGTTTGTGGTGTCATTTGTCAGTGGCAACACAAAGCGGGGGAACTCCCCCAGGGCTACAGCCAATGCCACTACAAAAGCCACGATAAAGAGGAAGCATTTTGGGTGTTGGAATGGGTATTCCTTAGTGTAAAACCAAAGACAAGCATACAGACTAGACCAGAAGCCATAGAGAAACTAGTGAGAAAGGGTAGATCTAGGATTATAGAATTAACGGGACTGGATCTAGCGGATATTAGTATTCCTGTTAATGCTGCAGACCTAGAATGGTGGTTCCGCAATTCTCGACTCATTCAGGAGGCGTTTTTGGGGTACGAAGGAAGAGTCCATTCACAGCAACCGAAAGGCAAATTATGGCAGATATTACAGAAAAATCAATGGATAGAAAAATCTAAAGTACAGAAAACACCAATAGTGGAAGGGTTAACAGTCTGTACAGATGCGGGAAAGAAACAGCGCAAAGCGGTGTGTGTGTGGCAGGAAAAAGGGGATTGGGTACACTACATGCTGTATGGTCAGACCGATGATACCTTACAGACTCTGGAACTATCTGCCGTAGGCTGGGCCTTGACAAATTGGCTGAATGGGGCTATAAATATAGTCACAGATTCTATGTACGTAGCAGGTGTCATCCCACGCTTGGAGGAGGCATTGCTCTGAAACACACAAAATCCCCGCCTTGGGCAGTTATTCTTGCAGTTACGGTCTATTATGCGACAACGCAGTGCGCCTTGTTGCATAATACATGTGCGAAGTCATCAATGGGATCTTGGTTTGGGGAAGGGCAATCAGGTGGCAGACTCCCTGGTCAGTCCTGCTTGCCATATTCCTCCTTTAGACAAATTTCAACAAGCCAGACAAAGCCATGAGCATTTCCATCAAAATGCAAAAGGAATACAGAGACAATTTGGAATAACAGAAAATGAAGCAAAATCTATTGTTCAAGCATGTCCGAGGTGTGGGGCTCAGGGACCAGGCATCGGTATTGGTGTAAACCCGAAGGGTTTGGCAGCACTTGAGCTATGGCAGATGGATGTAACACATATTCCGGAGTTTGGGAGACAAAAATATGTACATGTCACAGTAGATACTTTTTCGAAGTTAATCTGGGCATCCGCGATGTCCGGAGAAAAGGCGCAACAGGTTTGTAAACATTTGTTGGCGTGTTTTGCCCTTATGGGGGTGCCAGAACAGATCAAAACAGATAATGGACCAGCATACACCAGCCAAAAGTTTTGTGTATTTTTAACACGCTAGGGAGTGAAACATGTTACTGGTATACCACACTCCCCGACAGGTCAAGGGATCATCGAGCGTACCCATAGAACCTTAAAGGAATATTTGAGGAGACAGAAGGAGGTAGATACTGATCCAACATCGCGGTTGCATAAAGTGTTGTTTACTTTGAATTTTCTGTGTTTGACAGGGGACCGAGAAGAACCACCGGTTGTAGTACATCACCAGCAGTTGAAATTTAATAATAACACCATTATACCTCAGTTACAGGTGATTTATCGGGAACCTGCTACAGGGGAGTGGAAAGGACCAGTGCCAGTGATCCTTAGTGGACGGGGATATATGTGCATGGCCACCGACCAGGGACCACTTTGGGTGCCGAGCCGATCAGTAAAACCACACCTACCCAAGAAATCAGAGAGGCGAGGAAACGCGACAGATGTAAATGACTGCCCATGAATGAGCCAAAGGAAACTTCTATTCTAGGAATCAAGTGTCCACTATGCCGAGGGTATGACCCCTGGGTATTGTGCATGTGTCTTACATGTGGTAGAAAGCTCTGGAGACGTGCAAGCCTCTCTGGGCAGTGGTGTGGTAGCTGTATACAACAGGAATTAGAAGTATCTAGGGTATTATTGGTGACGGGGCATGTCGTATTTGATGAGGAGTGTGAGGATGAGGTAGAACTATGGTCAAAAACTGAGACAATCTTCGCATCTATCTTTGCCCCCGGGGCTGCTTCGGCACATGCGATCTCGCAGATACGAAGGTTGGCCTGCCGGAGTGGAAAAAGGGTCAATAAAACATCCCAGGTATTAGAAGCTTTAGCAAATGATGTAGACAGTGTTAGGCATGCAACTCTGCAAAATAGAGCTGCTATAGACTTTTTTGCTTATGCATGGACATGGGTGCCAAGACTTTGATGGGATGTGTTGTATGGATTTAAACGATTCTTCTCAGTCTATTCATAAGCAGATCCAGGATTTGATAAAATCCACAAACCGGTTATGTGAACACCATGGATTCCTGGATGATTGGCTTGGAGACCTGGGAATTGGCGGATGGGTGATGGAACTGGTAAAAATGGTTCTTACGGGAGTTTTTGTGATTGCAGTTATCTTATTGGTGTTACCATGTCTATTTTCTTGTTTGCAGAAAGCTTTAATGAAACTTGTAAATCAGGCCTGGCTTGCTCACAAACAAGAAGGGGGAATTGTAGAGGCTTGGTTAAGTGAGAAGGGGCACGATATTGTGCCACTGAGCAGTCTGAGCAACCCAGGCTTTGAGCAAGAGTTAAGTCCAGAGCTAGCAACCTTGGACTCCCCTTGAACGGTGCAAAACAAGGAACTCCGCGATGCCTGCTTCAGCAAGAAACAGAACTGCGTCCAGGCAGGGGGGCGGTCACAGCTATGAGTATGTAAATCTATAGAGCAATCACAAGTGCGATCGGGATGCGTGATCAGCACGTACTCAGCTTACAGCCTATATACCTGCTGTGTGCTTAGCGAATAAACTGAGAACTTCCATACTCACATTGAGATTGTGTCGTTACTCTGGACTGTCGCCCAGCACCTGCGAGCCGCGCCCCCGTTTTCCGCTTCTTCAGAGGTCAGCAGCTTCACTCTGGTGCTGGCAGTGAGCACCAATTTTAGCAGTGAATTGTCAGCATCCAACTCCTTTACCAGGAGGAATATGGTGTTCATGTTGATCGTTTCTTATTCCTCACTCTGGGATCCACTTTGGTTCATTTTTATGTTTGTTAACGTGCATTTACACTTTTCTCTTTCCTCATTGTTCTGCAACTCTGCATTGCATCCAAATTTGTGAAATCTTGTCACTTTTATGTATGTTAGATACTATTTCTTTGTTCTCTTTGTTAACCCTAAAAACAATTTTATCAAGCTCCAGGTTTGCATGTCTTTGAGTATTCATCACTTATTTGCAGCTGTGGGTTCTCCAGTGCCAGAAATACAAACCTGCATAGTTTTTGTAATTTATAATGGCACACAGTAAATGGAGCACAATGGAATTGGTATTAAAAATGGAGGAAGGCAAGAGAAAATTTAGAAGGAGGGAAGGAGGGAAGGAGGGAAGGAGGGAAGGAGGGAAGGAGGGAAGGAGGGAAGGAGGGAAGGAGGGAAGGAGGGAAGGAGGGAAGGAGGGAAGGAGGGAAGGAGGCTGACTTGAAATTCAAGCCAAACCCAAAGTATTTCTAAGGCTCAAGGGATTATTTTCATGTTGGTAACCCTTCAGATTTCTGTTCAGTAAACCCTACATACTCCATTGATGAACAGATTTCTTTGAGAATTTCTGAAGAGGTGTCAATAGCATCAGTATTTTTTTTTAGTTGGCTGGATAAGTCTTACAAAGCATCAGTGAAACATGAATCAAGCTTTTAAAATGTTATGTTCTGTGATTTGTGTGCACAATTTGAAATATTAATCTTTATCTTTTTAGGAGGGCTTCTTGCCCACCACAGAAGAAGAAGCCACAAAGCTTTTCTTTTCTCTTATGGTTTTAAGTGGAAAATAAATTCAGGAAAATACAATGCTATGTACATATAATACATTCATGTTAAAGTTGCCCTTGGGACTTAAAATCTTTATCATTTCCGTATCATTATCACTTCAAGGTGTTCAATCATAACAATGCATTGATGTAGGATTGTTGTTTGTTTTCAAATATTTGCTTATCCTCCTCTGAGATAAGCAACTAACTCTGTTGAGAACTTAAGAATTAAACAAGGCTGGACTGGATCGGATTATGAATAGAAAGCCACTGCAGTTTTCTGTGATGGGAAAAAAACAATGAGGTGCTTTACAAAGTAGCATCATAGAATCACAGCATCACAGAATCATCTTGGTTGGAAAGGACCTTTAAGATCATCAAGTCCAACCATTAACCTAACACTACCAAGTCAACCACTAAACAATATCCCTAAGCACCACATCTACTCCTCTTTTAAATACCTCCAGGCAAGGTGACTCCACCACTTCCCTGGGCAGCCTGTTCCACTGCTTGATAACCCTTTCAGTGAAGAATTTTTCCTGATATCCAATCTAAACCTCCCCTGGCACAACTTGAGGCTCTTTCCTCTTGTCCTATCACTTGTTACCTGTGAGAAGAGACTGACACCCTCCTCACTACAACCTCCTTTCAGGTACTTGTAGGCAGCAATAGAGTCTCCCCTGAGCCTCCTTTTCTCCAGGCTAAACAACCCCAGTTCCCTCAGCCACTCCTCATAAGACTTGTTCTCCACACCCTTCACCAGCTTCATTGTCCTTCTTTGGACTCACTGCAGCACCTCAATGTTCATTTCACCCAAAACTGAACACAGTATTCAAGGTGCAGCCTCACCAATGCCAAGTACGGGGGACAATGACTTCCCTAGTCCTGCTGGCCACACTATTTCTGATACAATCCAGGATGCTGTTGGCCTTCTTGGCCACCCTGCTGGACCATATTCAGCAGCCATCATTCAACACCCCCAGGTCCTTTTCCACCATGCATCTTTCTAGCCACTCTTCCCCAAGCCTGTAGAGGTGCATGGGGTTGTTATATCCCAAGTGCAGGACCTGACACTTAGCCTTGTTGAATTTCATACAGTTGGCCTTAGACCATCAATCCAACCTGTCGAGATCCCTCTGTGTCACAGACTGCTTCCCAATGTTGATGCGGGCTGGACAGAGCTCAGGTGCTGATTGTTTTTACAATCTTTGCCTGCTTGTTCTGAGGAACATTGCAGAGTTGTTACCTTGCCACGGTAGCTGTGAATGCTGCTGCTGCTGCTGCTGCTGCTGCTGCTGCTGCTGCTGCTGCTGCTGCTGCTGCTGCTGCTGCTGCTGCTCCAGAACTGTTAGCAGTCCATCTCTCCTTAAGCCTGGAGATGTTTTACCTCTTGATTGCTGGGTGTGGCATCACGTCTCTTGATTGCTTGGGCACAGCTGTGTGGTATCCCGTAAGGCAGCAAGAGCAGCAAGTAGCTTCAGCTGTTCCTCTTGGCTCTTGCTCTGGCATAATAGACTTCCCACACCTCTGCAGTGCCTTCCTGCCCTCCAGGAGATCAACACTCCTGCCCAACTTGGTGTCGTCTATGAACTTACTGAGGGTGCACTCAATCCCCTCATCCAGATCTTTGATAAAGATATTAAAGAGAACTGGCCCCAACACTGAGCCCTGGGGAACACCACTTGTGACCAGCTGCCAAATGGATTTAACTCCATTCACCACAACTCTTTGGAGCCAGCCATCCAGCCAGTTTTTTACCCACCGAAGTGTACGCCCATCAAAGCCATGAGCAGTCAGTTTCTCCAGGAGAATGCTGTGGGGGACTGTGTCAAAGGCTGTACTAAAGTCCAGGTACACAATATCCACAGCCTTTCCCTCATCCAATAAGCGGGTCTTCTTGTCCTAGAAGGAGATCAGGTTAGTCAAGCAGGACCTGTGTTTCACAAACCCATGTTGACTGGGCCTGATTGCCTGGTTGTCCTGTACGTGCCCCATGATAGCACTCAAGCTCATCTGCTCCATAATCTTCCCTGGCACCAAGGTCAGACTGACAGGCCTATATGTCCCTGGATCCTCCTTCCGGCCCTTCTTGTAGATGGGTGTCACATTCACTAATTTCCAGTCCCCTGGTTAGCCAGGACTGCTGATAAATGATGGAAAGTGGCTTGGTGAGCACTTCTGCCAGATGTCTCAGTACCCTTGGATGTATTCCATCTGGCCCCATGGACTTATGCATCTCTAAGTGGCATAGCAGGTCTCGAACCTCTTCCCCATCCCTGTCCTCCAGCTCACAAGGCTGGGTACCCAGAGAACAACTCATCTTACTACTAAAGACTGAGGCAAAGAAGACATTAAGCACCTCAGCCTTTTCCTCATCTTTTGTCACCATGTTTCCTCACACATCCAGTAAAGGATGGAGATTCTCTTTGGCTCTCCTCTTGTGGCTAATGTATTTGTAGAAACATTTTTTATTGCCTTTTACAGAAGTGGCCAGATTAAGTTCTAGCTGGGCTTAGGCCCTTCTAATTTTTTCCCTTCATAGCCTCACAACATCCTTATAGTCCTCCTGAGTGGCCTGCCCCTTCTTCCAAAGCTCATAAACTCTCCTTTTTTTCCCAGGTTCCAGCCAAAGCTCTCCGTTCAGCCAGGCCGGTCTTCTTCCCTGCCGGCTTGTCTTCTGGCACATGGGGACAGCCTGCTCCTGCATCTTTAAGATTTCTTTCTAGAAGAGTGTCCAGCCTTCCTGGACCCCTTTGCCCTTCAGGACTGCCTCCCAAGGGACTCTGTCAGCCAGGCTTCTAAACAGGCAAAAGTCTGCCCTCCAGAAGTCCAAGGTAGCAGTTCTGCTGACCCCCTTCCTTACTTCTCCAAGAATCGAAAAGTCTACCATTTCATGATCACTATGCCCAAGACGGCCTCCAACCATCACATTACCCACAAGTCCTTCCCTGTTCGCGAACAAGAGGTCCAGTGGGGCACCCTCCCTAGTTGGCTCGCTCACCTGCTTTGTCAGGAAGTTATCTCCCACACACTCCAGGAACCTCCGAGACTGTTTCCTCTCTACTGTACTGTATGTCCAGCAGACATCCAGTAAGTTGAATTCCCCTATGAGAACAAGGGCAACAGATCGTGCGACTTCTCCCAGCTGCTTTTAGAGTATTTCATCTACCTCTTCATCCTGGTTGGGTGGTCTATAGCAGACTCCCACCATGATATCTGCCTTGTTGGCCTTCCCCCTGATTCTTACCCATAAACACTCGACCCTGTTGTCAACATCCTCAAGCTCTAGACAATCAAAACGCTCCCTAACATACAGGGCCACCCCACCTCCTCTCCTACCTTGCCTTTCCCTTCTGAAGAGTTTACAGCCATCCATTGCAGCACTCTGGTTGTGCGAGTCATTCTACCATGTTTCCGTGATAGCAACTATGTCATAGTTTTCCTGCTGCACAAGGGCTTCCAGCTCCTCCTGTTTGTGGCCCATGCTGCGTGCATTGGTGTAGATGCACTTCATCTGGGCTATTGATCCTGCCACCTTTTTTGGGGGAGAAGCCCTAATTCCTGTATGTTCATTCTGGGGCACTTGAGCGGTTTCTAAATCATCACTAACCCAGTATCACTATCATGATACAACAGTGATAGAAATGTACATTACACTTTCAGCAATATTAAATAACATTTATTTCCTTATGCAGTATGGACTATAGTAATTATATTATTTAACTATTATTGTCTTTAAATTATATCTAACAATATAACATTTATTAAAATATTTTGTATTTTTATTGTTGTAAGTATGATTACATTTCTTGCATGGCAGGCACGTGAGTTTAAATTTCTCCCTTGCTTATTGACATGAAAAAAGTATCCTTACGGCATTTTTTTTTAATTGACTTTGCTTGAGGCTGTGCCTACAACTTACCAAGACTATCAAATGAAAATGGTGACTGAGATTCAAACTGAACTGAGCTGGAGGGATACAGCATTCTCTTTAAAGTTTACTTTAGATCTTTAAGTCAAGAAGTTTTAAAAAAATTCAGTCAGTCTCAGTCATCTCTAATACATGAAACAGCATTTGAGTTTTGCTGGTGAGTTTGTTTTTAGCTTTATACTAGAGGTGCAAAAGAGGAGAGCAAGAAACAGCTTTTAAAGTCCAATAGCAACTTGAAATAATTTTAAAGTTAAAGTGGAATATAACATTCTTCTTCTTCTCATTTTTGTAAAGAAGTAATCTTTTGGGACACGTAAAATATTTTGCTTGCTGTATAGCTTCTCAGAGAGAATCCATAAAGTTTACCAAAATATTAGTTTAGTCATTCTAAAGATTATTTGAAACTTAAAAATATTAATTGCTTCCATGATAGGAGAGAGAAAAAACGGTGAAAACAGAATTTCCTAGCATTGCATTATGCAATCAAACATCGGGGGTTTTTGTATGTTTACATTCTGGTTATGGAAAAATGCTCTTCTTTCCATCACACTTTAAGATTTTGCATCTCCTCTATTATACCACTGCCTGGTTTACAGTGCAGAGGCAACTACTTATTTCCATTTTGTGTATCTGTCTTTGTTAACTACAACCAAAGATGGTGAAATTGCTCAGCTATCTACTTGGTCTTATATTCTGGGTTGGCATTATCTGCTTCCATAAGAACAAGAACTTCACTCATATCTATGCATATTTGCATAGGTTGCAACTCCTATTCTGTCTCCTCCAGAATATCATTCAGAGCTCAGACTGCATCACATCTCCTTTCCTTTGCACACCCCTCGGAACTCACAAAAGTTGGGAGACCTCCTTGTCAACATCTGTCTGGCGTATTCCCAGTAACCATCCTTTGGAACAGGAAGAAAGAAGTCAGGGAAGGACCTCCAGGCATATGCAGTTGTGGTGACATCAGTCCTGCAGGCAAAGGCAATATTCCTTTGCTCTTAGCACACCTTCTAAGACTTATTCCTGTTTAGTGGTTCTCTACTTCTTCACGCTTTTTGCTCACTAGTTTGGATGCTTATGACTTATTTTCCCACCCAGGGGTATTTTTTATATTTGTTTTTCATATCCATTTATTTTGTTGTTTATGCTATTTTCCCGAATTAGAGAGGGCTTTTAATGCAAGGACAGACATGAAATGGAGACAAGAACGGAGATTAGTGGAGGCACTGGTGCCTATCTCAAGAGAGAGTGAAGGAAATGTTTGTATGAGTCAACTATAAAACAATCTTCTCCCAAAAACACTTAGATAAGTTTCCACTGCATTGTACTACTTGCTTAACTAGTTAACACTTGAATTAAGGTGAAATTAGAGTATTTTTGATTAATTTAGTCTTTAGAAAAAGTAAAAAAATTCAGCATACTCTTTTGAGTGACAGGATAGAAAAGGACCAGATCTAGGCCTGATATCTGAAACTACATTTACTCCCTGTGTAAGGAACTTTGCTATTGTGGAAGCTGAGAAAGACTTGATTTTACTGCATTTCATCTCATTATCAACATGTGGGTTACTTAAGCTAGGTTGTTCTCAGTTAATTTCTATAGCTTTGTTGCACTGCTGATATAATATTAGGACTAAATGGGCTTTGTTTCTAAATTTCCTGGATAACCTTTGAGACTAGCCTGACTTCTTTGTTCAGTGCTGTTATATCCAAGCCTTTGTCAACAACACCATCACAGTACCTGAACCATTTAGATTATTTGTACTTCCCATACATGCTGTAAAGTCTTCCTTGTACCAACACAGCAGAGGTAAGCTCTACCACTGCCTTACGGACCTGAAAACAGTGTTGTTTTCATTCTGGTTGCTATATACTGTAGTCAGGGACTACTACTATATACTGGGACAGGGAGCTAGATCAATGGGAAAGAAAGAAATATAGTTCTAAAACCCCCACGTGTGTATGTATTTTTCCAAATTAACATTATACGTGTAAAACATATATTCAAGGGTCATGAAAAGGAAGAAAAGAGATATATCTTAAAACGATAGCAATAAAGTAATTGGAAGAAATTAAAGAAGACAGCAACAAAATACTATAATTTAGATTATATCAGTATCCTGCATATATATACTGCCCCTCCCCAATGTCTACAAACACGTCAGAATATGTGTCTGAAATATGATTATATAGTGGTATTATATCATGCTATCATATATGGTACATATCACTTTATGTTTGAGAACAAAATTTGCCATCTGTATGAAAAAAGGTTGTATTTTGAGCCTTTCTAACTTTACTATGTTGTTAACATTTGAAGAGTATTTGCGGTGGATTGTTTTTCTATTTTTATCTTGAAAAATAATTTTGTGAAGCTGAGATTTCAGGTTCTGCTAGTGCAAAAAGCCCTCTGAGAATTGATCTGTTGTGCTTTGCCTCAAAGGAATTTTTTATGGCACTGACAAGAAAGCTCACATGCTTTCATCAATTTTTGTGTTATTTTTTAGAAACAGCTGTTTCAAAAAACGTCAGTAGAATCCACATTAAATACTTTGCTTCCTAGATCCAGCCAACACAAGAAAGAGTCATCCCTGCCAATCTACTGAGTTCTTGCCTGTGAGAATATGTATTTTCTAGAAACAGCATCTGTGCCACTGTCCTACAGGAATACCAAAGTGATGGAAAAGAACTGAAGCCTTTTCTTTCAAGAATTCCACAAGGGAAACTTTTGCTCCAAAGTGAAACCCGTGTATCTCATGCATTTACTTCTTTCATGAACCTGGTGTAAAGAAAAGAAGGAAATTTGCCAGTTGTTTCAGTAGAGGACACAGTTCTTCAAGGTGCTGAGTGCCAGCTGAAAGTGGAGGCAAATGCATATAGTTCACTTGGGAAGTCAGCAAAGGTTTGACCATGCTTAGCATTTATGAATGAAAATTAGTTAGTTTTTTCTCCAGTGGCAGGCTGAGAAGAGAACCTGTATTTCTGCTCAGACATGTCACTCTGAAAACAAATATAATTAAAAATCCAGGATGAATTCTTGTTCCCATGTGTATTGAGAGGGTGAGTCAGAAAAGGTGGTATAATGCCCCGTTGCTTTTATTTTGAGGATGGGCACAGGTTTGCATTGTTGACGGTGTCTTGCCGATTAAAGCTTTTAGTGTCCTTTCAGACATATCACTGAATAACCCCTGGACAGTTCTTGTTGCACTGTCCTTTCCAGGAGTTTCACTTGACTGCTGTATACCTTAAAGTTATAAAATGTTCTGCCCTCACTGTTCAGTTGATGGATTTCTACCCTAATATTAAATTCAGGCTGATGACTTGAACATTCTGATAGAGATACTGCCTGTATCTCCCTTAGGCCCCTTATTTTTTTATAAGCTTGAATGGAGCTATCACAGCAAAGAGTTCAACCCATGCAATTCAAATGTGGGAGTCTACTAAGTGTAATGTTTGAAGTTCAGTGTGAGCAACATGTGGCATTAAAAATGTGCTAAATAAGGCATAGCCCACTAACTTACTATTCAGGCCCCTGGGCTCCCCCCCCGTTCAGAGATATCCTACCTCCTGCAGGTCCAGTAATGCAACACATTACTCTGTAATTTAAATAATGTCAAAAAGATTAAGTGCTGACAAAACCTATGAAGATAATTAACACATAGTTGTTAGCATGCCTGACTAGACTTACTCCTGTGTCATTTTTAGCAAGTTTTATCAGCAATTGGTTTAACTTTCATTTGCACTTTTCTCCATTTAAACTGTTAATACTTCTAAGCTGGCAGAGGAATGAATAAACAATCATAGAGCTATAAGCAATTATAAAAATTGCTTAACTGGTGTAATTACAGTATGAATTTCTTTGCCCATTTGTCACATTGTATTTGAGTTCAGCATGGTGTAAGTTCAGTGAAAGATCCTTCAGACATTAACGCAGGAGTGGCAGAGCAGCCTCTGGCTTCTGCATGAGTCTCAGCTCTGTTGTGGGCTCTAGGAGGTGATTTCTTGGGTAGCTGTTAACGATGGGGAAAAAGCTTTTCAGAAAGTACTGAGTCACCTACTTCTCACTTGGGAAATGTACTGTGCAAGCACTCTGGGGTTGCTGCAGCTTTCTGCCAGGTTTCAGCTGTTACAGGCAGCACGTCCACAGGTGCTATGATCTCAGGAACCTGTGAAGAGGACACAACATAGAGATTTAAGTTTTGATGGGATCTGTGTAATCAGAAAGGTCTACAAGTCCGTGAAGTCCTTTAACTTTCTTTGGTACTTGGGGAATATAATCCCTCACTTTGGCTAGGAGAAAGCTGGTAAGAGCTCTGAGAATTCATATTTCCCATTTCATTCTTTGTTTGTTTTGTTGGTTGGGTTGTTTTGTTTTTCCTGCTGACCTTTATGACTGTTAAGTTAGAGCTTTCTGTTTGTTTGGTTTTTGTGCTGTAGAAAGTAAGGACTCAGCCTGCTGAAAGATACCCAGTTGGAAACAAATAATTTTCTTTCTCTGAAAGCAGCAGAATTTAGCAAATTTGGTTAAAATAAAACCAACTGTACAGCAAAACCAGAACCCCACTACTACATTGGAAGTAAGATCTGCTTGTCTTTATCGTCTTCTTTCTTTTTATTTTTGCTTTTCTTTTTTTTTTTTTTCTTTTGTTGTTGTTTTGTTTGTTGGGTAGTGTATTAAATAATAGCACAAAGGAAAAAAATCTATTCCCCATTGTTTGTTTTCCATGTTATATATATAATAAAGACTTTAGAAATTGAATGATATTTTGATTATATGGAAATTTCCTGCATTTAGTTTTCTGGATTTTGCCTCAGTTCTTACCAGAAACATGCTTTGGTCTTTTAATAGGCTCGTCTCTGTTCCGTACCGGATATGCTCACCTGCAGGCCTTTTAATTTACAGTGTAACCTGCTAATGAAACAGCTTTCAACATTGTTTCTGTTTCCTTAATAATCCCCCAGGGTATTGCTACTGTATTTGTCAAAAAAGCCCCAAAGCCTAGTACTAAACTTGCTGCAAGACAAGAACCCAGCATAAAATTTTGAAAACTTACTTCCACATGTATGTATTATATCACCTGAATACAGGAATGTCTTAAGTTGATAGGCTGTAGAAATTAAAATTAAGACACTTTCTATTTTTTTATCTGTTTTTTTTTTTTTTTTAAATTTTAATTCACTGTTTCATTTTGTCTGTATACTACTTAACAACTTCTATTTTTTATTTGTTGTCTTTACAGTGTTGGCCTATAAAATTTCCTTTTTTTCCTTTCATCTCTCTGATTTCTCCTTCTTGTTTATGTTATTGAAAACCTGACTTCAACAGATTTCCTTCAAGGTTACTCTGATGTGAAGGAAAGTGGTCTCATTTTCCTTGCAGAAAGGCTAATTATTCAAAGCTTCAAAGATCTTGTTACTCTGCATATACAAACGTTGAACCCGTAGGAGATTCTTAATCCAAGAAGTATGTTAGCAATTGCCACTTCTAATGTTCTTGAGATTGAGCTCATGGGAAGAAGTTACCTCCAAGCAATATAAATACGCATTTTTAATGATACTTACAAAAGGAGATCTGGAGGAACCAAGAATAAGCCAAAAAATGGTAGGTTGTTCCTTTCTATTTCTTCGAATTGTAACATTATATTTTAGTTATTGTACTTGAGACATTTAATTCAAGGCAGTGATTACAGAGTGATCAAGTGTCTCCTCTTAATTAAGGCCTCAATAAGTGTTCCATTACCAGCCTTTTTTTACCTTATTTTTATTTTTTTTTATTATTTTTTTTTTAGCTCTGGGGATTCTTTTTTGTCTTTATTTTTTCAGATTACTTTTAAGGTAAATTAAAAATATCCTGAAAATATGAAGAAAATTGATCACGTTCGTCTCCAGAGAGTAATTTAGAATTGCTCTTTTTAAGTGGATTCCAGCCAGGGTAATTCTTTTCCCCTGTAAGCACTACTGACAATTAATTTTAGGGCAGAAAAGTAAAAATCACAATTTATCTTTACCCTCGATCCCCCTAGAAATCTGTCCTTTGTTTAGTATATAGCCATACAAACAATTTGTTTTTCACATGGTTTAGTTCATGTGAAAAGTGCTAGCTAAGGGCAGTAAGAGAGGAAGGGGAGAAGAGACATCCATAATGAGGATTAAATTGATTGTGGATGTGTTTAAGAAAAGACTGGACATGGCACTTAGTTGACAGGGTGGTGTAGGGGCAGCGGTTGGACTCGATGATCCCTGAGGTCTCTTCCAACCTGGTTGATTCTGTGATTCTGTGTGTGTTTGTAGAAACAAAAGTGATTTACTTTTCTAAGATCCTTAATTCCTGTCCCACAAATGTTGCAGAGGCTTCTATTTTCTTGAGATGCAAACTCGTGCAATGTTAAATGCTTGAACTGATGACAATGTTTCAATAAACTTATTAGTCCCAGTTCTGGTGAGAATTCAGAGGTTGGGACTGGTCTATGCTGAGCACATCATGGATTAACATGGCTGAAACAATGTGCAGAGGTAGATCCTGAGACTTATTGATAGGCCAGTGCTGGTTAAGAAGACTGGCAAGTGAGGACAGTATTTAGCCCACATTGTGTCAAGTAACTCTCTCATTGCATGTTTATCCACTTCGTTTACTGCATTCCTTCATTTCTGATCATGATATTTTTCCTTAGAGAGTAAAGAGAAGGAGAAAGAGGGTAAAGAACACAGACTTAAAATGCTCAGAGGTGGATCTAGTTGGAGTTCCTTCCTGCAAATGTATGAACTGCAGGGAAAAGAAAGAAATTGATTTGTAGTGCAATTTTTTAAACTTAATTGTTCAAACATCAGGTGCTTTCAAAAGCAACTGCTTTCAAAATGCCTTCTCTATTGCAGAATGCATATGTTACTAAATTCTTGACTTAGAAAAATGTGCCTATCACATATATGTGCTTGAAGATTCCTGTTTGTTTGGTGGTGGTGGTGGGTTTTTTGCTGTATAAATTGTTTGGTTTTTTTTTTTTCTATCACATGAAATGATTGGGATCAAGCTAACTACAGAAAACTATAGAAATTTCAGGGAGTTTGAGAATAATTCAAAAGTGCTTTCAGCAAGCTTTACAGCAGTTTTAGGACAACCAGAAGATCTGAGGTCTTATTCAGAAACAATATAGTTGCATAAAAAATATCTGCTTTTAGTAGTGTATGCTTCTTCAAGTCTTGAATGTTTTTGGCATTATGGTCTTTTTACAGCATTTGTATTATGGTCTTGTATTTGTTTGCTTGACATTCTTGGAATTTTAAAGAGAATGGGATAGCAAAAGATAAAGTCATTGATTTCTCTAATCTGCTGGTCTTAAACTTGTTGCCATTTTGAATGGCACTTTGAATATATACATAGAGCTTCATGTATACTTGATTGCCGCAGTTGAGCAGCAGGACACTGCATGGGATGTGTGAGCTCTTATTTCACTCCCATGCTGTCAAGTGATCCCTTGTGCCAGGCTGATGGATCAGAAAGAAGCCTATTCTCTTAAGTGCGTAAATGGGAAATAGCTGTTTGTAAGGGGATATGCAAAACACTTTGCTTTTTATTGACATTTCTTTTCCTGCAGCATCTTTCAAGAAAGGTCATTCTTTCTGTTTCTTCTGTTTCTTCTATTGATGATTCAAATTACACTTAGTGTTGTGAATAGAAATGCAATGCCATTAACACCCTATGGTGCTAGCCTTTATTTTAATGAAATATTCATTCCTAAAGAAATAGGCAGCAAGCTGTTAAGAGTGGGGGCTGGCACATATAAGTTAGGTTGGTTGAAGTTAAAGGGACAAGAATAGAGTGCTGAATGTGGCAGGCTTCAACCTCCTTCCATTCTGGGTATTTAAGTGGATTTAAATATTAAGTGATTCTTAGGGAGCCTTTTGGCAGACAACTTAATCATTCTCTCTCACATTAATTGTCTTTAAATATTAAGTTTTCTTTGAGACTTAGCTCTTCAGGACAAGGACCAAGCCTTCATATGTTCCCTTACAGAGGCCAGCAGATTCATAAGTATTTTTTCATAAAGTGAACATTAATTAAAACTGATATTTAATCTTTCCTAACTCTCCCCAATAGTCTGGCAATTTGGAGTTTTAATGATCAAACCATTGTATTGCTAATTATTTTAACTGGAAAAAAAAAAAAGCCCTATGTCTTCTGCTGTTGCAGATGATGTTGAATAGCCTGTCACTATTATTTGTCAAAATTGTGGCCAATCAATGTGCAATTGGATACAGGTGGGAAAATGGTAGGAAAGTAGAGATGTGTATCTGTGTGAGACAAAGAAATAACACTCGTGACGGTAAGATGGAAGCACATTGAAAGAGTAGTTTTGGGGAGATAAACTTGAGAGTTTGCAAAAATAAAAACTGACTCTGTATAAGAGAAGTGTACAGGCTTGTTCACTCTGTGTCCTCTTGAAAAATAAAATCTTTCAGTATATAATCTCGTGTTTTGACACACCAGTGTTATTTTGCACTTGAACTATGTAGAGGCAAGTATGCTGTGTGCTGTAGGTGTTGAGGAAAACTGCAGCCTAATACCTTCAGAAGAATATAACCAACACTGGCAGCAAGAAATCTAATTGCTTTTAGGATGAAATTTAAAGGAATTATGATTAGGATTATAAAATGTCATTGCCTATGATACTACAGGATTCAATTCATAACTGAAGAGCAAAATTGTTCCATGCAAATGTCAAGTTTGCTTTAGTCTCTTGTCTACATATAGGATATCAGCAACTTTTCAAACCCCACATTGGGAAGCTGGCAGAACAGAGTTCAAAACTGCTTTGTTATACACACTGAAATTTTATTATTTGAAATTATTTCTCTAATCCACAGAAAAAGGATACTTTGCAATTAAGAATATTGCAATTTTCTGAATAGAAACAAATGGAAAACAGAGACCTGCTACTTTATATACTGTGTTACATTTTGCTTTTTTTCCACAATGGGTGTTTGGTTGTTGAGTGCCAATTTTGTTATTTCGGTAGTTCAAAATTTAAAAAAAAAATCATAAACACATTGAAGAATTTAAGTGTGCCAGAATACAATGGAAATTGTATTGGGAATTCCCAGTATTTGGGAATAGTTTCCCATGCAATCTAACTAGCATGGGTTTGCCTCAAAGAGAGTGTGGGATACTGGATTATTCTCTACATTTAATGCCTAATTAACTCAATTGTCATCTGATATTTAATTAGCAATAATCTTTCTGGAACACTCTCTGTGAAAACCATTTCTGATTTGAAGATTTTATCAAATCTAACTAATTCTTTTGGGTATAGTAGAGACTTAAGACTGCATTTGGGTGTATAACAACACTGTGACCATAATAATACAGGGTTTCTAATAATAACATGACCATTGTGTTCAGCGGGGGGTTTATTGATAGGAATGGTAGAAATCCTGCAGTGACTGCAATGTAGCTACTTGAGTCAGTGAATACTGGCACCTGCCACACAAGGTTGAGAAGCTGAGATTAAACTGCTAAAAAGCACTCCTTGTTGGTCACTTACACTGTACCTGTAGGTAGAGAGAGACCACTATGTTTGAAGTGGGCCACAAAGATGACCAGAGGGCTGGGGCACCTCTCCTAGGAAGAGAGGCTGAGAGAGTTGGGATTGATCAGCCTGGAGAAGAGAAGGCTCCTGTGGGACACCTTTTAGCAGCCTTCCAGTACCTGAAGGGGGCCTACAGGAAAGCAGAAGAGGGACTTTTTACAAGGGCATGTAGTGATAGGAGGAGGGGTAATGGTTTTAAACTGAAAGAAGGGAGATTTAGATTAGATATTGGGAAGAAATTCTTGACAGCGAGGGTGGTGAGACACTGGAACAGGTTGCCCAGAGAAGCTGTGGATCCCCCTCCCTGGCAGTGTTCAAGGCCAGGTTGGATGTGGCTCTGAGCAACCCGGTTTAGCGGAAGATGTCCCTGCCCATGGCAGGGGGGTTGGAACTAGATGATCTTTAAGGCCCCTTCCAACCCAAACCATTCTATGATTCTATGATTCCTTTCTGTATGCAATTCCTAATAACAGAGACTGAATGTTATGGAGGATTGATGTTTCTGCATCGGATATTGAACAAGTATGAGTTTTCCTCAATTTTCACAATATACAATACATTTGGGAGAGTGAGAAATTCAAAGAGAACATTTCCATTTACCTATTATTAGCCTCAAGATACTTCTAAGCATTCAGAATTTCCAGAATCAGGTACAGGTTAGTCTGTATGGAGTCTGAAAACAATGTAAGCAGCAAATCGGATATGTTAGGAAGATGGTATAAGAATACATTTATATCACACTGTTATCTGAGAATATTAAATCAGTTATAAACCAATAGTTTACACAGAATCACAGAATCACAGAATGTTAAGGATTGGAAGGGACCTCGAAAGATCATCTAGTCCAATCCCCCTGCCGGAGTAGGATTACCTAGACCATATCACACAAGAACGCGTCCAGGCGGGTTTTGAATGTCTCCAGAGAAGGAGACTCCACAACCTCTCTGGGCAGCCTGTTCCAGTGTTCGGTCACCCTCACCGTAAAGAAGTTTTTCCTCAAATTTAAGTGGAACCTCCTGTGTTCCAGCTTGCACCCATTGCCCCTTGTCCTGTCAAGGGATGTCACTGAGAAGAGCCTGACTCCATCCTCATGACACTTGCCCTTTACATATTTATAAACATTAATGAGGTCACCCCTCAGTCTCCTCTTCTCTAAGCTAAAGAGACCCAGCTCCCTCAGCCTCTCCTCATAAGAGAGATGTTCCACTCCCTTAATCAACTTCGTGGCTCTGCGCTGGACTCTCTCTAGCAGTTCCCTGTCCTTCTTGAACTGAGGGGCCCAGAACTGGACACAATATTCCAGATGCGGCCTCACCAGGGCAGAGTAGAGGGGGAGGAGAACCTCTCTCGACCTGCTAACCACACCCCTTCTAATACACCCCAGGATGCCATTGGCCTTCTTGGCCACAAGGGCACATTGCTGGCTCATGGTCATCTTGCTGTCCACTAGGACCCCCAGGTCCCTTTCCCCTACACTGGTCTCCAACAGCTCTGCCCCCAATATCTAGATTGTAGGTTGATAGAAATGAATTAATTTTTCATATCTGCAAATATGATCAAATATAGCATAAAAATTTCTTAGGTTTTTATATTATTACAAGAAAAATTGTTTTAATGTGACAGAACCACATGCAGGTGATGAATAATTACAGTGTACGGGAGATAGATAATTTGTCATAAAAGGTAAAGCTATTTCACAGAGCCTAAGCCATACTATTTTCAGATTCCATACTGATGAATTTTGAAATCTCACCCATTTCATTAAGATTACAGTGTTGTTCAAATAGCTTTTCTCCCTGAGGGTAGGTTTAATTGAATATTACACTTCCACCGTGCAGCAAATTATTTAACTCTCTACAAACAAAAAATACAAAGATATATTCTTAGTGCATGTTATCCCAAGTCAGGTGTTGGGTTTGGTTGTGGGGTTTTTTTTTGGTAGCTTGACTTGTAATAGGAACATATTAAAAAAAGGACGTAGTTCAAATAGCTTCCAAAATATTGCCTGTAGCTAACCTCAGATTTCACAGAATCACAGAATTGTTTGGGCTGAAAGAGACCTCTTCAGATTTTCTAGCCCAACTGCCTTGCTTGGGCAGGGTGAACTAGTGCAGATTGTCCAGAATCAAGCCCAGTCAGGCTTTGAATATCTCCACAGATGGCAACTCTACAACCTCCCTGGATAACCTGCTCTGGTATTTGGCCACCCTCACAGTAAAAAGGTGTTTTGTTGAGTTCCGATGGAATCTCATGTGTTTCAGTTTTTGCCTGTTGCCTTTTGTCCTGTCACTGGATGCTGCTGAGAAGAGTCTGGCTCCCTCATCTTTATTCCCTCCTCTCAGATGTTTATATAAACTAATGAGATCCCCCCTTAGCCTCTCCAGGCTGAACAGTTCCAGCTCCCTCAGTGTCTCCTCACATGAAAGATGTTCCCTTAACCATTATTGTGGCCCACTGCTGGACTCATTCCAGTAAGTCCATATCTTTAATGCACTTCAGAGCCCAGAACTGAACTCAGAACTCCAGGTGTGGCCTCTCGAGTGCTGAGTAAAGGGGAAGGCTCACCTCCCTCGGCCTGCTGGCAACACTCTTCCTAATGCAGCCCAGAATACTGTTGGCTGCCTTTGCCATGAGGGTGCTTTGCTGTCTCATGATCAGCTTGTTGTCCACTAGGACCCCAAGGTCCTTCTCCACAGGGGTGTTTTCCAGCTGGTTGCCCCCTAGTGTGTATTGGTGCCTGTGGTTATTTCTCCCCAGATGCAGGACTTTGCAGCTCACTTGTTGAACTTCATAAGGTTCCTGGCAGTCCAATTGTCCAGTCTTTCTGGAAGGCAGCACAATCCCTCTGGTGTATCAATCACTCCTCACAGTTCTCTATTATCTGTAAAATTGCTGAGGGTGCACCCTGTCCTCAGGTGATCAGTGAAGATGTTAAACAATATTGGTCCCAGTACCTGTACCCAACCCCTGGAGTACACCACTGTGACTGACCTCTAACCAAACTTTTTGGTGCTGTGTCATCTCATTGTAGAAGGCTGTCAGGTCAGTTAAGCATGTTTTTCCCCTCATAAAACCATGCTGATTGATCACCTTCTGGTCCTTTATGTGCTTGGACATGGTTTCCAGGAGGATTTTCTCCACCACCTTCCCAGGGACTGAGGTGAGACTGAGCAGCCTATAGTTCCCCAGATGTTTCTTCTTGTCCATTTTGAAGATAGAGGTGACATTTGCTTTCCTCCAGTCCTCAGGAACTTCTTCCAGTTGCCATGACCTTTCAAAGATAATCTAGAGTGATCTTGCAATAACATCAGCCAGCTCCCTCACCACTCATTGGTGCAACACATCATGGACTTATGTGTGTGCAGAGCTCCTTGACCTGATGGTTCCTAACCGAGTGTAAGTCTTCTTTACTCTAGACTTTCCCTCTAGTCTTAGGTGCCTGAGAGTCTCAAAGGCTGGTCTTACTGGTAATGACTGAGGCAAAGCAGACATTGTGTATCTCATCCTTTTCCCTGTCATTTTTCACTTAGTCCCCTGCCCCACTCAGCAGCAAGACCACATTTTCCCTAGAAGTCTTTGCTGCTTAAGTACGGTAGAATCATTTTCTTATTGCCCTTTACATCCCTTCCCAGATTCACCTCCATGCCAGCCTTGGCTTTCCTACCCCCATTCCTGCACAACCAGAGAACAACTTTACAGTCCCCCTGGGTAATCGCCCCTGCTGAGCAGGAACGCGTACAAATGATTACCAGCAGTGGTTTTCCAGCAGATGCAACTTAGCTGCAGACAATGTCTACAGAAGATATGGAGCAAAAGAAAAGTTATTCTTCCATTAACAGCTGCCAGAGCAGACACAATTCATCTTCAGTATCAGCTTCTCACTTTAAGGTTTCAACTGTACTGTTTTTTCTGACAACCACATAAAGGGATGGTTTAGAACTTTTCTAACTAAGGGGCTTGTAGGAGGCATGTTACTTGCAGGTCCCTGGAGTTTCAACACACCACATGTCTTCTTTCTACTCCTCAATGTATAAGAGGAAAGATCATAATGAACCTTCAGCCTTCTCAGTCTGTACGTTTTTGTTCTCCCACATACATTCAAAGTTGTTGTGTAGGATCTCTGACATAAATTAGACAAGTGTATTTCATTCTGTTTTTATGCCTATGTCTTCTTTAAACTTGACCTGTGTTTATATTCCCTGCACAGATCTGGTGATGAATATTTGCTTCCCTGAAGAGACCTCAAGTGAAGTGCTTTTTCTTTCATTTTCAAGATTTCTTCTAATACTTTGTTTCTTTTACAGACAAATAAAATCAAAGGTCACTATATTTTGAATACCAGCAATGAAAGCCCATGTATTTTCCTTGAACAGTAAAACAATTTCAGCGTGTTTTCTCTTTGGCATGAAAACAACCTGCAAATATTTTCCAAAAGCTATTCTTTTGTTTGTTTGCTTTTCAGACTGAAAATTTTCTTTGAAAAAATACTTTTCCACTGCGAAAATAAAATGTTACATTAAAAAATAAAATGGTTTTATTAATGGTCCTATTAACTTCCTTTTAATATAAGTGAGATTGCAATGGTGTAATATATGACCCTTAATTTTTATTAAGGCCCACTCTCAGAAAAAAAAGTGCAAACCCAAACCACAGCCCTTTTGTTTATATATATTTCTATGTTATTTTTTTATCTAAAAAACACAAAAATATTAGATCTGGTTGGAGACGAGAAATTTGCACACAAAAATCACATCCCATTGTTGAAACATATCTATTCCTCTGGGTTAGGGCACAATGCACCAAGGACTAGTATTTCACTTTCTGGAAAAGCAAGGAAGATGACAATAAATACATTATGTTTGTGGATAAAGTTTTTAATACCAAGAAGATTTCTCAGAAATGGTATCTACAAAGTGCAAGGTCTTAGTCACAGTTTATGAGACACTCCTCAGTGAGCAAAGGTGTCATGAGGTGACCCACTCATCTGATGTTAGAAGTAGCTTTTCCTTTACTGGAAACTAGCAGTCAGTATTTTAGCTTTCTTACTAGTTATTAGAATATTTTACATGTTAGCCTGCATTCATTTTCTTATCACAGATTTACCTTTCTGAAGATGAGACGTTATTAGTTGAAATGAAATGTGCTAGAGATATGAGGATTTCCAACTTAATTATTTCTAATGATTTTTCTTTGATATATATACCTCTTCACTTTCTCCCATCCTCTCCACCACAACACGTAACTATAAATCCATCAGCAGAAAGCCACTGAATATTAAGGTTAAATTAATAACTGATGTGTTAGAAGCATTTTGAAAGAAATATTAACTCCACAGGTTGCATTTGTGATATAAGAAATTACTATATATCTCTTGAGAGTTCTGTAAGGAAATCGTAAAAATGTCTTTACAAGCTGCTGTCTCAGCATAACATCAAAGCTGAAGTAAGCATACTGCAGGGTATTAAAATACAGTGTGTAATTCCACTGGATGCCAAACTTTAGGGTTCTTGCATGTAGATATCTTTCTAAGTCACCTTTAGCTAAAATACAAACATGTTAGTTGAAATTTACTTTAAAGCTTATCACGCCAATAGTAAGCCCTAAAACTTTAACTCTGCTTTTTCAAGCTCAGCTGAAGATAAATTAGGGAGTCAATTTATAAACATTAACCAAACATGAGCAAAGATAAAATATCATGGACACACACTGCTTTTTGAGCAGTTAATATTTATCAGCTTTTTCCACGGGAGCTTGTCCTGTTTGGTAGGTGTTAGCAATTGTTTCATATGACAAACATTCTAAAAATATTAAAAAAAAATATTCTTAACTTTATTTCATTCCATAGGATGATATAAACTAGAGAGACTATATGTTGGTAGAAAGAGATTTGCGGTAGAAAGAGATTTCTTTTCAACACAGCGGAAAATGAGATAAGCACGTAAGATTTTTGAGGATGTCTTTTAACAAAAAACCTAAAGGACACTATGAAATACCTTTTGGTTAATATTGTATCTGTCAAGTGACATTTAAATAACAAGAAGATGTCTCTATGAGGTTCTTCTACATACTTTCATATTGTCATTTGAAATAGGTCATCCTTCAAAACCAATACTGTAGATATACATACCCAGTACTTTTAACAGCACAGCTGTTTGGGTTCAGTCGGAACTATGACTTAAATGTAGCAGTACAGCAGAAAAGTGAAGGTTCTTTAAAGATCCTTCAGTTCATTAGGCAATAGTTGTTCATACAGATTTACTGACAATGTTAAAAAATTCAACCAATGATAGTAATTGCACATTTTAGATGTTGGATGTGTATTGCAATTATTACTTCTACCTACAGTGTCTTTCAATCAGTGTTTTATCATCAAAGATACTTACTTCTCACTTTGTCTCTTTTCTGTCTGTGAAATGATTATAAAACACAAAAACAAATGAAGAACATACACAGAAGAATGTGCAGGTGTAAACTATGTGAAGATATCTGTGAAATGGAGGTAGAATGAATATGAGAACAGAGATCCCATTTTGTGTCTGAATGAAAAACAGTTCAAGTAACAAGATTTTGGGTCTTGGATCATAATTTTTTGCTTTGGAGTAACCTAATAATAGCTGAAAAACTGGCTAGTGCATCTATATTGCACGTTTAGTTCAGCATGATTTTGGCTCTATTAGCATTTCAATTAACTGTTGGCACGCTAATTCATCTCTGCTACCTCATTAAAAAGAAAATCATTGAATTTTTTTCAGGCATGTGAAATAACAGTTAACTTACACCACCTTTTCTATTATTGTACATCAGTTGGACATGCAGATTGTCTGTTCAGTGACCTGTACAAAAACATTTGTTTTATGAAATAGGATTCTAAAAGATTATGATAAGCAATAAAAGCATGACTACCAACAGCCTTGCAAAGAGTCACTTACTTTCGATGGCTGGTATTTCCAAATTCTCACATATTGGAGGGGAACAAATGTTGCCTAGAAGCCATTTAACATTTTTTCCAAATCTTTACATCCTGGTTCCACGGCAGAACCTTGTAATTTTCTACAGCTGGTGCTGCAATGTGGAGGTAATAATACTAGAAATGTTAATGTTCTCTGTCAAACAGTCATTTCCTGGAAAAGCATAACATTTCTTAACGGGTGATCTTTCTTCATTTTCTCCCTAAGGAATAAAATAAACAACATATATCTCTAACAATGAAGGTCACAAAACCTCCAAGTTCCATACCATATCTTAAAAATAGAGATGTATTTCAGACTAGATCTTCAGCTCACGTAAAATAGTGAATCCACACATTTCTGTATTCTGTGTTTACTTGCTGTGTTTACTTACCTGAGCTGAAAAATCAATTGAGTTTAAGCAGCTAGAAACACAAATAATTGTTCTCTCACTTGCTGCGTATTTGACAGTCAGCAATGCTGGACAGTATCAAACACATCAACAGCACCTGTAAATGCTAAATAGTTAAGTGATCTGGACAAGAATCCAAGGCTATGAGCTCACAACTTTTGTTAATTATCAGAAATGGAGAATACTAGCTATTGCAAAACAAGGAAGAAGGAAGAAAATATTACTTGTGACAAATGGTGAACTTAGAAAATTGCTGGTGATACTTGCTGAAAGTAGGGAGTGTGTATTTACTTGAGCTCTAAAGTGTTTATATTCTCCCTCTGATCTACTAGACAAAATTACTACAACTGCAGAAACTGTAAAACAGTTTCCTTTTTGAATGATTTATTTTTGGAGCGTTACAGGAATTCTTTGGTGTGTTCTTCTCCAAACGAATTATCTGATAAAAAGCATTGAACTTCACTGAAGTACTCAGCAATTTTTCTCTGGCTGAAATAACACTGAAGCATTGGATACAATATTAACCTTAAACAGCACGCAGTCAAAAATTACAAGATCAAAAGAGATTGTCATAACACTAAAGCAAAATATTTTTGCATATTTAATTTGATTTTAATATGAAATATTCTATAATATAATGCAATAATACAATATTTAATATTATAACATTTTAATATTATAATATTTTAATATTTATTTTCAAAATTGTTATACTCCCAGAGTGTTGGTCTGTCCTGGCCCTTACGAGCACTGCTCAGAGGTGCTTCACTTACTTTACACCATGTGTAAAGATTAGGTGCCTGGCTTAAAGGCATGGACTCAGTTTTGAGAATAAGATGCCTAGATGTATTCCACTCTGTGTATGTAGTGTAAAGACAGAAATTGCCCCTTCATTATGCCGTTATATTTGTGTAACCTTACTTGTACCAGTGAAAATACATTGTCATACAATGGTCTTGGCATAATGGCTTACTCTACTCTAAACATCTTTTGGGCAATATGGTACCAAGAATATCTTTTGAATTACCACTGACTATAGCATTATATTTTAGTGCACTTCCTTTATGAATATAAAGAGCAGACAATAACAATCTCTCAGTGCCCAATTCTTAAACATCCTTTCAGCCTCAGGAGAAAATGTGCATCATTCTGTCGACACTGAAAACCTAATCCATTTTGCTAAACAACAACAACAAAATCTTTCAGAAAGAAATGGGGTAGTTTTTCCACTGGTGTTTTATTTCTTTTCACACATCTGGATAAGATAATTTAATTTTTGTTTCCAAACATTTAAAGAGTTAGCATTGTGGATCACTCCCTGAGGATCAATCAGACTATTTATATAAGATGATTAATTTAAAGTGGAAAGTTCTCTGCATGTGCAAGGAACCCTGTCAATCATAATATTTGGAGAGAAAAGGGGATAATAATACTTGCTTTCTCATTTCCTTTGATCCTTTTTTTTCCTATTTTAAGTGCAAACTCCCAGGGGCTTTTTCTTAACTATCTTTGTGAAGCACCTAGTGCAGTAGAGCCTGACTTCCCTTTAATCTAAACATTTCCATGATGAAAATAATTATTAACATAATATAAAAAATGAGGTCTGTCACTATATTAATGTTTCGTATGGTGGTCTCTGCTGCTGTTTATAGTGACAATGCTTTGAAACCTTTCCTCCCTTCTCCTTGTTATCCTTTGTTATCTCTTAGCTCCACGTCAGCTTTCTCCATCACTTGTAGCACTAACATGATACTCCTTAAGATTTAAATGTCAGAAATGAGCAAGGAGCTCTGTAAGGGATTTTGTTCGGCTCTTGTGGAGGTGTCTAGCTCACACTGTTCTTCATCTTGTCTTGGTTGAAACAAAGGCCATGTTTTCATTGTTCTGTTTACCTACTTATGTCAAAACACAAGCTGAAGTATTTGGGAAATTCTAGCAACTAACAGATGTTATTTGCAGCCTTCCAACCCATCTGTATGAGAGCTGTTAGAAACTAGCACAAAGTCAAAGCATTTAGTGTAAAAACAGTGTTCAAGTCATGAGACTCAAACAAGGAAGGTTTCTGCAGCAGTGTCTCAATAGGAAGTGGTGCTGGAGTTTGAAGCCAGAGCACTTTTCCTCAGTTCCTGCTTCAAGTCTGATATTTCACTGAAACAGAGCAGGAGAAAAGGGGGGAGGAACAAACACCTCCATCTGATAAAATTAAAGTAGAAGGGCAAAAGAAACAAGATCCAGAGTAATCTTCAGTGGAAAGGGAATTAATAACAAAAGGTTTTCTGCAGGAAATATTATTGCAGTTTTTTAACAACAACATAGAAAATCTCAATGTGAGCTCTTAGGGAAGGTATAAATTCAAACAACTGATTTTGCTTATACATACTCACACTGTCACTCCACTGTGACTGACTATTAATCCCCTACAATGGAAGAAGGCTCAGAAGCAATGGGCAAGGGTGATGTGCCCATGAAGCTCAGGAAATAGTGTAGGGAGTGACTGACCACAGCTGCTGCAAAGAAACTGATTTTATCTCAACACAAAGGGGACCTGAGAGTGGCCTTTGTTTTGGTCAGCTATGTGAGTTGGGTGGGTCAGCTGACTGTATCACAGTTGAGTGGATCAACTGGTGGTGTAAATGTTTCAATGAACTCATTAAAAAAGTGTAAATGTCTCCCTGAGTTAGCCACACCAACATAAGTGGAGTGTATACGTAGCCTAGCCCAACATAAAGTATAAAAAATAAACAACTAGCAAAAGAATTTTGAAGAAAGCAATGGGCTTGAGCTGGCTTTAACCCATATATTCCCTCCCAGCCACTGGGGATGCCCAGTGTCATGGTGGTGAGCATATTACAGAGACTGGTAATGGAGATCAGATTGGTATTGTGATTGAACTGCGTATTGCAATTGCTATATTTTGCTAAGTGTAACTTACATAAGTATTGTGTTTTCAGTATATTTTGTATGATTCTGCTAAATCAGAAATCCTATTGTCACTATTTAAGGCTGGGCGGGAGGTTAAACGGATGGCAGACACTCTCTATCTCCTTCCCAGAGGGGAAAAGAAAAAGAGAAAAGGGAGAGAGACTTATGGGTTGGAAAGTTAAAACAGTTTTAATAAACAATAACAATGAAAAGAAAGAGTATAATGAATAATGAATTGTATACAAAACCGTTACTGAGCTCCCCCGATGACGGCCATGTCACCGTTGATGCTGCAGGGCAGGCGCTGGGCAGTCCCGAAGCACACGTGGCAGCAGGCAGGAACCAGGTTCAGGAGGGAAGGCAGGTGCGCGGGCAGGGTCCTCCCAGGATGTCACCCACAGGGGAAGAGAGCACGACCCTCGTCGTCCCCCAGCTTTTAACTGTGTACATCACGTGGGTGGGATGGAATATCCCGTTGGTCATTTTGGGTCACCTGTCCTGTCCGTCCCTCCCTCCATGTGCCGCACTTTACTATCCCTTCCACTGTGGGACAAAGAGACCCAGCAGGGACCCTAGTTCCCATGGCAACAAGCCGTGTAGTCAACTTCAGAAAGTAAAGTCACTTAAAAGAAACTTAACTGAAAAATCCATCCTAGTCCAAATCAGGACACCCATGTAACATCAAATATCTTCAGATAACCAAATTTTATTAAATATTACACCCTCCATACATGCAATATCTAAAAGAACCTGATCAGAGAGTATTGTGCTCTGACAACCACATACTCGCAAACAGCAAGATGTATATGTCATGGTAGCTTGGCCAGTCATCAGATACCAAAATGCTTGTATGTGACTAGTCTGTCCAGGATTCCTTGTGATAATGTTGAGCACAAGGGACATCGCCTATTGAGTCCTACTCATATTTCCAGGTCTCTTCTTCATTTGCATACCATGTACTGGGCTTAGTGGTGCCTTTTTGCACACTGTAGGAGCTGGCAATGATCAGTCTCTGGTCATAGATCTGTGAATTACCAAGATTTCTCTCTCAACCAGTGTGTGTCCTGAAAAGCAGCACAGAGATATGCGCTAGGACCCTGACCACCCGTTAGATCATTCTCATGGCTTTCGTGTTGTTTTTTTTCCTTCCAGGTGCTTCCGTACCAATGCATATGCACTTATTCCTCATTCATATCAATCTTACCATTTCTATTAAGGATCTCTATATAGCCAATGATTTTGTGATAGTTCTGTAGATGACAACATTCAGTTTTTCCTTGTTTTCCAGTGCATGGTGTAGACAGCATGGTGAAATATTTGACTGTCATTATGTGTGTATTTTGTGGCCTGCTTTATCTCCATGGGATGCTGAAATAGCTCTTCTGGCTCTTCTAGTTGAATCGCATTGCATGCAACAAAGTGAAGGTGTCTATAAAGAAAATACCATGGATATCATCACCTAAACTTCAACAATAAATTTACCATTAGAACTAACTTGGTGTTGTCATTTAATTTTGGTTTGTTCCGGGTTTTTAAACTATAATTTCACCCAGAATTTCTTTGGTTTGCTTTTGAAAAGTATTGTAATTCAAAAAATAAGTTATTGTAAAAACTGAACAAGGCAGAAGAAAAGAGGGCTCAGCTGACAGCGGCAGCAGCAGCGACAGCGGCGACAGCGACTTGAGGTTAGTGCGGGGGCGAGGGCGACATCGGGCTTAATTGGGCGGTTTTCGTACTCTGGGCCCCCCCCCCGAGCCCCGCCCCGAACATCAGCCCCGAGCTGCTTCCCCTGCTTCCCCCCACACCCCGGACCCGGAGGTTCCCGGCAACGAATCAGGAGAGGAGAGGGCGTAGCTGGAGGCACCTAGGGCGATTTAAACGCACCACCCCCTGTTGATTGGGTGATAAAGAGCCTCCTGGAGGGCAGGGACTAGTCCCTGGCCACAGGGGAGAGACTCAGCAGTGACTGGGTGTGTCCCAGGTCAGGGGAGGCCACAGCTGTTTGCAGCTCGTTGGGGGACGGCGCTGACTCCCTCCCAGTGCACAAGGCGAGGAAGGTGCCAAGGAGCTGTGAACCAGGGGTGTCACCAGCAGGTATTTCCCAGCTCAGTGGAAGAACAATGGTATCTACCCGGCAGAAGAAGACCAAAATGGATGTGGGAACCCAGACAGAGCTCCCACGGAAGGAGGCGATGGTGCAGGTCGCAGGCTGCAGGGAATGCTTCAGCGTCTCTGTGGTGACAGGGGGCTGTGTGCGCTGTGAGCAAGTAGATGATCTGCTCAGCCGAGCGGCACAGCTGCAAAGCCAGGTTGAAAGGCTTCAAGCCGAAGTAGAAAGGCTTAGGAGCATTTGGGAGGCTGAAATGGAGATAGACTGGTGGAGCCAGGCTTTGCCCTCCCTGCAACAAAAATGGGAGCACCTGCCAGAGAGCTCCCAGGATCGAGGGACCCCTGTACTCTGCCCCTCTCAGGTGGAAAACAATAACCTAGAGGAGAACAATAACCTAGAGGAGAGGAGTGAGTGGAGGCAAGTCTATGGCCGTGGCAAAAGGCGAGTGCCCTCCTTGCCTACGTCGCCTCCACAGGTGCCTCTGAGCAATAGATATGAAGCCCTAGTGGAATACAGCCGGTCCAATGGGGATGTGGTGGAGAGGCAACCTATATCAGAGGTCCCACCACAGTCAGAAAAACCTGACAGGCGTATAGCTACCTCCTCCACAAGGAAGAAGAGAAGAGTTTTAGTGGTTGGAGACTCCTTCCTAAAGGGATCTGAGGGCCCAATATGCAGAGCTGACCCCCATCACAGGGAGGTCTGCAGCCTGCCTGGAGCCCGAATCAGGGATATCACCAGGCAACTCCCCAACCTGGTGAAGGCCACAGACTACTATCCCCTGCTGATCTTCCAGACAGGTGGGGAAGAAGCTGCATCCCGTAGTCTGAGGGGGATGAAGAAAGACTACAAGGCCCTAGGACGGTTGGTGAAAGAGTCTGGGGCACAAGTTGTTTTCTCCTCCCTCCTTCCATTTTCAGGTGATGACGTGGGATGGAATAATAGGATTCTCTCTATTAATGCCTGGCTACGAGACTGGTGCTACAGGCAGGGCTTTGGGTTCTTTGATAATGGCTGGATTTATTAGACACCAGGTGTGACGGTAACACATGGGAAAGGTTTATGTCGTAGGGGCAAAAGGGTTCTGGGACAGGAATTAGCAGGGCTCATTCGGAGAGCTTTAAGCTAGATTCGAAGGGGGATGGGGTAGTAGCTGGGCTTGCACCACTGGGGCAACTCTCTAGTGTTGAGGTAGACCAGGAGGCCTCCCATCCCCCTGGGGTGAAATCGGTGTGCTCAGCTCGCTCCCTGAAATGCCTGTACACCAATGCACGCAGCATGGGGAATAAACAGGAGGAGTTGGAAATCCGTGTTCGGTCGGGGGGCTATGATCTAGTGGCAATTACAGAGACTTGGTGGGACGCCTCGCATGACTGGAATGTGGTCATGGATGGCTATGTCTTGTTCAGGAAAGACAGGCCACTAAGGAGAGGTGGTGGAGTTGCTCGTTATGTGAGTGAGCAGCTAGAATGTATTGAGTTCTGTCCAGGGGCGGATCAGGAGCGAGTTGAGAGTTTGTGGGTGCGAATTAAGGGGCAGGCTGGCAGGGGTGATACTGTTGTGGGTGTCTATTACAGGCCACCGGATCAGGATGAGGAGGGTGATGAGGCCTTCTACAGGCAGCTGAGAGCAGTCTCTCAATTACAGGGTCTGGTTGTTGTGGGGGATTTCAACTACCCTGATATTTGCTGGGAGGCCTACTCAGCCAGCCACCCCCAGTCCAGGAGGTTTCTCCAGTGCGTTGATGATAACTTTCTGATGCAAATGGTGGATGAGCCAACTAGGAGAGGAGCGCTGCTGGATCTGATCCTCACTAACAAGGAGGGTCTGGTTGAAGAGGTGAAGGTTGAGGGCAGCCTTGGTTGTAGTGACCATGAGATGGTAGAGTTCAGGATCTCATGTGGCAAGAACAGAATAGCTAGCAGAATCACAACCCTGGACTTCAGGAGGGCCAACTTTGGCCTTTTCAAGCAATTGCTAGGGGAAATCCCATGGGACAGGGTACTAGAAGGTAAGGGGGCCCAAGATAGTTGGCTAGCATTCAAGGACTGCTTCTTCCGAGCTCAAGATCAGAGCATCCCAACAAGTAGGAAGTCAAGGAAGGGTAGCAGGAGACCTGCATGGTTAAACAGGGAACTGCTGGGCAAACTCAAGTGGAAGAAGAGAGTGTACAGATCATGGAAGGAGGGGCTGGCCACTTGGGAGGAATAGAAGTCTGTTGTCAGAGGATGTAGGGAGGCAACTAGGAAAGCTAAGGCCTCCTTGGAATTAAACCTTGCAAGAGAGGTCAAGGACAACAGAAAGGGCTTCTTCAAATACATTGCAGGTAAAGCCAACACTAGAGGCAATGTAGGCCCCACTGATGAATGAGGTGGGGGCCCTGGAGACAGAGGATAAAAAGAAGGCGGAGTTACTGAATGCCTTCTTTGCCTCTGTCTATACTGCTGGAGGCTGTCCTGAGGAGCCCCGGACCCCTGAGGCCCCAGAAGAAGTCAGGATAGAGGAGGAATCTGTCTTGGTAGATGAGGGCTGGGTCAGGGACCAATTAAGCAATCTGGACATCTATAAATCCATGGGCCCTGATGGGATGCACCCACGGGTGCTGAGGGAACTGGCGGAAGTCATTGCTAGGCCACTCTCTGTCATCTTTGCTAAGTCGTGGGCAACGGGAGAGGTGCCTGAGGACTGGAGGAAAGCGAATGTCACTCCAGTCTTCAAAAAGGGCAAGAAGGAGGACCCGGGTAACTATAGACCGGTCAGCCTCACCTCCATCCCCGCAAAGGTGATGGAACAACTTGTTCTTGGTGCTGTCTCTAGGCACATCAAGGATAGGGGGATCATTAGGGGCACTCAGCATGGCTTCACCAAGGGGAAGTCATGCTCAACCAACTTGATAGCCTTTTATGAGGACGTAACCCAGTGGATAGATGATGGTAAAGCTGTGGATGTGGTCTATCTCGATTTCAGTAAAGCGTTTGACACTGTCTCCCACAGCATCCTCGCAGCTAAACTGAGGAAGTGTGGTCTGGATGATCGGGTAGTGAGGTGGATTGTGAACTGGCTGAAGGAAAGAAGCCAGAGAGTGGTGGTCAATGGGACAGAGTCCAGTTGGAGGCCTGTGTCTAGCGGAGTCCCTGAAGGGTCGGTACTGGGACCAGTACTATTCAATATATTCATTAATGACTTGGATGAGGGAATAGAGTGCACTGTCAGCAAGTTTGCTGATGACACAAAACTGGGAGGAGTGGCTGACACAACAGAAGGCTGCGCAGTCATTCAGAGAGACCTGGACAGGCTGGAGAGTTGGGCGGGGAGAAATTTAATGAAATATAACAAGGGCAAGTGTAGAGTCCTGCATCTGGGCAAGAACAACCCCATGTACCAGTACAAGTTGGGGACAGACCTGTTGGAGACCAGCGTAGGGGAAAGGGACGTGGGTGTCCTAGTGGACAACAGGATGACCATGAGCCAGCAGTGTGCCCTTGTGGCCAAGAACGCCAATGGCATCCTGGGGTGTATTAGAAGGGGTGTGGTTAGCAGGTCAAGAGAGGTTCTCCTCCCCCTCTACTCTGCCCTGGTGAGGCCGCATCTGGAGTATTGTGTCCAGTTCTGGGCCCCTCAGTTCAAGAAGGACAGGGAACTGCTAGAGAGAGTCCAGCGCAGAGCCACGAAGATGATTAAGGGAGCGGAACATCTCCCTTATGAGGAGAGGCTGAGGGAGCTGGGTCTCTTTAGCTTAGAGGAGACTGGGGGGTGACCTCATTAATGTTTATAAATATGTAAAGGGCAAGTGTCAAGAGGATGGAGCCAGGCTCTTCTCAGTGACATCCATTGACAGGACAAGGGGCAATGGGTGCAAGCTGGAGCACAGGAGGTTCCACATAAATATGAGGAAAAACTTCTTTACGGTGAGGGTGACCGAACACTGGAACAGGCTGCCTAGAGAGGTTGTGGAGTCTCCTTCTCTGGAGACATTCAAAACCCGCCTGGACGCGTTCCTGTGTGATATGGTCTAGGCAATCCTGCTCTGGCAGGGGGATTGGACTAGATGATCTTTCGAGGTCCCTTCCAATCCCTAACATTCTGTGATTCTGTGATATTTAAGCAATGATTTTATGAACTTCTTCTAGATCTCTGAAAGCAGATGCCAAATATATAGAATGTCAATTCAACAGATGTCAAATAGAAGAACTATATTCTAGGGAGCACCGAACTAAAACAGAATGAATCTCCGAGTTTCAATCACACTTCTCAATCTTTAAGACACTTCTGTCATCTTCGCTAGTTTACCTTAAGCTGTTCTTGGTAAAATTATCGTTATTATTTATTCCTTGAGACATATTCAAGGAAGTTCGTTCCACTGTATGAGATTCTGTATCCCTATCACCACACACGTCTTTGAGACCATTACATATTGTCATGCAATGAGAGACAGTGTTATCAGCGAGAAGGATGAAGAAACACAGCCTAGAGGGTAGCAAGAGGAGCATAATGTGAGTGTACTCTATCTTCCGGGTTCAGATGATCTGTTTGGCTTCCAAGGCATGCCCTCTTTTCCTCCTTTTCTTCCCAAGGGAAGGAAACCATAACAATGAAGGTATAATGTACTCTTGCTAGCTCACAGACCTCAAAACAACCTGACACTATATGTACTACAGAAGCCCTTTTTCATGACTTTTAAGCATAAGCAAAAAGGCTACTCTAATTAGACATGAGCAGAATATGTAAAATTTAAGTAAATGAATGTTTATAATCTACATTGTATTTTTATTTCCAACTCTTCATTGATTTCATTAAACTCTAGCCAAATATACAGAATTTCAGCTGTCCATATGAGATACAAGGTAGAGAAACAGCTTTCTTTTTAGTGCATGAGTATTGTGGATAACATAGAAGACACTGCATTAAAAGTTCAATAGACAGTTCCCATAGCTTAGGGTCACGGTTTAAAGCTGGGCCAGCTATTAACCCAGAGGCAGACACTCTCTGTTAACTCTCCCCCCCCCCCCCTCCCCCCTCCCCACCCAAAGGGAAAGGGAAAAGGGAGAGAGACTTATGGGTTGGAAAGTTAAAACAGTTTTAATAAACTATAGTAACAAAACGGAGTATAGTAAGAATAATAGAAATAATCAAATATATACAAATATATACAAAACCAAGATTGAGAGCTTGGAAATCCTCCTCAGGCAGAGTTGCTCCCCCCAGCACAGGCAGAGGGGAAAATGCAGTAGCTCCCCCTGCCATCACACCTGCAGGCTTTTAACTGGAGAATTGGCAAAGCTGGTACCAATCAGTGGGAGACAGGAGGGCCCGTCCCTCCTGGGCCCCACCTCCAGGAGGCAGTGGGTTAGTGATAAATAGGAAAGTGAGAATGACATGTATGGGATGGAATACCTTGTTGGTCAATCTTGGGTCACCTGCCCTGTCTGCTCCTCCCTGCAGGTGCGAGTTTCCTTCGACTCTTCACTCATAAGCAGTGAGGAATTTAGCAGTGACCTTGGTTCCTCTAAGACTAATTGGCCTGGTTTGGGCCAAACCAGGACATTCCACCCCTTATTCCATACCATTCACGTCATACTCAGATCACCACTACCTTTTCATTTTCAAATATATATATACACATATCACTAGTTTATGATTCATCTCCATACAAAAAGTTCATTAAGTTCATTTGGTTCAGGATTGTGGGTTTCCATCTGGCTAGCAGTCTCTCAGCAGTCTCTCTGGCTAGCAGTCTCTCTTTTGTCATGGTTCGTGCCCACGGGTTGCAGGTTAAAGATGTCAGACTCGAGGAGGTTACTGGACGCCACTTGATGAAGCTAGCTCCGGTCTCATCACCACTGTCTTAACCTGAAAGACGCTTATGCAGCAACAACATACAGTTCAGAATTAAGTAGTCTCACCCAGAATCAGATCACCTTCAGGGACACATCGGACTTCACCATATTGCAACATCACCCACCAAGTACATCCAGGTCCCTGAGCAAAAGCAATCCCGCGAATGGGTTTACCTTTGCCCGTTGCAGGAAGAACCCAGACAGTTTTTCCCAATAGATTCCTTTCATGCACCACAGGGACTTTATCTCCTTCTACTGTATGTAGAAGGTCTGACTGAGCAGGGCGAGCTCAATTGATAGATCCCCTGGTATTAACTAACCAGGTAGCTTGTGTCAGATGTTTATCCCAGTTTTTAAAGGTTCCACCCCCCATTGCTTTCAGGGTAGTTTTTAACAGCCCATTATACCGTTCAATTTTCCCAGAGGCTGGTGCATGATAGGGGATGTGATATACCCATTCAATGCCATGCTCTTTGGCCCAGTTGTCTATGAGACTGTTTTTGAAATGAGTCCCATTGTCCGACTCAATTCTCTCTGGCGTGCCGTGTCGCCACAAGATTTGCTTTTCAAGGCCCAGAATAGTGTTCCGGGCAGTGGCATGGGGCACAGAGTATGTTTCCAACCATCCGGTGGTCGCCTCCACCATGGTAAGCACATAGCGTTTACCCTGGCGGGTTTGAGGGAGTGTGATATAGTCAATTTGCCAGGCCTCCCCATATTTATATTTCAACCACCACCCCCCATACCACAGAGGTTTTAACCGTTTGGTTTGCTTAATTGCGGCGCATGTTTCACAATCATGGATAACCTGTGCAATAGAGTCCATGGTTAAGTCCACCCCTCGGTCACGAGCCCATCTGTATGTTGCATCTCGCCCTTGATGACCTGAAGTGTCATGAGCCCACCGAGCTAAAAATAGTTCACCTTTATGTTCCCAGTCCAAATCTATTTGGAACACTTTAGCAGCTTGATCTGCTTGTTGGTTGTTTCGATGTTCCTCAGTTGCCCGACTTTTAGGTACGTGAGCATCTACATGACGTACCTTCACAACTAGTTTCTCTAGCCGAGCAGCAATATCTTGCCACAATTCAGCAGCCCAAATAGGTTTACCTTTGCGCTGCCAGTTGCTTCTCTTCCACTGCTTTAACCACCCCCACAAGGCATTTGCTACCATCCATGAGTCAGTATAAAGATACAACCTTGGCCACTTTTCTCGTTCAGCAATGTCTAAAGCCAGCTGGATGGCTTTTACCTCTGCAAATTGACTTGATTCACCTTGTCCTTCTGTGGCTTCTGTGACTCGTCGTATAGGACTCCATACAGCAGCTTTCCACTTCCGATGCTTTCCTACAAGATGGCAGGATCCATCGGTGAACAGGGCATACTGCTTCTCATCCTCTGGTAGTTCATTATATGGTGGGGCTTCTTCAGCACGTGTCACCTCCTTTTCTGGTGGCATTCCAAAGTCTTTGCCTTCTGGCCAGTCCATGATCAATTCTAAGATTCCTGGGCGATTAGGGTTTCCTATTCGAGCCCTCTGTGTAATTAATGCAATCCATTTACTCCATGTAGCATCAGTTGCATGATGGGTAGTGGGAACCTTACCCTTGAACATCCAGCCTAGTACTGGTAATCGAGGTGCCAGGAGAAGTTGTGCTTCAGTACCAATTACCTCTGAAGCAGCTCTAACTCCTTCATACGCTGCCAGTATCTCTTTTTCAGTTGGGGTGTAATTGGCCTCGGAACCCTTGTATCCTCGACTCCAAAATCCTAGGGGTCAACCTCGAGTCTCCCCTTGTACTTTCTGCCAGAGGCTCCAGGTAAGACCATTGTCCCCAGCTGAGGTGTAGAGCACATTTTTAACCTCTTGTCCCGTACGGACTGGTCCAAGGGCTACTGCATGCACAATCTCTTGTTTAATCTGTTCAAAAGCCTGTCGTTGTTCAGGGCCCCACTGAAAATCATTCTTCTTTCTGGTCACTTGATAAAGAGGGCATACAATCTGGCTGTAATCTGGAATATGCATTCTCCAGAAACCCACAACGCCTAAGAAGGCTTGTGTCTCCTTTTTGTTAGTTAGTGCAGACATAGCTGTTATTTTGTTGATCACCTCTATCAGGATCTGGCGACGCCCATCTTGCCATTTAATCCCTAAAAACTGGATCTCCCAGGCAGGTCCCTTGACCTTGCCTCTTTTTATGGCAAAACCAGCTTTCAGAAGAATTTGGATCATTTTTTCCCCTTTGTCAAAAACTTCTGCTGCTGTATCACCCCACACAATGATGTCATCAATGTATTGCAAATGTTCTGGAGCTCCACCCTTTTCTAGTGCAGTCTGGATCAGTCCATGGCAAATAGTAGGACTGTGTTTCCACCCCTGGGGCAGTCGATTCCAGGTGTACTGGATACCTCTCCAGGTAAAAGCAAACTGTGGCCTGCACTTTGGTGCCAAGGGAATAGAGAAAAATGCATTAGCCATGTCTATGGTGGCATACCACTTGGCTGCCTTTGACTCCAGTTCGTATTGAAGTTCTAGCATGTCTGGCACAGCAGCACTCAGCGGTGGCGTAACTTCATTTAGGCCACGATAGTACACAGTTAATCTCCATTCTCCATCAGACTTTCGCACTGGCCATATCGGACTATTAAAGGGTGAGCGAGTCTTGCCAATCACTCCTTGATTTTCTAATTGTCTAATCAGTTTATGAATGGGGATCAGGGAGTCTCGATTGGTGCGATATTGTCGTCGGTGCACCGTGGTAGTAGCAATTGGCACCTGTTGTTCTTCAACCTTCAGCAACCCCACAACAGAAGGATCTTCTGAGAGGCCAGGCAAGGTAAACAGCTGTTTTATGTCCTCAGTCTCTACAGCTGCTACACCAAAGGCCCATCTATAGCCTTTTGGGTCCTTAAAATACCCTCTCTTGAGGTAGTCTATGCCAAGGATGCACGGAGCATCTGAGCCAGTCACAATGGGGTGCTTTTTCCGTTCATTTTTAGTTAGGCTCTCTTCGGCCTCCAATACAGATAACACTTGAGATCCTCCTGTTATTCCCAAATACTGATAGATTCTGTTCCTTTATGATCCGATGGCATTAGGGTGCACTGTGCACCAGTGTCTACCAAGGCTCGATACCTTTGTGGTTTTGATGTGCCAGGCCATCGAATCCACACAGTCCAATAAACTCTGTTGTCCCTCTCCTCCACCTGGCTGGAGGCAGGGCCCCCCTAATTAAGAAATGGATTCGTGCTGCTCACAGGGACTGGACCTTCATTTCTCCTATTCACACTTGGGAAAAAGGAATTTGAGGCCCATCTACCCTGACTGGGGTCCTGCTCATTGGTAACTGGAGCAGCCATCCTCCTAGAAAAATTCTCTCTGGTATTTCTTTTAGCTTGCAACTCACGTACTCGTGCCCGTAGGGTACTGGTAGGTTGTCCATGCCATCTGCTCATGTCCTCCCCATAACCACACAGGGTAAACCACAGGATACCTCGTGACGTGTTCCGTTTCCTTTGAGCCGGTCCTGTAGGAGGGCATTTCCTCCTAAAGGCTGCAACGCGGGCCTGTGTAGGTAGAGAGTCAAGTTTATTCTCGATCCTGGACAGTTTGTCTGACAGTTGTTTCAATGAGTCCTTGTTTTCCTTAGTCAGTTTTTCCACAGCCGAGATGCGTGCCTGCATTGGGGAAGAAATACTATCTTCATACTGTCGCATACAGTTAGCCATTTCGCCCACAGTAGAACGTGCCATATCATCTTCACCCATACTAATATTGACAATGTATGGGTATATGTCGGTGGAGCATTCTTTACGACCTTCCGGAACATGGATCGGTTGCATTCCACTTCATCAGGATTTACAGGATCTACAATGTCCCGTGGGTGTCTATAAATGATCTCTTGCACAGCTAGTTCTCTAAGGTAGTTAATACCTTTTTCTACAGTGATCCATTTGCTTAGGTGGCTCATAACATCATCTTTATAGGGATACCTGCTCTTTACAGCTGACAAGAGTCGCCTCCAGAGACTGATAGTGTTTGACTTTCTTGCGAGCGCCTTATCAATACCACCATCTCTGGACAGGGATCCCAACTGTCTGGCTTCTCTGCCATCTAATTGCATGCTATCTGCCCCATTATCCCAGCATCGAAGCAACCAGGTAATAATAGGTTCACCATCATAACGGCTGAAGTCTTTCCTTATATTTCGCAAGTCCTTCAGGGATAAGGAGTGGTAGGTTATCTCTACGTCCAAGTCCTCCTCTTGTGATAGTTCTGCTTTAGAAGGACCTTTCTTCTGTGATGGGTCTGCTTTAAAAGGACGATCAAGGAAACCCCCCTCTGTGTCAGGCCCTAACTCTGCCTGAGAAGGGCCTTCACCTGGGTCATATGATGGCTCTGCCTTAGAAGGCTCCGAGTCATCATTCTCCTCTTCACAAGCTGATTTCTTTCGGTATTTCTTCCTGGTTACAGGAGCAATTGGTACAGATTCGATAGATGCTGGGGTCTGAGTAGATGCAGTGGCTGTTGTGGGAGTGCTGAGACTCATTAGAGTCTGAGTAGCTGCAGTGGCCATCTTGGGGGGTGTAGCAGCTGCGGTGCAGGCTGCCAAGGTTTCAGTGGATTTAGTGGCTGTAGCGGCAGCACACGCTGTAGGATCTGAGGTGACTGCATAACACCTACAACTGTCCCTGCACTGATATTTAATCTTATCCCACATCAGAAACACATTCAGGACAACCAAAAATAAAAACATGCCGCCTAGACAGCACCATCCTAATTTCACAAAATCTAGTGGAATCAGCTTGGCAGAAAAGGAGAAGGTACTATTTCCTAAAGTAAAACTGGAAGTGTAATCATTAACACAATCAGCTAAAGGACGCCTGGAGCGTGCAGATGAAGTTGCTGCTCCTGATTCGCAATTAAAGCTGCCCATCATTGTGTCATAGAGATAAGAGATCGGAATAGGAACTGCCCAGTTTATCACAGCATAAATCAGTATCAAACCCCATACCAAAACAATACATTTCGACCAGCGGCCACTGCTAAACTGCATGTAAACATTCATAAGAAGCAAGCAATAACACAGTGCCCACGGCAGGTAAGGCATCATTGCAATACTCAGCTGTGAAAGAAACTCCATAAAAAGATGAGATAACACAGCATTTAAAAATGACATCACCATCTTCACTATCTGTTTTAATTTCCAACCCCTCATAAATCTCAAAGGAAGAAATCTGATATTCTCTCAGCTGAGCTCTCCGGGTCTCCTCCCACCAGAGCCAGGATTCAACTTATCAGGGCAACCTGTTGGAGCTTCTCTCAAGCCCCGCATTGGGCACCAATAAATCTGTCACAGTTTAAAGCTGGGCCAGCTATTAACCCAGAGGCAGACACTCTCTGTTAACCCTCCCCCCCCCCTCCCCACCCAAAGGGAAAGGGAAAAGGGAGAGAGACTTATGGGTTGGAAAGTTAAAACAGTTTTAATAAACTATAGTAACAAAACGGAGTATAATAAGAATAATAGAAATAATCAAATATATACAAATATATACAAAACCAAGATTGAGAGCTTGGAAATCCTCCTCAGGCAGAGTTGCTCCCCCCAGCACAGGCAGAGGGGAAAATGCAGTAGCTCCCCCTGCCATCACACCTGCAGGCTTTTAACTGGAGAATTGGCAAAGCTGGTACCAATCAGTGGGAGACAGGAGGGCCCGTCCCTCCTGGGCCCCACCTCCAGGAGGCAGTGGGTTAGTGATAAATAGGAAAGTGAGAATGACATGTATGGGATGGAATACCTTGTTGGTCAGTCTTGGGTCACCTGTCCTGTCTGCTCCTCCCTACAGGTGCGAGTTTCCTTCGACTCTTCACTCATAAGCAGTGAGGAATTTAGCAGTGACCTTGGTTTCTCTAAGACTAATTGGCCTGGTTTGGGCCAAACCAGGACACTTAGAAACATATGTGCTGCCTAAAATGTATTTATACTTTGATAAGTAGTGCTGGTTTTGACAGTGCCAAATTTTTTATGTGCAAAGTTGGAAGTAACAAATATTTTGAGGAAAAAAGACATATAAAAGCTTTCTTTATTATCCTTTATGCTTTCTTTTATTTAAATAATTTTGCTATTTTTTACCACTTCCTTTAGGCGAAGCTGAAAATACGAGGAATCTGTAGAAAAATCAGAACCTGTAGCAGAAAAGATACTGTTTATTACTCTGTTTCTCAGCCTAGGGATTATATTTGATACAGTCTTTGTTTTTTACCTCTAGAGAAACATAGCTGGTATATTCAACAACCAAATCAAACTTTGGTGCATTCTTGTTCTCTTTAGTTATAGTTTACTAATGAAAACACTTTAAAAGTAGTTATTTGAGAATCTTTAAGTCCAGACTAATTGGATTCATGTATATGAACAGATATCTATAGTGAACACTCTGAAATTAGTAATCTAGTTTTCTGATATCTACATATTAATGGAAACATTACATATGACCAAAATACAGAATTTTTTGGACTGGGCTTTTGCAAAGAAAGACAGTTTCTGTGTACACACAACTTTGATCTATCATGTCTCTGATTTATTCGAGTTCCTGATACAATTTGAATAAATAAAGAAGCTTATGGATCCACTGTCCTTTTTCACATCAACAATGCACAAAGCAAAGTAATAATTCCATGGTATTTTTAGACATTGATGAAACATCTATTATTTCTTATGAATATTGCAGTAAAATAGAAACACTTTCCTGTTATTCTTTTCAGAATAATGTATAAAAGCAGTGCTAAAAATGGCAGGTATTCATCATGCCATTTCAATATTCATCTGTTATTTTCTTTTGTACCTTCTGGATCATTTTGGCATTGGATCTGATCCCGTGCTTATTGAAATCAATAGGACCTGTTTTATTGACTTGGGTGGAGCAGAAGTAAGCTTGTGGGCAGAGCGGCTTGAGTAGCTAAGAAAAGTAGCTTTGTATATCCCCAGCAGAATAAACTCCACTTTGGAGAGGAATTTCAGTACCCAGTGACTGGACTATTTTATTAATTATGTGGCTTTTGCCAAAACCAGTTCAGCTATAACAATAACCAGGACTATACTTCATTTTCCTAAATGTGTGCAAGGAGACTGTTTATAACTTTTAGCTTGTTTCCTTTTGTTTTCTTTGGTCAGTGTTTGTAGACTTGGCAAGAACTCAAAGGTTTGTTTAGTTTTCCATTAAAAACCCAAAAGGCCACACTCTTTCCTTGTTCAAGGCATGACCGTTACTCTACTACCACTGCTGCCTCCTATGTGTAATTTGCTGACCTCACTCCTTGTAAATGTCTTCTGTCTGACCTTAATGTAATCCTGAAACTTTTGTCTAATTAGACCAGGCTGAGAGATCAGTGCTACTCAGTGGGAGGATTACACAGGCTGAATACAATGTTCACTGTGAAATTAAACGCAGCGATGACATAATTGCCACAAAATCCCTATCACTGGGAATTAGCATCAGGACTGTTCTGTGTTGTTTTGGCAACTGAAGCAAATTGAATGTGAAATGTTGTTCTTTATTTTCACTGTCCTGGTTATTTTTCTTGATCTGAGAGTGGAACGTTACCAACATGGTAAGTAGAAACTCAACAGCCAAATCAATTCAATATTCTGAACTTTGCGGCAAATCTGATAAAAATGTGGGTTCCCTACAAGCAAATGGAGACATGCCCACTGTAATTCTTTTCCCTCAGCTGGCTACACACTAATATACTGTCTGAATCCCAGACCTATTGTAGCTAGATCAGAATATTTCAATACTCAAGCCCATTGCTATCCTGAGAATTACTGTGAAGCCTAAACCTGGTTTTGATATTGAAGCTTGGTGGATGCTTTGTGTCAGGGCCCTGAGGAACCTACCAGGACTTACTGGCCCTGACCACCTGCCCCTAAGACTTCCCCCTACACCCCTCCATGGGTCCAGGAGCCCCATTTCAACTTAGTTTGGGGCCCTTAATCCCTTCCTTAGCTATGCTCTAGGTGTGTCTGCCTCCTGGCCTGTTTCCCAGATGGACACCTTGTGCCTGTGTGGCAATCTTGCCTCTGGACCCACCACCTGCTGCTCCTTACTTGGCTTCCTGAAGGGACCCTGGACCTGGTTCACCACTGCATGTGTCTGGGGCTGTTGATGGTCCTGTCATCAGTGCCTCGCTTGTGTTCTGCAGGACTGCGCCTGGGTCAATGAGGGTGTTACCTGCTCTGGGGTCACCCCTGGCTGGTCCTCCCTCATGGAGTAACCTTGTTCTTGCTGCCATCTAATACCTTGAATGTGTACCTAAAGATATGTGAGATGCTCACCACTCTCAGTACTCTGGATTTGGCTTCCTACTTCAGAATTATTTGTACATGAAAAAATCCTTGAATACAATATGAATGCAATCCTGGTAGCAGGGACTGGTACCCAGCAATAGTTCATTCCAAGTGACTGCCCTAACTTCTAATTTTACAATGTACCCTGCCACTCGTCCTCTTATTTCTTGATTTATTTTTATTTCAATGACTTTTTTAATTCTTTCTGCATATCATCACAGCTTCAGCTGAAAAGGCTTCTAAGTAAAGAAGCTGTATTTTCCTGGTTAAAGCATGCACTTTAAAGACTGTATCTCTAAATTCCTTTAGTCTGGGAAAAGGCTTCTAGTCCTTGAGCTGTTGCTACTTGTTATTTTATAAGTGATAGGCACCAACTCTCTTTCTATAGAACGAGAAAGTCCTGGTTTTTCCTTTGTTAGGAAAAATATGTTTAATATCAGAACAAGGTTCAAGGCTGCATATCCCAAGTAGAAAAGGGCACCAGCCACCTTAGTCTCAGGAAGGGTACAGAGTCAATGTTTCCTCCTGGCCTGCTGCAGACAGATTCAGGCAGAACATATCTGACTCTAGAGTGACCTCTGCTTATTCTGCTGATTGTTTTGGATTGACCTTTTGAGAACCTTAATTCTTCTTGGGACTTACCCATGGATTCTTGGGGCTAAATCAGGGCTCTATTTTTCATGTTTGACTTTAGGATCTAGACTTTGATAGCACTGAGTTTTTTTTTGTTGTTGTTTTAAATCTCCTGTAGCCTGGAAAGATTTCAAAACTAAAATTTAAATGAATATGATATGTGACTAAAGGCAAAACTACTTTGCTAATAAGGCAATCGGAGTTTTAAAAAATTTACATGTCAAAGGCTGCAAACTCCCAAAAGCTAAAGAGTTAGGGAAACCATATTATATAAGCAGTTGAGCACACAGAAAAAATTGAAAATTCCAGTTCTCCTAATGAATGTAATTATCAAAAAAGCACTTATGCAGCATGTTGGTGCTTGGGATAAATTTTCCTGTTTCTAATGGACTTGCAATTATCTGCAGAACAAACCTGGACACTGAGGAGTGATCATTGCAGTCTTGATTACATGTGTTTTAATATTTAATAAATTATATTATATACTAACCGTCCTGTAGAATTAGAAAGCTTCTGTCTATGGTGAAATAAAGAGCAAAGAAGTAATGAAAGTTTTGGCAGAATGTAAGCTTTGGAGTCTTTCTTTGTGCTAATAAATACTTCAGTTGGACAAAGTGGAATTGCTTCAAAGAAAAAACACAAAGCAATGAGTAGAAGTAACACTCATTTCCAAAGGAGATACAAAGAAAAGTAAACCAGCTTTCAGGCCTACAAGTCCTTCTTCAGGTAAGAAATAAAATTAACTAATTTATTAATTCCTGTTTAGACAAGAAAGAAAATGGGATGGTTCCTACAGCACTCACTAAGACTGAATCCATGTATCTGCTATCCTTGTTGAGCATTGAGGATACAGGTAGCTATAGGTCAGCTACTTATTTTTGGGAAAAGTAAGAATTTCCTGTTCTCAAAACACTGGCTTTTCAGCTTGACAGAAAATGGAGGAAATGCTCATATCAGAAATATTTTTCCAAAAAGGAAATATCTTTCCTATCCAACTTTCCTACTAGTATCAAACACTAAGTCACATAATTCTATAAATCCCAAATTCTTCTTAACCTTAGCCAAGTATCCACTCAGGAAATGGCAGTGAATATATCAAAGGCCCCAGTGAAGCAATGTGTCCAACAACTTGGGAGGGAGTAAATCAGTTTATTTAAACTAAAAACAAAGGAGATTTGAAAATTAAAGGTACTTTATATTAATGACTTATTTATGGTGGATTTTTATTTTATAATTCTTTTTTTTAACAATTTAGTTATTAATTGTGGTGCACCTCAGTTTGCTTACCTCTAAAATGGATTAAAATTGAGAGCCCTATGTTTATGTTGTCTACAAAAATAAATCTAACAAGTTGCTGTGATGCATAGCTACAAAATATTGAGCAAATATACTGTTGGAGAAAATTACCCACCTCATAGTTTATTTACTTTCCCTTGAAAGAAGACATGAACTAAAAAATAAAAGAAAAATACTTTGCAATGTTTATTTCAGGAGCTCATTTATGCTTCCTACTGAGAAAATTACATTCCTAAGGGGCCTTTATCTATGGTTTATGAAACTTCAAAACATCTTAAAACTTAAACTACTTGAAGTTAAATATTTTTCACCTAAAAGTTCTTAGGAATGTGTTTGTGCTAGATTTCTTTGTTCTTGAAGAAATCAGCATAAATCTTGCTAAATAACAATTCTGTATTCCTAATTTCTTTTTTTGGAGGATTAATTGGAAGGGACAGATTGTGTTGAATGATGTATTCCTCAAAAAGCATAACATCTTCACCCACTGTGAACATCCAAATTGAGGTTGAACATCAATGAGAACCTCAAGATCCTCTGCTCCTGACAGGAATGACTATACTGTTGTTATAGATCTTGTTTAATGGTAGTTAAATGTTTCTATTCTCTGACATGATCTTTTCAAATTTTTGTAATAAATAGCCTTAATGTAGTCTTTTAGTTAGGTGGTTTTTTTTTGTTTGATTGGGTCTTGTTTTTCTTTTTCTGTTTGGAAAGTTTATTTGCATTAGTCTTCATGTGAGCCTGGTTCTCATCCTGTATAGACCTGTCCCTGTACAGTCCTTGGTATACTCTTGTATTTATGTTAACTTTGAAAATATTACTCCTGATGTATGAAGCTTTCTGCAGCATTGTGCTCTGTGGAACATGTACTGATGCAGGTGGGCCAGACAGAGGAATTTCTTGACAGGCAAACAGAGGTATAGCCCCTGTTGGGACACACACCAACAACTTCAAATTTCAATTGCAAAGCCACATGGGAGCTGTCAGAGCAGGAGTTAATTTAAGGTAGCGTTGTGTTTATCTAAGGCTGAGGACTGCTAAATGGAGACTACATCAATTGTCAGTTACAAGATCTTTAGCGCAGAAATTATAAATTGCCTCTTTTTCATCCTTAAGGGTCATGGATGCCTTTCCAGTCAGCTAGCAGAACAACCTGCTTTGTAGTTAAAATGTGGTCATACTTTTTACCTGCTAGCACAAACTAAAATAACAGAAAAAAATTGAAAAGTATTTGCAAGGATACTTCTTATAATTTTGCAATAAAGCATTAAGTTCACTCTCTTGCCTCAAGTAGAGCACTTGTCAGTAGGAATAAGTGCTTTGAGGACATAATGGTGTTCAAAAGCTGAGGTCAAATCTTCCTACTGTCAGGGGCTAAAATGACACTGCAAAGTTTTAGGACTTGTTTACCAGTAATTCTGGGTCTAATAAGGTCTGATCCCAGTCTGGTTTAGGAAACTGGAAGTTACCTTAGCCCTTTCCAAATACAAGTGCAACAAACTTAAGGGCAGAAGGATGTTGAGAAGGGAGCACCCTGGATCACTAGTAGAGGAAAGAACACAAGACTCCTTTAAGGGTCTGTCCTCTACCTTCAGATGGGTGAAGCAGCTTTGGAGAAAGGGAAGTCAATGATATACTAATATGTTGGTGTGGGGCGGGGCAAAAAACTCCCTCATTATCCTGGCTGTGCAGCCTGAGGCTGTTCCTATGCCCAGGTCACTGTTACAAGAAATAGCCAAATCCAAGGACGTGCTAAGTGCCTGTCTCACTTTAATTCAGTTAGTAAAGAAAGTAAAGTCAGTCTTTCTGTTCTGCTCAGTCTCTACCAGCCAGAGTCTGGATTAGTGGCCAGGAAATGTTTGACTATGCTGGTAGGAGACAACACATCTCATGCCAATGGCCTGAGAGGAAAGTAACAGGCTGGAGATCATTCCTGATATTCATGTGGTCTGCTTGGGGTGTTGCAGAATTTATAACAGCACAAGGAGCAACAATGGTCAGAACTTAAAAGAATTATTCTTGTTTTGTGTTAGAACTGATGTAATCACCTTGAAATAAATTTTTAATTCCCCATTTCCTCCCTTCCTTCTCCCCTCACATACCAATCCCCCTGAATTTGTGGTACAATAAGAATTCAGACTTCTGTGTGCTTCCCAGCCTAAGAAGGTGGTCAAACTCTTTCCTCACCAACCCAGAATTTCTTGTGTCATATTACTGAGGGATGAACTGTCATAGGAATTACAAAGGATGCTGTGTCTTGTTTTGTGTATGTGCTGGGTTTGGCTGTGATAGAGTGAATTTTCTTCATAGTAGCTAGTATGGAGCTATGTTTTGGATTTATGCTAAAAACAGTGTTGATAACAGAGGGGTGTTTTCATTATTGCTGAGCAGGGCTTACACAGTGTCAAGGCCCTTTCTGCTTCTCACACCACCCTGCCAGTGAGGGGTGCACAAGAGGAGGCTGAGGGTGCACAAGAAGCTGGGAGGGGACACAGCCGGGACAGCTGACCCCAACTGACCAAAGGGATTTTCCACACCATATGACATCATGCTCAGCATATAAAGCTGGGGGAAGAAGAAGGAAGGGGGGGATATTCAGAGTGATGGCATTTGTCTTCCCAAGCAACTGTTATGAGTGATAGATCCCTGATGTCCTGGAGATGGCTGAACACCTGCCTGCCAATGGGAAGTAGTGAATGAATTCCTTCTTTTGCTTTGCTTGTGCATGTGGCTGTTGCTTTACCTGTTAAACTGTCTTTATCTTAACCCATAAGCTTTCTCACTTTTACTCTTCTGATTCTCTCCCCCACCCTACTGTGAGGGGAGTAAGAGAGCAGCTGTGTGGTGCTTAGCTGCTGGCTGGGGTTAAACCACAACACTGTAATAGTTACTTTCTGCTGATAAACTTCTATCACATTTGTAATTTTCTGCCAAAACAGCATTCAGAAATATGTAGGAATTTGATTTTTTAAGAATCTCTAATAAGAATTTTTAAGAACTTTGCATGAACGAACCAAGAATGTGTGAACACAATTTCGTGGCTGCTTTAGTCTTTGGGATTGTTAAAAATTATTTTTCATCTCTATGTCCAGACAAAGCACTTGCCAAATAAGTAATTTCCCAATGCACTAGCTACTGGGATAGTTCTGATATTACTCTCCCTTTGTAGAGATGTACAAAGAAGGTCAATATCACTAATCTCTTCTTTCACATATGGGAATATACCTAAACTATTTACTGCTGTAATATGATCAATCTGGATGAAGACTTATTCCTGGTTTAAGCAGAGTTTCTTAGGCATAAGGTCCACTCCCACTGATCAGTTTGGAGGACAGTTATGCACCTTTGGTTCAGGCTATGTGGAAACTGGATATCTAGTAAGATTTCAGCAGAAATTCCCTTTTGTAAATTGACTTCTGTATTTGCTTTCTGCTGCACTTACACTGCAGCTTAAGTTCTATTACTGTTGGGCTGAACTCCATATGAGTCTGGAGAGGATCCAAGTTTCAAACTCATAGATCATCCTGACTGATGATCTTATATGTAATAATAACCAATCATTTGAATTGGATAATGGCTCATTTTGGTTTCTTAGTATATAAATATCTTCAAAAGCTTTTTTATAAAATGATCTACATTCCCTTATTGCATAAAATTAGTTTATAGATATGCAATGTGGAAACGACTCTTTTTTCAATGTTAGAAAACTTAAGTTTCATTAACCTTATTAAAAATGCTATTTTTGAAATGTTTACATATCCATTGGACTTGAAAAATTATTACAGTTAACATAAGAACAGTTGAATTCTGGTTAAAGGTGTTATATGGAAATAGAGAAAACTGAAAGTTTTCCATAATACCTGGATTTTAGGGTACAGTTGAATAAACTGTATTAATTTAATTGTAGCAATTCAATTGTATGCCTTGTAGAAGCATTTTGAAATTGTAAATATACCAAATCCAACACTGACAGTTTGTATTGGCTTGTTTCTTTTGAGTGGGGAGGGAAACTAAAGAAAAGTGGAATGATGTGAAATTTAAATGTGCATAGGAATATGTTATTTACATATTGTTCATAAAACATCGAATGCCAATAAATATTTTTTTTTTAGCACAGAAATTCATCTGCAGGAGAATGATGGCTAATGCTTTTGATCTCAGTCAATATATGGCTCAGCCTACAGAAAAATCCACATATGTAACTTGACTGTTTTACTCACCCACCATATTTTGAAGGTACTTCAGTCTCCACCAGGGAAAGCTGAAGTTGTTAAATATCACAGCTGATGTTCTGATACACTTCAGAACTAAGCTCCAAGAGAGCTATATTTAGTGTATGCATAGATTCTATGCATAGAAGGGAATAAACTACTTCCAGTGCCATCTTACTCGTCCTGCCTTTGCTCAGGAGCTGCAGGAAGCACAGAGGGGAGCTGTGAGAACTCATGCAGGCAGGCATCATCTGTGTCACCGCATGCTGGGGGTGCAGCACTTCCATACAGCAGGCTTTTATCCAGTGGAAAAACGGTGACTGGTGTTTCCATGTCTGATAATTGGCAGCTATATAAGAACAGATTCAGCTACCTAAGCCTGAAATTTCCCAGCAACAAGGTGATGTAGTTCTGGTACCAGATGCTCTGTGGCAGCAGGTCCTTAATGGCTGTACAGAGCTGCTTGCCTTTTAGGGGACAGTGCAGAGCAGCAATGTCGGCATGGGGTGTCCAGAAACCTGCTCACAGAGTGTCAGTTATTGCTGATCTGGGAGCTCCTAACTCTTTTGCCAGCAGAGAGGAAGCACAAGTCTCGAGCTGCTTGCAGCATATGCTGTGGAAAAAAAGACAGAGTGGAGTGAGGTATTAGTTTAGGGTCGGTGGACAGTACAGATAAAAATAGAGCTGGATGCAGTGTGGTGGAGGGTAGTGTTGGTTTGGCTGTTCAGTGCAGGGGTAAGTAGAAGTGGGAAAAGGCAGAAGATCTTGTTTGGGGCTTCCATGTGGAAGGGATGGAGCAATGTCATTCATGCTCAGTTCTGAACAGCCATGTGGGCTGGCACATAGCCTGTTTTTCTAACTGAGCACTCAGCTGCTGCTGTTATGTTGGTAAATTATATAATGGATCTCTTCTCTTGAACACACGCTCAGCCTTCCCCAAGTCTGGACCTACAAGCAGGAAATTCAGCTAACTAACTGTGGGAAGAAATCTTCTGGATTTTGAAGTTCCTGGTTTTGCCTTCTGTTAAAGAACTGTAGCTTTTAACAAACCCTGTTTTTGTCCTTCATTATGGATACACAACTTCCATGGGATATGCAGCCACAATTATCATGTTCCTATTAACAATAAAATCAGGAAGAATCATTTTGTTTAAAACATTTTGGAGTAAAACAAGTTCTGTGATTTTTTTTTTGTGGAGACCTATACTACTAAACTAATTGTGCTTGCCTTTGTTTTTTATCACTGTAAGTCTCATTGAAATGACTTCATTTTTTATCCCACTAATTTAAGTAATACTTTACCTTTGCCATTCTTGCAGCAGAGATAATACACAGAATTAGTCCATGCAGCTCATCTACCTGTCTGTCTGTTCTCAGATATGTTTAGCATTTGAAGGCTAGTTTTTCCCCTTATAGCTTGTAGTGCTACACATTAATTACCTTCTGTGTGAAGAAATTTATCCTGAACTCCCTTGCTGACCAGTCTTTTCTTAGCTTTGGTTCATGCCCTTTGTCTGTCAGCCCATTACTCTGTCAGATAATTTCGGGGCGTCTGCCTTCTATATGCCCTTCAAACCTGTGTCTCTTAATCATTGTATTCTGCTAATCACTTCTACCCTAATTAATATATACCTTGCCTAACCTCCTTTCAGAATTCTTGTCCCATGTTACTATCTATCTCAATTGTTCACTGTCTCCATGTTTACTCTTACCATCAGGTTTATCAGACTGTGTCAAGTGTTCTGACTTATCACCTGCAGCAAGGTCCACATAGCCTTCATTAAAAACTCAAGCTCTGGGACCAAGTGTCACAAATTTGTGGCCAAAACCTATGTCCTGTCATGAGTTCAATATAGACAGCAGGTGACATCCTAGTGTTAACAATACACTTCTCATCCCATCTCTATGTTTGTGTTAGATTGTTGTCAGTACCTCTTAATAACCTTTTAAATGCAGAATAGATCAAATATACAGACAGATATTTCCAGAATCTCGTAAAGTAACAAGCCCTAATGAAAAAACAGGTTCCATAACATTGTTGCAGACTGAATTCAATTAATAGGAAATTATTCCTCAGAAGTGGATTTTTCTTACTACTGAGGTTGGGGAAAATGGACAGATACTGCTGTGCGCGAGGGAATTAGATGCAAAACATCATAATAAGAGCTACTTGCTAGGTTGGTGTACTGGGCCTGGCTATGATAATTTTTTTCATAGCAGTTCATACAGTGTTGTGTTTTAGATTTTTGACCAAAACAGTGCCAACAACACACTAATGTTATAACTTTTGCTGAACAGCATTTGCACACCATCAAGGCCTTCTCTGTTTCTCAGGCTGCCCCCCCTCCAGTGAATAGACTAGGGATGAGCAATAGGCTGTGAGGGGACAACTGGGCAGGTGACCCTGCACACCTGTGCACAGCTGTAAAACAGGTCCTTTCAAGGATTTTATAGTTGAAGATTAGTATCTGGAAACATATCCATTACTGTATCTTAAATTTGAAATATCATTTCAAACATCAGAGGAATAAGTGACAGGCTAGGAATTAAGAATACAAAGCAAATGTCTTTTATAATCTCTTTCGTATGTATGACTAGGTGAGTTTTGGTTTTCATAAATCCAAATCTTGTAAATCAGAACTCTTTTAAAGATATATACTGTCTTCTGATTTCTGACACTGGGCAAGTCAAAATAGTTGTGATAATAATAATTATGTCTCTCTTCTATGAGTGAGTTAAAGAACCTATTTGATAGAAACCAAATGGAGATGGCAAATCACTTTTGATGTCATTTCTAAGGAGAAAAGAATCAACAGTCTGCACAGTCTGCTCAGGCCCTTTCTCTGGACACTGTTTACTGGTTGCACCAACACATTTGTAGTAAAAAAGAAAGGAAAAATATTTGTGCTCATAAGAGAATAACATAGAGATAGGTCTTATCAAGGTGTATTTAGCAAGTGAATATATGACTGCTCATGGTTGCATCTAACAGTTTGTCATTGAATCAGAAGCTAGAGGAGAATGTATTGGAGAGGAACTGTATTTTTTTGGGTAGTTTTCAATGAAAGTCTTCCCTTCATCCCAAGATATGAGAAATCATTCACTAACATATTCCCAGTCTCATGACTTATTTTTCAGATACTACTGTCAGCTCTGGCTGAAGTTGATGTACTGAAGGAGAACATTATATGCCAACTATGTGAAATAGACTGCAATGTTCTATTCCTTTTTTCCTTTTTTCTATTTCTACTTTTTTGAAAGGATATGGAAAATTAATACTATCAAGTTAGAAGTACTTTTCTTGAGACCTGGCACTTCGTAGGTTTATAACTGAAAATATTACTACATGTTTTCTACGTTAAGTAGCATCATTTGGTCACCACAAGAGAATCATTTATGACTTGAAAAGACAAGAGAGTTCTGAGAACCAAGCCAACTCTCTCAAAACTGTTAGTTTCCTCAAAAGCAAAAGAATACTATTTCAATAACGGAAGTAAGCAGATTGTTCTGAAAAAGGCAATGCGGATCAAACTTAGGTTTGTGCAAGGCTGGGGAAAAAAGCAGGAAACATAGTTAAACTCACAAAAATTGAATATATGATCTGACACTCTAACTGGAAGGAAAGGTCTGGAAATGAGCAGATGGTGCCATTAACTAAATCAATTACGGAACCATACTGATGTAATAAGGATTGTGTTGCCATGAATCATCTCACTAGTACCTACATCCCACACATTTGATGGTGTGTGTTAATGACTTGGCAAAAACACTTGCAATTTTTAGTTTTATTCTAAGTACTAGGTCAAGGAAGAATAAAATTTGATTCAGTTCTGGAGGACTAAAACATAAGCTTTTTTTAATCGCAGGCTTTTGGAACATGAGGTGTAAATACACATAATCTATAAAACAGCCAGCACTCTTCAGTGGTTCAAAGATAATAAATAGATGTTAACAATCTGAACGTATGCACTTAAGCCAATACTGAGCTTCCACTAATACATGAAAAATATTTCATAAGAATTCACTTGTTCTCATTCTTAACAGAACTTCATCCTGCCGAACACACTGCGTCATAATTTCAGATTAACTGAAAGGGGAAGAAAGGATGATGGAAGAATATGATCTATATTAGTGAGTTTATCAAGAACAGCCCACTTGCAGAAGGAAAAAGGAGAGTACATTTCAGCGGAGAGAAAGATCATGTTTGGCAAACATGTAATTCCTCAGACGGAAACATATTAAAATCAACAAAAGTATGACACTCCTAAATGGATGAAAATTTGATAGGGTGAGATGTGTGAAAGTGTTTTAGGCTGAGAAATTTTGTTCTTACTTGTTTTTAATAAATAGATAAGCAGAAGAAAAAGTTTATGCAAAGTTATAGTGTATTCTAAACACTGAAACTTCCATTGTCACTTTCTTCAGATGTTAGGCAAACGTAGGCATCAACCAGACCTTCATCATGTAGATTAAGAGAAAATTACTATTTACTATAAACACCAAATGGTTGTATTTAGTCTTTAGTAACTACTTGCTATATGTAAATGTCTTGTCTGCTTAATATCAAACTACTGTAAAAAATAGTATGTACTGCAGCTTAAGACAGTTTTCTTTGTGTGACCCCTCAAAGATCAACTTTTCTCACCATCTAGTAGGCAAAACCAAATTCAGGACTGCAAGGTGTAAAGGTTTGCTCCTTCTAAATCTAGTAAAAATGTGATCCCACAAAATGCTTTTAATGGAGACTGGAAATATGGATTAATAAAGAGAATAATAATAATTACAATAACAAATTAATAATATAATAATTAATAAAATATAAATCTACCAGCTATGAAGCAACAGGGTTACTAACTGAAAATGAAGGAGAATTTATACAATGAAAAAAGGTTGCTGATAATTACAATGCACTGTAATAGCGCAACCTGAAATTTTGTTTGACAGCATTAAGGTGATGACAGAGAATAATTTATTGTATCCTATGACATTGTTACAAATCCCTTCCTTCCATTTCTTATCTTCTCTTACTGAAAGCTCCTAGGTGCAGATCCTTTGCTCTTCTTCTGTTACTCTAATCCCCTGCTTTTTGTTGTTCAGTTTACGACCAGGTCAATCAGCATTATCTGAGAGATAGAAAAGGTTACTTTCAATACACTTTTGGCAACAGCACTGTGACTTAGTTGTGTCACATCTTGTGTGTCATACAACACCATTAATGTGTGGGTTTTCTATTATTCCTTTAACAGAATGGTGTGGAAGACAAGGAAAAGGATCCCAAGGCAAGAAACAAAGGCAGTATTTCTTCTAGTCCTCAAGAACATTATACTGTCACCTCCTTTCTTGCACGTTCTTATGCCGTAAACCACATTTTGCTATCTTGCAATAACTCTTCAGGAAGTTATTGGTTGCATTTTTTGACATTGCTGACCGAACTGTAGAAGAACAAATTTGGACGTAAAGAGATGTGTCAAGTGGAAGATGTGAAATACACACATATATTGTAACAATTGTATTCCCAGTATCATCATATCCAAGACTAAAGATTTTACCCCTGCTTTGTCATCTATCTTCATATCAGAAATGGGCTTTTAATCTCAAGCACTGAGGTAAAGACTTTCTGTCTTCAGTCTGGAGAAAAAGTAGCTCTGAAGGTCAAGTAACTCTGAAGGTCACTGGTGCTGTAATCCTAAAGTACAAAGTTTGAAATCTCAGACACATAATTCACTTAAAATGTTGGACCAGTAATAAGAAAATTAATGTAATATCTAAATAAATAACTCTCTGTTATGGCTGGCTTGCAAATTAACTGACAGTGTTTAACTTCAGTTTTTAACTCCTCAGTTTAAGAGTTACAATTTCAAAACTTTCATAAGAAATAACTGTAAATTGGAAGACTTTGCCTGAGAAATACATTCATTTACGCCTAAGTGTATATGGAGCTTTGACCTGAGATGCATTAACACATCTACCTTTACACTACATAAGTGAAATTCATAACAGAGAAAGTGATGTAGGCAAAATCACAGAATCACAGAATCACAGAATGTTAGGGATTGGAAGGGACCTCGAAAGATCATCTAGTCCAATCTCCCTGCCGGGGCAGGATTACCTAGACCATATCACACAGGAACGCGTCCAGGCGGGTTTTGAATGTCTCCAGAGAAGGAGACTCCACAACCTCTCTGGGCAGCCTGTTCCAGTGTTCAGTCACCCTCACCGTAAAGAAGTTTTTCCTCAAATTTAAGTGGAACCTCCTGTGTTCCAGCTTGCACCCATTGCCCCTTGTCCTGTCAAGGGATGTCACTGAGAAGAGCCTGGCTCCATCCTCTTGACACTTGCCCTTTACATATTTATAAACATTGATGAGGTCACCCCTCAGTCTCCTCTTCTCCAAGCTAAAGAGACCCAGCTCCCTCAGCCTCTCCTCATAAGGGAGATGTTCCACTCCCTTAATCATCTTCGTGGCTCTGCGCTGGACTCTCTCTAGCAGTTCCCTGTCCTTCTTGAACTGAGGGGCCCAGAACTGGACACAATACTCCAGATGCGGCCTCACCAGGGCAGAGTAGAGGGGGAGGAGAACCTCTCTCGACCTGCTGACCACACCCCTTCTAATACAGCCCAGGATGCCATTGGCCTTCTTGGCCACAAGGGCACATTGCTGGCTCATGGTCATCCTGCTGTCCACTAGGACCCCCAGGTCCCTTTCCCCTACGCTGGTCTCCAACAGCTCTGTCCCCAACTTGTACTGGTACATGGGGTTGTTCTTGCCCAGATGCAGGACTCTACACTTGCCCTTGTTATATTTCATTAAATTTCTCCCTGCCCAACTCTCCAGCCTGTCCAGATCTCTCTGAATGGCTGCGCAGCCTTCCGTTGTGTCAGCCACTCCTCCCAGTTTTGTGTCATCAGCGAACTTGCTGACAGCGCACTCTAATCCCTCATCCAAGTCATTAATGAATATATTGAATAGTACTGGTCCCAGAACCGACCCTTGAGGGACTCCGCTAGACACAGACCTCCAACTGGACTCTGTCCCACTGACCACTACTCTCTGGCTTCTTTCCTTCAGCCAGTTCACAATCCACCTCACTACCCGATCATCCAGACCACACTTCCCCAGTTTAGCTGCGAGGATGCTGTGGGAGACCGTGTCAAACGCTTTACTGAAATCGAGATAGACCACATCCACAGCTTTACCATCATCTATCCACCGGGTAACATCCTCATAAAAGGCTATCAAGTTGGTTGAGCATGACTTCCCCTTGGTGAAGCCATGCTGAGTGCCCCTAATAATCCCCCTATCCTTGATGTGCCTAGAGACAGCACCAAGGACAAGTTGTTCCATCACCTTTCCGGGGATGGAGGTGAGGCTGACCGGTCTATAGTTACGCGGGTCCTCCTTCTTGCCCTTTTTGAAGACTGGAGTGACATTCGCTTTCCTCCAGTCCTCAGGCACCTCTCCCGTTGCCCATGACTTAGCAAAGATGATGGAGAGTGGCCTAGCAATGACTTCCGCCAGCTCCCTCAGCACCCGCGGGTGCTTCCCATCAGGGCCCATGGATTTATGGACGTCCAGATTGCTTAATTGGTCCCTGACCCAGCCCTCATCAACCAAGACAGATTCCTCCTCTATCCTGACTTCTTCTGGGGCCTCAGGGGTCCGGGGCTCCTCAGGACAGCCTCCAGCAGTATAGACAGAGGCAAAGAAGGCATTCAGTAACTCCGCCTTCTTTTTATCCTCTGTCTCCAGGGCCCCCACCTCATTCATCAGTGGGCCTACATTGCCTCTAGTGTTGGCTTTACCTGCAATGTATTTGAAGAAGCCCTTTCTGTTGTCCATGACCTCTCTTGCAAGGTTTAATTCCAAGGAGGCCTTAGCTTTCCTAGTTGCCTCCCTACATCCTCTGACAACAGACTTCTATTCCTCCCAAGTGGCCAGCCCCTCCTTCCATGATCTGTACACCCTCTTCTTCCACTTGAGTTTGCCCAGCAGTTCCCTGTTCAACCATGCAGGTCTCCTGGTACCCTTCCTTGACTTCCTACCTGTTGGGATGCTCTGATCTTGAGCTCGGAAGAAGCAGTCCTTGAATGCTAACCAACTATCTTGGGCCCCCTTACCTTCTAGTACCCTGTCCCATGGGATTTCCCCTAGCAATTGCTTGAAAAGGCCAAAGTTGGCCCTCCTGAAGTCCAGGGTTGTGATTCTGCTAGCTATTCTGTTCCTGCCACATGAGATCCTGAACTCTACCATCTCATGGTCACTACAACCAAGGCTGCCCTCAACCTTCCCCTCTTCAACCAGACCCTCCTTGTTAGTGAGGATCAGATCCAGCAGCGCTCCTCTCCTAGTTGGCTCATCCACCATTTGCATCAGAAAGTTATCATCAATGCACTGGAGGAACCTCCTGGACTGGGGGTGGCTGGCTGAGTAGGCCTCCCAGCAAATATCAGGGTAGTTGAAATCCCCCACGACAACCAGACCCTGTAATTGAGAGACTGCTCTCAGCTGCCTGTAGAAGGCCTCATCACCCTCCTCATCCTGATCCGGTGGCCTGTAATAGACACCCACAACAGTATCACCCCTGCCAGCCTGCCCCTTAATTCGCACCCACAAACTCTCAACTCGCTCCTGATCCGCCCCTGGACAGAACTCAATACATTCTAGCTGCTCACTCACATAAAGAGCAACTCCACCACCTCTCCTTAGCGGCCTGTCTTTCCTGAACAAGACATAGCCATCCATGACCACAGTCCAGTCATGCGAGGCGTCCCACCAAGTCTCTGTAATTGCCACTAGATCATAGCCCCCCGACCGAACACGGATTTCCAACTCCTCCTGTTTATTCCCCATGCTGCGTGCATTGGTGTACAGGCATTTCAGGGAGCGAGCTGAGCACACCGATTTCACCCCATGGGGATGGGAGGTCTCCTGGTCTACCTCAACACTAGAGCGTTGCCCCAGTGGTGCAAGCCCAGCTACTACCCCATCCCCCTTCGAATCTAGTTTAAAGCTCTCCGAATGAGCCCTGCTAATTCCTGTCCCAGAACCCTTTTGCCCCTACGACATAAACCTTTCCCATGTATCACTGTCACACCTGTTGTCCTATAAAACCAGCCATTATCAAAGAACCCAAAGCCCTGCCTGTAGCACCAGTCTCGTAGCCAGGCGTTAATAGAGAGAATCCTACTGTTCCATCCCACGTCATCACCTGAAAATGGAAGGAGGGAGGAGACAACAACTTGTGCTCCAGACTCTTTCACCAACCGTCCTAGGGCCTTGTAGTCTTTCTTCATCCCCCTCAGACTACGGGATGCAGCTTCTTCCCCACCTGTCTGGAAGATCAGCAGGGGATAGTAGTCTGTGGCCTTCACCAGGTTGGGGAGTTGCCTGGTGATATCCCTGATTCGGGCTCCAGGCAGGCTGCAGACCTCCCTGTGATGGGGGTCAGCTTTGCATATTGGGCCCTCAGTTCCCTTTAGGAAGGAGTCTCCAACCACTAAAACTCTTCTCTTCTTCCTTGTGGAGGAGGTAGCTATACACCTGTCAGGTTTTTCTGACTGTGGTGGGACCTCTGATATAGGTTGCCTCTCCACCACATCCCCGTTGGACCGGCTGTATTCCACTAGGGCTTCATATCTAGATTATTTGCACAATAATAACAAAGAGCAAGAAAGTTCCAAGTTTATTTTCCTCATCTTTTTTTTTGGCCCAGTATACACTTGTAGTAGCGCCCCAAGTGCTCAGAGATCTTCACACGTATTTTCTTCATAAAAAGAACTCTGTTCATAAAACCCAATACTTCTATAAGAAAAAAAAAAAAAGAATGATAGAAGTATTAAACTTCTAGAAGATGAAGCCAGCAGAATTTTCAGCTTGGCCACCTCCACTAATGTGGATAAACAGAAGAAGTGCTTAGAAGGAGGAGGAAGCAAGAGACAGCACTTCAGTTGCTCAGTATTTCTCAGAAATTCTGTAGATGTGGCAGGTAAATTTTAAAGCATCTGAGATTTTATATGCCTAAACTTTACGTTCGTGAATAGACCCTTAATTTGATTTATAGTTTGGATAGAGTTTTTAAACATCTGAAGATTCCACAGAGTCATTCGTAAATGTGCATTATAGTGGAGCTTATAGCTTGAAATTGCAACAACAAATAGTAAAATGGTATGTTTTTTGTAGTTTTGTGTGGAAACGTTGCACAGTAATTTAACCTACACCAAATTAATGATGGTATTTACTTCAGAGTAACCTTTAACTGTAAAGAATGACTTTTTATTGTGGTGCCATATCACTTTATCAGTCAAAAAACTCAAGTAGTTTTAGCCTCTTTTCAGACAGCACTGTATTGTATAAAAAATATTCGTGGTACACATACACTTTAAAAAGCAAAACAGAAACAAACATATCTATCTCTCTGTGCAGCTGCAATGGTTAAGATGTGGAAGAGTAATTCACCCCTCTGAAAATATTAGCAAGTAATATTAGAAAAAGAAATGTCAGCTGCACCATATGCCCTATAAATGTCATTTGTAAAATAGAGAATTTTTTTCTTCCAGAGGTTGTAGTCTAAATTGAGAAGTTGTGGATGCCCCCTCCCTGGCAGTGCTTAAAGCCAGATTAGATGGGGCTTTGAGCAACCTGGTCTAGTGGAAAAGTGTCTCTGCCTGTGGCAGAGGGGTTGGAACTAGATGATCTTTAAGGTCCCTTCCAACTGTAACCATTCTATGATTCTATGATTAAATTGCTTACCTGACTTTTGAGGAAATTGAAAATATCCGTAATGTGGTAAATTACTTAAAAAACATCAAATCTTATTTTCTCTTATTTTTTTTATTGAAAAGCACTACTTTATCACAGGAAAAGGACCTGCATAATTTTAAAGGCTGTATATATACAGAAAAACATAGTAATAATACATAAAGTATGAACTTTTCAATTAAAAGCCCATCTTAAATGCTGAAATATATTTTCACAAAACTCTCAAGCCATCTCAAGCACCTTTCAAAGTTTTCCTTCCTGTAAATCCTTGTCACTGTAGCAAGCCCCAAAATGTGTTTGTTTTTTTTTTTAAGATATTCTAAATCCAATCTTGTTTCACATTTCAGGCAATGGAATTATAATGTATTTATTTAAAAACACCTGTATTGCCATGTTGTTCCTGACCACTTAAATTATTTTTCATTTTTTTTATCTGGCTTATATCAGAACAGGTATTATCTCTGTCACAGGAATTTGGATGAGTAGATGGTCTGATCTGCTATGACATATGCCTTATTAATGCCATTCCAAACATATTATAAGACTTGTGATACACTATGGTAATAAATAAGCTCACATTAGAGTAACAGTGTAAGTTTTCAAATAAGGTTTTTCATAACACTTGAGTTTATCTATCTTATATCATCATGAGGACTCTTATTTTTAGATAACATAACTTTCCCAGTGGAGGTCTTCTCTGTCTCTAGGGTCCTGGAAACCTCCTTCCTAAGTCTCTGTGCACAAGAGGAGCAAGGCATCAGTTATTCATTCTTTGGGATGGCTGGGATGGTCTTTAAAGTAAGCTGGGCACTGGAAAGGGTTTCTGTTTTATGAGAGGACTTTCCACAAATAATGACATTCTGAAGAGAAAAGAGAGGGTGATGGCATTTAAGAATCAAAGTACTGTCATTCAAACTGGACTCCACATTTACACCTCATCTTTTACAATGTTTCCCAGCCTCACGTCTGGAGGAGGTTGGTAAATCTGAGCACAGAGTGTGGAAAGGGCAAAGGGAGCTGAAAATTCCGTGGAACAATCTGAATCAGGCTATTCCAATTTTCAGTAGCAAATTTATGAATAATTGTGTCTAGCTTCAAGTGAAACGATAACGTTTTCTGTGGACATAAGAAGCTCTCCGCAAAATCATTTAGTTTCAAAAATGTGGTTTTCAACAGAAATCGGTTTTTATTTTTAATGGAAAAAAGTGTAACTTTGTACAACTGTCCTAGTTTTGTCTGGGATAGAGCTAATTTTCTTCTTAGTAGCTAGAATAGTGCTATGCTTTGAATTTAGTATGGGATTTGATATGAGAAGAATGTTGGTAATATACTGATGGTTTTAGTTGTTGCTAAGAAACCAGGGACTTTTCAACTTCCCATGCTTTGCTAGTGTGCGGGTACACAAAAAGCTGTGAGGGAGCATAGGCAGAGCAACGGATCCAAATTGGCCAATGGGATATTCCATACCATGCAATGTCATGCTCAGTGTATATATGAGAGTTGGCTGGGAAGCTGGGCTCACTCTTATCTGGGATTGCAGTTTTGGGATTTCTCTCCTCCGGGATCGCTAGCCAGGGACAGGCTGGTTATTGGTCAGTGGGTGGTGAGCAGTTGCACTGTGCATTACTTGTTTGTATATTCTATTATTATTATTATTATTATTACTACTACTTTTTTATTTTATTTCAATTATTAAATTGTTTTTATCTCAACCTATGAGTCTTTTTACCTTTCTGATTCTCTCTCCTACTCCCTGGGGGGGCAGGGGAGAGTGAGCAAGCAGCTGCATGGTATTTAGTGGCCTGTTGGGTTAAAACCACACCACCACCAGCCTTTCTTTTTTTTCTACAAGAAAGCACAGATAGTTTGTACACAAAAGCAAAACTAGGCATACTTGCAATTTGCACTGTGTAGTGTTCTGAGACCTTAAGCAAACTCTGATCTTGGGAGCAATCTCTTGCAGTTCATAGCTCTGTGTGGGCCAATTTATCTTGTTTTTCTTGGTCAAAATTGCCTTGAAAACTCAAACACTGCATGGCAGCCTGCAGGATGACCTTCTCCCAGTCTACTCCACCATAGGAGGGTTGGGCAGGGAGAAATTTAATGAAATATAACAAGGGCAAGTGTAGAGTCCTGCATCTGGGCAAGAACAACCTCATGTATGAGTACAAGTTGGGGACAGACCTGTTGGAGACCAGCGTAGGGGAAAGGGACCTGGGGGTCCTAGTGGACAGCAGAATGACCATGAGCCAGCAATGTGCCCTTGTGGCAAAGAAGGCCAATGGCATCCTGGGGTGTATTAGAAGGGGTGTGGTTAGTAGGTCAAGAGAGGTTCTCCCCCCCTCTACTCTGCCCTGGTGAGGCCGCATCTGGAATATTGTGTCCAGTTCTGGGCCCCTCAGTTCAAGAAGGACAGGGAACTGCTAGAGAGAGTCCAGCGCAGAGCCACGAAGATGATTAAGGGAGTGAAACACCTCCCTTATGAGGAGAGGCTGAGGGAGCTGGGTCTCTTTAGCTTAGAGAAGAGGAGACTGAGGGGTGACCTCATTAATGTTTATAAATATGTAAAGGGCAAGTGTCATGAGGATGGAGCCAGGCTCTTCTCAGTGACATCCCTTGACAGGACAAGGGGCAATGGGTGCAAGCTGGAACACAGGAGGTTCCACATAAATATGAGGAAAAACTTCTTTACGGTGAGGGTGACTGAACACTGGAACAGGCTGCCCAGAGAGGTTGTGGAGTCTCCTTCTCTGGAGACATTCAAAACTCGCCTGGACGCGTTCCTGTGTGATATGGTCTAGGTAATCCTGCTCCGGCAGGGGCATCGGACTAGATGATCTTTAGAGGTCCCTTCCAATCCCTAACATTCTGTGATTCTGTGAATCACTACTGACTGAAACAGCAAATTCTGTCAGGCCCAAAATGACTGCTTTGCCTAAAAACATCACTTCAGCCTGTCACTGAGTGACAGAAGAGTTATAACACCCATTGTTAAGGTTTTTCTTTTTTTGTCACTATTTCAAGAACATTGATAGAAGCTGAAAGTAAACTACAGTACATTGTCAAATTTCCTATTTATTCTGGCAATATTCATTTCAGGATCCAGTAATTTTTAAAAAATACAGGGTTTAACATCAATATGTTTTACAGAGAAATTGTAGAACGAACTATTTTTACAGTCTGAATGGCATCAGACTAAGTAGCTAAATGTAAAATGAAAGAAGGATTCTTTTGACAGTCTTCCACTTAAACACGCAAGTTTGTAGAAAGCTGATGAACTTGTATATTAACTAATAAAGTTATACTAATGTGTTAGCTACTCAACATTGAGTTGTGTATAAATAATTCATGCACTCTAAGGCTAAGGAGACAGTATTGAAAGCAGTGGAGTTGCTAGTGGTCTAATGGGTTACACCATCATTGTAAACTGGTTGTGCACGCACTGTCAGACTGTCCCGACATGCAGTAAGTAGCCCAGCTCAAGCTTATATCTGGTAAATAATAGTCTCTTATGTCATTTGCCTGCAATTATCTGTCCATGCTTTTCATACAAGTGCTTCATGTCCCTCCAGAAGCATTCTTCACAGGATCAGGGCTGTCCAGACAATGTCAGCATATGTTATTATGCTGGGGCAGGAGGAAAATGTTCACAGTACAGTTGCTGAAGGAACTTTACCTTTAAAGAAAATTTATATAAAGTTTAAAAGTTCAGAGAAAATTATGCAACAACTGTATTCATGTTGTGGAGAAGAAAAAAATAAATCCAACATGCAAACAAACTAGTGTGAAAAAGTGGGAGAACTGAAGAGGGAGCAGTTCAGTTTTTCATGGACTGGCAAGCTCCAAGGACAGCTTAATAGGAGCTAAATGGAATAATTTCACTGAAGGATGTAAATAGGAATGTGGAAAAAAAAATATATAACAAGGTCAATTAACTGTGCTGCCAGGTTGCTATACCTAATTAATTTGGAAGAGTGAAATGACCACTTTTAAAGGTTCCTTCATGGAGATAACATGATTGAAAGAAATGAACACAAATTAAGCCAGCTGTTAGACATTTTAAGGCCTTCTGCCCCACTGAGCTAACAGAGCTCTAAACTATTGTTTGAACAACTTGCGAATAAGTAAATCCCCAAACCCTTTTGGAATATATTAAAAAAATCTTCCTAGTCAAGGAAGCCTCTCTCTGCTTCAGCCACGTTGGAAAGATACACATACACATTGCAGGCCGCTTTGCTACTGACAAAAGTAATTATAGACCTCTCACGCTTTACTGAAGGAAATATAATGTTACTTGATCTTTCTTGGGCTGACTGCTTCCTTGGTCTGCAAATGTCCCTTTTTGACCTTAGAATTTTAAACAAAGTGGGCACTCTCATTACTGCATTAATGTATGCCTGCATTATTTTTTAATAATGTTGCTATTGCAATCATTCAGGAAAGCTGATATACAAATCTGCTAAATATACATGGAAACATTCCAGCTAGCCATTTATATCCACTCTGGATAATTTCTGTATCAAGGACGCATATTAATTCCAAGTGGGCACTATGAAAATCGATGTTAATGAGCCTCCCATTGATCATAAATCTTCTTATAAGTAAATAATCAGAACTCAGTTAAATATAAAGTTTTGTATCCTCTGACGTATAAATGTGATTCACCATGGTAGATTCAGGGGAACGAACATTGTCCTTGGAGTCAATCAGCACCTAGGCTGATCTGTACTGGATTTGTGCACTACATGCATACTCCTTTTCCATTCCTCTCTGCATGTCTGCATAAAGCACCATGCTCTGCTCCCATAGCAACTGCTATTGTTTGGGACCATATCTCTATGCATTCAAAAGGCACCTTGATTTACATGGGCCTTCCAGATTAACTAGTAGGAAAATATTTTTTTTTATATTTTAAATTCCATTGACATGGAAGAATGAAACAAAGCTGCTGGGACTGTAAGCAAAGGAGCCTGGGCCAAGCAGAGAGGGTTTGTGCCTTCCGTCTCAATCCAAATCTAGCAGTAACACACTGAAGCCAAAATCAGAGAAAGAAGCAACATTTGTGCAGCTGCAAATTTATCAGTGTTAACTGAGGAGTAACTATCAAATTTTGTCAAGCTGAAATTGATAATGGGAAGGAGCTTCAATATTTGAAATAATAGACAGATTTCAGGCTATTTGTTTATTATTTCCCCATACTTTCTTCTTATCCCCTATCTCACTCAAGGTATTTCTTCCTATTCTAGTGCCAGCCTGCATTATTGTAGAAGTCCTGAAATTAGGCTGTGTATATTCATGGGTTTGACTCAACGTAGTAACAATTTCGAAGAAGATGGAAGTGGGGATGAACAGTAAAAGGGTAGAAAGGCTATTGATTTCTATATGTTGATTAAAAAATTGTCATTGGCTCTGGGAAAAGGGAATTTCCAAATCTTACTTTTATTTTTCCTTTCTCTCACCTGTAATTTTCCTTGTTGTGCACTCAAGACAGGCTCAGTTGTCTTGCACATAATTGAGACTAGAAATCGTGACGAACTGCAACCATTTCTGACAGATGATCATGCATGTCTTCATTCTCAGTATTGTGCCAAACCTGATGGGCCCAGCTATAGTCAGCAGGCAAATTTAAGTTAGAAATGAAAGAAAGACAGCAAAAATGCATGGCACATATTTAATTTTTTCCATCTTTTTCTCCAAATTTGTTGCTCTATATATCACCAGCCTTGTTTGCTCAAAATTTAAAAAATGTATCCCCTATATAAAATCTTCAGAATAATGTCTAATTATTAGTATTTATTGAAAACTTCTGTTTATTTTTTGCAGTTGTTGATTCGTGGACCCTGAGAAGTAATTTCTAAAATTGCTGTGTCATTATAGGTCCTAACTTCATTGAGGTCCATTGACCCTGAAGCGTGAAATTCAATTTGAACTGCTAGACTTGAGGCTCCAGTGTATACAAAGAATTTGAGCCAATTTAATAGAATTAAATTATAGATCAAAATGAATGAGATACATCAATATTAGCCACACTTAAGCCAATTTAAAAGCATTTACACAAGGGATTTCACTAGTTTAAATCAATTTAAGAATTGATTTAACTAAATTGTTACAATGTCTTTCTGTAAGCAGGGGACAAGTTACATGAGTTTTATATTGGGAAGCTCTAAGCACTCACCTACACCACCAGGGCTTTCAAATGTTAGTGGTGTAAGCAGGTGTCCTCTAAGAACTATTATCAAGATTGGGGTTATTGTATGATGTCTGGGGGATGGGCACAGGAGATAGATAGAGGGGAAACTGGGTACCACTAATATAATTATTATACATAAATATTTATCTATATGTGTAATCAAGGCGAGACACACAGATCTGAAATTACAGGGTGTGGCAAACCTGTCAGATTCAAGAAAGGATTGTAAAGCTGTTATGATGCAGTTGATGGTGGATAGGAAGAGACTTTATTGTAAGTTGAAGATATCACACAGATTGATTTTCTGAATCTTTTTTATCCTTGAATTGACGAAATACAAGTTTTTCACAGGTATGTTAACAGCGCAGCTCAAACCTCTGTTAGTGACAAAAAAATCCAGCATCTGTTCAGCATCTGTTCAGTGCTTGCCTTTCTGCTAGGAGTACTGGACAGTGTGTCAATTAATGACACTTATGATATGCTTACTCAGCCTGTAGACAGCTATTTTCTAGGAGCTAAACGCTCCTTCCTTTGGTAACACCTAATTGCAAAGTAGCATTCTGCCGTTAAATTAGACAAGCTCTGAACTGATATTTGGGTTTCAGTTCAACTAATGCTCGTAAGAGCAGACTGACAGATGTCAGTCACTGTCTGTGTATACTTAGTAGGTACCAGCATGGAAAGCCATGAAAAACTGGAACACATATATCTCTGTGTGTGCTTGTATACATGTGTCTGTGTATAATGTACCCCAAAAGTTACAAGGCCCCTAACTTTCATCATTTTTTTGTTTTTTTTTTTTTTTCTTCTCTAACACAACTGTTTCAATGGTGTCACTGTGTGGAATAATTTTCCGTCATTAACCTTATGTTTTCATTTTCAACATTGAACAGTATTTAAGAAAGCATGAAAAATTAAGACCTGAATATTTCAAAACTGTCATGAAAGTGAAGATGGATGCCTGAAATATAAAGATTTGTCACAGAACATTAAAGTACTCCCTAGAAATTCTTAACTCCTTAGAAATCCTTAACTTTGTCCAACGGTTATAGAAAAGGACTGAAATGTAATGTATTCTTATTAATCTCAAGGAAGCCACAGCTTCCCTAATAGTCTAAACCCAAATAACTGTTTTATCAAGTGGACTTTCTTTTTTAAATGTGCCGTTTCAAGTGTATGAGATGCGGGTGCCCAGGTGCTGGCAGTGGGGGGCTGCAGGGTCACCTATGTGAGGAGAGGCTGGGGCTCCCCATTTCCCATTGCCCTGTGGGGTAGGGGGTGGCAAAGGAGTCGGGAATGAAGGGATGAAGTTAAGCTTGTGAAGAAGAAGAGTGGGGGGAATGTGTTTTAGTTTTTGTCCTTGTTTCTGACCATCTGTATGCATTTTAATCAGCAATAAATTAAATTAATTTTCACGAAGTTGAATCTGGTTTGACAGTAATTGGTAAGTAATCTCTCTGTCTTTATCTCTTTGTTTTCTTTTGTCCCACTGTCCTCTTGAGAAGGGTGAGTGAGAGAGCAGCTGGATAGACATCAAGCAGCCAGTCAAGGTCAACTCATCACATTGAGATGAATTACAACAACATGGAATAGGTAAGTCCTAGAAAGACAAAACTCTGGTAAATTTTCTTTCAACAGAGGTTCTGGAATTTCATGGTGGTTATGAAGACAAAAACATGCTTTAAAACGTTCCATTGTGGTTTGGTTTATAAAGGTTGTCAGAAGAGAATAAAAATGGGACTAGTCTTCATACCTGCCACTGCAGAAAAAATGGGAAGAACAGGTTTTTTATTTATATAAGATAGTTGACAAGCTGTGATGATGAGAGTGTAAAGCGTTGATCACGTGCTGTCACCGTTGTATTTGCAACAGTAATTTAAATTAATGATCATTAAGGAAAGGAGACAATTAGGTTCTGAAACATTAAAAAAACCCACAAATAGTTTAAAAAGTCTCTTTGTAGCAGGTGCCTAGATTGGAAACAAATCCCAAAAAATGCATTCACATGATTGCTTCCTTTGGTGATAATAAATCTGACCCAATTTGTGTATTTAATTTATTTAGCTCATTACTTTTAGATTGATTTGTTTTATGCTATGATTAGGTATAAAACTACCTGACATCTTATTCAGCATAATTATACTCGACTGACAAGAAAAAAAATTAACACAGTCAAATTCTTTCTCAATTTCTCTTTTTACTCAGCTAAATCTTGTCAAAACACAGCAACTTGGTCTAATAAAAAGTTTTACATGTTTTTTTCTTTTTTTTTTTTTCCAGACTTGTAATACCTAGATTTTCCATCATGTACAGAAATAAAAGTTTGGCAGAACACTATGAAAATGAATGTAAACATAAGCGAATGAAAGGTGATTCAGGTTTTATAATTTGTTTGATAGTAATATCAAAGTTGGAGGATAACCCAGATATTGAGGAATTAAGAAAGCTGATGAAAATGATAAAGCTGAAAAAGCTGTGGTATGGAAAGACTGGGATTGTTTGCTTTAGAAACCAGATAAACAAGATGGGAAACAGGAGAAAGTTCTTCTGTGTCAGAAACAGGACAACATTTAATTTAATTGTAAGTGGGAAATTTAAACCCAGTGACAGGATTTCTTGTAATTAAACAACAGTACTTACTTCAGTGAAAAGTTCTTGAGTCCAAGAGCTTAACATAGCAATAGGATAATTTCCTAGATCACATAGCTCAGTCCTACGTAGCTGTAGGTAAAGCCTAAAAATGAAACTTGCTGTACTTCTAAAACTAGGCAAGATTTTGGCTCATCGTTATTTGTGCTGGGAGGAACTACTACCAAGACCCACTACTGTTCAACTTTTACATGTTATACTGATAAGTTTCACTTCTTTTCCATTATTCTGTCTTCAAGGTTATCCAAATGTTCAGTATGAAATACTGTTCATCCTTTGCATTGATTGTATCTTAGAAATTTTCATCTGATTCTTAAGCACATTCCAACTTGTTTTACCAAGGCCATTAAGGAAATGTTAAATGCAATCAGTCCCAAGATATTCCTTACGACTGTCACAATTATTCTGTTTGTAGTTCAATACTTTTCCTTTCAATATGGCTGTCGTAATTTCATCTTTAACCAATTTCTTTTTAAGCTTTATAATGCTTGTGCTAACTCCCATCTTTATGTCAAATAAAGATTTTCCATATGACATTGTATCAAATGACTTAAAATCTAAAGATTTATTGCGTTTTCTTTAGTGCATGGTTAGTTGTTTTATCCATGATACTGTCGTTATATTTGTCACAGCGGTCAAAAAAAGACAGGAGACAGAAGGATAGTTCCAAGCAGGCAGCAAAGTAAAAGCAAAAGCAAAAAGCAAAAAGCAAAAGCGCCCGCATTTATTTTGCTCCATTTTTTATATCTTCCCCCTTTAGCTGGCTAGCTTTATGATTAGTTGCACTCGTTATTCACGCGCCTGACCACAACCGCTGACTGGCCATCACGCACTGGCCACGAGTCCGTGGTTGGCAGCTGGAATGTCTCTCCGTATCCTGTTTTTCTCACATCCTGTTTTCTTGCTAAATTCCTCTTCACTCTCAGGTTTAACCGTTTCAAGGACATAGCTCCATTCCTTCAAGGTCAGGGCCGCCAGCAGCCCAGTCCAATCCTTCGTGATACATCTGAAAAAAAACCCATATTTTTGATCCCATTGCTGTCTTAGTAGGTTCTTCCATTTATTTTTCCTCTTTATTTGCATATTTCTTCAATATAAGTTCTCAAGTCCTGATTTTGCTGAGATCCATTCTTTTGACTCTTTACAGAGTGCTATATTTCCTTTCCTCTGTTGATATAATTATACCCTGCTATTAAAAATTGCCATGACTCATGCTTTCATAGATCAGTTATTTGACAACTCTGTGTTTTTAATTGTCTACTTCTTTCAATATAGACGTCACACTCTTTTACAACTTCTTTTCCTGTATGAGCCTCTATTTCTCTGCATTATTTTTACTTTTTTTCTGTAGGACCAATGTAAGCATCACTGTTATTAGAAAAACATGAAGTAAAAACATAAGTATAGTTGTTTTGAGTAATGCCTAGATTGCCTTTAATATTTTCCCCTGTCAAAAAAATGCTTTTTTTCCCCTTATGTTTTATTCACTTTTATTTAATTTATATGGTTGAAGGAAGTGTTTCTATTTGTTTTTAAATCTGTTACAACACTGAATCCATATTGTCCTTTGTGAATTGTTACTGACCACTAAGACTAGCTTTCTCTTCTCAGTCCTCTTATTTATTTGCCTGTTTTTTCTGTTTTATGTTCTTATCCTTTTTAGGCTGTATATATCTTCTGAGATACTTATTTACTATTCAAGACTGAAGTATTTTACTGTAAGAGATACATGCTCCAGATAAAATTTTACATCTTTTATTTAAAAAAAAAAATCATCCAAATCCCAACATTCCAATACAGTTGTCCTGATTAACTTCTTTTACTTATAGGAGTTGTCTATTTTGAATGAAAAAAAATATGAGACAACTTTTGTCTATTTCACATAATTTTCTTTTCATCCAAACCAAGATTACTTCCCTACTAATGAATTTTTGTAGTATTGATACTTCTCTAAACCAAGTGAAAATAGCATCCACTCTTCTTAATTCATTGATATTTTATAAAGAAATCTCTTGGATGTCATATTCTGAAGCTACCTAAGCCTTGCCATAATTAAATTAACATAAAAAAAGCTTTAGAAAATTACTTATCAACACCTCTCTCAAGAACATAGGAACTATCATTATTAAACCAAACATTTCTGAAAGGCATCTGAAAACTCCATGCTTCAGAGTTTAGCAATGTTTTGTTGTAACACCCACATACAATGTATTGTGTGTTATGAATGTTATCAGGCCTGGAATGAGCACCAGCTTGGTGGTACTAAGATACTGGATCTATCCATGCAGTGTTCACTTGCACTGGGACAGCTTCCACCCCACCCTGCTTCCACCCCAGCCCTCCTGATTACAGAAACACACCAGCTTTTGTTGTATAGGCAGAACAACAGGTCTGATTTATTGCTTTGCTCCAGCAGCAGTGAGAAAGTGCAAGGCTGCTTGATAGTGTGGTCCCACTCACAGGATTTCCACACTTCACTATCTGTTTTCCCGTCACTTGACCCTCCTTTTTGCCACCCTTGTACCTCCCTTTCTCTGCCTCAGTCTTCTCCCAGGTAAACAACTTGCTCATAATTACTTTTTCACCGTTAATCCCCATTTTGCCACATTCATACCCAAATTTGGCATTTTTGATAACTTTACCTAGGTAATCTTGCCCTTATATGGTATTAGTGCTACTTATACGGTATGAGTATCTACTTTGTCCTTGTGGCCAAGAAGGCCAGTGGTATCCTGGGGTGCATCAGGAAGAGTGTGGCTAGCAGGTTGAGGGATTTTATCCTCCCTCTCTACACTGCCCTAGTGAGGCCACAGCTGGAGTACTGTGTCCAGTTCTCGGCTCCCCAGTTCAAGAAAGACAAGGAACTACTGGAGAGAGTCCAGTGGAGGACTAAAAAGATGATTAGAGGACTGGAGCATCTCTTTTACAAGGAAAGGCTGAGGGAGCTGGGTCTGTTTAGCCTGGAGAAGAGAAGACTGAGGGGGGATCTTATCAATGCTTACAAATACCTTAGCGGCAGGTGTCAAGAGGATGGGGCCAGACTCTTCTCAGTGTTGCCCAGCAAGAGGACAAGGGGCAATGGGCACAAACTGAAGCATGGGAAGTTCCATCTCAATACGAGGAAAAACTTCTTTACTTTGAGGGTGACAGAGCACTGGAGCAGGCTGCCCAGGGAGGTTTTGGAGTCTCCTCCTCTGGAGATATTAAAAATCCGCCTGGACGTGACCCTGTGCAGCGTGCTCTAGGTGAACGTGCTTTAGCAGGGTGTTGGACTAGACTGTCTCCAGCAGTGCCTTCCAACCCTTACCATTCTGTGATTCTGTGTGATTCTGTGATTAGTGATGGGTCTCCAGTGATCCCCTCCAATTATCTGTGAGGCTTGGCACCTGTAGACACCTGTGAGACTCCACCATCTGCTCAGCGCTATCCCCACCTCTTGTCCGATGCTCACACTATTGGCTAACATGTCCAGAAATTCCTCATGTCAAGTCTAGAGGTTTTCATGTCCCATTCCATTAATGTAACCACAGGCCAGTGACTGGCCATTTGCCTGCAGCCTTACAGTGCTGAGGACAGCTTGTTCCATAAAGCCGCTAGAGTGGTATTTCTGTACCTTTTTCAGATATACTTGTGCAGGCTTTCAATAGGGTTAAGTTTTTTTAATGACATATGTGATCCAGCATGCTAATCTCATCCAAGCCAAGAATGAATGCAGCTCGATCAGATAACAAAGAAGAAAAAAAAAATTTATCCTGTATTTTTTAAAGTGAGCTCCTCTTCCTGAATGTCACACAGTATGATTTCTTATCACTAATGCTGCATTTATCATAATTCATTTTACAGACTATAGAGAAAGAGTTATCTAATTTTTTACATTCATGCACTTGAATGCTGGAATATTCACACTTAGTGTTGATAATGGTGTTTGTGAGTTGAAATATAGAGTCTTCAAAACATATCAGCATTTGGGAAACTCAGTGAAGTGTTTTAAGACTTTCTGATAATTTTATTTGAAATATCTTTAAAACTATAAACACAATTTAGGAGAAAGCAATTCTTTAATATACCCTTGTACAATTTAGTACACTTTATGATAACTTAAGTACCCCTTCATCCAAAGGATGTTATAATGTTAGGGCTTCAAGGAAATAAAACATTATGTATGTGCAATTATGCTTGTTATTAAGAATTTTTATAGTGGGAAAAATCCATGGTTTTATGCAGAACCAAATGTCTCATATTATTAGTGAGAGCATATAAACAGTAAATTGTAACAAACTGTTGCAGGTCTAGTGTGTAAATTAAAAAATGAAAAGAATATAACAGCGGTCCCTTGAGTTTCTCTTGAAGAAAATGTCTTTAGTATTGGTAATCTGAAAACTCACATTTTTTATGGTCTTTTCACCTGGTTGATATTAATCACATATTGCACCACACATTACAATTTCAAATTATTAGAAAATACTTCTGTTCTGGTAGTCTTTTCTCCAAAGATGCTATCTGTTAAGAGTTCAACCTGATAAAACTATGAACTTGAGCAGTGAATCTATAGTATCAGGGATAAGTCTTTTCAATAACTTGATAGTGAATTGGCTTGAATTGAAATTAATCTGCTGTCACCAATTCATTTGTACTTATGTGTTCCAGAGGACTTCACATCTACTAAAAGTTCTAATTAGAGTTTGTAGGGGAAAGACATGAAACAAAAGAACAGGCCTGCACATGCTGGCAGAGAGGGTTGAAAATTATGTCCATCTCTCTGGACTTGAAGATGCTGTTGCAACTTTGTACAGGTTCACCTAAGAGACACTCAAGGGGTATTCACCTTTTCTTGAGAATTTAGCAGGGAAAGAGCAAGCTGAAAAAGCAGCCTTCATTTCAGGACAGACTGAATTATGTCAGTTGTTAAGGAATGACAATCCTTCCCCAACTTCCTATCCCCATGTTCTCTTTCAGAGAAGTATTTGATTTATGATCTCTTACTTGCAACATGAAGAACTCCCTACTATTCCTTTGACTTCAAAATTATTGACTTTTAATGGATAAAATGATTAATCGTTCAGTCCTCGAGTTCTTAAAATCATTAGTGGTGTCAAGATTTTTCTACAGAACCTGATTTGATTTTTATTTTGCTTCACACTTTAACTCATTGACTTATATGAATATGTCCTAAATTGCCTTGACATGAATACTGTTTATGCATATATGTGGACTTTTATGTGTACCTGGAATACAGTCTATCTTCTCTGAAACAAGAACAAAGCAAATTACACCTTCATGAATATTTCCTTACTGTTTTTCTCAGTTCTTGTTCTGGAATGTACTTTCTAGTCATTAAGCAAAGTTAATCCTGATTTACATGGGCATGATAGTAAAACCATGGCCTACAGCTGTATGTGACAGACCTAAACCTTTCTCGTATGCCTGAAACTTTAAAACAAATTTACTTGTTTTGATGTTGTTGTTTATGAGCTCAGTTATCAATATCTTAATGAAATGTACACAAAGAATGGCAAGCGTTAACTTCAGCCACTATATTGAGCTTACCAAGTTCCATGAGTGCAATAAGGCTATTACAGAAACACTTATGCTGACAAAAACATTACAATCCTCATATGGAATTTAGATTAGGGAAAAGGGTTGCCTCTGAAAAGAACTCTTAAATCTTTTGAATAAAAATTACTATTGTGAACATTTAACTAAGAAGATCAACAAAATACGTTTTTAAAATAAGATTTTGCTTTTCCCATAAGGACAATTGAAATTATTTAATAAATGCTGAGAGATTTCTGAGATGCTAAGAGAGCTTTCACTTCAGCTTTTCTTATTATTTTACAAGGAATAATTACAAACTCCATTTCATAAAGTATAATAACGACATAAATAATAAAAGTATGCTAACATTTAATGAAAATTGAGAGTTTGAGACTAACTTTTTTGCAGCAGGGTTTCCAATTTTGGCAGCTGGGTATAGGCTTTTTAAATGTATCTCTATTTTGGTTGTGATGGGGAGCAAAATTCTAATATCCAATGACAAAATAAAATAATCAAATCTGTTATAATATTTCATTTCAGTATAAAATTTTTATTTTGAACACTGTTTCATAACAATAAAGATAAATGCTAATGGAAAGATTATTTCAAGCTGAAAACTAGAATCCACTTCTGAAGTTAAACAGACTCCTATCTACTCTATACTTCATTAAGCTGTTGTAACAAAAATCTGTATTCTCACCGTGCAAGGAAAAACTGAATATAAAATTTTGAAAAGTATTTCAGTGCTGCAAAGCTGAAGTCCCAGATTTTCAAGTGACTTATGTGTTTTCAGGTTGCTTTGAAAGTCAGTGAGATTTAAATTTGCAGTAATTGGGAGATTATACATACAAACTGGGTGGGAAGGTAGGGATCATGGTTCTGTCCACCACAATTAATTCCTATTCCTTTCTATGAGGACAAGGATTTCTAAAGTGGAAGCTAACATGAGATGGTTATTTGCATTTCAGGCATCTAAGAACTGTAAAAATCAGTTTTAAAAAAATGAGTGTTATACTCCTAAGTTTCACCTAAACATTTTGTCTTCTTCGACTATCTAAGTTTAGCAGAAAATTGCAAATTTAGCTCAAGTTCAGCCCATAGCTGTTCATTATAATGACAACAGAGGGTTCTTCTCAGTCACTGAAGTTACTTTCGTAGGTTATTTCTACATAGATTATTGCAGACATCACAAAAAATAATCTGATCATCTGTTGGACTCCACTGTGGTTTGTGTCATGTTAGTTTATCTTGTGAATTTTGCCCCTGGAATTTTATCTCCCACCTAGTCCCTGACTGCAACTATAAATTTCACCAGTGTGATACTCACATGGCTTCAAGAATTAATTTAAGCAAAAATCTATACTCTGCTATCTATTTTTTTTTTTTTTAAGTCAAAACAATATGTCTATCAAATTTTGATATGTATTTTTAGTATCACCTTTCTTTCCCTTCACAACACTTTCTCTTGAAAAAGCTGGAGCCAGACTATTTCTTCTTTTATTCACCTTTTTATCAAACATATTTGAAATACATTGACTTTGGATTTTTAGCTGTCCTTCACCACAGTCATTTTATTTATTTATTTTAGTGGTCTTTTTTTCCCTGATAAGGATTCTTAAAATTTTGCTTGAATAGAAAAGTTCAAACACCTTATTCTACAATTTCTGTGATGCATATTCTGAAATGAGACACCTGGGAGTGTCTTTGAAGCTGATGCTTTGATGTGTCATTCATTTTCTTCCATGTTTAGTTGTAATTGCTTGGAGGTCACTGTATTTTGTCCCTATTCTGCTTTCCTGTAAATTCGCTTTATGCCTGTAGAATCTCTTGTTATTACTGAACTGGTAGAATAAAGTGAACAAACTAAGCCATAGCTATTTTAAGGACAAGAAAAACAACAACAAAGCGTCTAATGTTGACATTTCAATGGTTATTAATGATTCATATTCTACAGTAATTGGATAACAAGTATATTGACTTTCTTTCATTTTACTTTGAATTCAAAATCTCCAGAGACTTTTGGTAGATCTGTTTTACCTGAATGTCAGTATTCTGATAAAAAGGAGTCGTCTTATCATCTCTTCTTGATCAATATACTCATGTTGAAACCAGGCACCCAAAAAGCCAAATCAGTTCATTGTCCACTGTAAGCGACAGATACTGCATGGTCAGCTGCAGTTAGTCTGAAAACAGAAATTAATTTTATGAAAAATTTTTATATTTCATCATTCATTTCGACTTGACATCAATAATGAGAAAACCAGCATCTTATCAGCAAGATGTGAATAACGCACTGCTTGGGAGACTCCAGTTGGAAAGTGGAAGACCCATGTTCAAGTCTCTGGTGCATATTTTACATAAACCAAGAAATTTAAAAAATGAACATAGGTGTTCTACTTTCTGAATCAGTGCTCTAACTGATTTTTTACTGTTGCTGTTGTTGCTCTGGTTCTTATCTCTCCAGTTTTACTAAGAGTTTCATCCTGGTCTGGTGAAGATCTGATTAATTTTGTTAGCAATTTTCTGCTAAAAGACAACAGTATTTTCCCTAAGTTTTTCAGCAGCTCTGCTATTTACACTGTAAGTATGTCCAAGAGCCAAGTCTTCGAAATTAATCACCTGCAGTAAGTGAATATATTATAAATTCCGGCTACAGTTATTATCCTCAGGGTGTCGTTTCTGAATAAACTACTTTATTAATAAACATTATTAAGGATGTTTTCAGGTTGACAAACAATTTAAATAACAGCAGAATTTTCTCCACTGTTTCAAGATAACACAAAAATTCCAGATTTAGCAGGCTGGGATATTTCATTCTGAGGGACCTGCACCTCAATCTAGACATACAGTATTTTTCTTTTTTCTCAAAACCAATCTGAGTACATAGATTCAAATGTACATTATCAGTTTCCTCTAACTAATCCACTCTTTGTCAAATACAGTCAAGGTGACCACAGCTCATCTCAGGTACTATAAATCACTTTTGCTCATTGACCACATGTTCTCAAAGTGCTAAAATTCCAACACTAAACCACTGTTTTACTTGTCTTTTCTTCTCTTGCTATCATTTCACAGCATTCTGCGTAATGGATGATAAATCTCTCAACAGCTAAAATGGTAATAGAAGTTAATTCTTCTTGCAGGTAGGAATTAAGATTGTGCTGTTCTGTGTCCCATCATCTGGGATAATGGTAGTATTTTTTGAAACAGCAAATTTTTTTCTCTTCACAAAATGTCCATGCACTAAGTGTACACAGTAGAGTTAGCAGAGATAAGACATGCACTCTCTCAGAATTATTCCAAAGCAGGAAATTTAATTTTTTAATTAAGTAGGATATATACGTATATGTTTTCAAAGGTAAGGTAAATACGTATATTTTACCTTTCCAAAGGTATGTAAATACAGCAGATTCTGGATCAGTATTTTCTTGATTTTTTTTTTTATGCTTTATATAAATATATCAAAAAAAAACTTTTCAGAAGATGTGAGAAATTAAGTACTGGCATTGAACGATACTCTCTGAGTCTGGCTTTAATCCTCCCTACAAGGATTTTAAATTTGATTTACATTATTAACAATGAAACTATCTTAGAATTATTTCACTCTAGCTTATTTTCTTTATGTAAGATCCGTAACTCTGAATTTATTATACAAAACACAGCATCTGTATTGTTTGTACTTATAAAAACGGAGTGTCTTAGCTTTGCACTGCAAAGAAGGTACCTCATTGTAGTGAAGGTAATTTAAAATTTTCCTTTAATTTTCATTTTATGAAGGGGTTCTAGTATAGAAAGTCTGTTATTAAAACAACAAAAGAATTTGTTAGCACCTATGGTATGACTTTGACTTGCATTCATGAATCAATTGTAAATCTGTTAGCACCCCCGTTACATTTGAAATGGACCAGCTTTGATTTCAGTTGGAGGGATTTCCTTGCACAAAAGAACCACATTTTCCATCAGAGAGTATAGCGTATCTTGGACAGCAGGTCACCTCTGTATGAAGCTAGAGTGAATCAGAGAATAAAACAGCCCCTGCTTTTATCAAATTTCTAGATGTGTCCAGGTGTAATTAAAATAAACACTCCACATTCTCTACACTGCTCTTTTAATATTATAGAACATAAAGAGAGTATAAGTTTGAATTCTGTACGAAGACCTCTGGTCCACTTAGTTATTCTATTAAACCATTTCCTAGGTTTTTATTACATCAATATAATTACACAAATATAATTCCCTTCAACATAATTAAAATAACCTGGCATTGCATGCTCCCCATATGGATTAAAATTTAGTAATTGTATCTATATTTATGCACAAAAACCTCAGAACTACAATCATATTTTTTTCTTTCTTTTTTTCTTCCGATTGTTCTAAGCACTGCACTAAGCTCAGTAAAAATCACATCTGGTTTTTACAATCTGGTCACTTTCACTCCTGTGCCTGGATATGGATTTAAATATGTATATTTAGGAAACTTCCTGTGAAACCGTTGGCCTTCAGCATCCATTCTCCATTTAACTGATCAGATATTTATTTTTGAAAGCTGCAAGATCAAGAATACAATCTGGTCTGTTTTCTGACATTTAAAAATTGCTGATGCCTAGTAACATTAGGATAAACAATCTCCAGCACTTCTTTTTCACTCTAACTTTGAAGCTGAAGTAGATTCAGAACATTTAGTAATTGTTAATATTGTTTCAATTCAAGCTATTTCATTAAAATGAGTATTTGGCAGTTTCTGAGCGTTCAGAATTAAAGAGAAATTATTTTATTTGCAGGAAGATGAGTTGTATATTTTTACAGTATGTTCTATTATTATGCAGCGTCATTAAAACATGATGAATTTCATAATCATGTTAGCTGACATGTTTGCAATGTATGTATCCTGTCTGCAGTGCCAGAATACAGGTTTTTTGAGAGCTGTATTTGAACTGATTTTATTAATCATAATTAAATTTTCTTGTTTGTTTGCACTGTCTGCAGTAAGAAATGCCCACTTATTTTGCCTCTAGTGTTTTCTGAGCTAACAAGTAAAGCTGAATTCTCGCAAGTTCCCTTAGATTGTGAAAGAGTAAATGTTTCACACTTTGCTTAAGGAAAGCATCACCACCCCCTGACGTACTGTAGGTTCCTTGGGGACTTTTTGTGGAGCTCTGTGGATGTGTTGGGAGCTGAGTCAAACTGAACAAAAAAACCTGAACACATTGTTTCTTAGCCCATTGACTCTCTAGCCCTCTTTCCTGTGCAAACTCCAACTCTTTGTACAAGAAAAGGAGGGGACAAGGGCTGCTTATGCCAAGGCAGCAATTATTATTTATGAAAATAATTAGCCTTTCCCCTTGACTGCCTTTACTAAGAGCAGTAAATTTTTATATGAAAATAAATTTCCTTTTACCCCCAACAGATAAACAAAACTACATTTTTTTCTAAAGGTTTGCTACTCACAGAATGAAAACCTTGAACGGAAAAACTGGGCCAGTCTTTCATGGAAAACATGGATTTTTTTTTACTTTGGATGAAGATATATCTTGTTTTCTTGCTATTCACTTCTTCCAGCTGTGTTTATTAACTGAAGTATATTTTTAAAATGATCTATGATATCAGACTGACCAACTTTGTTGAGAATTTATAATGTGTTCCTTCTAAATTCAAGATTTTGAAGGGATAAAATTTTGATTTTTACTTTGTTTTTAGTTTCTTCCACTTAAGATATACAGCCTGCTCTTCCTTGTATTAGTAGATTTTATTAGGTCTGCAAAACCACCAACATTTAAAGTTATGTTATAATTGGCAGTACTGACATTATAAAGTAAGGAACAATGAATGCCAATTGTCCCAGCAAATTCAGGATAACCTGTTCACATTTGAATTTAGGTAAAATACTGGAATAAACAAAGGTCTTTCTATTGTGTTTGTGGTATTTGTTAACTGCACAAATCTTTTTCAGTTCCTGGCTTTAAAAGGTAATCATTAGTGTTCCTCTTAACACAGTCTGTTGGATCAGTGTAATTAGACACATTCTTGTTTTCAAAATTCATGCCTTCAAACCAACTCCATGATCATACAAAAGAAAATCTATTCTTTGATCCAAGTCAAGCTGAACTGTATTTTTGTACAAGTGAGAGTTGATTTATGCAATAAAGTAGTAAGCTTTAATAAATAATGTTTATTAACTGTTTCTGTTTAAAATAACACTTGCTTCTTTCATGGCAAAGGCCTGGTTCTTTATTTCTATAGCTGTAAACTATGCAGACAATGTATACAACAACCTATGTGGTTTCTTCAGAGTTAAGCATCCTTGCTGTATGTAAAGATACATAGCATCTGGAAACATGATTGTTGTTTCAGAACGAGATGTTTTCACTCAGAAGGCATTGAAAAGACTAACTCTTTTTTCATATAAATAGATGGGAATGGGTTAAGGAGACTAGCATAAGAACACTACGTGTATGCGTGTGAACAAGCATTTATCGGGGAAGGGAGGGAGAAAGGGAGGGAGCAGGTTTATTAAGGTAATCCAAAGAGCAAGGAAGTGCTTTCCTTTGTTTTAGCTATAATGGGTCATCAAGTTCTAGTAGAAATAAGACAAATGTTATAACAATTTGAGGATATCTTGAACTGGCTCCATTAAGATACAGCAAAAGGATTTTAAACTGTCACAATCAGCACTCTTATGCAGTGTGATAACTCACTTAAGGATGTTGATTTTTTTCTTTTTTTAATAACTGAGAAAGCTGTATGTCAGCCATAGCACTACTTAAAGTCACTGTCATACACACAAAGTCTATAGCTTCAGTGTGATTTGCAGAAGCAGCGGAAATGGCTGCTGTCAGCTTCAGAACAGATGAAGAACGAAAACTGTCACGAACCTTGAGAACTTAATATATCACTAAAGACAGTTAATTTAGCAACCATGACCCATGTAGGCAACAGAATTAATAACAAATCTGTTCAGCAATGATGTTCTCCCTGCTGTGCCATTGGGAGTGCAAGTCAATATTTCGATTTCAGCAGTGTTTCCTCTATAGTCTGCTCCGGCTCTGCTCCCCCATCACATACCTCTCTCTTTGTTTCATGGTAGCCAGCTACCATGTTTCTAAACTCATTATATGTTTATTTTGATTAAGCCTTTTTCTAAATCTTTGGAATGTGCTGAATGAAATGAATTTTGGGTTTACAACATGAAATAGCCATAGGAATGTTTCCAAACCCTTTTAGTGCTGAATCCTTGTATTGCATTTAGAAAGTACTAGATTTTCTCCTGATGTCTTTTGTCCTTTTATGTGAAGTAAAATTGAGAAAACAGTTGGCACAGAGCTTTTGTCACAGGTCTATGATGACTGTAATGGTAAGACTACTCTAGAAATGTTTCTAGGTTTATTTTCCAAGCTTTTCTTTCAGTGTCTTTTCTGTCAAGAGATCCCTTTGCAATACTGCAGAAATGAACTTACCAAATATAAAGCTGGATAAAACAGCAGGAAAAACAAATATAATACAAACAACCAGCAGATTTCTATCCAGGCTACCTCAAATAACAGTTTTGTTGGCAGAAAGTGAAATTGTGTTATCTTGAAAGTAGTTTTATCTGTGTTGATTGATATCGAATCACTTTCACATATTTAAAATGCTGGAAATACCAAGCAAATAACAATATTTCCAGACTATTTGGCCATTTCAGAGGGGCTTTTATAATGTATCTGTAAACAGTGATGTTTTTAAAAATGTCAAGAACTTTTGTATTTTAGAATACAATTTTAAGGTTATGTTCCAAACTACTAAAACTTGCTAGTTTGGAAGCAGTAATTGTACCAAGACATTTTGAATTAGAGAAATAATGCTTTCCCTTATATAATGTATGTAAGAAAAAAAAAAATTCAGCCCTAACTGACATTAAATAGAAACAAGATAATTAAATCTCTTTAAATCGTGTCTTCAGTTACTTCAGTGCAAGTATATATTTGAACAGTCTTATTTCAGAACTAGACTCACATGTTGATTTAACTTTGGTGGTTTTCTTTCTTTCTTTCTCTTTCTCTTTCTTTTTCCTTCCTTCCTTCCTTCCTTCCTTCCTTCCTTCCTTCCTTCCTTCCTTCCTTCCTTCCTTCCTTCCTTCCTTCCTTCCTTCCTTCCTTCTTCTTGTTTTAACTTGATTGAATAAAATCAGCCAGTTTTACCTTTTGTCAAAGACTGCCATGCGGGGTGTTAGCCTTGTAGCTTTATACAGCTGCTCCGAGAACTCAGTCCATCAAGTAGAGCTCCATATGCAATGCAGGTGCCCCCCAAAACGACAACTATGTTTTTGAATGACTGTGGTTGCAGGCTTGAAAACAAGCCAAGTACATATGTAGGCAGAAAGATAGATGAACTGGTATAACTTGAATAAGATAAATAGCAAAAAGTAAGATTTCAGGCATACAAGTCTTCTGTCAGATCTGAAATGGAAACAACATAAGCTAAGTTCAAGAAGAGAACAATTGCTCTGCATTTAACTAGAAACGTGTCAGTAAGATCACCTGAAGAGAAAAAGGAGACTTTGGGCACTTGTGGAGTAGTAGAAGTATTATCAGGGGAAACAGGGGAAACAGAGCTGATAAGGTGTTTTTCTCCTAAGGGAAGGCTAAAGATATAACTTATAGCCTGTGAAACACAAAGAAATTAACTAGGAATGGAGGAAGGAAGGATCAGAAGAGAGAAATACTGTGAAGTATTAAAGAAATCTCTGTGGAGTTTTCTGAGCACCAGGACTGGCAGTAAAAAATGGAGGGATTGTTCTGTGGGAAATGTTCTCCCACTGGTAGCTGCTGCTCTCCCTTTGCCAATGTGTGGGGTTATTGAGACCACATTTGCCAGCCTATGAGACAGAGGGTGGATGGCGACATCCCTGAGGGCTCTGATGATGCTTGAGATGGCAGCAAGTAGGGGCAGCAACACTGCCAACGTGGGGCTGTGCAGAACATCCGAGCAAGCCCCCTCTGACTGCACGGGACTTTGGTGTTAAAAAGAAGCCCTTTATCCTTTAGTATCTAAGAAATTAGGAGGGGATTTTGAAGATAACACTTTCCAATACAAGCATTTGAATTTTCAGCAAGTCCTTTGTGATTTGGGCAACAGTAATCTTCTTTTCTTTGTTTATCTTGTTTTTGAATCTCACAGTATAGATCTGTCAAACATTTAAAATCCATATGAAAATTTTGTGCCAAAAGGGCATTTAGTTCTAGCCAAACTAAATATATTGAATATTTGAATATTTTGATATTCAAAAATATTTTTTGACTAGCCTTTTGGGAAGTATGACTTAGTAATCACAAGAAAATACTCCCTGCTATGGACATATACTGATAGGAAAGAAAACATCAGGGAAAAAGAATCCTATATTAGGTTATCAACATAATTCTAAACTAATGTAATTGTGTTATTGTGACCCTTGCATACTATCACTTAATCTGTTCTTTGCTCTTTAGCATAGCTGTTTACATAAGCATGTCAGTGCAGAATTGGCTGTTTTCTCTATTGTGTATTGCTTTTGGTGAAATACTTTCTTCCTGTATTTCCAAGTGGTGCTTTCATTTTTTTATAAACCTTGAATAACAATTCTTTCACCAGATATGCATCCCAAGTTTTGTTTTGTTCCCCTCTCTCCGATACACTTTGGAGCTTTAAAGGTTTCACATCTATGAGATTTGAGTGCATCTCCTCTCTATTTTTTTTCTTTTACTAATCCAGTTTCAATTTTTCTTTTTCTTCCCAAACCTTTTTGTATTTTTCTTGCTTTTGTCATCTTCCACTCAATCTCTTTTCTTTTCCTAATCTGTTTATGCACCTATTCTCTCATTTCTTTTCTCCAAGATTGTGTACCTCCTCTTTTCTTGAATAGTTCCTTCAAAATTCAGGATTCAACATCTGGTCACAGGACAGGATTACCAGTGCATGATGGAAGAAGGGAATACTCCCTAAGTGCTAATATGGTGAAACGGGTGAGAAGAAAAGATGATGAAAATGCTAGTTAAAAAAATAAAGAAGTAATTCTGACAATGTGAAGAGAAAACAGAGTGCATTGTTTCTTTTTCTGAAGCCACCTTAACTACCAGTGCTCAGGTGAGAGACAAAAGTTTGGGATAAGGAGCATAAGAAGGTGTCCGTATTCTACTTCTGTTGAGAAAATGTACATTATGAATGGGATGATGATGGGGGAAAATGGAAGAATTAATTTGGAAAAAAGGCATAAGGAAATATCATTTAGAAACAACACAACAGAAAATAATATTTACTAGACTTACAAAAGGCTTAAATAATCTTCCATGATATTGCTTACCTTTTACTTTGCAGTTCAAAGTAGCCATTGCATTTCCAATTGATGGCTAGGCATTTTTCTCCTTTTAAATCAGTACATCAATCGAAAAAATGAATGACAATGAAAATTTATGACTAAATAGTCAATACCCTACAATAAATGAATGTGTATGTGTGTTCTTTAACAAATTCTGCACACAGGTGTCATAGTTAATATTTTCAAAGGCTGCTAAGTAGTTTAGGCTCTTAAGATTATTTTCTGTCTGCATCAGTTGTGTTGGCTTTTCCTCTAAATTTCTTCTTTCTGTTAGACATTGATCTCATTTTTCTAGCCATAACCTTGACAAAAGGAGCCCCATTGTATCTGCTAGAGTCTAGGAATCCACTAACCACAGCTAGTTTCCTTAAAGAGCATGTGCTAAAGCACTGGTTTGTCAAAGATCTGGAACATGTATCTGATATAGTCCTGTCTACACCTGCATTGCTGTGTGAACATATATATAATAATTAGTACCCTGATCTTGCATTTGACCTATACATTTGTGCTCTTTTCAGAGCTCTTTTGGTTTTAAAATGCCTTTTGAACAACATAGAATACATATGAGCATTTACAATTTGGGCTTGGGTCAGTTGAACTCAAAGTCCCTTGCCTTCAGTAAGTTTCCAAAGTCATCTCTATTCAGCACTGTTCAGAATTATTTTCTTTGTTTTATCACTCCTGCAGTGGCTAGAAGTTGCCATGCTGCCAGCATGGAAATCTTGTGCAACACAATGATCAGCTTAGTCTAACTCTAGGGTTGAAACATGCCAAGAAAACAAGAGTTTTTCTTGACCTCAAGAAATGGAGGTTAAAAATTGCCATTTGTCACTTGGGGAGCTTGTACACTCACCTGAGACTTTTATTTGTTTAGTTGTTTAGTCGGAATTTTCAGTTAAATCAGATGTAAAAATTTCTTGAAAACAGTTGCTAAAACAAATAGTTTTGCTTAAGTGAATAGCAACAGCAACAAAAATTCTTGATAGCTGCTGGTTCTTAGTTGTAAGGAAATTACTCTGCTGCTTTGAATTCAGCAAAGCCATGGGAAGGGCATAAGAGGTTTTTGAGATTATCTTCACAGTGAGAGGAGAATCTTACATTTGTGAAGTTTTACAGAATCTTCAAAACCAAAATGACTGACAAAAATCAAAGGACATGTATAAAGTTACTATGGACAAGCTCATATATTTTTGCAATGTTTGTACATGTAATCCATTACAGAAGAAAAAGCCTCTGGTCCCAGTTAAGAGCAAGGCAAAACTGTCACTGATTTTAGTCTGAAGAGAGATTAGTCAGCTTTGTAGAACACTGCCAGGACAGATAGTGACTTTATTCATATGTGCAAATCAGAGCATTACTCTTGCACCATACACCATAAGGATATTTCTGCTAGTCTTAGAACTGAATAGTAAATCTGTGCATGACTCTCATATTAGAGAGTCTGTATATATATATAAAATCTTACTATTAGTATGATGGTATATTAATATATGAATTCATATTGCTTACAGTTGTCTCTTATTTTGGTTCTTGTTTACAACATTATCCAAAGATCTCAGTGTTGTGAAAGTAAGTTTGCATTTTCTTTAAGAAAATATTACAATGAAGTGAATGAGTAGCAGAATGATTTATTCATGATTACAAACTAAGTCAATGGTAGAGTCAGAAACGAAACCAATTTCTGCTTTAGCCATTTCACATTTCACCTTGGAATGACCTCAACTTAATTTAACTGTATCTTGTTTAGGTAGACATTATTTTTGTCGCTTCTCTTCCTCCCTTAACCTTTCAAATTAAGTGAAAGGAAGGGCAGGAGAAGAATGATCGAAGAGATGGCCCAGGGGGACAATTTTGAGCCTATGATGGAGAAAAGTGAACACTATTTCTCTTACTTTCTTACAGGAGAGAAGTTTTCAGTATTTAACAGTAGGCTATTGATCACTGCTGTTTTACTGCTGAACGGTTCCTTTTTAATCCCATTTGACTTTTATTATATATGAAATTTTTGAAGTTTTGTATCAGCAACACATACTGCAAGCATTTCTATGTAGTTCAACAAAAAGACTACAAAACATGTAACTAATACTTGTCAGCATATCTGTAGCATAAATGGCATGGGTTGAATTTTTGCCTTTTTATAAGCTGTACTTCCGATGTGTCTGTTGTTTTCTCAATCGCTTACTGCGTGCTTTTTGATTACTTATGCTGTGCATTAAAACAATTTCATTTTGCTTTCTGCATGTCAGAGGCAATCTCTTAAAGAAAGAAAACACCTTAAGAAGAAAAGTAGGAAGATACTCAATAGTATTAGTTCATCTATGTGTCTTTATATCATGTAAAGGTCTTCAAAACTGTGTAGTATTAGGTGAGCCTGCCCAAAAGAATGCTCAATTAGAAAGGAAGTATTGCACTAAAAGAGAGCAAAAAAATGAAAATTTGACACCTGTAGTCTGCATAGCTAGAAGGAATTTTAATGTTTTCCTAAGGTGAAAGATAAAGGTCAGTCAACAGGTATTGTTAATAGGGAGGTGTGTGGAGAAACTAATTTAATTTTCACAACTTTGAAATCTGTTTTTGTTCTGATTGGGAGTGAAAATAAACAATTTAATGCTTCTCCATAAGGTGGGCCCTTGGGCTGACATGGGGCCTGTAAGGTTTGAGCTTCCTTGGAAGGAATAGCTCTTGTGGTGGCTTGCCCTGTAATAGGGCAACTGGGGAGCACTGGGGTGCTTTCCCCCCAAACAGCAAGCTATCCTCACCCAGGTTACAATAAAAATGGAACTCCTCAGTATTATGCCCATTGAAAAGCTATATTGAGATTCAGGTGTGTCCTGGTTTCATGGGGATAAAATTTATAGAATTAAGTTTCTGTTAGATTTTGTTTCAGTTTGTGGCCAGCCACAGTGATCAGGGCCGTTAGCACTTAAATCCAGGGCAGCTGACCCAGGCTGGCCCGCAGGTGTTTCTGTATCATTAACATCAGGTTCAATATAAAAGGGAAAGCTTGGTAGCATTTTTTTTTTTTCTTTGCTCTCTTCCTTTCTTTTTTCTCCTTCTCAGCAATTGCTATCCTTGGAGCAACTTGTGGTAACTCTGTGGGCTAAGTATTATTTTGTGTGTTTTGTATTACCATTTATATCGGTTTCTTTATTTTATTAAATCTGTTTAAATTTAACCCATGAGTCTCCCTCCTTTTCCCAATTCTCTTCCTTGCTCGGGGAAGGAACTTTAGGTGAGAGAACAATTGCTTATTGTTTAGCCCCAGGTGTGGGCTAAATGAAGACAAGGCAATATTAGATTGTTTCAAGAATGATTCAGATTATGTATTTATTATGTAAAGTGATCTGAAATTTAGATGAACTAGATTGTTTCCAGACTTGCTTTGGTAGACCAGAGCTAAAATGGATGAAAGCTATAAGATGAAAATGGGGAGTGAACAGAAAATATCTAAGAAATGGAGATCAATATGCTGCTTTATTCTCCCCAATGCTCTACAGAATATTCTTTTCTGTAAGAATATTTGGGGTAACCCACCCCACTTTCCTATGCGGTAAACATTCACAGAAAGAGCTTTCTAGAATAACATATAGCTATGTAAAGAATAATTATTGTATATTGAAATTATTCAAATCACTTTTAAACTCTTGTCACATATATATTTAAAACTATTTTGACCTTTTTAAATTCTATCAACGTATTTTCAAATATACCAGCAATAAAGTAATTGAAAGAAAATTCAGAAGATGTAATCTCTTTAGAATTAAGCAATAGTTTTCAGAAATATGTTTCTTTTTTGCTGTTTCAGGAACTATATTTTGCTTAAACCTTAACTTCTTCTCAATGTCGTCCTCTTCTCTCAAACCTCTTTTTGTTCAGAGTTTACAAGCAGACTTTTCTCTTACTTTCTCCATCTTCAGAGTAAGATGTGCTTTACCTAACAGTCCATCATAAATTCACATGCCATTGTATCCATTTTCCTGTCTTTTGTCCCAAGGTTGAGGAGTGTCTACCCTGCCTCCTTTTTTTCTGCCACTACTGTTCTCTTTTTTTCAATGAAAATCAGGAGACTTACCACAATAGGGAACTAAGGCATTTGTTTGTAGATATGAAAGTGGAAAAATAATCTGGATCCTCTAGCAAGTTAGAGGTGTGTGTCAAAGAACAAGACAGCTCTAGTTTAAAATACCTAAAAAGTTTACTTGTCAGTGTCTGCAAGTTTAAAAGATTTCTAAACTCTCTTTAGCATCCCTGAGGTCTTGATTCAGTTGCCTAAACATAGGTGTCTGGTAGCATTTGAGTCAATTTATCATTATAAGGATAAATAAACAGAGCTAACAGGTCATAAAAACTATGAGACCCCTAATATCCTCCTGTAGAAGAGCCACCCAGGATACTAATGGCATTCGATATGGTGCTTGACCAGTAAGACAACCGAGGAAAAATTCTGAGGAATATAATCAGTGGAGCCTAGGCAGTTATTCCGATTGCCCTAAAGTAGTGGCTGATTAACAGAGTAGCTCTTCAGACTCCATATTCAGTGTTGACTTGATTTTAATAGATTATAATTCCAAGTTAGGTAAGTCTTGCACATGTAGACATCCACTTGCATTCATGTAAATGTAGGTGTCAATCTGTAGCTGAAACCCATCGGGTTTCACTGATTGCACAGGGCTTTCAGAAACATGGTAAAACTGAGGAGTTGCAGCAGATAATAGAAGCCTACAGCTGGTAGATAAAAAGTGTCACTTGGAGCTGAGACTTCAAATTAGCTTTAGTAGGATGAAGAGACACTATAAAGAAGGTTATTAAGACCATCTAGAATTTGAAGTGAAGGCAGGAATAGGCAGAGAATGAATGAGATGAGAACAGAATGTTCAGTTTTTAGATAAGGAAGGTATGAAATATAAGTGGAGGGAAAAAAAATGCTGTTTTAAATAAAATTATATATACCATATTTATACATAGATATATATATGTCATACAGGTATATAAAGTAGCTCACAGGAGATATAAACATACATAAAAACCTATGCGTATATCAAAAGTATCATATATAGAGAAATATACAATGGACAGTATTGAAAATGTGCCAAATGTGGTAACTTTTGATGTATGACTTATTTTGCCATTATAATGAAGAAACCACTGCTGCTTGTTCTGGTCTTTTAACAATTTGAAGCACTTGGTTCAAATGCCATTGCATGATGAGCTTCTGAACTTGGCACCTATAGGCTCTCTTTCTCTGCCTCTCACACTCATCAATATGCACTGTAAGAATGTGTAGGAAGATTTTCCATGACTCACAGTAAATATGTTAAGTAACAGTATTGTGAAAAAAAATATGACAATAGCTTTCCATCTGTCTCTGCCTATCATAGACCTTCTAAAAAAGTAATTTTTCAAGATTTAAATAGAACCATACAGCTGAAGTCTGAGCGTAAATAACAAGTACTTTTCCACCTCCCTCAATCTATTATACCTGGGGAAGTCTTGGGGAAAGACAGACTCTGTGACATGTATGCAGTTTGGAAGAAAGTTTTCTTTCATAATGAACAAAAAGTGCTTGCTTTTTGTTCAAGCTCTTCCCTAATAGCATGTAACAGAAGGGAAGTCTTTTTGAACATTCAGAATCCATCTTTACTTACCGATTAAGAGAAAAAAGGAGAAGTAACCTTTAAAATATATAAGAACTGAATCATAAGGAAAACTCACATAGATTAAAAATGTCATTTTGAGTTACCCCTCAAAATTAATCACAAAGCATCTCAGACTCCAGAAAACATTTGTAATAAAATGACAAACATTTCCAAGGAAGTAAGCAGCTCCAGTTTGCACTGGAAATCTTTCAGGGTCTAGATATAAGCAGAATGCACTAGTCTACAACTGCAGATTTTTTGTAGCAAAATCTAAACTCCATGTGAACTTTATAGACCATAAGCATTTTTAATCTTTCTGTTACAACTGAGTCTTTTCCACTTCTACATGACTTATGAAAATGCAGAACTGTTCTGGTATAGTGTCAAAAAGGTCTTCTTAGATGTTAATTTGTGAATGATTCATGTTAAAATGAATTATTAAGAATACAGCTGGTCAGAAACTAAATTTTTTTTAAATGATGTTTCTGTTCCTTTTAGATTGTAATTGCAATTTTTAAATATAAATTAGCCAGTTGAATTTAAAGGATTTATACATAAAGAGCTTTCTCTTTGAGCTCCTTAAATGAGCACAGAAATGCTTCCAAATGTTCACTGATGATATTTCACAGATATGTGTGTTTTTCTCAGTGCATATCAAAACAACAACAACAAAAAAACCCTGCTGATTGTATACATCAAAGAAGTAGCTTTAAGTTCCATCTTCAACCATCTACATTTCTCCATGTGGCTCATTTTAGACATAAAATAGTTTGGACACAATAATTACTATACTCTATCCACAGAGGAAGGAATCAGAATAGCTCACTATGTGCCCTTTATTACTAAATTTCACTTTGCATGGTAAAAAAACAAACAAACAAAACCCTTTGTTCTCATGAATCCTTCAAATTTTGACAAAATTCTGAATGACCCTGATGGAAACTATATGGTGACATTAATGACACTTTTACCTCTTAATCCTGCTTCTTCAGTGGAACCAACACTAAAAGCCCTTCAGGGAATTTCATGTAGACAGAACTGTACACTGTAGATAGGAATATTTTGTTTCTCCTGTCAAACAAACAATTATTCATTTTTCCTACCAGGAAAATATTTAGAATATTGAAAGGTGTTTGCTTAAATAACATGCCTTATATTGGTACATGTATGTTGGCTAAAAAGACTCCAGGTGTATACAATTATTTTTAACCTACAAAAACGTCAGAAATATTTTGCAAGACTTTTCACTCCATTTATCAAGAGAAATATAAAGCTAAAGAATATATGTTAAAACACCAAAAATTTTTACAGCATCTATTATACAGAAGTTTACTATAATTTAGCCCATTGGAGATTATTTTTGTGTTGCTTTGTAGCTCCATTTACTTGAAAGAAGAATAGTGTTACTTTTTCCATTTTCTTTGTAGAATAGAATCGAATCAGAAGAGTTTCATTGTTCATTAAAAGTTTTCTGATGTTGTTAGCACCAGTGAGAAAAAAGGTGCGCTAAAAATGCATTATCTGTAATAATGCTGTGATTCACTGAAAATTCTGTACAAAATACACATTTGAAAGTACAGATGCATACTTAAGCTCTTTTTTCATAGCGATAAAAATCACTGTCGGTCACTAGGATTTTGCACTCAGTCACATCGTCAGTCAACTGGCTAGGCAACATTACTGGTGTTAAATTAGTAACGATTTTATACACCAAAATTATCTTCAATCCAAAAGTTTCATTCCAAAATCCAAAGATGTGGTTGACAAGTGCTTTGTAGGCTTTTAAAAAATTATACAAGTCACATGCAATTGCCTTTTGCTATATGGATAGTTAATTCTGGGAGAAAGTAGCCATCCATGGAGTGATGAATACAGGTGAGGCAGCACCTTGAATACTGTGTTCAGTTTTGGGTCCCTTACTACAAGAAAGACATAGAGGTGCTGGAGAGAGTCCAAAGAAGGGCAACAAAGCTGGTGAAGGGTCTGGAGAGCAAGTCTTATGAGGGACGGCTGAGGGAACTGGGATTCTTTAGCATGGAGAAAAGAAAGCTCAGGGGAGACCATATTGGTGTCTACAACTACCCGAAGCGAGGTTGTAGCAACGAGGGTGCTAATCTCTTCTCACAGGTAACAAGCAATAGGATGAGAAGAAATGGCCTCAAGTTGCACCAGGGGAGGTTTAGATTGGATATTAGGAAAAATTTCTTCACTGAAAGGGTTATCAAGCATTGGAACAGGCTGCCCAGGGAAGTGGTTTTGTCACCATCCATGGAGGTGTTTAAAAGACGAGTAGATGTGGTGCTTAAGGATATTTTTTAGTGGTTGACTTGGTAGCGTTAGGTTAATGGTTGGACTCGATGATCTTAAAGGTCCTTTCCAGCTAAAACGATTCTGTGATTCTGTGAAAAGGGGAAAATGATGAATACTGGTGAATGAACCATGTCTGAATCTTTCTGTGAGAAAAGGTGGCACGTTTGGGGAGGCTGTGAAGAGAGAAATAATTTTGGTGATAGTAGGTGCCTTAAGTAGAATCAAAAGTTCCTTGATTTAGCCTGAAGATAGGTTGTCAGTACATAACATGCAGAACAAAAAGGTTTTTTGGCAACAGCCTCAGCTATTATGAGCAGACTTCTTATTAATAGTACATAGAGTAAATAATTTTTTTTAAGCCTAATCCTTTTGTTGAAAATTGTTTGACACCTATTCCAAGAGTTTAGAACTCTCTTTTTAAGGACTGAATATATAAAAGCAATGTCTTTTAGAATGGGATAAAAATTGTTGTTCTGAACCCACTCAGAGGCAGTAATGACTCCTGAGAAAATATATTATGTTTTCTGAAGTGCTAGGTATAAATGTTAATATGATCTGAGTAAGAAAGGAGCACAGAATAGACTCTTCTTTGTGCTCAAGAAGACATGACTTAGTTTTTTTTTAAATAGGATTTTCAATCATTGTTATGAATGAGGATGTGACTGAGAGGTCCACAGACATCTTAGTCTACCTGCTCTGCTAGGTAGAGAAGTGGATTGTGATAAGATTGTGGTGATGTTAACAAGATGTGAACGGCTGGACAACTTTGATATTCTATCACTAGATTATTGATGTCAGGTATACAAGTAGTAGTAAGGGAGACTGTTGTATCAAATGGAGATGTGGACTACTTTTTTGCTTTCAGGTTAGGCTACTTATTAGGCAAAGGGAAATGAAAGAATGTATATTAGTTTAGTGTGATTTCAAAGACATGCCTTGCAGTCATATAAGAAAACCTTCTGAGTGCCTCATTCCTTTCGCTGTTTTTCTAAAGAAGGAAAGCTAGTCTGAGTTTGGTTTTGTTGGGCTTTTTTTTATATATTTGTGCCTGAAAGCAGGAAAGCCTGTGCAATTCTGTTTTGCTTAGAATTTACTGTTTCCTGATGCAAGTGTTCACCTTTTGGTGTGGATCAAATATATAGTGAAAAAGATCAAAATGTTATTTTGAGGAAACATTTTGTGTGGGAAGTCACTTCCACTACTTCTAGATCAAAAATCATCAATGCCCCTGCAAGAGGAATTTTTAGGATACTTGAAATTTACAGAATACTCATTTCTTTCACAGTTTACTACTGTGTTTCTGATACAGATGGCAATCAAATACTTAATGTTGTACAAAGAGGCAAAGGCAAATGCCTTCTATTGGAATGAAATTTGTATATTTATACTTACAGGAAAAAAGATTTGTCAAGATTTACATAATTCAGACCTCCAAAGGACAGAGATAAAATTGCTTTCTTCTTCTCCAAATACACTAGATTTTCCCCTTTAATTTCCTATATACCTGCTTTATGAAATGTCACATTATTTTAAGAAAACTCTCAATCAGACTCCCTGAGGAAAAATGTTATATCTTTTTAACAGTTGTATTTTTTCTTCATTCAGAGACCTGACATCAAGCTGATTCAGACAGTACCTTCAAATTAATTGAACTACATATCCACATGTTTCACACTATGAACAGATGGAGATCAGCCAGGGGAAATCAGGTGTGTTCTCCTACTATTGCTATTTATCAGACTATACATAACATGATGGGAGAAACCTTTTCTTTTTCAAAAGTTAGGCTTAGAACAAATGGCCTACAGAGTCCTACAAAATTTAATCTTATAGTATGGTTTTAGAATCAACAGTGTACATATGTTTTGTGTACAAAACACAAGAACAAGAAAAATTCAACCAACAGCTATCTCTTTCTAAAAGAACAATAAAAAATTATTTTGCTTCTTGTTAGGATAGTGGAGAGATTAACCCCAAAGGTAAGAACAATCACTGAAGTTTCAACAATGCAGAGTATGAGAAGAGAAAGAGAGGTATAGAACTGATTATGTGAAGTCAGTCTGGAAACTAGCTTAATCTGCAGTTAGGAACATACTGTGGGGTCTTATTGGTTTAGTGATTAAGTAGATTAAAGATGTGACTCTGAGATCCAGGTGGGTCCCAAGTAAAAGTGAAAATAAATATTGGTCATTGGAATTGAACATAGAAACATCTGTCTGAGGTCTTCTACAGAAATAGTAAAAGAAAATTTAAAAAATAGAAATTAAAATGGATCTTTCATAGTAGAAGTTCCTTCTATAACACGTCATGAAAAGGTAGGATGAGTCTCTATACTTGAGCACTGTACTTTATGGCTTCTGTGGTACAACATACTTACGTGAGGCCCAGGTTTACATTTAACTGTTTGACATACAGGATTTCCAGATTTTAGGTAAACACTGAGGACCTATATTCCTATTTGATTTTATCATCTATGTTACCTCTATCCCTGTGAATAACATCTTTAGCTTGAACCTTGCTGTTTCCTGACACTTCTGGCAAGTGTGATTGTCTTAGCTTCTTCTGTGTTGTTTATGGTGCATCCTGTAGTACCTTTCTTAATGGCTACTTCCTACCTTGTTATCCCTCCCCCTTTGTTATATGCCATCTAATTCAAAGAGGAGGAATGCAGACATATTGACTTAAGGTTCAGGAGGCACTTCAGGTTCTGGAATGGGATTTCTGAGCAGCACCATGTTGGGATGTGAAGCTCAGGCATGGTTCTCAGTGTCTCTGGAGCGGTAGCCCCCTGCCTCACATGAGTGCTGTGTGGACAAACAACCCATATATTCTCAGATGTTTGTTAGGATGGTGATGAGATCATGTAAGTGACAACAAACAGACAAATGGTGAGGTGCATCTTGGCCATTTCCCTTTGGGGAGGGAGCATTAAGCTGTTACTACTCCCGGGAAATAACCAGCAGAGAATGGCTGCAGTTCTACTATGCCGTTAAATAGTCTCCTGAAGAAGCAAAAGGAGGTCATTTCAGCTGAGAATAAGCTGAATGTCTTTAAGTCTTGACTTAAAAATAATGTGTTACCAATAGATCAATTTAAGATGTTGAATTATCTCTTTAAAATAATTGTGTGGTGAAGTAAACTACCTCCTCAAAGAGCTTCTGTGCAAATGGCCTAATATTTTCATTTAACATTTTCTTGCATGCAGTGATGCTCACAGGAACTGAGTTAAAGTCTGGCAGTTTTGCCTGTTCAGTGATTATGTGAAAGAAAATAAGAGTTCCAATAGAAACAATCTCATATTTAAAAAGCTGAATTAAAAAATTCCTAAGCAGTTTTGACATTAATTGGTTTGCTGTGTGTTAAAGACTTGTTATTTATTTGTAAATTATAATTTTCAGTAATACTATAGCAACTTGGAGACCTAATAAGACAAGTGAGATGAATTCAGTGCTCTCAGAAAAACTCATCCAAAACCCATTGAAATCAATCTAAATCTTTCTACTGACTCCAGTGGGCTCAAGATGAGACCTATATTTTAGGGGGAAGTAGATAAATGAGCAATTCTTCTGATAGCTAAAGTTTCTAGGCTGTTTAGAAGATCATATTTTCATTTAACAGAAAAAGAGAGGAGATGTTTGGGCTTCTTTTCTTTCCATGAATTAAATTGACTTTATATTAAAGTTGGCAGAGATAACATGATATGTGAGGAAGAAGTAGGGGTTAAAAAGAAACCTATTCTTCCTTATCTTTTGTGTTGTCATTAAATCACTGTAGTCAAGCAGGGAAGTGCCAAGGTGGATGTGAGTCAAACACTGTGGATGGCAGGTGACTGCATCCTGGTGCTTGATGAGCACCTTTTAGAGCACCACCTGTGGAGTTGCTTCAGGTATGAGCTTGTCTGGTGTTGCTTTAACTTCTCTATCTAATACTGGAAAAGGAGTGAGAAAAGAGGGTGTATGAGGTGCAGTTTGCGATAAGGTGAAAACGCAGCTTGACTAAGCTTTTCTATTATGGGTGCAGAGAGAAACCTGTACATTGACAGAAGTGTTTAGTTGGTGAAATCACAGGAGAAGGAAACTACTTTGTGTATGTTTGAATGTGAAGGTGGAAAATTATAATATATATATATTATTCCTGAGTAAATACAATCTTACAACAAAGGCTGGGAGGTCTGGAAGTGACCATTTGATTGCCATTAACAGCAGAAGACTAGGACTCTCCATAGGCAATAGGAAAAGATCTCTATACACCTTTAGTAAAATAAGACTTCAATTCTTCACATAGTCAAACTGTTAAGTATCTCTTTGTGCATCTGTGGCCTGACTGAGTGATAAGATTCTGTTCAAGGCTCTTTCCTCCAGAATTCTCATTCTGATACCTCTAGCAATGCTATTTGGTAAGGCTCTGTTGTGAGAAAATAATATTTTCTTGTGAGAATCATCAGATGGAAATCTTATACAATATTTTACATTTTTTAAAAATTAATATGAGTGTACATTGGCTGAAGAAACACTGTTTAGTTATTAATCGTGTGACATGGTTTCTTGGTGTGCATTCTGGCAAAAGAAGGAAGAAATTTCTCTCTTCCATGAAGTTTTAGCTAGAAATAATTTTCAGAGCTCTGTTGCTTCTTGCTGTTTGAGCTGAGACTTCTTAAAGAAGGGAGTTTCCTGTGGCTTTGTGACCTCTTGTGGAGCTGTTCAAGAGCATACACTCTATAAATAAAGAAGCTCAATAGAGCTCCATGTCACTACTTTTGCTTCTATCACAAAGTCACCTCTGAAAGGCCAAAAAACCAGGTAGTGCTTGACAAAACAACAAGAATAGAATACACTCCACAGCTTTTTGCCAGAACTTGAAAAATACAAAAGCATCAGAGGTAAATAAAGAAGCTAGCTGAAGTAAAATGTCAAGGACAGAACAGAGGGGGATGTACTTGATTCTAAGTAATAATAACCACTAGTGGACCAGACACCAGGCAGCTGTACCTTGCTATTTATATAACGCTTACTAGAAATGGTGGACATTGAAAAATATTTACAACGAAAACCTCATAACTCTGAGTCTTTGTTGGCTTTTTTTCTTGTGTATATTTTTATTGACTTAGAGATGCAAAGGAAAGTATCTTGTCCTGTAATATTGTGATACTCTCACCTAATTACATCTAAGGAACACTGGTTTCCCAAGCTTTATAGTGAGTAAAACCATCTGGATCGTAACCTTACTTTACATTAATTTATTTGAAATTATTCTAGGTTTATATTCCAAATACATCGTATTTTATTGATAGCTTTTGTGGAAGAATAAGGCAAAGATCTACTCTTAGATCTTATGGGCTATATATCATTCATGAGCTGTCTCAGGACCCCTCTTTGAAAGGAAATGGAAATCATAGTAACTTCTGTCATTTACAGAGCATGTTGCTGGCTTTCACCCCCCCATAAATGGAAATTTATTAGTTCATCAAGGGAAGCAAGAACTCTGGTTCCAGATACTGACAAGCTGAAATCCTCCTTGTCCTCTGTGTGGAAGAGGCAAGTTGCATGCATACAGCCTCTGCTTTCTCCTTCCGTACTCCTGCATCTGTATTCAACTTCCAGAAAATTGCACATAGATAAGTGTAGAAAAGCTAAATCTCCTTTATTCCTTAATCATCTGAATAGCCTTGATAGCTGAGCAACAATGCAAATCACATAGCCAGAACTTAGTTTAACTTTGACAGGGAAGGATGAGAAATTAAAAATAAATTATTGAGAAGGTAATTTTAGAATTGGCAGTTTGGCAAACTGAAAGCATTGTACTATGACAGTATGTTTTGCCAATTCTTATTTCACAGAAATCTGAAGAGTACAGTTCTGAAAGTCCTTGAATTTCTTCCAGCTTAGTGGCACAGATGGGGTGATGAAGCATCTCTGTTTCCATCTAGTGAACTGGGTAGTTGGCCAGACTGGCTGCTTTGTGACCAAGAGCTTTACAGATGCACTATAATTTATCTAGAGTTCAGGATTATAGTTGAAAATAAAGTGGGAGCATGAAACCAAAATAAATTATACTCAAGACAGTTTGGAAATTTCAAAATGTTAAAGTTTTCCATGAGTAGGAATAACCTGCCCTGCTTAGGAAGGGAAGAGACTTGTCCTGGTAACTATGCAGAGTAAATCTGTGTCTTTACAAGAAAGGTGAAGAGTAATTTTGAATATGTAGGAACTCTGGGGTAAATACAACAAACTGCAGGGACGTATTCTTTCTTTCCCAAGTTATAACTCTCATTTAGGTGGATAAGTAATTATCTTTTCAAAAGTCTTATTCTGATATCTGTAAACTCTTGCTCCATATGGACTAATACAGGTTTGCTGCATCAGACTATTAAGGAAGGAGCTCTGGGTTCTACACAGAAAGCAATGCTAAAGATGTTTCAGGTATAAGAAATGCAAAAGAGGATGAAGGCATGGTGGCCACCTGTCAGTGAACACCTCACTAGGCTTGCTAACAGAAAACATGTTTGCTTGTAAAGTAACTCCTTACTGCTACTAGAAAATAACTTAATTTCAACATAGCTCTTACTTTAACAAAGGTAAAGTGTCCCTTTAATGTTTTTTAACTATCAAATTATTTTAAAGAGCATTTTCATGTCTTAATAAAATATCATCTTATTTTTTCAAACTAAAGTTCATTTCCTTTTAGAACTCCGTCTGATGAACAACCATACAGTTAAAAGCTCTGGTAAATTTCCAGTGTGCTAGAAGTAAACTGGCATGATTAAAACAGAATAGTTTGTGTGGGCCTTTGTAGTTGAAGTTTCAAGCCCCCAATAAGCAACTCAGAATGTTTTAACTTGGGATTTCCTTTAGTTATGGTAACAAAGAATACTGTAAAATATTTCAAGAGGAATTTAACAGCAGTAGATGTCTTTCTTGTTGAAGAGGAAATTCTGTGTAGTATGCATAAACTCCAAGATTGCTGAGATTGCTGCAGAGATACACAAATTTGTATACTTACTATAAACATTAGACAATAATTACTTTTTATTTTCCATAGCAAATCTCTTATTCTAGAGAGATCTTACAATATTTCATAGCTACTTTTTATCTTGATCCATTAAAGCCCAAAGGCTTTGAGATTTCTCAGGTTTTGTCAAATTCATAGGATTTGAAGAGCAAGGTTGGAAAGAACCTCAGAAGTTCACTAGTTCACCTTCTTGCATGACTGTATTAATTTTTATTAAAATTGATGCTGTCGATAATTTAAGTTTGTATGTGTAATTCTAGATAAATTGAGCCTGACACATTTTCTTAGATTTTAATTAAAAAAAAAAAAAAACAAACTTAAAAATGCTAATACTACCTTTGGAAAGGATGGACAACTAGAGTCCATGAACACTTTTTAATTTTTTTCTTTTTTTTTTTTTAAATTAAAGCATTAGTCTTGACTTTCGAAATCAGTTTTTATTTTAACTTTAGATTTCCTGGGAGACCTCAGAAAGTGAAGGTAGAACATGTCTGTGCAATGCAACAGAACCTGCTGCACAATGAGCCAGGTCTGAAATCAAAAAACGCAGCAGTGTTGCTTGTGCAGCACCTGCAGAGAAACAGGCTGTGATAAGCTGCACGTAGGGTAGAGTTTTGAATTTATCTAGAATATCTCTCCAGGTCAAAACATTACATTCAAGCTCTATTGTGTCTTTTGTTCAGGCTACTGAAATCTTTAATCTAGGCTTGAGTTCTTCTAGTCCTTGTCCTGAAACTAGCTAGTCTTTTATTTCAGCATAGAGAAAAGAGTGCTTCCTTAGATCACTGCACCATATTAGTGTACTTGAGTGGGTGAGGCTTCACTTAGTCTATTTCAAGTACCCAAGCATCCTTCTCTCTTTACAAATCACACACTGAAATTTCTTTCACATTTAATTTTACAGCAGGATTTGTCAGCCTCAACAGTTCTCAACTACCACTTTACAACTTGTCAAGTGATTACTGAAGCATTAAAATAAAAAAAAAATACATCCCTGGAGTTTTATTTATTGTTAAAAGGAAGCTGAAAATTAGCATAGTAAAATAGTAAAAAGGAAAAAAAAAAAAAAAGAAATGAGCATACCAAAAGGAAAAAGGAGAAAAAGAACAGTGAATGCTTTACTGATTTACTAAAAGGCTGACTGTACCACATATACAGTTGTAATAATTAAAAAGGAAAACTATACTATTTGTGACATAATGTCCATTCAAGCTGCTCTGTGACCTAAATTAATTGTGATTTTATGAATGCAAAGTTACAAGTGTCTATGAATGTAAAGGTCCTATTAGAGCTTGTTCAATATTTTTTTGTATTTCACTCTGTCATGCAAAATAGGTATGACTTTACTGTCTGTATCAGAAACAAAAATAAAAAAAATAACTGTCTTATTTTGTTGGAGAGTTCAGAGAATAAAATCATTGATTTCGGTGAGCCTTTCTGACTTTAAAGTGGGAAGGACTAGGTAAGAATCAAGAAAGCTGAAGAACAAAAAAAAAAAGCACAGTCATATGAAGCTAACAGGCTAGTGACTCAGAAAACAGTAACCTGAACTTTTAATGCTACTGTTCTCCTCTAAGTCTCACTGCAACATAGAGTAATCAGGGTCTCTTCTAACCAACAAATGAATGAGAAAAAGACTATTTCTCTCCTCCTTCACCTCTTCTTAAATATTCCGGTTGGATATTCAGTCTCCAGCCTCCTAGACCCATCAGCCAGTGCTTTCAGTCCTGACAAACTGACCTCAGTGTACATTGCTTTAGATATTCTTAGAGTTAGAAATTACGTGCTAAAGAGAATGTTCAAGATCCTAAATTAAAAAACATCAGAATTGGTTACTGTGATACCTGTTTTTATGTCCATTGTTTACATCGTATCAAGTAGCATTTTTTTCCTTTTTATCAGGTAAGAGAAAGAAAATGATGAAGTGGTACTTAAAAGATGAGAGGACATAATAGGAAGAGCAATTAATGCAGGCCACAAGAAGTCATAACTAAAATGAAGATACTTTAAAAATATATGATCAAAATAATTTACCATAGAAATTATATAGTTGATCAGCTACTGGGAGAAACGGTTCACAAAAATAGCCATTGCAAATAACTTCTCTTACTCTCTATGGGAAGTAAGTGAAATTTTACTTTCTTCCATATAGACTTACTTTTCTAAAGAACCCCTCACCCCCCACCCTGAATAATCACATTTTCTCTGAGGAAAAACTGGAGCAGCTATGCCAGATCTCACTGATTTAGCCACTGGATATCTCCACTGAAGATTATTCTGGGTCAGTGTGCAAGCACTGCTGGATTTGCCTGGCTGATCAGGCAGGTCTATGATAGCCTGTTCAGCACTAGAACCATTTTGTTTGCAAGGTTTTAATCTCTGTGAATATTGAAGTATTTGAAACCATAAACATGATGTAAAAACAGAAGGAGCGCTGTTGGGAGGTTTTTCAGTGAATTTCTCCTGTGTCTGACAATGGACTTTTGCTCTGCTACACCTGCAGTGTGACTTGGACCTTCATCAACAATCACAGAAACCTCAAAGAAGAAAAATCTCAAAATAGATTATCTGGTGTCTAACAGAGTGAAATCTCCAATTAAGTTTCTGGGTGTTCAAAGATCCATGACCTGTCTCTTGTATATGCTTTTGTTTGAGCTCACAGAGCATTCCTTCCCTCACTGATGGCAATAGTACAATCTCTTTTTCTTTTCTCTCTTCAGCTGCCTAGTTTCAGAAATTGTCAGAAAACTGGATCTTTGAAACCTGTCTTCTCTATGTCACTACATCAAATTAATATTAAGTGATATTCCTTAACTAATTATTATACCAAATTAATATAAAAGAAATTAATACCTTTGACAGCTCATTCTTAAAACTTAGTTAAAATTATCACATGATTAAATATTAGGGGCAAGCAGAATTTAGAACGAAGATGAACAGAGACAAACCTGTTCATAGAAAGTATGGTCACCTAAATTTGAGAAACCTAGGTTAAAAATAAGTATTTAGTAAATGCATTTAGTAGAATACAGAGCAGTGTAGTCTATGCCTGCATACACCTGTGGGAAGTAGTGCCATAAAAACCATAAGATTATTGTCAAGGAAAGTACTATATTTGTTATTAAGATAGGAAGAAATCTATACTGAGTCTACATACCCTAAGGGGGGAAACCATCTTTTGAAATTGTCTAGTCTATAAACTCATGCTATAGCAAAAAAAGCTGGACAGACATTATGGCATCATCTTATCGAGTGGTTGCCAAGGTAACCCTGAATGAATGTGGAAGAACAGGACAGCTCATCACTTTCTGAGGATGTGTGGAGTACACAGAGGGTCTGAGATCACTGCTTAAAGGTCACAGAAAAGTAGTCTAAGTCTGCTGGTCATGTTGGAATGAACAGGTGATTATACAAAGCCAATTACTTCAGGTACTAAGTTGTGTTGGAATAAATCTAACACACACAGCCTCTTGCTATTAGTAATTTTTAGTGTTGTCCTTGCCTTTGGGATCCAAAAATAAAATGAAATAAAACCAAATCAACCAATATATACATATATTAATTTTCTTGAAATGTAAATGTAGTGCATTCAAAGCTAAAAGTATGAATTATTGTTCATTATTTTTGCACAAGATTTGCAAAAAATCTATAAATCTTCATCTTTCATTTGGTTTCTAAAGCACAAACTTTGAGGAATTAATTCTGATCTTTTTCATTTGAAGTGTATGAAAAAATGTATTTTAATCTAATAAATTAATATTCTGAGACAAAAAAATAATGTTAAATATGGTGCTATGGTAAAAAACACATCAATATTTTATAAAAATATTGTGTAAGGCTTATGAATAAACATGATATATGTTTAATGAATATGTGTCAAGACTTTTGAACTGTAGGTCATGTTTTTCTATGAATTCTGCCACAGTGTTGTTGGGCATGCTCAAATCATGAAGTGGGATAATATATACAATTTAAAGGAACATATTAACTGAGTTATGAACCCATCTTGAAACACTGAATTCTTTCTGGTTTTCATATTTTTTTCATACATAGCTAACTTATTTCAGTTTTCCAAAAACAAAATGCAAACTCAAACTCTTTGTTTAAAGAGTGGATATCTGGCACAGTACATACACTTTTAAAAGGTTATAATTATTAAAAAAATTGCATAATTTTTAAAACACACTTGAACTGGTTAGATACGATCAATTATGTTAACAGGGTTGTATTTGCACACTGCTACACACAATCTGTGCTCTGCTAAAGTAATGAGCTTTTTTTTCTCCTGAGCCCTCCCCTTCACCTCATATAATTTTCTTTTCAGAGCTGGCTTGCACTGATACATTTCAAAGAGCAGACAACATAAGCTCAGGTCTCCCTGAAAAAGTTTAAGTAGACCTGTTATGATTTAATATTTTGGCAAAACCTAAAGACTAAATGTTGGGTGAAGATGTCTTGTGCTAAGCAAACATACGAAGAAAAAAATTATTCTTTCACTATAGGAATACCACATTATTTCAGCACCTCCCTTGTCAGTATGTACACCTTTCTCTGAGGTTTGCTGTGTCTGAGATTGGCGAAGGTACTTGACCTGGAGCCTGTACCATACCCAAGAAGCAGTAGCTGGGCATGCTCTGCAAGAAGTCCACAACATTTTTACTTGCCTTTTGTTTTAGCTTGAACTCCATGCCCTTCAGAAAAAAAGAGGGAAAAATGCAATTATAGTCAATTGTTGGAGGGAGACATGGTTAGGATTTTCATGAGAATAACAGGAAAAGGGCAGGGACTGGGGGAGAATGAGAGAGACAGGTTATGTTGAATGGTGCTACTGCATTTCATCTAAGCTGGGCTTGACATTGAGCTTTTGACTCTGCTTTGTAGAAATTCATTTGGCATTTATCTAATGCTGATCTACTGCTTGGAAGTGCTAGCTCTGTGAGGGATAAACTAAGAACTAAGAAGTCTGTTAATGTACTTTCTTTATAAATGACTAAAGCAGTTTTGATCCCTTTCTGAAGATTTTTGTGAAAATATGTAGAAATAGCTGCTCATATATAAGGTTGTCAAAAGTGATTACATAATTGTTCCTACGGAAGGAGCCTGCCATAATATGAATCAGTTGTGGTATTATGCATCAAACCACTTCAGTGCAGCCGTAAAGGTATACAAATAAAACAGTCACCATCAGGTTTGCCAAAGTGGTGAAAGAAAAAATCTAGTGGAATTAAAGACCTATGTAACATATACATTAATATTTTTATTGTAAGAAAAAGACAGGTTGTCATTCACATTTGTTGTTGTTGAAAAAAGAAGAATTTGGAAGCTAACACAATGATTTTTCACAATTCTCTACATCAAAAACAAAAAGGGTACAAATGACTTCAATGTATTACGTCAGTATCCTGAATATACATTTTATCAGCAGTTTGTTACTCTTTCCTTCTGTTCCTCAACTACTTCTTCTCTCATGATATGTAACTATTTCTTAGGTTGATGAGAACTCAATTCTTATTAAACCTTTCAAGATAATAGTTCATGAACACATAATTGCGTGAAAGTCAGAACATTTACAATATCAACTAACTCCAGTCATGAATATCTGATAGCATGACAGAAAAATATGAATCGGCTTTGGACAAATATTTTTCCAGTCCCAGGTCAACTCATGGAAATTAATAAACTACCTGCACCTATTGTAGAGAATAATGCTTTGGTTATGGTTCAAAACCAAATCCTACCTTGTTAATAAATTCCCCAGAGTAAATTAGCCAGGTATTTGGTAAATAGTCTTATTCCTTAAACTGAGGATATAATCACACTTACAAACAAGAATGAATTTGAGGCTCATCAGGCAGGTGTGGTTTTTTTTTTTCCAGTTACATTGAGTTAGACAATTTAAAATAGTAGGAAGCAAGTACAGTGAAAGAGCGGAATGTATCAACTTCTCCAAAATATCTGTTAGAGCAAGTGAAAGAGGGCTTCCAGCTGAAAGCAGAATTTGAACTAAATCAAATCCCACATTCTCACACTGATGATAATAGTAGGTTTGGCAGACATTAGTTACTGGTGAATTCAGGAAATATTTCACAAGACTTCAATGAAATATATATAAGAATTATGGAGGTATGTGAGAAACTTTATAAATTACATCATTATCAATATAAAATATAACTATATAACTAACTACAAAGACAAATAATATAAACACATTGTTCCAATTTGTCAGTGCATTTACAATAATGAAAATCATTGCAACAAGCAGATATTTTCCATGTCTTTCACTTGAAAAATATTTTTATGATACATTCCCACCTATTCTATTAAAAGGCGTCTCAGAGGCACTTGGTTTGTCAGCTCTACCAAAACAAAAACAGAAGTAGCAAGTTTTATTGTTGCTCCGCTGACTTCACTAGCAGTGATACTAAACAATACAAACCACCAGCCCTTCCAGTCTGAGCAATTAGCCAGTACATGGAGCCTTTTTAATTGATTGCCAGAATAAAAATCATTTACTTCCAGTGTTTCATGGGAATAAGTTTGTTTAATCATCTCGCCTTTCTCCCAGTATGTTAGGAACAAGCAGGGAGAGCATTTTACATGTTAAGATTCCCAGATTTGCCTTTTGTGTAACTATCTTGGCCAATGGAAAATGTGGTGTTTAGCTTTCTCCCAGGTCCATGATGCACACACCACCCACTGCCTGCCTTGCACAGCTGCAGCCACTCAAACCATGGGGATCCCATGTTTGCCTTTGCTTTTCCAGCTAGCATTTTTGCTCTCACGGCTTAGCTTCTGACTAGCCTTTCCAAGCAGCACCTTGCTGTGGATGGTGGCATCCCACTGTTTCTGCATTTAATTGACACTTAAGAGAGATTTAATTCCTCCTGTTTAATGTAAATGAAGGGTGGTGAGCAAGCCTCTACTGAGATATCACTATGTAAGGAGCAAACCGAGTGACAGCCAGTAACATAACTGAAGAAAAAAATACAAGATTAATTTGAAGGGTAATGAGATGAAGAAATGAAAAGCATGTATATTTGATTTGCAATTGCACCTCTGAAATATATTTGTGTCTGCATGTATATGTATGAATAACTGGTAGACACACAGATAAAACGGGCTAACAGGAGAGATTAGAGACTGAGGTGTCTAAATTTCTTATTACCTAAGGTTTACGATTTGCAGACACCCTTTTTTCGCCAAGCCATTCAAGTGTGCAAGAAATCTTTACCTTGTTGGACCAAAATGCAAAACAAGTCAGTGTTTCTTAGGACTATGACAGCTTGGTTTCCTTTAATCTATCTAAAATCCCCTAGTTGATGAGTGGTAGCAGGATATGATTTTAACACTTTGCCATAGAAGATGAGAGGAAGAAAGTGACGTTGGCTCTAAGCGTTTAGAGTGAAAAGCAGGGATTGATGTGTAGAGGACATCTTGTTTGAAGTCAGATTCCATACGCGGAGAAGGCAGAGACTATTTTCTATGTTTTGCATGTCATTAACCCTAAAGGATCATCATATGTCCAGCAGGGATTTTTGTGGCAAAGACAAGATTTGGGGGGTTAACGGTGTATTTGTGTATCTGTGTTCATATCATAAAATACACAGAAGTCTGAAACAGTCATAATCTAAGCTAGGTGTAATTCTTGAAGAAAAAAAGTGGTGACATCATCCAGAAAACATACCTGGAGAAAAGCAATAGAACTTTCTCATTAAAAAAATTTAGATTAATGTACTTTTATTGATTTTAATTATTAACATACAAATTCTATATTAATCTATTAATATAGACATTATTAATTGATATATTAATTATTTTTTATTATTTGCATATTGTTCCCTTGACGCTAGTCACTTTGAATATTAAAAGACATACGGTGAGTAGATACATGCAGTTCCTCCATGGCAGATGGCTCGTTACCATAAACCCCCCTGGGCTGCACTTCTGGCTCTCCTCCTGTGTGTTGGAATTGGCCTTCTGTGGTGACCCGAGAGGCCAGGCACCCACAGGACCATGAGGTATGTCCTGATGATCAGCACTCCAAGAGAAGAGAGGAAAGGCGAGTGGCAGTTTACTGCGGCTGCAGGCGTCAATACTTCCCACCTGTCACTCCCCTTTGCAGCCACAAACCAAAAACCCCACTATCAGCCTCTCCGACCTGGAAAACCCATCTGGAGCATATGAGGACCAGTCCTGAGCATGCACCAAGTATGGATTTAAATAACTTTTTGAGCACCTTGACACACTAGCCTGGCAATGTGTAGAGCCAGGATCTCACCCAGAAGTGTTATGCGGACTATTTTACCAGCCCAGGGGATCCATCCTGGTGTTGACATGGAACGTCAAGGTAATTCAGTTCAACATAAGATAACTGAGAGCACTGTAGGTTTTGAGAAGACCTCTTACCTGCCCTCCTTGGACCCTTCAGTTTATTTGAAAAGAAAAATTTAGTTGAAATGTAACTGAGCTAGCTGTTTTGTAGCTAGAACCTCAGAAGAGTTTTCATATTTCAAATTATGATCAATGCCTATTTTCACTGTCACCCATGCTCAGATGTTTCTGAGATAAGCCATTTTATTTCGATCTTAATAATATCAACTGTTCACAGAAGGCATACTTAATTTAAAAATATTTTATTGGGATTTCAGAGAGAAAAAATAAAGAATCAGTAACTTAATAATAGGGAAGAAATTCTCTCAATAGATAGGGGATGACATTTACATCTTTCACCATAATTATATAAAAAAACCCAAAATGTTGGAAAGCCACAATGTTTTACTGTAGTGTTATAACACTAAGGCAACAATCCTGAAAGTTCGGGTTCAGTAAAGTTTGTGAGCAGATATTGGACTTTCCCTCTCTTCCTTCCCAGGTCTTTTATTCTTCAACTGACCTGGCCATTTAGAAGGAGCTAGATTCTGCCCTAGGAGGTAACATTATGTGTTGAAAACTGTGATGGTCGGTAGTCTTGGAGAAATATAGGAAAATTCTGGTCTTTCCCAGTGTTTGGATACACCAAATACTTAGTCCACATGTAGATTAAGGCATCCAGACTCTTGGACCAGCAGTCTTTATGAGGTTTTTGGTTTCCATTTTGTAGGGATCCATCACTTCGAGGACCTGAGCAGCCCTTGGAGGCAGTTGTCTCAGAAGCCTGTGACTCTTGGAGTCTCTGGACTAATATAATTTTCACCAGGGAGCAGCCCCAGAGCTGTAAAATATTTCTGCCCTCTCTGCCACTGAATAAAATGGGCAGATTTCTTAATTTCTTTGCTGGTATTCAGTGGTGGGCAGCAGTGAAACATGGTACAACATACATTTTTTTGCTCTCGCTTCTAATCCCTCCATAGTTCATAGAATCATAGAATGGTTTCAGTTGGAAGAGACCTTAAAGATCATTTAGTTCCAACCCCCCTGCCATGGGCAGGGACACTTTTCCACTAGATCAGGTTGCTCAGAGCTCCTTTCAACCTGGCCTTGAACACTGCCAGGGAGGGGGCATCCACAACTTCTCTGGGCATCCTGTTCCAGTGTCTTACCACCTTCACAGGAAAGAATTTCTCCCTAATATCTTATCTAAATCTACCCTCTTTCAGTCACACCTGCTTTTATTTTACCTTGTTCTACTAATCTGTTATAAGAGCTTTTCAATGAGGTGATTTACCTCTAGAGTTATGTTTGCAAATGGGAAGTTACATTTCAGGCAATAACAGCTTAAAGGTCAAGGCTGTTATGAGTGATTATCTGTGATTTGGTTAAGTTACTTTGTAGCCTATGGTTTTAATTCTGCCGTTTCAGGGGTGAGAGGGGCTTGATGGATTGATTTGGATTTTCAGAGTGTATTTTTGAACACAGCAAGACTGTTTCAAGCGTTGGATTCTTTTTTTTATGAGCAGATATTTCTCTTATTTGAATTAGCCTGACAAAAATACAGCAGTGTTGAGTAGCTTAAGTAAAATTTTAGGAAACCTGAATTCCACACAAGCTCTGTGTACATAACTATTGGCAGTCGAAAAGAGGAATAGAGTGAACGACTTGATATCAGCCTGCGTAAAGGAGATCTAAAATGATTTCCCTGGTCTGTCACTGATCCCTGGTGGTCCTTGACTGCCAGGTGATCTGCTGGGTTATATCTGTGTCTTTATGAATGACCAGAATGGTAATGTCCTCTTCAAGAATTTTGCCACCTGCCTGCCCTGCCGCCTATCTACTGCATGAACATACAGATGCTTGCACGGTCTGGAGGGCACTTTAACCAGTCCTTGAATTCATTTGCATCTTTGTGATATAGGAAGTTGGATGACATAGTTTTGAGGTTAGCTGTAGGGCTGCTTATAAAAAAACAGTGGACTGCAAACTAGGCTCCATGGCTCTATGGCAGGATTACGTTTATTTTCCATCTCAAAAGGATCTATGAGCATAAAAGCATTCATGTATGGGATGTTCAGGTACTATAATGGGAATACATATACCTTTATAAAAAGTAATGTAAATGAATTATTCATAAAGCAAAGGACACAGAAGAATAAGATGTAGAAGTAAAGAGAACAGCAACAAAAGTCCTCCATTGCCTCTCCTTTTTCTTTCTTGGAAAAACAATACCGCTGAAGCTCTGATGATTTGTGTTGTCTATCATAGTGACTGCATTTGAGAAATACTGAGCAAGAGCAAGCCACAAATGCATAGCCATAACTATAAATACCACCAAAGTAAACAGAAAGCTCAAGTGTTGTTTAATAGCATGTCTCCAGACAGATAGCTTTCATAACTGAGTAACCGGGTTTCCCTATTATTTGGTTTCTGCCCAAGAAATATTACACCACTAAAACTGTTATGCTGAGTTTTGCCCAAGACAAAAAGGTCATTACATGTTGGTATGAAGTTCATCCTCTAGCTCTTGGAAATATTTTGGTCCTTAAATGAGAGAATATCATAGTAAAATGACTAAAAGCAGTGTGATTTTGGTTTAGCTAAATGATAATGTGGTTGCTATTTTATGATTTTATTTTGATAGTAGAAGCAGCATTTTCAGTGAAATAACAGTTTTAAGAAAAGAGTGGCCACATTTATTTTGGATCAAAAGTATTGATTTTTTTAAATTCTATTTACTTCTAATTACAATAACTTATATTAATACTGTATACTTTCCATAATTTGTATTAATACTGTATAGGTATATGGATATTTTGACTTTATTAAAAGTATTTACACTTTGATTTGTGCAATGTTACCTCTTTTAGAATGAAAGGAAGAATCAAAATGTCAAATATTGCATGGATTCCTCCCAATAATGTCTCTGTCATTTACTCATATTCTGACTGTAGAAACTAAGATTTAGCATCAGCAAATGATCTATATAATATAGCCTTCAGAGTCTGAGAACGTGTCTGTTTAAGGGTATAAAACATTTCATTAATGGTCTTCGGCAATTTTTGTTAAAACAAATGCTGTATTCATAAGGTTGGAAAATATCTATATTCTTTACATAAATTGCGTTAAAACAAAAAATATGCAGCCCTAATAATGTTAGAACTGGTGTTTACTGCAGCTGGCTATCAATTAACATTACACAAGACACTTCAAAATGGTGTCTGTATATCTGACATAAAAGCAACATCTCATTTTGCATATGATACAAATTAAATATTATTATTTTTAAACTTTCATTATTTCATATTAAAAATGAAGCTAAAGTGCTGTCTTGGTTACAGTCTGGAATCAATTTTCCTCCTGCTAATAACTGGTAATGGGGACCATTTGCGGAGAGTGGTAATGAAATCACATTGGGGCTCCCAAGAATGAGGGCAAAGAGATGATTGTTCACTGTGGCTGAAGCTTGAACGGTTCTACATAAAAAAAAAAATAAATAGGAAAAATAAAAGCAAATGTGCCTCTTGACAGGCAGAAGGTCATAGGTGCGTCTGCAGGGAGAGAGGGTGTGTGCAGTGGAGGAATGGGATTCTATCCATACACTTTTTGTAGTGTTTTCTATTAAAAAATAAATAAATGAATAAATAATAAAAATGTTTTCTACATGGAGATTAGAGAGAAAAAAGTAAGCAACAAAAGACTGTCTCTTCTTAGCTGGTGATTAAAATGACAACTCAGAAAAAAACCCTGAATTAGTGAGGCAATGAATTTACAGACCATCAGAAAAATACTACACAAAAGGTTTTAGTTCAGAATGATAATTGCAAGTGGAAGCAGATAAAGTGCTACATAGTAAACTCTTTCCAAACTGTGAATGATGGTAGATTAAGAAATGTCTAAAATACTGCCAGATAGCCAGGAGTAGACTGAAGAAGTCAGGGTAAGAAATCAGTAATTTAGAGGTCAGACTATTAATAGGATATGTCTCAACTATCACTGTCCAGGCAGACATAAAACTATTGCGATAGTTCTGAATGGACATGAGATTACTCTTCGGAAATTTTGTTTCTTACATGAGCTACATTCTTTGCAGCGGTTGACCGATTAGAAAAGCCACATATTATGTCTGTGGTGTTTTTTTTTTTTTTTCTGTTATAGAGTATAATGTCTACAAACTGACCTACTGTTTTGTAGGGATTCTGTGTTTAAAGCATGGGCTCCCTCTGTCTGTATATTTGAAGCCTGCATTAAAAAGGTTGGTTTGATCAAAGAGCATGATAAGTGCTCATTATTCCTTTCTCTTCTTCCTGGTACATTTTCAATATGAAAATATATACATTTTATTACACTCTTCAATAAGAAAAGGCTATGTTTTTGAAACTGAAGATCATATATAACTTTGTGGTCTCTCAAGTTTCCTCCTGCGAAACATTGTATTGTCTTAGGTTAATGAGCCTATTTATTAATGATCTTAGGTTTAGTATTGAAAGAAACAGAGAAGTGGAATAGGTGTCAACATTTTTGGACCTAATATGTTCCTTAGTATAGGAAAAAATTAATTATTTAATGGCTTGGTTGTCTTTTCCTCTTTTGCACACAGAGGCATCACATCTAAGGTTTCTCTCCTTCATTTTTTTTCCTCAGTGACTTGCAAATTTGACTGAACTATCTTTTGAAAAGTTTGCCTTTGGTTTTCCTTTGAATCGAACTTATGTTCTTCTTGTGCAGTAGGATGTCTCTCATAGCATAGACTGACCCTGGCAATTATAAAGAAAGAATAATAATGTTATTGCTTTTTTTCTTCAAATGCTGTACCTTCTTAATTGGTACGCTGTGTCCTTCCCTACTGTGCAAAGTGCAGTGCAAGGTGTATGAATATTGACCCTTTGTATAGACTTGGTGTGTCATTGTATTTCTGTGTCCTTCTTTGGAAGAATAAATGAAGTAAGCCCTGCTTACTGTAGGTGTCTCAAAATAGTCAATTAAAAAGATGGGAACAGTTTCAGTAAACAAGATTTATACATGTATTTTGTTTAGGATCATTTTTTCCTTTATTGCAAGTGGTATATTTAATGTATCCTAAAAAAAAACCCTTCTAAATTATAAAGGAGACATATGTTAATCAAAGAGAAGCTGAATAAAATAATCTACAGTTCTGGATCTTTATAATAATTCTGAGAGAAATAAGTTAGTTTTGAAAAAGACCTGAAAAGAGAGTAGATGCTGAGTTTCTATGGGTAATGACCAGTAATCTGTAAACAACCCTGTGTGACAAAGATAGATACTGCCTGCTCATAGGCCACAAAAAGACCTGAAGGAAAAAAAGAGATGGTAGATTGTCACGGTTTAAAGCTGGGCTGGCTATTAAACCTGCGGCAGATGCCCTCTGTTATCCCCCTCCCCTCCCCCCAGAGGGAAAGGGAAAGGGAAAAGGGAGAGAGACTTCTGGGTTGGAAAATTAAAACAGTTTTAATAAACTATAATAATGAAAAAAAAGTATAATAATAATAATAGAAATAATCAAATATATACAAATATATATACAAAACCAAGATTGAGATCCCCTGAAGTCAGCCACGTCACCACCGGCACTGCAGGGCAGGCTCCGGGAAGGCCCAGCCTGGGCCTAGCGATGGTCGAGAGCTGGATTCAGGAACTCACGGATCGGGATCGGGGGCAGCAGGAAAACAGACGGAGTCCTCCCTGGACACCGGCCATAGCAGAAAGAGAGCGAGACCCTCATGATCCCCCCGCTTTATACTGAGAATGACGTGTATGAGATGGAATACCCTCGTTGGTCAATTTTGGGTCACCTGCCCTGTCCGCTCCCCCCTGCAGCTGCGACCCCCTTTCGGCTCTTCACTCGTAAGCAGTGAGGAATTCAGCAGTGACCTTGGTTTCTCTCAAGAACAAGTACAGCAAGAGCCTTTCTGCACAACATCCCTACCGGTGCCTCAGTGATAACTACAAACTTCGAGCGTTATCAGTCCTGGAAGCAGACACTGTCCGCAAAAACATGCGGTTAGTTTCAGAAAGTGCAGTTACTGAGAGGAGACTTAGCTGAAAGTAAAAATCACTGAAAGGAAAATCGGCCTGGTTTAGGCCAAACCAGGACATAGACTATTGGCAGTAGAAACAAAAAGTTGCACCACTGCCACATTCAACTTTGGGGTGTAAGAATGTCTGAAACTGGATGAGAGAGATACACATAATACAAAGGTGGTAGTAGATGTCAGACACATCTCTCAAGCATGTGACACTGTTACAGTTATCCAAAATAAAATCATCAAGTGCAAGGGACTTGCTAGAAATGGACTTTCTCCCTTGGGGAAAACAAGACATTGTCTGAAATGAGCTGCTCCCAGGAGCTGATGAATTAAGAGGATAACGTAATGCTTATTAAGCATTCCATGCTCTTGCACATGCACATTTAAAAGCTGCCTGTTCCTTACTAAAAAGAGATTACAAAAAAATAGAGTTCTTACTAAGGCAAACTTAATATTCATGCTCAAAAACTGTCAAACAAAAAACCTAAATTTAACTTACTCTATGGTTATTTGTCAAAGTGGAATATTTAGCAAGTTTACAACTGGCTGATTAGTATTATGGTGAAGTTTGCACCTGAAAATCCAGAGTTTCCAACACCCCAACAAACCCTGACTCCCAAGAACGTTGGTATGACAGACAAGTGTCTTTCCTTCTCAAATTTCTTCTCATCTTCTCATTCTTCTTCTGAGGAGTTTAATGAGCGAAAAATAAATAACAGACTGTTCATTCAATATCTTCTCTGGGCCAGGATTGTTCAAGCCAAGAAGAAATGAGGGAGCATGTGTTGTGAGTAGTCACACCTTCCTTGCTTTCCTAGAGACTCCTGAGAGCTAATATGGTTATCATGCAGAGATGTTTTTCCATATCTAAATGCTACAGGGACTATTACCTTGGATTGATGCTCTGTTCAACCTCTGAATTTTATACTAATTTGCTACATTTATTTGTACTTACCGGCAAATTAAAAATATAACATGTGATCCTCATTTATGGCATTAGACAAACTGATTCCCTGAAACAGATGAAAATGAGTTCTTTTCTGTTTAGTTGATTTGCAGTAAAACAACTTGATACACTCTATAAGAGTTTTCCCCCTTCCTGGTAGTTCTCTAATGTAAGTTAAGCATACAATTGAAAGCAGGTGAGTGTGTTTATATGTAGAAAATGAATCAAAACTAAACCTGAAAGAAAGACAAAAGGCCTCCTTTAGGCCAGTGTTTTACCATAACTGCTCATGTATGGCTACACGGGCTTGCTCTCCTTTCATTAAAATCCTTTTTACTTCAGGGAGTGAATAATGCCATACAGTGTCTGTACATTTCTGCTGAGATTTCATCGTACGTATCAGTTACTAAATGGTATCAGCTTTGCATGACAGAAAGATGCTGTGCATTTTAGTTTGTGCTCTGGGAAGAATAAAGTTTTTTAACACGGCAGCCACTGTGATTCTTCAGTCTGCTTTAACCCTAATTCCATTCTTATCTGGGAGATGTAGAGCAAAGTATTTAAAATTCAAGTATGGGCCAAGTTTGCCTTACAGCTCTGTCCCTCCTAAAGGAGTAGCCCAGCTCCTCTGTGTAGCAGTGGCAGCAGACAATAATCTTTAAGCACTACTGCCTGGTCTCCCATGGAACAGCCAGTGAAGATGTTTTGTTTTGTTGTTTTGTTGTTTTTGTTTGTTTTTTTTTTTTTTCTCTCCTGTAGAAGGGATGTCAATGGAATTACTTTAATAGACTAATTCTTCAGTACAGATATATATTTAGAAAGGAAAGTGTGTGATCCTGTGTTCTTGACTGTGCCCAGAACTGAGGGCCTTTGTGCAGGTGTTTTGTTGCTATGAGAGTAAGGCAAGTGTTCCCTGAAGGCCATGCCCCAGGTGCCCTGCAGACCTGCTGGTTTATGCATCAGTTATTGCATCACGCTTTGTCAGGTTTTCAATAGAAAAGAAATCATGTTGTCAGTTGATATGAAAGTCTAGCAGCCTAGATCTAGACTTTTAGCTAATTATATATTACTCCAACTTTGCTAGGGAAACTGTAACACAGGCTGTTCAAAACTATTGCCAGTGCTAATCACTTGCACATCTCTCTGCCAGAGTAATTGTTCAAAATCTGCCAGCCCTGGCATTTTGTTTTAGAGTTACACATGATTTACTTAGCCATCAAACAAAATAGATTCTGCAAGTAAGCTATTATATTTGAATGAGACACTTTTGGTCTTGAAGACATTGAATGTACTGTAAGAAACAGATTTTTTTGTTGTTGTTGTTGCCTAAGCTATTGATATGGATCTACATTGTTATGGGTATTTGGTTTTATTACTTTATCCAAAGAATGTTAACCTCACAACATAGATAAAAAGGGAAACACAGGAAACAAACCGATAAGGATGAAAGCCGATTGCAATTGAGTGACGAAAAGTAAATTTGGTTAAATCAGCAGTGATGATGAAACATATGGTATGTACTTACAAGCACTATCTAATACTATATCTCTTGGATTAACTTTAAAAATGTCTTTAAGTATTAACTTTAGGTTTTCTGGAAAAAATTACTCTGTAGTCCGTGCTTGTTTACTCAGTGGATGAATGAAACGTTGCAAATGAATAGGATGTGCAGGTATATTAATTGTTTTTAAATCTATGCTAGATGGAGACTTTGAACAAAAGTGGCCAAATGAAGCATACTGCTTGTTCAATTTAAAGACAAAAATTTCACTAAGTCAAATGATGGAGGAAGGGCAGGCACATAAAGGAGAATAATTAATTATTCTCTCCCTCAGGTTTGTCCTGGCTGCCGCTCAGATAATCCACAATCTACTGTTCCACAATACACTGTTTATTTTTAAAAGTAATCTTACAAAAACATGAGCATAATTCTACACATACATTAGGGAATTTATGTCAGTGATGAATGTGTCTCTATTTTTTTCCCCATTGACACTAGCTTATGCCTTTGAAGCAGGTTTGTAATTTTAGAACCATCTTATGGAAACACAGCACAGTACTGCTGGCACAACTTCAACTTGCCAAAACTGCCAGTCCTGATGCTGTAGACTTATTTTGTGAACTATCCACTCCTAGATCACAAATACTATTGGTTGCTTAATTTTTCCAGTTCCAGGTTTTACTTGATTCTTACTTAAAATTTTACTTGTATCTTCAGGAGCTTTTCAGAGGATGCAATGAATGAAATCACAGCATAATATTTAATTAAGAAAAAGCAAACCCCCTTTAGCCCACTGTCTTAAATGTGCTATACACATGTAGGGTACAATTTAATCATAATTGTTAAATGAGTATTATGTTTTCTGATCATTGTCCACATTAAAGACCAAGAAAAAATAAGTCTTATAGCACAGTATTTTTACAACAATTTTCTTAACATTAAGTATTTCTTCTGCATTCTGCTGCTGATCATATATTACATATAGGCTTGATTCTGCACAACCAGTAGTTAAGCAGAGAAGCAGTTATTCATATAGTCATGTATACATATACTTAGTGCAAACGAGTTAACTTTGATCACATAGATAAATAACACAAGTAAGAGGCAAATTACCATTTCCAGCATTAGTTGCAGCCTGTCCATATGTAGAAAACATATGGTGATATATGAAACATTTATGCTCATTATACTCAAAATGCTCAATAAAATCAACCTACTGTATTTAACAGCAGAGTATAAACACTACACATGGCTATAGGAAACTAGCTGTTTATAGCACTTTTTACTTAATTGTCCCAGGGGTTTGCTTAAAGGTATTTGCAGAATATTAAAATGACCTCCCTAGACCACAACAGTGTGGGTATAAATGAGAATTCTTTTGATTGATTAGCCAATTACCACAAAGTACTGTAGTTTATATCCTGAATATTAACAGGTATGTTATTAGGAGATGGAGAGAATTAAAGTGCTATAAATACATCAAATGGAATAAATATGCACAGTTAAAATAGTTTTTGGAAGTCATGTTCTTCTGGTTTGCCATGTATATTTTGCAGTTTGGTGAGAGAAGGATGTTTATTAGCTTATTTACTTATTGCAGTGTTTGCCACCTTTGCTTTCATTTCATTCCTTCTGACTCTTCTGTTTGTTTTTTTTTTTTCTACTTAGCTTGCATCTTTGCATCAGTACCTGTGGCAGTACTCTGACAATTCTGATGCAGTCCATGGGCTTCTTTTAATAAGATGCAAATGCATGGATAAAGTGCCACTGCTGCAACTTCACACAGCTCTACGGCCAGTTTTATGTTAAAGGTCTTTTCCTTGGGCCAAGTCACAGAATCACAGAATCAATGAGGTTGGAAGAGACCTCTGGGATCATTGAGTCCAACCATTACCCTGACACTACCATGTCAACTAGACCACGGCACTAAGTGCCATGTCCAGTCTTTTCTTAAAAACATCCAGAGATGGTGACTCCACCACCTCCCTGGCCAGCCCATTCCAATGTCTAATGACCCTTTCTGAGAAGAAATTGTTCATAATGTCCAACCTGAACCTCCCCTGGTGAAGCTTGAGGCTATGTCCTCTTGTCCTATCTCTAGTTGCCCGGGAGAAGAGGCCAACTCCCACTCCACAACAACCTCTCTTCAGGTAGTTGTAGACTGCAATAAGGTCACCTCTGAGCCTCCCCTTCTTCAGGCTAAACAACCCCAGCTCCCTCAGCCATTCCTCATAGGTCATACCCTCCAGACCCTTCACCAGCTTGGTTGCCTAGTCCCAGTTCTTCTTGTGAAGACGGTGACTCTTTTAGCAGTGGTGTCAGCGATGCCAAGCAAGTGCTTAAGTCACAGAATCATAGAATTGTTTGGGTTGGAAGGGAATTTAAAGATCATTTAGTTCCAACCCCCCTGCCACAGGCAGCAACACCTTTCCACTAGACCAGGTTGCTCAAAGCCTCATCCAATCTGGCCTTAAACACTGCCAGGGAGGGGGCATCCACAGCTTCTCTGGGCAACCTGTTCCAGTGTCTCACTACCCTCACAGGAAAGAATTTCTTCATAAGATCTAATCAAAGTCTATCCTCTTTCAGTTTAAAACCATTCCCTGCCATCCTATCACTACATATCCTTGTAAAAATTCCCTCTCCCGCTTCCCTGTAGGCTACTGGAAGGCTGCTATAAGGTCTCCCCAGAACCTTCTCTTCTCCAGGCTGAACAACCCCAACTCTCTCAGCCTGTCTTCATAGGAGAGGTGCTCCAGCCCTCTGATCATCTTTGTGGCCCTCCTCTGCACTCATTCCAACAGCTCCATGTCCTTCTTCTGTTGGGGGCCCCAGAGCTGCACGCAGTACTCCAGGTGGGGTCTCATGAGAGCAGACTAGAGGGAAAGAATTACCTCCCTCAACCTGCTGGCCATGCTGCTTTTGATGCAGCCCAGGATACGATTGACCTTCTGGGCTGCAAGCACACATTGCTGGCTCATGTTGAGCTTCTCATCAACCATCATCCCCAAGTCCTTCTCCTCAGGGCTACTCTTAATCCATTCTCTCTGCCCAGCCTGTATTTGTGCTTGGGATTGCCCTGACCCATGTGCAGGACCTTGCACTTGGCTTGTTGAACTTCATGCTGTTTGCACACGCCCACAGGAGAGCATCCAGCTCTCAAGCCTGTCAAGGTCCCTCTGGATGGCATCCCTTCCCTCCAGCATGTCAACTGCACCACACAGCTTGGTGTCATCAGCAAACTTGCTGAGGGCAGACTCAATCCCACTGTCCACGTCACCAAAGACTTTAAACAGGACCAGTCAATAACTTTAATGTTGTCTTCATTATGATATAGATCTAAATTAGGGATATGTGACTAGCTCAGATAATATTCACCCCAGTTCTCCTTTTAACAAGTGTGGACTCCTTGAAATTGTGCGTATCATATAATTTTCTAATCCTTTTAATACATTCTATGTGTTTAGGACCTGGACCTCTCTTGTCATACCATGACACAGATGGCTATTGAAGAAGTCACACAAGATCATTGCAGCTGGAAATTTGGCTTCTTGATACCTAGGGAGAGGCTGGTAACATTTTTTGTTATGAATTTCTAGATTGTAGAAATAATGATATATTTTGAGAAATCTTGTTTTGAACAGTTAGTGGAAATTATCCACCAAAACTTTCGAGATCAAACCACTAAATAACAACTACACTAAGAAATAAAATTCAATAGTAGTCCCTGAAGTCAGTTTTACCCTCCGATAAACACAGAAAATGTTATTGGCCTGGAAATCTAGTAGAGACAGATAAGTACACTGTTCTTTCTTTTGTGTATGCATTATGCAGTGTAATAGCTGTTTATTGTAAGTGTGGCTGCATATAATTTTCAGGCTAATTTAGTTAAAACTGAAGACAGTGAGTAAATAAAATTTACAAAGCATGTTTTTTAATTTTTATATTACTGGCTCCTTTTTAAGCAGAATATTATTATTAAATTAGTGAGATCACTTGTTATTTACAATATCTGCTCATCTTCTAAGCAGAGGGATTTTAAGCAACAGAGTTGAATAAATTGTTTTATATTTAATTTTGACTTGACATGTATATTCAGTATTTGGAAAACTAGCCATACATTTACCAACACTGATGTGATGAGGCACTAATACATGATTTCTTTTTCTCTCATATTTACTTTCACTTGTGTTATTAAAAAAAAAAAAAAAGAAAAGAAAAGTAAAAAGAGAACATAATCCTTCTATAGTCCATGCCAAACACAGGCTAAGATTAAATACACTCCTTTGGAAAAAGGCCTAAACATTTCAGATTTTACAAGGTCAGGTTATAGAAGCTCTTCAGTGATAAAACAACATGAAAATGCTGTTTTCACTTACAGGAATATATTTGTAACTCCAGACAAAGGAGAAGGAGGTACACCTTAGAACACCATCTCAATATGCATTTGCAAATATGAAAACTAAATCAAAGTATCTGATCAAATCTAAAGAACCAGATTAATTATTATGAAGAACAAATCCTTCTACATCAGCTGCAAAAAAAGGCAAATATTAATCAATTCAAGACCTGCACAAATATACTTTCCTACTAACTAGCTCTTCCCCACCACCTAGTGCCTAACCCCGATCATGCATTTCCTTGTGGTGTCTATCCCAAAGCATGAAAAGTCAGTCAGAGCTATAAAGGCACATTAGCTAAGAAGTTGAGCAAATTACTTGTGGTCTGGAATACCTCTGTAATTTAAGTCTTATAATGCCTTCATGGCGTATGTTTTGGATTTAAAAAACATGCTAGCTAGCCTGAATTCTCTGAGCAGCAGCAGCATGTTGTTAGTGCCCCACCAGCCTCATTTATTTTGCTCTCACTGTGTGTTGTCATGAAAACAAGTCCTGTGGACATGCTGTTCCTTCAAAAGTATTGAATATCTGTTCAGCTCACAAGCATTTAACCCCTAAAGCATTGCTTGCTTTTTGAATTAAGAGTCTTTTTCATATGGTAGAGCTTTGTAGTATGTGCAGGCAGCATACTTATTCAGTGTTCAGTGAGCAGTGCCAGCCTGGTAGAAGAATTGTTTTGAGCTGCGTCCTTCTCAAATGGCTGGTACAAAAGAGTAGCAAGAGCTGACCATCCTCTGCTTCATACAGAAGCTTAGTCCTAAAATCACAGTCCTTACAAATACATTTATTTACAAGCAAAACAGAAAAAGAGTATTATTAAAAGGTGGTTTGTCTTTGCACTGTTCTGTACTAATGCTTGGAGAAGCCCCTGCAAGTCATTACCACCACTGATCAGGAGGGACAACTTGTTGAGCAATCAATGTTTCTATTTGTTGTGGTTATTCCTTCTCAGACAATATTTTGGGCAAAATGTTAGACTCAGTGCATGTCATGCCTATTGCATAGTAAAATTAAACTATCTTATTTTCTGCAGAGTATTTGTCCTTTGGGAGTGTGTCTCTGTTTAGCCCACACACAGGGATAAACAATAACCAGTTGTTCTATTACCTAATGTCCCCTCCCCAACCAAGAAAGGGAATTGGGAAAAGGAGGGAGACTCACAGGTTGACATTTAAACAGATTTACTAAAATAAGAAAACCAATATCAATACTAATACAAAAGACACAAATTTATACTTCACCCATAGAGTGGTGGCAAGTCCCTCCAATGATAGCAGCCATTGAGAAGAGAGAAGAAAAACAGCAGGCAATGACAATAGAGCAAAGATCTCCTACTGAGCAAGCTTTCCAATTTATAGTGAACCTGACGTTAATGTTACAGAATACACCTGTGGGCCAGCCTGGGTCAGCTGCCTTGGTTTTCACTGCTAATAGCTTTGATCACCATACCATGGCTGGTCACAAACTAAAACAAAATGTAACAGAAAACAGATTCTGTAATTTTATCCCCATGAAACCAGGACAGAGTGAAAACAATTTTTATCCTTGTGGTATCGCAACTATTGTGACACAATTTTCTTCTACCTTAAAATAAAAAGTTTTCACAAAGAAGCACATTGATTCCTAAGTTATAATGACTCTGTGTGTTTTGGTTTTGGGATTGATGTTTTTTTTTTCCCTACCTTGTGTTTTTTTATACTTCTGCCAGACATTGGGGATTTTCCCAGAAGTTTTGAACAATGCAAACGTTCCTGAGACTTGCTTTTCTGCAGACAAATAGCAAGTCCTTCCATCCTTCCCTAAAGCTGATCTTTAATAAGAGACTAAATGCATATCAGCACCCCATTAAGCAATACTTTATTCAATAAGTGCCTAGTAAGTTTTTTACTAAGTAGGAACCTGATGTCCATAAATTGACCTCTTAGCTTCAGCTGAGAAGCTATCTGCTAAATAATAATTATAAATAAAGAAACCCCAAGAAAAAGAAAAACAACAAGCAGAAGCAAGAGAACAGCAAGGTTGGGCTGCTTCATGAGGTAAAATGTAAGCAAGAGCCAATGGTGACAGAAAGGCAGGTAGGACCTGAGCAAAGAGGACAGAGCAGGACCAATGAGAGGAGACAGGTTTGGGCAACAGCCCCATGATGACCATGCAATTCTGCAGTGAAAAAGCAGGTCCGAGGCCAAGCCACTAATCCGCGTCAGCAAGGCAAGGATCAGCAAGATAAGGAAGCAAAGTACAAGAATACCCATAGTGTGGTGCAGAGAGGGGACAAGGCTGAGAGCTGCAGAGCCTCATGGTGTATTCAAGACCCTGACAATAAAGGCCAAATTTACCCTGGAGTGAACCAAATCCATATTCAGATTTTCTGGTGAAATATTAAATAGTGGGAGGCAAGAAGGGCAAATATTTGCTTTGTCACAGCGTGTTCCACTTCTCATGCTGAATATTTATAAAGAAACCAAGAAAGCTAATTTCCCAGAAATGTCAGCGCTTGTGTTACTCTTCTATTACACAAAAGAGCAGGTGGTGCAGCATATGCATATGATTGTGAGTTCCAACTTTCACTTCCTTCTTCTCAATTACAGAATTTAAGGCTACATTGCCTACCTCCTAGGCTGTTCCCTGATATGTCATATAGAATAAGAAAAGGTATGTAATGGTGTTAGATGGCCTGGGGTTGGCAGCAAGACAAAATCTGTGCCATCTCTACCAGGTAACTTGGCCTGTTCCTCTAGACTCACTGATTCATTAATTTTGACCACATTTGAGAAAAAGAAGAATTTCATGATCCTTAGAAATACACAACCACTTTAAAAGATTGCTTAGTGGTGATGACCACTGCAACTAGATCATTTTATTAATCCAGGAAGCTTTAGTATTTTCACAGGCAATGCCCTTCCAGGAGATTAAAAGAAAGTTTCAGCTAACAAGCCAGGACCCCTAATTTTAACTTTCAGGAGAGTATTTTCAGTGGAAAACTATAATATAAACAGATAAATGGCCTTAAAAGATATAAAAAAAGTTAAAGGGTGTATTGATACTGACATTTTCAACACTCACAAATTCTCTTATTACTCTTTTCTTTAGAGATTTTTTCTTCATTCTTGCTAATGAATGATTTTTGCTCTTATTTAGAGTTGGCTCCTTTAATATATCAAAATACATGTCTAATAAATTGCAAGGACCGTAATAGGACCTTAATTTCCATGTAAGTTTAACTGCTGGTCTTGAGGATTGTAATTTAAATGAGAATTGGACTCCTTGACTTATTTAGGATGAGAATGCAGGGTCTTATATTTATTTAAGTTATTCAGACTTCTTAAGGAGAATGAGATATTTCACAAATTAAATTCGTGTAAACACTTTTAATAATGGCTTTTTGCTTTAGATCGTATCTGTATGCCTAATATAATTGACAGAGAGAAGAGAGAGGGAGATGGAAGAAGGGGACTTCTTTAAAAATCCCTTTTGGTATCTATCTGAATTTTATTATTTTTTAACTTCTTTTAAAAAACATATCTGTCAAACGCTAACTGAAGGATGCCCAAGTTAAAAAGTATACATGTCAAAATAAAATGAGGTTTCTAGGTCTATTCCAGGAAATGTTAGGAAAAGATGACATATCATAGAACCATAGAATGGTTTCAGTTGGAAGAGACCTTAAAGATCATCTAGTTCCAAACCCCCTGCCATGGGCAGGGACACCTTCCACTAGACCAGGTTGCTCAAAGCCTCATCCAATCTGGCCTTAAACACTGCCAGGGAGAGGGCATCCACAGCTTCTCTGGGCAATCTGTTCCAGTGTCTCACTACCCTCAGAGGAAATAATTTCTTTCTAAAATATAATCTAAATCTATCCTCTTTCAGTTTAAAACTGTTCCCCTTTGTCCTATCACTACATGCCCTTGTAAAAAGTCCCTCTCCCTCTTTCCTGTAGGCCCCCTTCAGGTACTGGAAGGCTGCTAGAAGGTCTCCCCGGAGCCTTCTCTTCTCCAGGCTGAACAGCCCCAACTCTCTCAGCCTGCCTTCATAGGAGAGGTGCTCCAGCCCTCTGATCATCTTCGTGGCCCTCCTCTGGACTCGCTCCAACAGTTCCATGTCCTTCTTCTGTTGGGGACTCCAGAATTGGATGCAGTACTCCAGGTGGGGTCTCATGAGAGTGGAGTAAAGGGGCAGAATCACCTCCCTTGACCTGATGTCCATGCTGCTTCTGATGCAGCCCAGGATACGGTTGACCTTCTGGGCTGCAAGTGCACATTGCTTGCTCATGTTGAGCTTCTCATTAACCAACACCCCGAAGTCCTTCTCCTCAGGGCTGCTCTTAATCCATTCTCTCTGCCCAGCCTGTATTTGTGCTTGGGATTGCCCTGACCCATGTGCAGGACCTTGCACTTGGCTTGTTGAACTTCATGTGGTTTGCACAGGCCCACCTCTCAAGCCTGTCAAGGTCCATCTGGATGGCATCCCTTCCCTTCTGTGTGTCGACTGCACCACACAGCTTGGTGTCATTGGCAAACTTGCTGAGGGTGCACTCAATCCCACTGTCCATGTCACCGACAAAGATGTTAAACAAGACTGGTCCCAATACCGACCCCTGAGGAACGCCACTCGTCACTTGTGTCCACTTGGACATCGAGCCATTGACCACAACTCTTTGAGTGCAACCATCCGTCCAATTCCTTATCCACCAAGTGGTCCATCCATCAAGTCCATGTCTCTCCAATTCAGAGACAAGGTTGTCATGCGGGACAGTGTCAAATGCTTTGTACAAGTTCAGGTACATGACATCAGTTGCTCTTCCCCTATATAACAGCGCTGTAACTCCGTCATAGAAGGCCACCACATTTGTTGGGCATGATTTGCCCTTAGTGAAGCCTTGTTGGCTGTCACCAATCACCTCCTTGATTTACGTGTGCCTCAGTATAGTTTCCAGGAGGATCTGCTCCATGACCTTGCCAGGCACAGAGGTGAGACTCACTGGCCTGTAGTTCTATGGGTCTTCCTTTTTTCCCTTCTTGAAATTGGGGGTTACGTTTCCACTTTTCCAGTCAGTGGGAACTTCACCAGACTGCCATGACTTCTCAAAAATGATGGATAGTGGCTTAGCAACTTCATCCACCAGTTCCCTCAGGACCCATGGGTGCACCTCATCAAGTCCAATGGACTTGTGCACCTTCAGTTTCCTTAGATGGTCTTGAACCTGATCTTCTCCTACAGTGTGCTGTTCTTCATCCTCCCAGTCCCTGCCTCTGCCTTCTGCAACTTGGGTGGTGAGGCTAGAGCACTTGCTGGTGAAGACTGAGGCAAAGAAGTCATGGAGTACCTCAGCCTTTTCCATATCCCGGGTAACCAGGTCTCCCGTTTCCTTCCGGAGAGAGCCCACGCTTTCCCTAGTCTTCCTTTTATCACTTACATACCTATAGAAGCATTTCTTGTTGTCCTTGACATCCCTGGCCAGATTTAATTCTATGAGGGCTTTAGCTTTCATAACCCGGTCCCTGGCTGCTCGGACAATTTCCCAGTATTCTTCGCAGCCTACCTGCCCTTGCTTCCACCCTCTGTAGGCTTCCTTCTTGTGCCTGAGTTTATCCAGGAGCTATAGTTTATCGTGAGCATGTGCTTTGTACAGAACTCTCTGATAAAGGCAATTGAGAGTTCAGTCAAAAAAATAAAAAAAAAAAGAGAGCAAAGAAAAGATAATGCTGCACTCATTGCTATGGTTTATTGGAATGATTTACATAGATGTTGCAGCATTCTACAAATACTAAATACATGTAGAAATCTATTCAGTGAACATAACTCAGTAGCTTTGATTAGCCTAATCTTCCTAAACAAAGGTATTTAAATAAAAATGTATGGAAAAAATAATGGCTGATTTATTACTGCAGAGTCTACTACAGATTTATTTTAGTAGAAAAACCTGATGCCATAAACTATACTATTTGGCACACACCACTAATACAATCCTAATCTTGTAATAAACCAGTGCAATATTGGTATAAGTACCTAATCTCATATATTACAGTACAACGTCTGACTTTTTTCTGATAAATTTTCTAAGTAACTGTTTCCACAGACATGTTGCACAAGAATGTGCTGTTACACACTACACACAGTTCCCTATTAATTGAACATCTGTCACAATTTCAGACCATTGAATTTTGATGAACAATGATAAAATAGAATCTTTGATGGCTTCACAGGGAAAGAAACCTGTTTTCCCTACAATAGTTCTCCTTATTTCTGTGGTCAAATTTTCACTTTTTCTTGGTCTTACCAATACTCAACACTTCAAGGAAGAACGCAGATTAGGCTTTCTTCGGAGGGCACAATCCTCTTCAATTTTAAATATAATTTATTTTTTCTCCATATGTATGTCTCTAACAGATTGGAGTTATGTTAGTAACTTCTGGAACTAACAATGTTTTTGATATTTCTTAGTTCTCTTATTGCTGTAAGAATCAATGAAATGTCACTAAGATTCAACTATATTTGATTCACAAAGTGCTTTTGAAGAAAATCTGGTCATAGATGAACTAGGTAAATGGTTTATTTTATTAAATGATAAAATCTACTATTAACATACTGCTTTGGATGAAATTTTGTCCTGAAATTTAATACATTTCCAGTAAGAACTATAACTGATCTTGTCATATAGCATTTACCATCTACTAGTAGCAGAGAATCTGGAACCACTGATGCAAACACACATTTTTAACAGTAAGAGTGGATCCCACAGGATGTTTGCTTCCAATTATGACCTGTTTCAGCTTGATGTAATCTATCTACCCACTTGGGTATGTAAAGCCCTGTGTGTGCATTTACTGTAATAGTAAATCTGAAAGTTGTGTAAATAAGCAAAGTGGTTCTAAGTATAATTGCAGGAATAGACAAATATGGTTCCACTACTTACCCTCAGGAAACAACTGATGTTTGTTTTTTATGTCACCTATAGATATGTCTCCATCCTGAAGGCATGTGAGAAAGCATAGCAATATCAAATAGACACTAGTTTTGAAGGTATTGCAGATAAAATCGCAAAATTTTCACCTGTAAGTTCACCAAGCATTTGTTCAGACATTTGCCAAGGTATAGTTTCTTAATCCGATATAACTTTGAGATGCTGCCCAGTCTTTTTCCCTTCCCCTGTATCATCTGTCTTTATGCAACTTCCCTGAAGGATGAGTTGGTTCATCTCACTGATGACAGAAACTACATTTCTCAGCACGTGGGAGGGAAGAGGGGATAAATTTTCTATCAGATGAGTGAATCAGCCAACTCATCTGTGGGCTCAAACTTGTAAGTGAAAAGATAGGAGTGTATAGATGGTAAACAGGACCTTTCAGTAGCTTTTTGAATTGAGATGCAGTGAAAAACTGTCCTTCACAGAATCACAGAATCACAGAATGTTAGGGATTAGAAGGGACCTTGAAAGATCATCTAGTCCAATCCCCCTGCTGGAGCAGGATTGCCTAGACCATATCACACAGGAACGCGTCCAGGCGGGTTTTGAATGTCTCCAGAGAAGGAGACTCCACAATCTCTCTGGGCAGCCTGTTCCAGTGTTCAGTCACCCTCACCGTAAAGAAGTTTTTCCTCAAATTTAAGTGGAACCTCCTGTGCTCCAGCTTGCACCCATTGCCCCTTGTCCTGTCAAGGGATGTCACTGAGAAGAGCCTGGCTCCATCTTCTTGACACTTGCCCTTTACATATTTATAAACATTAATGAGGTCACCCCTCAGTCTCCTCTTCTCCAAGCTAAAGAGACCCAGCTCCCTCAGCCTCTCCTCATAAGGGAGATGTTCCACTCCCTTAATCATCTTTGTGGCTCTGCGCTGGACTCTCTCTAGCAGTTCCCTGTCCTTCTTGAACTGAGGGGCCCAGAACTGGACACAATACTCCAGATGCGGCCTCACCAGGGCAGAGTAGAGGATCCTTGTTGTTCTGCAGTTGTGAATTCAAGAATATATGTAAGATTACTTGGAAAATCTTCAGCGGAAATCACACTGCCAAGCAGTTTATTCATGCACAAGAGATTTTTCATATTTGTAGACAGAATTACGTGTACCACATATAGCACATTTGTGACCCAAGTCTGAAGTCTCCACTTTGGTTGGGTGGCATGCTGCCCAAGCTCTTACAAGAACACAGTAACAACTCAGCAATAAGGTAACAGACACCAAGTTTGCCTTTTAGCTGGCAGTTGCTTCTGTGTATCTTCTTGTGAAGATGGAATGATGTTCTGTGTTGTTCTAGGGTTAAAGTCTAATAGTATAGCATAAGTCCAATAGTTTTCATTGACCACTTTCACTAGGTACTGGAATAGTGGTGGAAGAGTGGCTTGAAGCTTGTACCAGTCTCAGCTAGATGTGGGCAGCTCCCAGCATAGACATCTGTCTAATGTTGTATGCCCTCCTCTGCTCTGGTAGTGACTTAAGTAAGTGCTGTGAATTACTGCTTGTGGTGGGTTAACTTAACTGAGGGTCAAACCCCCAGCCAGCCATTCTCACTCTCCTTGTTCAACAGGACGGAGGGAAAAATGGGATTAAAAAGCTCATGGCTCGAGATAAAAATAGGCAAATTGCTCACCAATTACCTTCATGGGCAAAACAGACTCAACTTGGGAAAAAACGGCCACTGTAGGAGATCAGATTTGAGACCATCTAAGGAAACTGAAGGTGCACAAGTCCATGGGACCTGATGAAGTGCACCCATGGGTCCTGAGGGAACTGGTGGATGAAGTTGCTAAGCCACTATCCATCATTTTTGAGAAGTCATGGCAGTCTGGTGAAGTTCCCACTGACTGGAAAAGTGGAAACGTAACCCCCAATTTCAAGAAGGGAAAAAAGGAAGACCCATAGAACTACAGGCCAGTGAGTCTCACCTCTGTGCCTGGCAAGGTCATGGAGCAGATCCTCCTGGAAACTATATTGAGGCACACGTAAATCAAGGAGGTGATTGGTGACAGCCAACAAGGCTTCACTAAGGGCAAACCATGCCCAGCAAATGTGGTGGCCTTCTATGACGGAGTTACAGCGTTGTTATATAGGGGAAGAGAAACTGATGTCATGTACCTGAACTTGTACAAAGCATTTGACACTGTCCCGCATGACAACCTTGTCTCTGAATTGGAGAGACATGGACTTGATGGATGGACCACTTGGTGGATAAGGAGTTGGACGGATGGTTGCACTCAAAGAGTTGTGGTCAACGGCTTGATGTCCAAGTGGAGACCAGTGATGAGTGGCATTCCTCAGGGGTCGGTATTGGGACCGGTGCTGTTTAACATCTTTGTTGGCGACGTGGACAGAGGGATTGAGTACGCCCTCAGCAAGTTTGTCGATGACACCAAGCTGTGTGGTGCGGTCGAGACGCTGAAGGGAAGGGGTGCCATCCAGATGGACCTTGACAGGCTTGAGAGGTGGGCCTGTGCAAACCACATGAAGTTCAACAAGCCAAGTGCAAGGTCCTGCACATGGGTCAGGGCAATCCCAAGCACAAATACAGGCTGGGCAGAGAGAATGGATTAAGAGCAGCCCTGAGGAGAAGGACTTGGGGATGATGGTTGATGAGAAGCTCAACATGAGCCAGCAATGTGTGCTTGCAGCCCAGAAGGTCAACCGTATCCTGGGCTGCATCAAAAGCAGCATGGCCAGCAGGTTGAGGGAGGTAATTCTTTCCCTCTAGTCTGCTCTCATGAGACCCCACCTGGAGTACTGCGTGCAGCTCTGGGGCCCCCAACAGAAGAAGGACATGGAGCTGTTGGAATGAGTGCAGAGGAGGGCCACGAAGATGATCAGAGGGCTGGAGCACCTCTCCTATGAAGGCAGGCTGAGAGAGTTGGGGTTGTTCAGCCTGGAGAAGAGAAGGTTCTGGGGAGACCTCCTAGCAGCCTTCCAGTACCTGAAGGGGGCCTACATGAAAGTGGCAGAAGGGTTTTTTGCAAGGGCAAGTAATGATAGAATGAGGGGTAACGGTTTTAAACTGAAAGAGTGCGGCGGGCGGCAAGGAAGGCACAGACTCTGAGATGGAGGATGCAAGGGCCTGAAGCCGAAAGGCCTAAGGCTTTTTATTGTTATGCTACTACCCTATTTAACTACTACAATGCAGGAGCCAGACTAGGCAGTTCAAGATAACATCAACATTCACACGCTAAGCACTCATCACCCATTCTGGGAAGAGCCAGTGTTCTGGACTCAAAACATCAACAACCATTCCTTGTTTTCAGCTCTGTGTTCAGAACTGACCTTCCACACATGTTTACTTCTTTCATGCCTCAAAAAGCCCTGTGAACTGGTCTCGGCTCCTTTATCTTAGAAGCAAGCAAAAACTATTCTCAGTGCAGTGTTCCCAAGCAAATCTTATGCTCCCCAAGTAAAGCACAGCTGTTTGCAGACTGAGGGTCTTCCACATTTCCCCCTTTTTTGTTTATTTGATGACAAGGGTGGTCATGATGTGGGCTTCGGCTTTTCAGAGTCCTCTGATTGCAGACCAGGTCTCTGAAGTAGCACTTGGGGCAAAGGCACACAAGCAGGGACGCAGGCACCGCGGAGTTCAGTTCCTGCTAGAGAGAAAGTGAAAGAGATTCCGGGCCTGCTGCCTTCGCCTGTATATTAGGGATTTCTGGCAGGCGGCATTTTTCCACTGTGCTTTGATCTTTCTCACAGCAGGGCAGGAATCTCAGGCATAAACAATTAGGTGCCCTTGAGTCTTATCACAGGCCTATGTTATCTGAATGAAGATGCTCTATTTGTCCAGCACACAAGACTAAATAACAGTTAGTAGTATGATATATGTGTTTTTTGACACCCCAGGTGCAAGTCACTTGAGCGTGTTTACAATCCTCCTCGCCCATCTTCCGTTATATTCCCACATTCTACCCCCTCGCTCAAGAGACTGCTTCTCCTGGGGAGTGCAAAGCTGGACGTGCACATTTGGCTTGCGGGGTGTAGAGCAGAGCAATATACAGAGACATGCAATAAATACATATAGAAAAAGGAATAAACATAGATATCTATATAATAATGCTGTAGCATCACTAATTACAAAGAAGGGCCAAAGATAAACAAGACTGTGAACAACATCCCTGTAGTGTCCAAATTTACTTGATTCACACGCTCTAGAAGAGATAACTGCTGTGAGAACCAAAACAGTATCTTCTCCTCAGAGCCACCTGCATGTGTCAACAGAAAGGCCTTAACCACGCTTGTGTGGAAGCGAAGTCACACAGCGGACAGTACAACTATGGGGGGACCACGACCACCAGAGACCACCCAAGACCTCTCGCAGCATGCTACTTGCGTGCTCATCCAGTCATTTCAGCATTCCCCAAGTAATGCCCGGTGTCGGGTTGACTGTTCTACGTCACTTGCGTGGTCCCTGTGCTTTCAGCGTCTGCATTTCTGGTACCGGGTTCTGGTTGTGGTTTCTCCAGCTCATGGTATGGCTTCACGCATCTCGCAGGTAGCCAACGAGGACCTGTTGGGAGTAAAACACAAGCATATCCCCTCCCCCATGTCAACAATTCTACTGGTCCACGCCAATCAGTTGGGCCTGGCAGATCTTTATACCAAACCTTAGGATTTTGTGTAAAGGGAACTTTAGCCTGAAAATGTCGTTCCACTGCCGTGGTATCTAATCGAGAAGATGACCGATTTAGAAAATTTAAAGTGAACACAGCCATATCTAATTGTTCTTGAGGAGCTGTGGCTACACTCCCCCTTTTTTGTTTTTGCAACATGTGTTTCAAGTTTTGATGTGTCCGTTCAATTATGGCTTGTCCGGTGGGGGTGTGCGGGATACCTGTAACGTGAGACACACCCCACTGTTGTAGGAATAAGGCCGCTGCTTGAGATACATAGGCAGGTCCATTGTCTGTTTTTATTTGTTTAGGGAGGCCCATAAGTGCAAAGCACCTTGTCCAATGTTTCTTAACATTCTGAGTCCGTTCCCCTGTAGCTGCAGAAGCAACAACATAACCAGAAAAGGTATCCACAGTAACATGAACATACTTTTGCCTGCCAAAAGGTGGATAATGTGTAACATCTGTTTGCCAAATTTCATTAGCCTTCAGTCCCCTGACATTTACACCATCATGATAAGTTGCAGTATTATATAGTTGACAATCGTTACATGCCCGAATAATATCACGAGCCTGCGTTTTTGTGAGAGCAAGTTCTTTCTGTAAACTGCGAGCATTTTGATGGAAAAAGGAGTGAGATAATTGTGCATGTTGAAATCGTTGAGTAAGGGAGGATGATGTTATGGGCAAAACAGTGTACTTATCAGCTACTGCATTCCCTTCTACCAGAGGTCCTGGCAAGCGAGTGTGAGACCTAATATGAACAATAAAGCAAGGATGCTGTCGTTGCTGAAGCAGAGTTGCAATAGCAAGGAAAAGTTTATACAGCTCTTTATTGCTAATTTCTTTGATAAATGCAGCTTCTAAGCAGTTAATAGCGCCAACAGCATATAGTGAATCTGATACAATATTAATAGGTTCGCTTGCAAACAATGTCAGAGCTAAATGTATTGCAGACAATTCAACAATCTGAGTGGACGCTTCCACAGTAACTGATGTGTGTTGCCATTGTGCTTTTTCTTTCCAGGCTACTATGGCCTTCTTTGTTTTACCTGAGCCGTCTGTAAAAACCGTTTTTGCATTTGGTATAGGGTGAGGCACCATCACTCTCTGTGGTTGTAAACAGAGGGAAGGTAAGGCTTGCAAGATTTTATTCTGTGGCAAAGTAAAATGGATATCATTCAAATAATCAGCCAGAGAAGCCTGAAATTCAAGGCTGTCCCTCATCAGAGTAATGTGCGTTTCCTTATGAAAGGGTAGGTAAATAATGTCAGGGTCTCGACCTGTCAGCTGCTGTATCCTGAACCGTCCTTTCTGAATCACCATAATGACCATCTCCAAAGGAGTCGTAATTGTTTTTGTAAAGGTGTGTGATAAGAAAATCCATTCCAGGGTAACTAATTGCTGTGATTCTGTCAATTGAGCAAATAGCCCATAAGGCTGGAATTTCGTGTGAATCACAAAAAATAGAAGAGGCAAGTGTAAGATTATACGTCCTGCTTGGGAAGTTGTAAGTTTTTGAATTACCAATGCCAATTCCTGTTTTGCTTTGTCAGAAAGGATTCGAGGCGAAGTTAAATCTGAATCCCCCTTCAAGGTGTTAAACAGGGTACTTAACTGTTCAATAGAAATACCCAGCACAGGACGAATCCAATTAATTGTCCCTAGTAGTTGCTGCAAATCATTTAATGTAGAGATATTGTTTACCAAACGAAGTTGTTGTGGCCGTAAGGTTCTGGTAAACAGTACCCATCCCAAATACTTCCAGGGCGGTTCTGTTTGTATTTTTTCTGGGGAAATATGAAGCCCAAATTGGTGTAAGGAGTCTTTTAGATGATTTACAGTTTTCATCAGTTCTGTCTGTGTCAAAGCTGCAATGAGAATGTCATCCATATAATGGTAAATAAGAGACTGTTTAAAAATACTTCGAGTCGGCTCTATTGCAGCAGAGACCACTAACTGACAAATTGTGGGACTGTTCATCATGCCCTGTGGGAGAACCTTCCTTTCTGCTCATCTTTTTTCTTTACTGTCGGCTTTGGGCAGTTCTTTTTAATATGCCCCATTTGATTACACTCAATACATTTCATTTCTGCTCGTCCCACAACGAGTTGCTGAGCCAAGGCACTTGCAAGTAAAGTAGCTTTATGCTCTTCAGAACCCACATTCTGACAAGCTTTAATAAATTCTGCTATACTTTTGTAAGAGTTTTTTAGAGGGCCCAAAATTCTCTGACAATCTGCTTTTGCATTTTCATAAGCCAATTGTAATAACAGCGTTTCTACTGTATTTTCATCATCAATCTGCCTGCTCAGTGCTGTTTGTAAACGATCAATAAATGTAACATAGGGTTCTTGAGCTCCTTGCCTGACTGCCGCAAAAGAGGGCTGGCGTTTCCCTGCCTCCGGAACGCGTTTCAGGCACTTTAAAGCCAATGCAGAGATCTGTTGTAAACGCTGCCGAGGTAACCGTGCCTGTACCTCTGGTACTGCATACTGATTAATTCCCAAATATTCTTGCCTATTTTCCAAAGTGTCTGCAGAAACAGCCTCCTGGTACTCTGCCAGCCACACTGAATATTGTGCAGGTGTTAAAATCATCCGTAAAAGTGACTTCCAATCATGTGGTGTCATAGTATAGGATTCCCCAATGACTGTTACTAAATTTGAAGTATAGTTACTGTGCAAACCATAGTCTCTCACCACGGCCTGTACTTCCTTAATCATTTCATAACTAAGGTAGTGATACTCAGGAGAATGATTTGGACGATAGATTACCGGCATCGCCGTCAGCATGGCAAAATCTCCTTTACGAGCAGCTTCCTCTCTACAATTTTCTGCCAGCGTTTTGTATTTCGTTACATGAGACTCTGATGCCTTTTCAGCAAAGCCAATAGGTGTCTCGGCAGATGCAGGATACGGAGGAGCTGTTGGTGTTAACTGTGCTCTGCCCGTAGCCGCTGCCGCTGCTGCTGCCGGCTGCGAGACCCCCCGTGCCGAAGGGACGGCCGCAGCCGTTTCTTTTACCGATGTTAATGGTGGGTATAAATTGGACTGTATGTCTGGATCTGTGAAATCAAGATCGTAAGGATCGTCTGATTCTCCAGAGACTGTTTCATATACAGGCTCCTGTTGCTCCTTCACATCCACTAAGGTGCTAATAGGAGTGGATGCCAGAGATTGCAAATACTCCTCTGCAGGCTGGAGTGCAGAGAGTGCTGTAAAAACAACCCTCCACGTTGCTTCTAAATCCTTTAGAATATCAGACTGCAACGTGTTCCGTTTTTGTATTTCTACTCCCACTTTTGCCCAAATCTTTGCATCATAAGTCCCTGATACAGGGAACCAGGTACAGTTGTCTTTGATCCATACTAATAACTGCACCAATTTCGCTAATTGGACCTTATAGCCCTGTTCGCGTAATATACGCTGTAATACCTCAGTGTAGAGCTTATGCTCTTGGGAACTAGCCTGTCCCATGTTTATTGCGATCGCAGAACTCACTGATTCTGGGGACTCTCCGGTCCTGGGGATTCTCCGATCCTGGGGATTCTCCGATCCTGGGGACTCTCCGGTCCTGGGGACTCACTCTCCGGTCCTGGGGACTCACTCTCCGGTCCTGGGGATTCTCTGATCCTGGGGATTCTCCGATCCTGGGGACTCTCAGGTCCTGGGGACTCTCCGGTCCTGGGGACTCACTCTCCGGTCCTGGGGACTCACTCTCCAGTCCTGGGGATTCTCCGATCCTGGGGACTCTCAGGTCCTGGGGACTCTCCGGTCCTGGCGCGCGCTAGCCCCTGACAATCCTTCGATCAGAGTCGCCGCCTCTTCTTCGTTAATCTTCAACCTTGTTCGGGCGCCATTTGCGGCGGGCGGCAAGGAAGGCACAGACTCTGAGATGGAGGATGCAAGGGCCTGAAGCCGAAAGGCCTAAGGCTTTTTATTGTCATGCTACTACCCTATTTAACTGCTACAATGCAGGAGCCAGACTAGGCAGTTCAAGATAACATCAACATTCACACGCTAAGCACTCATCACCCATTCTGGGAAGAGCCAGTGTTCTGGACTCAAAACATCAACAACCATTCCTTGTTTTCAGCTCTGTGTTCAGAACTGACCTTCCACACATGTTTACTTCTTTCATGCCTCAAAAAGCCCTGTGAACTGGTCTCGGCTCCTTTATCTTAGAAGCAAGCAAAAACTATTCTCAGTGCAGTGTTCCCAAGCAAATCTTATGCTCCCCAAGTAAAGCACAGCTGTTTGCAGACTGAGGGTCTTCCACAAAAGAGGGTAGATATAGATTAGATCTTAGGAAGAAATTCTTTCCTGTGAGGGTGATGAGACACTGGAACAGATTGCCCAGAGAAGCTGTGGATGCCCCCTCCCTGGCAGTGTTTAAGGCCAGATTGTATGAGGCTTTGAGCAACCTGGTCTAGTGGAAAGGTGTTGCTGCCCGTGGCAGGGGGGTTGGAACTAAATGATCGTTAAGGTCCCTTCCAACTGAAACCATTCTATGATTCTATGAAATTAATTTGGTATTTGCCAGTTAAAATAGAATTGAATTGTGAGAAACAAATACAAAAATCAAAACAACACCTCTCCCCTGCCCCTTTCTTTTCCAGGCTCAACCTTACTCCTCTATTCCCAACTTTTCTACCACCTTCCCCATGAGTGGTGCAGGGAGATGGGGAATGTGGGTTGTCGTCTGTCTGTAACAGGTCCTCTCTGCTGCTCCTTCCACCTCTCACTTATCCTCTGCTCCAGAGTGGGTCCTACCCACAGACGGCAGTCCTTCAGGACAAACCTGCTCCAGCAAGGGTTCCTCTAGAAGCTGCAGTGTGGATATCTGCTCCAAGAGCTGCAGGGGATTCTTTGCTCCAGTGCTTGGAACACATACTCCCCCTCCTTCTGGTCTCCTCTTGGTGTCTGCAGAGTTGTTTCTCACACTTTTTTCCCCTCATTCCTCACTGTTGTGCAGCATTTTACCCTTTCTTAAATATGTTTTCCCATAGGCACCACTGTCTTGGCTGAGGGGCTCAGCTGTGTCCTGTGGTGGGTCCATTGGAACCAGCTGTCTCCATCATGGAGGACAGCTCTTGGTCCTATGTTACCCAGTCTGAACATTAAGGACCAATTGCATCAAATCCTATTGCTTTCAATATGTTCAAAGCATAAATAATCGTCTGTGAAGATATTACTTCTTGGGGAGAGTGGGTTTATATAACTTTGTAACAACGTCCTCACCCCTGAGGTCCTTGTGGATCCACAGCAGTGATAGTGGTGCTCTCATTGTTACCCAGGTCTGGTTTCACTGCCCTAGGAACAAATGCCTCTGCTTCTACTTAGACAAACAAACAAACAAGCCTTTTATCAGTCCCATGTATTTTTCCTGAGGTAGCTTTTACGTCATTCTTCTACAAGACAAGCGTCCTAGTGAAGGCATTCTGGATTATTTGGTTTTATGATTTAGCTATATGGTGCATGTTGAGTATCATGGCTAAGCATAAGAATATTTTGATGGCTGTACTGAGCCAGTCTAGAGATCAGTCTAGCTCTAGCCCTGTATACTGTCTGACATGAGCAGGAACAAAAACTTAACTAAAACCATAGGAAAAAACGAATTATTTTATCATACCATTCCAGAAATCAGGAGGTAAGAACCTTTCAGAGTTGTAGCCTGTACTCCTACCACTTCTTTCTTAATAGCCAATTATATCAATTTGTTGAAACCATTTATATTTTATCCTTCAGAAATTAAAATATTGTGCATATAGTAATAGTTTGCTACAGATATTGCTTTGCATTATTTCATGGAACTATGAAGTCCTGTGGCTCTCCTCATTCATCTTTAGATTAAAAAAATTGTTTGACCTGCAAACTCTGATCTTAGGTGATTTTTAAAAACATTAAACAGTGTAAGCTTCAGTGAAAAAAATGAAACAAATAAAAGAAAGAAAGAAAAGAGAAAATGTGGTCTGGCAATATCTGTGTCACCTTTCTGCTCTGCATGAGTGCTCCATTTTACAAGTTCAATTTCCTAACCTTACGTTCCTTGAATTGGAATCTCATTTCTGAGACCCAGATATGCTTCTGGTGTGATCCAAATATTTATTAGCCTGTAAATCAAACTGAGTTTAGGGACCTGTCTTAACCGTGGTCATCAATTTCTTATCTTAAAGTGAAAAAGGGAGAGATCTTAATTTGGAAGTTGGAGGAAAAATAAAGACACTTAATCATCAAGAGCTTCTAATTTTTATTCCATTTCAAAGAAGTTTTCCTTTAAATTGTAGGTAAGAAAGAGACTGAGAGAGAAAGAAATTAATGAGAGAAAGAAACAAATATTCTTTGAGACAGCAGCTATTATTTCTTTGTATCTAAATTTTATTTTTGTGTCTCATATAGCTAACATAGCTAATGTCAGGGCTCTTGATCTTTGTTTTCTTAGATGAGGGTGATGCTCATACGCCAAATGAAGAGGATGTGTTTCAATTTTATCATGAGGTACGCCAGGCAAAGTCAACTCCAAATAAAAAAATAAGATTAAATTTTTCTAATTATCTAAAGAGACAATGGAAACACATTTTTTAATTTGGTGTTCTGAGTAATTCACAGGCTAAGAAAGAATGATTATAAAATTACTATAAAAATCTCTTTAACTGCTCAAAGTGATTTCTGTGCTTCTGAAGTACAAAACCTCTGCCCTGCTCAACCTGGTCTCTGGCATGGTCTCACAGTGTCTCTCAAAGCTGTGTTTAAAGAACTGTAAGTTTTCATACTTGGAGAAGTTGTTTCACTGTAAATCAGAGAATGAATTTAAAGCTAAATGCTTATACTACTAAGGATAGTCTAGTTTAATTTATATGGCTTTGGAAGTTTTTCAACTTAAGCCAAGGAAAGAATAAGATTGCTGACGCTGGTCATTTTGGCAGCATAGTGTGTACCATGCTGTAAAAATTGTCTGCCTAAGCAAGGACTTAGCATGCATCTCCTAGCTTATTTCCTGTGTGAAACTACTGAAATGGTTTTAAGCATCATAAATCACATTTCGTGATACCAGTTGGTATCTGCAATCTACACCAGTATTTATGGCACAGCATATATCTATGAAAATTCTCTCATCTTCATAGCTTATATAATAGGCAGTATTATATTAAAAGTAGGTGCTTCACATCAAAATTATTTGTTTCTGGGGATATCTGAAAGATATTGGGCATTCTAGGAGATAGAAACATGGATGTTATAAAAACAGATGTGGATGAACAAAAATCTCTGGACATTTTTTTCTATAACTTGCATCAGAGTTGAATCTTAACTTCTGCTTCACATTTTACTGAAGCCAAAATGCACTGACATGAAAGACAATTCTTTGTGAATGCAACCTGCCTGACTTGTGGGTTTGTGAAAGGGCTAGCTGCTTTCTGTGATTGTCTGGAGGTAATGTGGTGGGCTGACCCCAGCTGGCAGCTAAGCCCCCACCCAGTTGCTTGCTCACTCTCTACCAGTAGGATGGGGGAATTGGAAGGGCAAAATAAAAGAAAAGAAAACTGCATGGATCAAGATAAAGACAGTTTAATAGGTGAAGGAACAAAATAAAAAGGAAAAGGAAGCAAGTAATGCAAAAGCAATCATTCGCTACCAGCAGACCAATGCTCAGCCAGTCCCTGAGCAATGGCCACTTTGGGAAGATACCCCCCACCCACTCATTTTTATTGCTAGGCATGACGTTATACAGTATGTAATATGTCTTTGGTCAGTTCAGGTCACCCTCCCAACCTCTTGCCCTCACCTGGGGGGCAGAATGAAAAACAGAGGCAGCATTAAGGCCGTGAAAGGACTGCTCAGCAATAGCCAAAATATTGATTAGCGTGTCATTAACACTGTTTTGCTCGCAAATCCAAATCAGCACCGTATGGGCTGATGTAAGGAAAATTAACTCCATCCCAGCCAAATCCAGTACAAGTAAATTCCACCACCTGCTTCTGATGTGAAGCCAGTCTGAGAGGGACTCTTCCACCAGTCCTCCCATCAGTTTCTTCTTCAGATGCAGTTTCTGTTCAGTTTTGTATAAGAAGCGGCTAATATAGACTTTGTTGCTGTTTACGCAAGGGTTTTGGCATTGCTGGTATGGAATTTCAGATGTACCTAGGGAGCATAAATTCAGCTCTTGAACCACTCTTGAAAAAATCATATTTTTAACCTTATTAGTGTAATAAGAAATAATAAATGAATAAGGCTAAAATACATCCTTTAGTCTAGAAAATTGGCATTGAAGCAATAGATTTAAAATAAGGGGTTTGCATGTATTCTGTTTATGTCTTATACTGCCTGCTATTATGGTGATCTGGTATAATTAGTAACAAAACTAATAAATTTCAGCTGTCAAAAAAGCAGGTAATTTTCCATAGGCCTCTTGGTACTAAATACATAATGGATTAAGTTTGGCTATTCTTCTTTGTTGTATAATCATTTTTATAATAAGTATAATCTTTGCCTGCTGTCTAATTTCTTAGGCACTGTTTTACAAGTAAAAAGCGCTGATTTTATATTCCTTGTCTTTTAGTTGTCACTAGTCAGATGGCAAACAATTTTACATGCCTTCCTTTATGTCAGCAAGAAATGTAGCAACCTAAACCAAAGATTTTATTGGGAATTGGATGAGGGCAGGGAGATGAGGAAGACAAAGTTGGACCTGGTGTAGTTTTCATTGTAAGACATGGATAAGTATTGGCTGAATGTTAAAGAAATCACTAAACCAGAATGGCAGCATAAGAGTTTTCCCCTTCTGAATTACCTAGAGTCTCATAACTAAGTGAGAAATCCTCTCAATTCGGATCCTCCAATGTATTGTAATCCTTTCAAGACATTAAATATTACTGGATTAATGGCTGTTAGTGTAAGGTTTTGCTACAGAAGCGTATATTTGTTCAACAATAGTAATAAAGAATTTCCACTTGGAATTCAGACATAGGTAATTGTAAAGCCAATATGTACCTTTAAACAGAATATGACGGACAGTGTAACATGTTAAAATCTGCCTTTCTGTTTCTCAAAGTAATATATAGAGAACTCCATACTGTAGCATGTTATAGTTAAGTGCTTCACGGTTGCTAGGGTGGCCAATATTTTAGAGAGAAGTATATGGTTCTTTTTCCTCTTTCTAGGGTCTCCTCCCATCTTAGTATACACTGGCTTGCTTTTACTATTCTCTGTTTATTTACCTCTTATGCTTTCCTACTGGTTCAGTTACCCATTCTTGCTCCATTATGCTTTCATCATTTGACTTCCAGCCTGCAGACCCAATTTTCTGTTACTCTGTCTTATTTTTCCGTTCTCCCTGAGTACTGAGAATTTGTAGTCAAAGTAGGGAATTATGAAGTTGGCAGTGTATCTATTTCAGTTTTCCTGAATATGTGATTAATTTGATTTGACATTCAGCTCATTTACGTCACACACTGTCTATTTGAGTGTTATTTGCAATCAGCCTTTTTTCAAAATTAAACCTAAAGCTAATCTTTTCCTCCAAATCATTATATCTTTATCATTCAGATACAAGTGACAAATTTTCTAATGCAAAGATACTTTTAGCATTTTCTTACCAATCAAGAGTCAATATGAAGTGAAAATAGCAAAAGTAATTACTTTGTATTATAAACCTATTAGAAAAATTATTTTAAAACATAAGAAAATGGTACTCTCAGATTTAAATATTGTATTGGGTTTATGAGGCAAGATTTTGGTAGCAGTGGGGATTGCAGATGTGGCTTCTGTGAGAAGACACCAAAAGCTGCCCCCATGTTGGGCAGAGCCAGTTCCAGCTGGCTCCAAGATGGACCCACTACTGGCCAAAGCTGAGTCCATCAGCAACATTGGTAGTATCTCTGTGATAATATATTTAAGAAAGGTTAAAAAACACTGCACAACAGCATCTGGGAGAGAGGAGTGAGAAAGCGTGAGAAAAACAGCCCTTCAGACACCAAGGTCAGTAAAGAAGAAGGGAGAGAAGGTGCTCCAGATGTCAGAGCAGAGACTCCCCTGCATCCATGCAGGGGAGAAGAGAGGAGCATGGTGACATAGGCTGCTCCCCTGCAGCCCATGGTTGTCCACAGTGGAGCAGATATCCACACTGGAGTCCATGGAGGACCCCACACCAGAGCAGTCTGTTCCTGAAGGATTGTACCCCACGGAAGGGACCCATTCTGGAGCAGTTCTAGAAGAACTGCAGTCCATGGGTGGGAGCCCACGCTGGAGGAGGAAAAGAGTGTGAGGAGGAAAGTGGCAAACTGTTACAGACTGCAACCCCTATTCACCATACCTTGGCGCTGCTCAGAGGGAGGAGGTAGAAGAGTCAGCAGTGAAGTTGAGCCTGGAAAGAAGGGAGGAAGGGAAAGTGTTTCTTATTTTGTTTTATTTCTCACTAGCCTACTTAGTTACAATTAATTAAAATAAATTAAATTAGTTTCCCTAAGTAGAGTCTGGTTTGCCCATGACAGTAATCGGTAAGTTATCTCCCTGTGCTTACCTTGACTCACAAGCTTTTAAACGTATTTTCTCCTTCTGTCCTGTTGATGGAAGGAGTGGCAGAGCAGTTTGGTGGGCACCTGGCAGCCAGCCAAGGTCAACCCACCATAAGTATGAAAATAGAAATAAGAAATGTTTTCAACTTTAAGGAGCCTTAGAAAATTTAGAGGATTCTCTCTCTCTCTCTCTCAAAATCTTAAGCAAATTGCCAGGTGAAAAACCTTCTAGTAAAAACCTCTTAAATGAGGTTTTCTTTGTAAGAAAATGAATTGAAATGCAAAATATTGTAAGTCTCCCAGTCTTTCTTCCACAGAGAAATAAAAAGTAAGATGATTATTTAAGCAGCTTGTTTTCCTACAGTATCTAAGCTAGGTATCTAATTTTAGATGACATGAATACCGCTTTTCAAGATGCTCATTAATGTATGAAGTTGGAACTGAGTGTCCCAGATTGTGCTTATTTTAAGACAAAGCCAGCAGAATTTGGGAATGAAATCTTTACAAGTTATTGGAAAATTCCTTTAAAAACCCAATGACCTAATGTATAATTTTTAAGTTTGCTGGTAAATTCTCTTCATTTACATGAGTGATCTGTAACCTGAATCTTTAAATTTTTTTCCTAATCTGAATGTTTTCTTTAAAAATTGTGCAGGCAATGTTCAACACTGAGCCAATGTTAGGAATTAACATAATCTGATCTATGTGATAGCACATTTGTTAAGCTGGTTTCCACATACACACAGAGAACTATTGAATAGTGTGGTCATAATTGCCTAACATTGCGTGGAAAAAAAGACTCATACCCTGAGAGGTAAGAGCATTTACTTACAGGGAAAAAAAAAAACAAACACAAAAACCTGTCCTAAAGTCTGCAATTTTTAAATATACAAGAATGTGTTTGTTCCTGATTTTTCCTGTAGTGCTAGATTTGAAATACCTTTCTGCATTTTTAATTCCTTTTTAAATGACTCTTCATATATTCCTGCCAATCTAGCAAGAATTACTGTGCTTTTCAAACATAGTATCATTCCATATTGGCCTATTCTAGAAAGCTGCATTTTGGAAACAGTATGATGGGAGGAATAAAAGCCTTTCTGAAGTTTCTACTGTAACCTATTGTAACAGTCTTGGACAAGATGGAAAGAACGGCAAGTAGAGGGTAGAGATCAGAGGAAAATATAAGTCACAACCGTGCAGGAGAACATCAGAACAAAAGATGTGTGTTGTTAGGTCAGACCAATCATCCGTTTATCTATCTTCAACATTTTTGATAGGAAATACGATGCTGGAAGATAGCATGAGCCAGGTCCCTTCTCTGGCTCATAGCCATCATATACTGTTAGTACCAACAACTCTTGTTACAGAAATAGTAGAGGATAAGTCCCTAAGAAGGGAAGATGAAAAAATAATAATTCGGTGGTTCCCTGGAAACTATAATAAAATGATTTTTTGAAACTTACTTGAAGCTTCTTTTATCCCTAGGTGCAGAAATTGCCTTTAATAAAGTAGAAAAAGACTCTTTTTTTTTGTGATACGTGTCTCCAAATGCCAAATAAAAACCCGTGATATAATGCATGGCATGGTAACATTGTCAGGTATCTGAAAAGGAACTGTTCATTCCCACTGGACAGGAGTTGGAATAAACATTCCCAGACGATATTTCATCCGACCAAGTTTAGACTCTCAGATTGATCCTGTAACACACATTAGAAGATCACCGTTTCCTCAAATACAGAATCACAGAATCAATCAGGTTGAAAGAGACCTCTGGGATCATTGAGTCCAACCATTGCCCTGACACCACCATGTCAACTAGACCATGGCACTAAGTGCCACGTCCAGTCTTTTCTTAAACACATCCAGAGATGGTGACTCCACCACCTCCCTGGGCAGCCCATTCCAATGTCTAATGACCCTTTCTGAGAAGAAATTGTTCCTAATGTCCAACCTGAACCTCCCCTGGCGAAGCTTGAGGCTATGTCCTCTCGTCCTATCGCTAGTTGGCTGGGAGAAGAGGCCAACTCCCACTCCACGACAACCTCCCTTCAGGTAGTTGTAGACTACAATAAGGTCACCTCTGAGCCTCCTCTTCTCCAGGCTAAACAACCCCAGCTCCCTCAGCTGTTCCTCATAGGTCAGACCCTCCAGACCCTTCACCATCTTGGTCACCCTCCTCTGGACTCGCTCCAACACCTCAACATCTTTCTTGAAGTGCGGGGCGCAGAACTGGACACAGTATTCAAGGTGTGGCCTCACCAGTGCCGAGTACAGAGGGACGATCACTTCCCTAGACCGGCTGGCTACACTATTCTTAATAGAGGCCAGGATGCCATTGGCCTTCTTGGCCACCTGGGCACACTGCTGGCTCATGTTTAGCTGGCTGTTTTCTGCTTGTGGTTTGTTCATGAAAAACTGGAGTGACATCTTTCCTTCTGAACTGTGACTGTTACATTAAATTAGGCAACACTTTTCAGATGCATGCATAATTTGCATTGACATTTAATTTCCATTACATTTTGTCAGTATAATAAGTACCCCTGATGTTTACAGAAAATGAATCCTGAAGATTCTAATGTATACTGGAGTCAATGGAAAGATGATTTTTGAAGGAAAGAACAGTTATTTAGGATGGTTCTGTCTGAGAAGATATGTAACAAGTCTTTTTTTGGCAGAAGAAAACAATTTAGAAGCTTTTAATCCATCTAATAGATAAAAATGTCAGAGCTAGAAGTCAGTGTAAATTACTGCCCAAAGCAGATGCATACCATCCAAATATGTAACTTCGTGGGAACAGAAAAACAGGACTACTTAGTTTATAAAATATGTTTATTCACTTAGTTGAATATGCCATTTACTACAATTCCAGTTTTGCCTTACTGCATAGTTACTACCAGTTTTTCAAATTAATGTTTTTGTACATTGTTATCTGTGAAATTTTCAAAGCAAATATGTTGGATAAGCCTTCAGTTCCTGCTGAGCACACAGCCACTAATGTGACGTTGCTTGGAGATAAAAGCATCATTTTGCTGCATGCTTTTGGATATGGCTCTGCTTTCCTCACTTAATCCAAGGTCATTATTGTCAAACCACAGCATGTTCTCACAAAGATCAAGCATTTTCCCAAGAAGGAATAATGACAACATAGTACAGTGGAAATTAAATAGTTAAAAGCCAGTACAAACTACTGTTCAAATGAGAGAAATATTGTCAAAGGAGGAAATTGTATTTTTATTTGAAAGACTGAGCTACTTACACAGAAGAACAGATAATTATGTGATACATTTTAGAACTAGGGAAAAATTATTTGTTTCTTTCGTATCAAAAAGGATTTGGTTTTATTGTTGCTGTTTTCTTTTTTTTTTGTTTTGCACACCACCCGCTGTCCCAACCCCACAGGAAAAAGCATTTAAATTGTTCATGCTGAAACATCTCTGTGCTGTAAGATAAACTTGGTGGTTAATATCTAAGTATTACTGTCAGTATTATTCTGAGGTAAAAAATTTAGGTTATGTTGTTAGATAAAATGCTAATTTCTTAGCAAATTATTACTGGTATATATAAGACTAAAAATAACATTTAAGTACATTGTGTTGCCTGTTTTATACTAACATGTTTATTAATTTCTTAACTAAGCTTGGTGACAAAAACTGAATTTTCACTCTGAATGATGAGCACTCATTAGAAGAATGAAAGATGTTAAATTATAATTGTAGGAAGGAATATGGATGTAAGATCAGTGAAGTAAGATGAAAAAAGCACATGAAAGGCTGAAGTTAAATAAGGAGTTTTACAGGAAGCTAAAGAAGACAGTGGAAGATAAAAAATTATTTCCTGTCTTTCTGAGATGGGGAACTGTCCTGATCTTGGCATCCTGTAAATGTTACGTAATTTCCAGTATTTGCTTACACCAGTGAGTAGCACATTCCAGTCTTTCCATTACTGATGCTCTCGTGATACGTTGGTGATTACTTAGTTCAGAAGTACAGATTCCTGCAGCAAACTGGTAGGATAAAATCCAGCAGTGGAAATAAACAAAAAATAATGGTTTATTTCTGAACTTGTGCACTGGATTACCTAGAGTTTTACCATAAACTTAAGTCACTGAGCTAATCCATATGATCTGCCTTCTAAGAGCCTCCTCTAGTAGTTGGTCTGCTCATAAAAGTTTGAAAATCAAACCAAGGATACTGGTCTAGTTTTGAATCCTCTTTATCCATTCAGATAAGCACATCAGATATAGTTTAGATGCATATGGTGTGGGCTTGAGGCATATGCGTAACCTTGGTTACCTCTTATGATGCCTTCCATCTCTTCTCTTTGATCCATCTTAAAAGCCACTCTTGTAATAAGATCAAAGATTATATACTGATCATATACGCACAGACTTTAAAACCTATTTAAAGGTCTCACACATGCCAGCAGATAAGGTATAAATGAAAGATTCAATAACTTTTTCATAAACAGTTTTCTCAATGCAAACATTTCTAATAATGATCATCCCAATTAAAAGTATATGCATCTGGTTGTGGCTTCAAAAGTTCTTTTTTATTGACAAATATTCTCATAAGCTTTTCTTCTTGTTCCAAAGCACATACGTTCAAAGAGATTTAACAAGTGAAAGACTGAAGGTTTGGTGGGGGTTTTTAAGGAATCCTAGATAAAATACTGGAAGTACAGCACTGTATGATGTGATTATTCCATCTTTGCTTTGCAACATTTTGCTCTTGTGAACTAAAATGCTAGTAAAATATCATCTTGATTATTTTAATTTTTACTTTTTCATCTAATTATGAAATAGATTTTTATTTTTTTAATACTACTTTGGCATTAAAAGGCTTCCAAAATCTCCCAATAATCTACTCTTTTGCAGCAAATAATTGTATGCAGAAAAGTAATTTCTGTCAGATGGCTACTGTTCCCTTCTGTGTATAAGCCTGTTTTTCGAAACAGGGATTTTCATCACTCTAGAATCTAATTTAAACCATTCTGAAACGACAATTATTCTGAACTGTATTAACAACTTTTATTTCCTGACACTAATGACGCCATCTTTATGGACTCTCCTGTCTAACCTGCAATAGCTCAGTGTTAGGAATACATTTAAATATATTACTGTATTTGAATAATTACATATTTTTTTTTTAAAAAAAAAGAATGTCACCAATCCTATTATGAAGCACCAAGTGTATGAAAAATTATCCTTTTTTTATTGTTTTTAATAGTTATTGAAATGAGCTGATGCTGGCAGCGTTTAAATTGGCAAATTCCCAGGAATGAGACAGTATTACTAATGGCTTGCATCATAATTGTTAAATTACTTGAGATAAGTTGACAAGAAAGCTGATGAATGCATTAATTTGCAATACTGTGAATTCTTAATTAAGTGATGCATAGGTGAATGTCTGCATTTGTGCCATAGCAAATCATTTACATTGCAAATAAAGAAAAGATGTATGTATATGTATACCTAAATAACTGTGAGGAGGAAAAACATGAAGATGCACATCTTCTCATTTTAAAATCAAGAAGAAATTAAACCCTCTGTTGGTATTTCTTCAGTGAGTAAGTACTAGTTCATGCAAGCAACCTGTAAATAAGGTTCTATGATAGGAATATAAGAAGTGATGTAAGAATTAACATAACTGTCAGATCAACGGTTGTCTATCTGACTCAGAAAGAGAACAAATTCCACTGGTTCTTGCAATTCCTTCAGCCTGCAGTGGGTGTTTTCAGGATTCCATCTGATTTTCTTATTTCACATCCTGAATTGCTTGTATCCTGTATCTTATAGTAACATTCAGACTAAAAGTAATATTAGCTATATATGTCCCCTTCATCAGTAGTTTCCCAGTCTCATGCTTATTTTCTCCCTAAATTGTTGGCAAGGGGTCTCAGAAGTATCTGAGTTCCTAAAATGTCAATTAACCACAGAATTAATCAATTAGCATACAGAAAAAGGAGAAACTTCAAATTATGTGGAGGTAGAGATAGTATGTAAGTTATGAAAATAGACATTTGTCAGACACTTGGCTCTAAGTGGCTGCTGAGGAACAGAAACCATGAATGAACTGGAGAAATAAAAAGGAAAAGAGAATGGCTGTGAATATGCATGAAAATAGAATGAGAGAAAAAGTGAAAAGAATTTGAGAGTTACAGAAGACAAAGGATGAGGAAAAGGCCCTTTTATAGTAGCTTACAGAAAGGAAAAACATCTGTGAAGGAAATCACACAAAACAGGAAGAAAAGGTAACACGATAAAGTTCTAGTAAGAATGGAATATATGTCTTATCAGTAGCATAACAATAAGACACCAAAGAATTTAGTGCTTGTGAAAAATGGAGTAGTTAAGACAGACGGATGTGGTTATGGATAAGATGCATTCTTTCCCAAGATGATCTGAAGATAGCCTGACATTTAATAAAAAAAGGCATGATGCAGCCCAATGTTCCTCTTAAACAGTTATAATACCTGCTGCTACAATTAAAGCTCTTCTTTTTATGCATCAAGATAAAGTCAGTGTCACCTAATGAGAATGAACAGTTTCCCTTTAAGTTAAAACTAAAAAACTAAACGTCTAAATAAAACCAGCACGGGCTGGAGCATATCCAGTATTTTGCCACACCAGTTGTATAGACTAACTGCTGTGCTGGAGTTGTCCACTCCTACTGCCTGATGCCTGTTTGCTACCTGCGGAGCCAGCCTGTGAATGGAAAGGAAGCTTGGGAGACAGGTCATACTTTAAATCAAGTTCTGCCGTGAGTTTCTGTGTTACTGCTTTTTTTTTTCTTTTCTCTGTTTTTTCTTTAACATATAACCTTTTTTTCACTGTGTTTCTGCTTATATTATAAATCCCAGTTTCATTAAAAGCAGCTGCTGGCACAAAGAGTGCGATAGTAACTGAAAATTTAATCAAGTAAATATCTTCATTCGTTCATCTCAGCTGTACCTGATTATACAGTATAATATTTCTGGGACAGATTTGAAAAAGTGTATGTGTATTTGACTTCCATTAAAGTAATGAAATCTATAGAATTTAAATACCAAAACATTTTGAAAAAAATATTCTTTGTTCATTATTTATAAGATTCCAATTTACCTTCCATCCCGCACGCAACCCACTGCCCCTGCCCCACACCTATTATCTAAAAGAAAGTTTGAAAATGCTACAGAAAATCTATATTAAAAAAACCCAAAACAACAAAACAGCAAACACGGATATTCAAATTTTCAACAATGAAGACAAAACAGAAGGAAAAATAGATTGGTAAAATGATATAGATGAATATATTTTTCTTGTCCATATTTTGGGAAACAGCAAAGTTATACTGAAACCCTATTCATTTGGATCAGATTATCGAATTTTTAAATTGCATCTTCAACTCCAAGCTTCTTCCTTTCTTCATAACACTCCAATTATGATTTTTTTCCAGTTGAAAATGAAACCACAATGTCAGTAAACAAAGTAAGGAGATAAGCTGGTACCTCTGTGCCAAGAAAACAATTCAAATGCTTCCTCAAGGGAAATTTGCAACATCTAACTTAAGAGCTTCTCTTTATTGAAGATGATGCAGAAAAGCTGCCTCATTTATTCTGTCTGAGTCACCATCCAGGGACAGTAGATTTCTCTCAACACATGTCTGTGGAAACCCTGTTGCCGATTGCTATGTACTTTATTTTGTGGGAACTCCATACATTGAGCTCTTGAGTAGCAAACAATCTAGTTCCTATAAACTGATCATAAAAAGCAAGAAGGAATTTCCTATTTCACTCACACAAGACCATCAAGATTCTTTATATATTTATGGAAACACTCAAATATCTTATAAAATATTTCTTTATTTGTTCATGTATGTATATTTCTATTTACCTTTTTCCATCTCACTGAAAGGGGCACATCTGTTCAAAGTGTTTCATCTGTGGCAAAATTTGTTGGAAAAAAAACAGAAAGGCAGTAGTTGTTAGAATGAGAGAAAACGGTAAATAATTCTTTAAGTCAGTGACAGTAGTCAGGCTTACTGAATGATGTTTTAGGACTTATTCTGGAAGTTAAGGCTGCAGTGTGTGTGCCCTGTGTAGGTGCAAACATGTCCGATCCAAGGAATTCACAGTGGAGAAAGTTATCTTGCAGGTATAAACATACAGTAGAGGACACCTTGTGTTTTCAGCTGTTTGGCTGTCTGAGAGCTGAAGGAGGAGCTAGGGAGAAAAACCTCTTAATATTTCCTTGTAGGGACAAGACTTTATTCCGAGCTCTGTGATTTAACTCCAGCTATGAGGTAGTCTTATGCCAGGGTTCCTGAACAGCCCAACTTTGACTTGAAGGTATCGAGATTTCTATTGTTTCAATTGTTTTTTAGGTAATTCACTGTTGAAAGTGATAAAAAACTTTGAAATAAAAAATTTAGAAACAGCAGAAAATTTTGAAATACTAGAAAATGCCAGTTCTGCCTTCCTGGCACCATCATCATTTATTAGGAAGTACAGTAATCACTATTTTTGTTTTATTTAGTAGGACTGGGATGAAATTTTGATGACTTTCTGGGTTCTGCCTGACAGAAAGAAAAAAGAATAAAGAAATTGTTATGTGCTTAATTCTTTTCAGCCACCACACAGGCAGCTGAGACATACAAGGAAGAATGAGATCAACAGATGTTAAAAAATAAAATATTATCAGTATGGCCAGTAGTGTCTGTTATTACCATATTGAGAATATTAGTACATAAACACCCCAAAGACTTCTACATCTTCTGAATTCCCTACTGTGTTCTTGAAGGCAGTGGCACATTTTACTGGGGGTCTTTCACCTTATTTTTATTTCAGAACACTCAATTAAAATTTCTAATTATCAACTTGACTGACATGACTTTGGCATCTTCAGAACAAAGAGTCCAATCCACATAAAAAGGGAAGAAAAGCTGGTATTTTCTTTTTTCCTCCCCCTGCCCTTTGCTGTGTGTGATTCATGTTCAGCAGTGAATGATTTTGAGTTTTTTCCAAGCATATAAAGTCATTATAAACTATGACCAAAAGAAAGGTCATTCATTGTGGTTTCTGCTGGTTCTTATTCATGTGCCCCAAGGGGCACGTCTTGGGGCATTATAAATCTAATGAGCAAAGCAAGCAATTATCACCATTTTTGAGAGTTTTGGCTCTAGCTGGGTCTTAGTAGGTGCTTGTTAATCAAATTAATTATGAGACAACACCTTATTGAGTACAAAACATTGGGGAACTGTCACATTGTCAAAAACCATGAATAATGGGGTATTACTCTATGTGTCAGAACAAAGCTGAGGTCCCTGTAATAAGGACTCTGCCCTCTGCCTCTCCGTCTTCCTCTCCTGTGCCTGCCCCTACTCCTTCTAGCCTCTTTGCACCAAAGTCAGGGTTTTACTTGTTGGAGTAATAGATATGATCAATACTTACGGCAACAAAATCTAAGTATGACTGTGAGAGAGAAGACTGGAGATGATTGCATCTATTCAGGCCTATGTCTAACACCAGAGGACCTTTACACTTCTCTGTCTGGCTATTAAACAAAGCTAAGATGTGCTGTCAAAGGCATCTTTTTTTCATTTGTTTGGTTTGTTTTGGTGAATATGAAATAGAATTAAGACGGGTCAGAGTTTGACACAGGTTCTTAGGAACATGAGATGTGAACCTATCTACTGAGCTGCCTCCAACCAAAGGTTAGATCTCCCATTTAACAGCTGCCTAATCCCACTCACGACTAAAAGCTTTGTTGTAGAGTTGAGAATATTTCTGTTCCTCGGGTTGAACTGAAAGTCACTATCTTAGTCATGTTCAAAGTCAATTTGTGTTTGATAATGAATGAAATGCAAAGAATTACAAAACAGTCATTTCAAACCCCTTTGTTCCGTTCTCTGATGCTTCTGGAGTTTGAGAAAAGAAGCACAAAAAGAGAGTGAATTGAAGAGAGAGAAATGATAAAAAACTTCAAGTGATTTTCCACTCTGCTACTATTTTAAACCATAATTTATTTTTCTTATGGTTGCAAGGAAAGTGACTAATCCAGATAACAGTGTACAGTCATACAAAAAACATCATGAGTGTTGCTGCAGTAAGTTAAACAATACTACGTGGACAGCTGTGAGCTTAATTTACTACTTTTTCAAATAATTTTCTTCTGACTTTTTCTGTTGAATAAGTATATTTTCCTTTCAATTTTAAACATAGATATAATTTATTGTAAGGAAACCTATCTTCTCTCTTTTTTTATGCATGGCTACCCATATCAACCAAATATACCAGTTATGTGACAGTTAGTATCTTCTGAACACTATTAAATGATATTTAGGCATGTGAAATGAAACAGCAGTAGCAGTTTGAACCCTTGCTAACTAGCTGTCTCAGATTAGAGTGTATTCCGATACTCTCTATAAGAGGATGAATCCCTGTTCTTATTGTTCAATTTTGTCGTTCAATGAGTGTATATAGACTCAATCAGACACAACCCTCAGTTATGTCTACTGAAGAATTTCTCTGTTCAGACAAACTTCACAATCTCAAAAGTGAACCCTCAGACTGACACAAAGCTTTCGACTTCCTAAATTTTTGGCATCTGCATAGTGCAATTAGTTGAATTGAGTTTAGCTCACTTTATAACATTCATTGAGATTTAGAAATCTAAGGACGGTATCACTCAGTTCAGGCCTCCCTTTCATCCCATTATCCACTGAGTCCTCCTTCATTTATATCTTTTTTCTCTTGAGTTAATATGTACTGAGATTTCCCACTTCCTATGGGAAAATCCTGATTATCTCACTAGGCGTTTTACGAAGTAACACATAGTAAGGCACTTTGTAATGTGCTAGGTTTTATTGATAGAAGATGTCTACATCTACCTTTCGAGGCTGTTCCACTCAGTATTGGGTAATTAAATACCCCGCTATGAATGTGAGAAAGTCAGGAAAGGAAGGAAAAATGCTATGTAATCCAGCAAGCAGAATACTCACCTGAGTGTGAAGGAAACTTTATTGCTTTAGTCTAATAAACTTTTCACCATTATATAGAGCATACACCAAGGCTGGAAACTATAAACACTTGTCTGTAACATCCTTCTCATTTGGACTGAAAATACCACCCTTTCCAGAATCTGTTAGCTAAGGCAATGGGAAAGAATGATCTACATAAAAATCCACATCAAAAGGAGAAACTGAAAAAAATTTTTCATGTATTGCAGGTGAACATACATGTTTCTGAACTGTGTGGCTGATAGAGAAGCACCATTTTGTAAAGCTTAACTGATTAAGCATATTCAAAAAATACCCATCAGTTCCATCCCAGGAAATGAAAAGAAATCCAAAAAGGTGTAACCATAAGACACTTATTAGTGCTGTCAAAAGTGTTTGCTCTGCAGTGTCACAAGGGAAAAAGGTGAAACCTGATCATCAGTGATGACAGAGTCTAGCTGATAGCTGGAACAAGGAAAAATCAGCAGTGGAGAAATCAGACAGAAAAGGAGTGTGAAGCTTAATGAAAGCATGAAATGTAAAGGATGAATGTTTTGGCAAGTGAGAGAGCTGAAGTAAAGCATCAGGGCAAATGAAGACAGAACCAGCAATGAAAGGGATCAAATGGATCATTAACAAAGAAGCCAAGAAAAAGTGTAGGAGGCTGAGGGAAGGAGAGAGAGATTGAAGCTGAAATTAGAGAGGAAAGCTGAACTGTAGTGAGATGATTTGCAGCGACAGGATATGGCAGTGGTTGTAAAGAAGAGAGGAGACTTCCTGCAAGTGCTGAAAGTGGAAGGAGAACTGAGAGGGTTTGCAAGAAATGATGAGGGGAGTGTCCCAACACCAACAGCCTGATCTAGTCTACAACGGACAGGTGCAAAGACGAGGAGACCAGATTAAATGATCCAGGTCTCCGTAAATAAGAAGCCTGGAAGACAGTAAAAGTGCTGTGAATGGCGGTATTTTTCTTCCATTTTATTTTATTATATTTTATTTTATGGGAGGAGAAAATGTTCCAGACAAAGGAAAAGGAGAACAACAGAAATGGCCATAGAAATTACAAAGACAGCGCAGAAGTAGTGGAGATTCTGAGAGGGATAGATAAGAGCGATGGGAGTAATAGGCATGCAGGATAGCAATAGTAAAGGAATATAATGTCAGAGAGTTGGTTGCAAAACTGTGGGTGTGGGACCTAAATTTGCACTTGTTTGCAAGGGAGGAGAACAATAAAGGAAAACAGGAAAAAGAAGAATCTTGAGTTTGTAGAAACATAAAGGTAACAGGTGTAGTAGTACAGCATAAGAAGCTTACATGATGTATTTGTTCAGAACATGGAAGTGGGCAAGAACTGGGTGAGACACGTACAAAATTTCTGTGGAACAGGACTGGCAAAAAAAGTAGAATTGGAAAATGCTATGAAAATGTGACTTTTTTATTTTATTTTATTTTTGTTACTGCTTTGGGTGAAAGCTGATAGATATTACTGCGACATCTGTGAGACAAGATAAGATTTCATGGAAAGGCAAAAGGGGATGGTTGAGTTTTTCCATGCTTCTGAAACCAGATTATGCTAGATATCACCCACTGTGCTCACAGAAACAAAGGTAAATAGTAATCCAACAACTGAAAATGCATAAAACTTCTCTTAAGGCATATCAAACCGTTGCAAAATTAGTTGCAATGTTGAATGAGGTTGCCTTAGTTGTGCCTTAGCTGAATGAGTTTTCTGGATCCTAAAGTTGTTCTAACCAAATAATTGTCAAGGTTAAAAACCTTCTTGCTTATGATATTCCTTCCATGGAAGAGGTACCAAAGCAGCACACATCATTACATAGGCTTTCAGATGTGTCCTTTAATGAAATTTAAAAGTTTTCCATCTCAGTTTGATCTACTTCCACAGATTTTACATGTGCTTAGTATTTCACAGAATATATGTGCCAACAGCCTACTCTGGAGCTGAAAGACTGATGTTTCCACTAAAAGTTATATACAAATACTGGAAGTACATAGCCCATATTTTTAACTAAACAATCAGGATTACATACTGTCATCACCTTTAAGAAAGATGGACACATTATTGACAACAACCAGACGTACATGAAGTTGTCCCTACTCCGACTCTGTGTCGGGTGGACTATATGATGTCCAGAGGTCCTTTCCAGCCAAATTGCAATTCTGTGATTTTTCAGGTATTGCTGTGAAAGATCACACTGACTGTGCACTACCCATACAAAGTTGAGCCTTTGCAGACACCTACACTTTTCAGTCACAGAGTTATTATAGGATAACCTGGCAACGCTTGCATTTACTCTTAATGAAACATGATATTCAGAGAAAAACTCTAGCTGATTCATGTTTTGAGTATGTAATTCAGATTTTGGACTTCCGTTTTACACAAGCAGTCAAGTTTCTTTTCGGGTCAAAGATGCAATCATTATGTTTAACCAGCACAGAACTCGCCCTGTATGGTGAATAATTGTGTTGTTCTGTTGCATAAGTGCTGGATTCTGGATCTAAAGTCCATATAGTAATAAAATCTTGTTACGGCTATAAAATAGCATTTGATCCCTAAATCTTATGTTTAGAACTTGCATGCTGGTTGTGCATACACCATAGTAGGATCCTAGCAGTATTTTCTGCAGATGTTTCTGAAATCCATAAGTACAGGATTACACTACTTAGTCGTGACTGTTCCTTATTCATACAAGAGAATGTCAAAAGGACACAGCCGTCTCCCAAGATGTTACAGAATTGTAATATAGTGATTGAGCTCCATCTTGTGGAATAAAGAGAAACTTACAGCAGAATACATTTTTCCCTTCAGAAAGGCATAATTCCATTAATTTCTTGTTGAAAGTTTTCCTTATTCAAGTTTTGAACAGATAGGGAAAAAAAAAGTTAGAACATGCCTCACTTTAATAAGATGCTTTATGATATGAAGAAGAATCAAAAGTATTGGGAGATGGAACCGCAGCACATAATGGTTTGGTGAACATTTTTGTTAATAAGAAGATGACAAAAGCATTTCTACAAACTGGAAAATTCATATTTTTGAATATTCACATAAATATTGGCTTTCAGCACGCAGACTTTTAGGTCTGTTAATAATTCACTTTACTCACTCTGTGAAAAAATATATGCAGGCATGTCTACTCTTATTTTCACTTTCCAGGTATACTGTAGAAGATGTGTTGCACAATCTTTATGAAAATAAGTGAATGCATTCTCAGATGCGCATACAGGCAGTCCAATCATGAGCTGTAGTAATCTGCTCAGTTAAGCTTTTCTGTTGAAGACTGTGGTATTAAAGATAAATGAGGGGGAAAATCAAGTCATTAAATGTTTATAGCACATACTGCTAAACATAAAAAATGCTGTCGAGACTGGAAAAGTTCCTCTTTGACTTTAAATGAAATATACCACTGAAAGGCATTCAATACAATATGCAAAGTGAAGATTTTTTTTAAAAACTGAATGAATCTTCCAAAGGTTCACACGTATATATAATCACTCATGTATACACATATACAACACGGAAAGCTAGACTGCATGTTTTCTGCAGCTATAAAGATGAGATCATCTGACGCTGCATTTTTTAAATAGAGATATTCTAAGACAAAAGTGATTTATTTATTTATTTTTTAACTCAGTCCACTGATACGTAGGCATCAAAACTGCAGACAAGCACTTAGTGGAAGTTTGAAAAATGTCAGGTATACAGCTCTTGTATGAGTCCTAGAGCTTTTGAAAATTCTCTTGGAAGCTGTCTGTGTCTCTTTCCTCTAACTACTTTTCCAAATCTGACCTTAAAAACTATGTGCCAGTTGAACTTTTGAAAAAAACCTCTCCCTACAATTATAACTTCAATTTTTAGTGGGTCTTTTGAGAGTGTCTAGGAGTTTCAGTGAAACATAAGTTCCCAAAACTCTTACCTGGGATCCACCTTTGTCCTGTTTATGTTACATTTCTAAAAAAAAGGTTTGACTTGGAGTTCAATGGGTGTCTCTTGGGCTCAGCATTTGTGAAACTTTGGAAGTTAGTGTAAAAGCTAAATATATATTTAGAGTCAGTTTTCCAACAGTTTCCTTTTTCAGCTCATAAAGCATGAAGGAATGCTTCATTTCTGTTCCTTAAAGCCTGCAATACCTGTGACATAGATATGTGACCTGTGACAAAGGACATAGACATAACTCCCCAGTATGCGGGAGAAGAGAAGAGAAGAGAAGAGAAGAGAAGAGAAGAGAAGAGAAGAGAAGAGAAGAGAAGAGAAGAGAAGAGAATAATAAAATAAAACAAACCAAAATATAACCAAAGCAAAGAAAATAAAATACTAAACAAACAACCTGTAACTCCTTTTCTCCCTCTCTCTCTCTCCTTCATATGTGTGAGCTAAGTAAAGGTTGGACTCAGTTTTGCAAATTTTCGGTAGCAGTGATATCGATTTCAAAACGATTGCCAACATTACTGAAGACATGGTTAGAGTTTGGGGAAATTAATATGGTTCACAAATCTGTTTTGCATATACTTCTTATGTGACTAAAGACTCACAAAACAAAAAAAAAAACAGTGAAACTCAGAAAACAATTATCATTAAGTGAAACAATGACTATTTGTACCACACAGAAGTTTCCCTTCAGGAACACAGTTTGTTGTCTGGCAGCTGATGGGTCCCACTGATTTAATTTGGGACTGTGGACTTCAGTGTTGTGGGGATGGGATGATGTTTGCTCATATGCACAGTCATATCTCATTCTTGTTGGGTAAATGTAAACTTTTCTCAGTATCTTTGGAACAATTTTCTTTTATAACACTTCCTTATGCAAGCAGTACCACTGATGTCTTTTTGCCAAATTGCTTCATGATATTCTGTTTGTGCTGCTAAAATTGAAAAGTGTCTGAAAGAGATTGAAGCCTAAGGGGTCGATGAAACTTACAGAGAAACTGATACTTTCCTCTCCAGATGAAGTAAATAGAAAATCTGGTATGAAGATGGAGATGATTGTTTGTTTATGAAGCACAGATTTTTTTCTAAATGCAAGGAGTTTAACAATATGTATGCTAAATGATAATCAAGTTTAGATTGACATTTTTTTCTATCATCTCCTTTATTAGACAGGTTTTGCCACAATCAAACTGTGCAAAAATTTGTGATTCTTGTGTTTTCTTTGTTCTTTTATTTAATTTTTCCCAGATGTCATGTATAATAGTATCTTTTTACAGATTTCTTTTTTCTACTTTCTTTTCTTTTTTGGGGGGGAATAATTGTCCTTAAAAAAATGGGTCATTCTTGATGAGTTGTTGTGTGTTGTTTTTATTCTTGATGGGTTGTTGTGTGTTGTTTTTATTCTTGATGAGTTGTTATGGGTTGTTTTTATTCTTGATGGGCTGTTGTGTGTTGTTTTTATTCTTGATGAGTTGTTATGGGTTGTTTTTATTCTTGACAGTTTTTTGATGTTACACAGTTTCTCAGTTGATGCTTTTCAGTGCAGGACAAACACAATACTTTAGGCTTCATTTGGTTGTTCAATGCCTAAATTTATTTTTTATTTATCTAACTGACTTGAGAGATCAGTGCATGCATTTTTCCCATTATTCCTCCTTTTTTTTTGTGTAACATACATCTTCACATTAGTGATTAAGATTTCAAAGTGAAAACATAGATCTTTTTGTAATCCCAGCTTCTCCTTTTATAATAAAATATCTCACAGGACCTTTAAAACATAAAATTATGTATATATAATTGGAAATTTTAGAAACCATGAATGTTAAATACCATCTGTGGCAAACATGGAATTGTTTTGGACTACTTGTAGCTGTTGTATAGATGTGGATACAGTCTCCACCTGATTAGGTAAGAGTTTGATTGTTAAGCTCTGGTTGTCAGATACTTCTTTGCTTCATGTTTATTTATCCAGTTCTTGGAATGGGTATATCACAATAATACTGATTTAGTTTAATATGGAACTAATCAGCAGATTAGAAAATCTTAAATATGATATGCCTCAGAAAAATGTTTGTGGGTTAATAATGGAAAGCAATACCTATATGGTTGTTAATTCTTTTTCTCAAAGCTTTCTTAGTCAAATGGAATACCAGAAAAGAAAGAAGAAACAAAGAATTGAGGAAAGGTTTTAAAAAGACCAAAAATACTCAGAACCATAGAGAGCTTTCATGGGAATCAGTCTGACTGTACAGGAAAACACAAAATGTTATGAACTTCACGTAGAAGGCCTATTTGCTGCACAGAAAAACATCCATTCCTTTCCCTAGTTTTTCCTTTCTAGTTTTAAAGAATATTGACTGGGATGCTCTCACAGTTAAAATAAAGGTCCAAATCCTTTATTTTCAATAATAAATAAGATGTTGAGAAAGCCAGGTGAATTCATAGAAGAAAAATAGTACTAGATTAATCCATCAAGTTATTTATATTAATTTATTTTAATTTATTATTTTTATAAACAATATTGATTTATATTTTTTAACTAGGTTTACCACTGAAAGTGTAGACTTCTGGGGTACTTTTTATTATTGAAGTAGCTGGGTGAATATTTGTTTTCTGTAGGATTTTTTCATTACTATTAATGGGAAAATAGATGATAATTTGTCCTCAGATTGTGAAGAGATTGAGAACCTCCATATTCCCAACACCCAAGTATCTCCCTTTGTAGCTGAAATGGCAAATTTTTGTGAATATAAGGGTTTTTTTCAAATGGGCATTTGTTGATTTTTCTTTTTGACAGCTTATATAGCAGGATACTAAAGTCTTGGAAGCAGAAATTATAGGGAATTGGAGGAAAGCATTTATCCCACACCTGACAGTCCAAGCAGAGGAAGGTCAGTGGGGCTGTTCCAGTGTCTCCAACACCTTGGAGAACCTCTGAGGTGTCTGATTGGTCTCTCTCATGCTTGTGATTCAGGCAGCTCTAAGATTTGCAGTAAAAAAAAAACATTTTCTCTCAAGTCAGAGAAAAAGGAATTGTTGTGAACTTCTGCCTTCCTCTTTAGAACAGGGTCTGGTCTGCTTATTAGGAGTATTCAGCTGTTTGTACCTGAGGAATTACTTGATACTCTATAAACTTAAATCCTTAGCACTATTCTTGCTTTTCTCACGTAGTGCATTCTAGCTTCATAATGATCTTGTGCTCATTAAGGTGTTGAGAAGTGTTTTCAGAGTTTATTGAGTACAGACAGGAATATAGAAAGTGGTCTTGTGAACCCTACTTAATTTAGTGTCTATTACACGACTGCCTACAGAGTTGCATAGTGCCTTCCACTTGTAGTGCTCATTAGGTGTCTTGTTTTTCCTATTTAAACAACAACAAATTACATAATTATAAGCACTGAGAAAAAGTAAAGTAAATGTTTGATTGAACTCAATCAGAACTGATTAAAACCACTTTAATTATACGCATGTGTCTTGGGTATTTGCTTCGGGTCATGTAGATATATTACTTCACTCGCATGCACAGAGAAAACAACTCATCTAACTGCAATATTTAACTCCGTGCTGAAGTCTACACAGGTGAAAATGAGGTGACCCCGGAAAGGAGTGAGGAGAACTTTTTATAGCTTATTGGGAATACCCTTCCTACAAAATCCCTAATAAATATCTTATATTTTCACTTGAAAACTCCTGAAGAGGATGTGTCCTCTATAGTAGCAATGCTCGTGTGATTCAGACACTGAAAGGCAAGTAATAATGGGCAAATAATGCACGTGTTTGATTCTATTTCATACCTTCTTTGTGTCCTCATAGATTTTTTTTTCTCTTTCCTTTTTTGAGATTTGTGGAAGAACCAGAAATAGATCAAAGTCCCTATAGAAAGTCTTGGTGAAAGAAACAAACCTCCAGGGACAGGAGCAATGGGATTTGTTATTTATTACAAGACCTGGAAAGAACATGGCAAAAAATTAGAAATATATGGCTAAAATGGCTCAGTGAGAAGATCTATGGCTTGTTTAGAGATAGGAACAAGAAATTGGATGAAGCAGACCTTTGGTTTGCGGTATATTTTTCTTACTATCCTGGAGACTTCCTGGGACCACATAGTTCAATATTTTCCAAAGCTTTATCAGAGGTTAATGTCTCAGGTGCTCCACCTAATTATTGAGCTTATATTCACATGCATACTCAGATGTGTGAGAGAGAGAAAAAGAGAGAGGAAGAGAGTCTTCCCTGTTTGTAGTGATATGTGTGCAGGAACCAACATATTTCCTTAAATTTATCTTGAATGAGAAGGAAAACTATGACTCTAGCATGAAGGATCAATGTACCTGAAATTCTAGGTAAAGGCTTAGAGCAAAACATGATGAAATATAATCTGTACAAGCATCCATTTGACACTAGCTGTCCTGTCTAGGCTTAAACTGCAGGTGTCTGACAGATGTGACACAGCTGACATAAGCTCAGCACTTAAATGATGCTAGACCCTCAATTATGTGAGCAGATTCTCTAGAAAGCTCTTTTGCAGGCTTAGTCTGCTTGTAATGAAGCAGGTGAGTTAATCCTTTCAACCCCAAACCTCTCTACCAGCGAAGTAGCTGATAAAGACTTCTGTCTTTATCAGGCTCAAGTAGGATTATTTCTTCTACTTTTAAATGAAGAGTGTCTTAGCACTTTTTTAAGCAAATGATTTCACAAGTCAACCAAAATATAATTATCGTTAATGCCTAAAATAATCTACATTCTTGCTAGAGCCTCCTCAGAAGTCCTTGAACTGGAAATTATCCCTAGTACAAGACAAGGCACGTCAGGTTCCCTTTCTGAGAAGCACAGTATCTTCCTCAGCTTGAAGCAGGGAAAGTTCCAGGCTGAGAGAGCCTTCAGAGCTCGTCCTGGACTTCTGGAAAAGCTATATAAAAAGTTATATTAAAGTTACACAGGTGAGAGAAGCATAAACACTGTCTGAATTCTTCTGGCTGCAGCTATTGCAAATAGCAAGCACAGCTTTTTTAAGACACTTGTCTCTGCTGTGAGGGTCATCAAAAGTTGATTATATTTCTAAGTACAGTTCTTCGAGATTTAGACATTTTTATGAGTCTGGGTTTTTATATTCCTTGTATGAGAAAATTTCTAAAAAAAAATTTCAGACTTCTATGGTACTTTTTTGTCACATTATCAACGCAAATATTTCTCTTAAATTCTGAAACTTTTCAGCAGTACCAACTAACTGAAAAATGTGCGTGTTGTGCTAAGATTAAAAGCATATCTGTGCACTGAGGTTTCCTGAGTATTGTGTTCTGAAAGAGTCAGAAGGAAGAGAAAAAAGAATGACAGTGCTACCCCATGGCCAACAGCTGGACTACAGTCAACATTACTTGCTGAATCATAAGCAACGTGATATATCAGCAGAGACAAGTATCATTACATCAATAAAAATAACAATCACCTGAAACAATGCCACAGACTCCAGGTAACAATAAGAAATACATTTAAAAAAGAAAATCTTTTGGGATTTTGCAATAGTTGAGAATTGAGACACTCATTAAGTGTCTTACTTCATATAACACCTATTTTTGTATTTGAAAATTATCTTTCAGGAAATATTTCATATGACATTTCTTAGGAACAGATTGTTCTTTCAAGGCTCTGGTATGTCATATGAAATGTGCTGGGTGTAGCTTCCAGAGCTATTTGGTTGCAACGAACTTGAAGTCAATATGAATTTTATGTAAGCAAGAATGAAGAATTAAACATTATATGATATTCTAATGTATTAAGGCTGTAATGCAATTAATATATCCTCTAATAAAGATATAGATTGATTTATTATCACTCCCAGTAAAATCACCTTCTGGATTAAAAACCTGCTCTGAAACATGTAACAGATGGCGATAGGATGAAATTTACTGCAAAAACATCATTATTTTCTGTATAATTAGCTGTATAAATGAGTCATATTCAGTTCTGAAATAAATACTTTGGCAGTTCTAACAGTATATGTCATAGATTTATTTCCAATTTATACTCACGTTCTGGAAGCAGAAATTTCCTGATAATTTTATCTAGAATAACTAAGAAGTCAAAAGCATGAAAAAGGAAATTCAGTCCACTAAGTGTTTTTCTAAAGGAACTGCTATGTTATTCTTTTTATATAGACTATTTATTGTTCTTATTCAAAGCTAAGCATTTGTGGACTAACTCTAGTTCCAATCCTCATTGTGGTAACTTTTAAATTTATTTTTTTTATTATTGTTTACATTAATTAAATCACATTGAAATATAATTAGAAGGAACTGGTAATAAAAAATAAATAGCAAGAATTCTTCAAAAACCTCAGCATATTAAGTACCAAAGTCTCATATATAAAAAGGAATGCTTTAACATTATATAGATTGTGTACACGTACATGTATGTATAGATGTAAATGTGCATACAAATATGTATACACACAAAAACACACGCGTGCAAACATGACATAAACAGTAAAGTTTCCTGACCAAAATGTGAAAATTACTTCCCTGTATAATCCAATGTACAATGAAGCCACTATATAATCCGCTTAATGGCTGTTTTCACAGACTCATGGAAAGATTCAGTTTGGGTGAGATGTCTTAAGGTCATCCTGTGGAAGCTCTGGTTCAAAGCAGGGCTGATTCCAAAGCTGGTGTAGGTTGCCTAGGGCTATGTCCAACCAAGTTTTGAAAATCCCCAAGGACAGAGACTCCACAGCCTCTGTGCAACCTACTAGTGTTTAACAACTCTCCCACAGAGTTACAGTTTAAGACAATTAATTAATTAATTGAAAACAGATTGTTATAAAGCTCTTAAAAGCACTAAGGGATGCTGGGGGGGTTGTTTGTTTGTTTGTTTCTTACATAATTGGACAAATTTGAAAAACACATTCATCTTGAAATTAAGGGGGATTGCTGAGAAATTAACCATGCAAATAAAATCATTTCTCATTTGGAAGTGAGATGAAAATTATTATAATGTGCTGGGATCATCATCATAGACTGAAATGAATACACAAAACAAAAATGTTAAATTGATTATAGCTCAGCAGCAATATAGTGCATCTCTGTAATCTGAATTGAAGGAGAAAAAACATTGAAGAATGACTAATGTAAGTTGGAAGCCAAATACTGATCATCCTCATATTTTTTTAATATTAGATTTTTTATGTTTTAGCCATTAATTGCTCATTACAGCAAATTAGACACACAGATGTTTATTCTGGTAACATGTAACATCAAAACCAAAATAATTCATTTCTGTATTTGCTAAAAAGTTGTACCTTATTTTTACATAATCACAATATAGCCTAATTAGAAAAAACCTGGTCTTTATTTTTGTTAACAAATTCTCAGAAATTCTTCACAGGTGGGGAATTCATACACATGTTTGAAAGAAACACCTGGCAGACTGACTAATAAATGTCTTGTATAATTTTTTCGATGATACTATTTAATTAATTCTAAGACATCCTTTTAATATAAGTAAGGATAAAAGTATAATTGTTGAGCAAAGGAAAATTTCTGGTAGCTACTTCTCAGAGTTTATCTCGCCATGGAAAAGACTCAGACATCTTAAACGGACATTTCAGCTCCTCTGCAGAAGCAATACTTGACTATTTACTTTGACCATCAGATTTCTCCAGCTACTTGTCTGTTTACTATGGTGTGATAGGCATCTTCACTGACATCTGCTAGTCAAGATACCATAAAATAGTGAAGACGATAGAACAGACAACAGTGAACACATCCCAGCAATTTTGAAACTAGACTTTCACCAAAGGTGTGGGAGATAAAGGCTCGGTCCTTTCCTAGGGTTTAAGCTAGTATTCCTTACTGATTAAGAAAGCATTCCAATCAGCTTTCAGCGGGGTGTATGAGCCTCTGTGCAATAATGAATTGTGATGTTCACCGAGTCCAGCAGTGAGGGGTGGGAAGTAATAACGTAAGAATGCTTTTAAGGAAGTAGTGATACCAGTGTCTCCAATGTCACATAAATATGTTTGACTGTGCTTTCTACCTTTGTTATTTAGTTAGGCATTGAGCAAGTATATGACAAGAGTCTAGCCTAAGTGCTAAACTGTAGAAAGAAGTTAAGAACATTGAATTCTAGTCTAAAAGAGATTTCACACGCCATGTTTAAAGCTATGCTTGATAAAAGAAAAAGAATTTAAGTGTCTAAATCCCAGTTTGCCATACTTTTCCATGGCCTTACCACCACCTGACCTAGGTTAAGCATATTTCAGTTTGCTTTAATTTCTCCTAATCTGAGTTTTCAAATAGACCTGTTAAATTCTGTGCTGACAGAGAAACTCAGTGTTTCTCTAACTAAACCTTATACGGGATTACACCTGGTAATGTACAGGACTGAACCTCTCACAAAATAGAGCTAAGTTGCCATCTTAGAAAAAAAACCACCAACAAACAGTCAAGAAGCAAAGCAAAAACCCTTGAAGTGGGTTTAAATCATCATCACAATCTATCTTTTAAATTATCATCTTCTGGTTAAATATTTCACCAAGGAGAAAGACTCATTCCTTATGGTCTTCTGAAAATTCAAAGTTTTTTCGTTGCCCAGGAATAAATCTTTGGCAACACTATCTAGACTGCTCAAGGTAATACTGTTCTCTTCTCTTTCTGATACATGACTAAGATGCAATAAAACATAAGAATTAGAACAAAGGGGGGGGAAAGAGAAGAAATGCATAGCTTACTTGCTAGCTTGTTCATCAAGCAAAGGAAATTCTTGGATTCTGAAAAATGTCTCTGGACTGTGAGTGTTGTACATATATATCCTATTTCACAGATCAAGGGAAATATTTACTTATCGCCACCTTTTTCTTTGTAGTAGGAGGCTCTCAGCCTTGAAATTCTCAGTCTGAAGGTTCTCTTTAAGTGTTGAACAGAGGTTTTCGTCTTCCCACTGAAATGATGATATCTATCCTCTTCCCTAGTCCCTGGTTAGGTTTGGCATTTTTTCATAAATACTCTGTGCAGTGGTTATAGTTTGTTTGCCAGAATTGAAATACCGTTCAGTGATTTTCAAAGGTATGAGACCATTAGACTGCCTTACTTGACCAAAGGGAAGTGGCTTTTAGAAGCAGTAATTTGAGAACAATCTCCCTTTCCATCCTTTCCAGAATAAGAATTTGTGGATTTAATACAAACTTCAACAAACAAGGTCAAATACATAAAACACTGCAAGGACTCAGACTAAGGGAAGCAGAGTCTTGTGTCTTCTTTAGATAGTGATTAGCTGCTTGACTCCGGGAAAGGTGAGTGCTCTCTGTATTTTTTTCTCCCATGGCCAAAACTGGGCAGAATTAAGTGTCAGTACTGCATACAGCACAGTGGGATCCAGACGTTTCTCGATCCTGTGTAGATTTCACTAATAAAAATTAATAACAACATTATCTATTTTAGGGAAAATGGTAATTAGGTAGTTTTACTGCCACCAAGGAGTTATCTCAGAGATTCAGATAAACTGTCCTTCTAATAAGGCTTATTCTTATGTCTTAAAACTTTTAAAATGAAATGCCAATGAGCAATTAAAATATCAATGCTCTTCATTACACTGTCTGTCAGTGAAATTACTTTGAGATCAGTTATTGGCATTTTTCTGCAAAGCCCATAATAGTTTGTGCATTCATTTCAGTTTGTGATGATGATCCCATAATCATTAGTGTTAGATTTTAATCTACCACTTTGGAGGTACCTTTTCTATTTAAGTTGGTTTTGGAGTAAAACCATTTATTGACAGACTAACACCAACAGCCAAACTGCATTTTCTATGTTGTTATCAAACATTAGGAATGGTAAACACTTCTGATTTTATTTGTTCTTTTTGATTTTGGTGCATGTTGCTGTAGATAGTTTCACATTAGTAGTTCTTATTTAACATGTCTGTTTTGAATCATAAATCAGCTAAAAAGGAAGGCTTGACTTTTAGACAAGCATGTTTATCACAGTACTGTGCAGTTCTTGAGTCAGGTTTGCAAATACTTGCTTCAAAGGTTAGAGAAACTTCATATGCAATTAAGTAACAACACTGGGAAGCTCCAAGTAGAATGGAAATTCCATGCAGGTCTGTGGGACATTCCAGCAGTGACTTAAGTTGGTGTCAGGATTTCTAATATAAGCTTTGCTTATTAAGGTATGACATACGACCGGAAATCTGGGCAAACTAGCCAAATCTGCTATTCTGTAATCCCTTTCACAAACTTGTTTGGATGTGTCTTGGAGGCTAGTAGATATTTTTCCTTCACTACTCCCATTGGGAGTTTGTTCCATACTCTGACTCTTCTAACAGTTCTGGAAATCTTCTAATTTCCAGTCTAAATTTATTCATTGCCAATTGCCAGCTTTGTTCTTTAGCTTAAATACCTCCTTCTCCTCCTGGGCATTTTGTTATCCTGCTCACTCCTGAGGTATTTATAGACAGCAATAATGTCTGTTCCCATTATTTGTTTGAATATTTGCATTTTTTAATGTGCTATCAATCACACAGTGTTGCTGCTGCTCCCTGATTAGATTGCTGAACCTCTTAAAAGCAGGAGAAGGGCTGCTTAAACCAGTTAAAAAATGGTTGTATCAATACTTGGGGAATGACCCTTTAGGCAAATGACTATTTGTATGAAGTACTTCAAGACTGAATGCTATGCTACTCATTCTATGACTTTTACTCTTACCAGCAGCTGCATCATACCTAAAGAATGGCACCTGCCATGTTGCAACAACACCTGGAATTGAAAAGCTCCTTGCAGCAACCAGCCTACCTTGCCAGCTGTCTTTGCTGACACAGAAGTAGGCTGGGGACGGAGAGGTAAAGAAAGATAAAGGATACTATTTAGCTAACGTTAAAAACTATTCTTTAGCATGATCTGCTTCAGTGCATTGCAGTGGCTTTTAATCCTTTTAACTCTGTTCTGAGCAAGTGTTTTCCCACCATAAACTTGCAGTTCATTGCTCTCTGTACAAAGTGATACCTGTTTGATCGATGTCTAATGAAATCTTACCTAAATCTTTAAAGCAAACTACGGATTGAACAATTATACTTCATTTATACCGAAGTGTTATCTATTCCCCCATTCAGTCCTCTGTTCCTTTATCTGACATTCTATAGACCCTCGTTATAACTCTATTTATAAGAACTGACACATTTAGACTGTAAATCAATTTTCCATTTTCATTGTATTGGAGAAATTGCTCTTCAACAGGATTTTGCTCCCTCAAAGGACAGGTTCAGTGTAGCACTTATATTTAATTGATCCGCTAGGTTTGCTATTGAAGCAAATTGAACCTTTGCCAAGGTTGCACAGGTGAAGTAATTGCAGTATTCTTATTGTTGAAAAAGCTATTTAAATTTAAAATTAATGTTGAACTTTCTCACCCAGAAAATGAACAGTTATTAGGTTGGTTTGTGCAATGCTGAAATAATTTCCTGGTTCAACACCATGTTGAATTTGTACATCCTAGTTGATATTTTTTTCTTTCAGCTCTGTGAAATGTCTGGGACTAACCACCCCCCTACAACTTAGGGACATTTATAGTGATAATTAGTTACTGAATATGAATATATATGTTTGTTAATATGTTAAGAGCACTACCTGGAATAATTTGCAATCTCATTAAACTCTTAAAAGAAGAAAGAGCTATCTTCTCAATCTAAACATTTCATGACAATGTCCAGAAAATTACTTGGAAAATCTCTCATTAGCAAAAAAAGGAGGAAACCTCATTCTTTATTGCTCTATACTAAGCCTTCCAAGACCGAGAAATGTTCCAAGATCTGCTTCTCAGAGTTGTGGGGGGTAAAAAATGGAAAGAACATTTAAATCATATTTTATGTACCTGAAATCCATTACTACAAAGACATTTACTAGATCATAAACCTTGTGATGACTTTATGAACAGAGAGTCTTTTCACAGTCATCTGGCCAGTCTGGTTGGTGTGTACCTGTCCTGAAGTGCTCTCGTTAGCAGATCCCTAAAGGAGCACTGGAATAGGCTTACGCTATTTTCAGTACATAATTAAGCCTATTAACTTTCTTTTCATTATTTGTTTGGAAATCAACTGTTATGTGAAAAAAACCCAAACAAAAACCTCTCTGCATTTTTGAACATTTTATTTCTTGAAAATTTTCTTGTGTATAAATGAAAAAAATACATCTTCCATTTCCTGTCTACACTATTACATATGAGAAAAGGAAATGTTTTACTAAAAATTATTTATGCTTCTTTTACGTAATTTTTAGATCATAATGTTCTTTGCAACTGTAAATCCTTACTTGAATCAGTGTTATTCACCATCTTTGAAACAGTAGTGCTTAAATTGGGACATTATGAGATTTCTTAATTTCCAATGAGAATAAGTCCAACTTGCTTAGTATTTCTTCTTGAGTTGAATCTTAGAAGCTTGGCATCTGTTTGATTGTGTTATATTGCATTAATGATGGCATGAAAGGTATGAATAAATATTGAAATCCTTGGATCTAAGAATGTTGGCTTCAGATCATTAATTTCAAAGTCCTATAAACTGTTTGTAGTTAATACTTAGATTTTTAAATATATTATCTGTATGGCCTCTGCAAAGCATACGGAGTCAGAATTCTCAGGTGGTCTTAAGTGAATGGAGGTAGATGTATCAACTTAAGTTAAAGAAATATAGTCTTAAGTCACTGTGGGAGTATGAATGCAGCACGAATCAAATATTTTTTAACACTTGAATACTTGTAAACTTGAAAAAACTATTAAATGTGACTGTATTACTTATAATTCTTATAACTATTGGAAAGCAGTACTTACGAGTTTTTAAGATATTCTTTTGGATCTCAACAAAACTACAGTCATAACCTTGAAATTCAACTTGCCTTCTCCGGGATTTTCTGATTTGAAGTACTGAATTCCATTTGTTAGTCTTGGTTCCCTGAAAATAAACACAGTGGGAACACTAACAAAGCACAGCTAATTGTTATGGAGAAGGCTTACCTTAATGGACTATATCTGCCCTTCTCTAATGGTTTAGGTACTCATGGGAAAGAAACAAAGATGCACAGATTAACTGTTAACTCTTTTTCATCCATGTATTACATCTAGGAGAGGAGCCCGAAAGATTATAGTGGTTTAGTTAACAACAGATAATTAACGTAGGACATGGAGAAAGTCAAGAGATTGGCCTCGGGTAATGTAGCCAAGGCCTCTGGTAGCTTAAGCAGAATTTTTAGGTTATAAATCAATAAATAGTGAAGACAGCAGCTCCTCTTGGGGGAAGCATATATATGGATGTGTTCATCACTTCCAAAGGCTGAACTCACTTTGCCATCCAGGGCTTGGGCACCTTGACCAGGTGGAACAAGTGTCCCATTCCCTTGAGGCTGTGGTGCTGATTGTAACTGGACTAGAGGCCTTGTCTGATGTGGGCATCCTATGTGTGTGTGTGTGTGTATGTGTGTGAGACAGAATAGAAACTGCTATCCACCTGGATACATCCCACTTAGTAAATAAATCTTAAATTTTATGTCACTAAGTGGCTTGGTTCCATCACACCCAACTTTCCCTTGACTGAGAATTAAAAAAAAAAAACAAAAAACCCACACCAGAAAAGGAAGTCACTAACTTTGCAAGACAATGACATTTTCTCATTTACCTACTTCTGATCAGTTATTGTAATTTGCAAATAGATTCACAAAGACTTATTGCTCCTTTTTATGTTCTGTGTTTGGACCTCACAAAAGCTGATCAGCCACATAAGGAAAATGCAGTTCACAAGAAAAAAAAAAAAACAAAAAAACAACCAAAAGACACAAGTGGAATTGCTAAATTGGTAATAGTAACTCAACAATTTCAGAGAAAAAATTGCTAATTTTGACACGTATAAAAAACTGAGTAAAAAGCAGAGCTGGAAGACAGCAACTCAGCAAGGCTGAGGATCTGTCTATACCATGGAACTACAGGCACCTATACCTTCATATACATATACCTGTTTGGCCTGCAGACTTTTACTGAGTACCTGCACTGGAAGAGGTGAGCATACTCACGTTTAACTTTCTGGCGTGCTAGTCTAAACTATCTATTATGTCTGTTAGCTTGTGATTAAATTACGTGTTCACATAAATTGTCTGTAATTCTGCTTACAGTCTTTGAATGCAGCTAAGGGTGCCGAAATAAAAGAGGTTTAAGAGAGGATTACACGCCCCAGCACTCTAACAACACTTACCTTAAAATTGCTCCCATTCACATGAAAGGAAGAGCCCTGCAATGATGTAATTTCTCTCCTTCCCATCCATCCCTAAGGTTATAGGCTATCATATTAGCAAACACAAATTTAACAGTGGATTTTAATTTAGCCTGGAAATAGTGTTATGGACATCAGCTAGGACTTGAAAAAAAGCCACCAAGAAAATACACATCAGATTAGCATTTTTCTTATATTTAAAAGAGTTTTATTATTCAACCATATTAACCTGCAGTATCTCAAAACTCTGGGTTTAATTTCTTTTGAAATTCAACCATCTTCCTAGATGTCTTTAAAATCTTTCTCTAAGGCTCATTATAAATGAAAGAAATAGTTCCTTGTGCTTTCTTCAGACAATATTCAGAAATCCAAATGGTGTTTTCAACATTATGTATTAATATTAACTTTCTGATCACCTCTGAAATTACAGCATGACATTTATTCTAATTCTTTTTTATGCCATTGGTGAGATTTTCATAGAAAAATTATTGTTATTGATGACATAAATGAATTACTTGCTTAACAAAAAAAGTGAACTATTCATGTTCAGAAGATTATATCAGATTACAGGTTTCTTTTCTGCGTGCAAAATAAAGAATGATGTGTATAAGCCTTTTTCTCTAAAACCAGAAATATTAACCTACGACCTTTAAATTAAACTTTAATTATGCTTTTCTTCTCAGGAAGCCCTAGCTCATTCAATTAAATGAAAACAGGTTTTCTTTTAAATAGTTTTTCAGAGAAGTAAACCAGCCTCAATATAATGATTTTGCACTTCTAAAGCAGCTTTTCACTTCAGGCTTTCAAAGCTACTTAGAAGAATTAAGGATGAGATTTTTTTAAAAGAAGTAATATAAGCTTATTGATGCTCTTGTGAAACTCTGGAAAATTCTCACTAGCTTCAGTCAGAGTGAAACCAGGCCAATGCTGAGTGTCTTGGAACCTCTTCCCTTACACCTTCCACACCCTTAAGTTATTTTGCATAACTGATGGTTTTAGGAAGTAAATACTCATTATTCATACTTCACACTGAAGCACAGAACCATTGATGCCTTTTGTCAAACAGCACAGAAAGACCTACTGTGACCTTGTTTAGAGGTCTGGGCTTGAATTTCAGAGGAGTATCGTAAATATATTATGATATACTAGTCTGTTGTGTGACTCATCCAACTGTTATATGGATTTCGTTAAGCAATGAGAATACTTTTAAAAGTTGATTTTTGACCCCCAGATAAAAGTCAGGTAACTCTTGCTGACAGAAATTGGGAAAGGACACTTAATTTTTTACCTTTTTTTTTTTTTTTTTCACGAAAAATTACATAGAGTAAAGCTGTGCAGAAATTTGTTCTATGGGAAGGGAAATAATTTTAAACTACTGCTCCTTAATAGGGCAAAATGCTTGTGACAAAATTCAAAACATGAATTTTGTAAGTAAGTGTTGAAAATTTCTATTCTCAGTTTCTCCATTTATGTTTTTTTTTCACCATTTGACCATGGGCTTCTACAGAGAAGAAGACACAAGTCATTTCTCACTTTCCCCAGCAGATGCTGATTGAAATTGCCACAATTCCTCCCAGTGGCTCACATCTGTTCAGTATGACTCAAAGGAGACAGGCAGAGAGCAGTGCTATAAACAGTATCCCTCTGTCACCTTCCTTCTCTCTCTTACAGGGACAGACACATTTACACACCAGTGCATGGGGATGTTGCAGAGTCCTGATGCAGGATGTGGTCCTGCAGCCCTGAGCCAGGAGAGCTGAGCAGGTCTGGTCAGACCACCCAAGGCATGTTGGAGGTCCAGAAGGCAAGTTGGCAAGACAAGGATAAGCAAGTGAGTGTCATGGCACAGGCATCCGTACAGCACAGCCCAGGAAAGGGCCAGGGCAAAAGGTCTGAGCTCCAGTGCAGCTCCCACAGGAGAAGGAGACACCCATGGAGGCTGAACCCAGACCTTATGCCAGGTCACGGCTGCCTGGATCAGAGTTGGCCCCGACCTCCTGCACCCCAGCACCAGGTGGGGAAGGGAGAGGGATGGGATGGGGGAAGGCAGCAGAACTTGTTGCACTCAGGGCCCTGGTGGTCTCATTGTAAGTATTTGTGCTTAATAGAAGTGCTAGAAGGCATCACTGCTTTTCCTCTCTCAAATATGGAGGAAGAACTCTTTCTTAAAACTTGTTAGATTTCCTGCAACAGTGCTAAGTTTTACCCAACACCTGTCCATTATCTGAGTATTATATATGATCTCAGTTACCGAAACATGTATTTTTACAAAGGATTGTTAAACGTTTGTGTTACCGCACAAGTACAAACAGTATTTAAGCAAAAAGTTAAGTTTTCAGTGTTGTGTATTCTCCTGTCTTCCCAGTAATGTTTGTTAAAGGTGATTCTCAGCTCCAAGCATCAGAAGAGAATTTTTTTCAGACATTACTGATTAGAGCTCTCTGCTCATTTGCATATGTGCAGATGGCTTAGTGGTTGTAGTTAGGTATACAGTTCTTGATCATATTCGTTTGGACTTCTTGGCCATTATCCATTTTTTTTCAGGTAGTTCACAGGACTGTGGGTAACTGTTGTGGTTTGACCTGGCAGACAGCTAAATACCACACAGCTGCTCATTCACTCTCCCCCCACCTCCCAGGGAATGGGAGAGAGAAACGGAAAGGCAAAAGGAATTGTGGGTTGAAACAAAACCAATTTAATAATTGAAATAAAATATAATAATAATAATTATAATAATAATAGAATAGACAAGTGATGCACAGTGTAACTTCTCCCCACCCGCTGACCAATGCCCATCTAGTCCCTGACTAGTGATCCCAGAGAAGAGAAACCCTGAAACTGCAATCCCAGAAGAGAGAGAGCTCAGCTTCCTGGTCAGCTCTCACCTGTACACTGAGCATGACATTGCATGATATGGAATATTCTAATGGCCAATTTGGATCTGTTACTCTGGCTATGCTTCCTCCCAGCTTCTTGTGTACTTGCACACTAGCAAAGCACGGGAAGTTGAAAAGTCCTTGATTTCTTAGCAGGAACTAAAAACATCAGTGTATTATCAACGTTCTTCTCATACCAAAATCCCATACTAAATCCGAAACACAATGCTGTTCTAGATACTAAGAAGAAAATTAGCTCTATTCCAGCCAAAACCAGGATAGTAATATAGACCACTCACCATGTGTATGAAATGGCAGTCCTTTGCAATCCTCCCCAATTCCCCAGAAGTATTTTCTAGTTTATTATCCAAAAGTAGCTCATTGCAGGCACTGCATCTGGTGAATATTGTATTGATGTTTCTCTAGAGTGCTGGCTAATGTTTCGATAAGTTGAGTCACTGGGGAAAACATGACAGCATAACCCCCATCTTCAAGAAGGGTGTCCTGGTTTGGCCTAAACCAGGCCGATTTTCCTTTCAGTGATTTTTACTTTCAGCTAAGTGTCCTCTCAGTAACTGCACTTTCTGAAACTAACTGCATGTTTTTGCAGACAGTGTCTGCTTCCAGTACTGATAACGCTCGAAGTTTGTAGTTATCACTGAGGCACCGGTAGGGATGTTGTGCAGAAAGGCTCTTGCTGTACTTGTTCTTGAGAGAAACCAAGGTCACTGCTGAATTCCTCACTGCTTACGAGTGAAGAGCCGAAGGGGGGTCGCAGCTGCAGGGGGGAGCGGACAGGGCAGGTGACCCAAAATTGACCAACGAGGGTATTCCATCCCATACACGTCATTCTCAGTATAAAGCGGGGGGATCACGAGGGTCTCGCTCTCTTTCTGCTATGGCCGGTGTCCAGGGAGGACTCCGTCTGTTTTCCTGCTGCCCCCGATCCCGATCCGTGCGTTCCTGAATCCAGCTCTCGACCATCGCTAGGCCCAGGCTGGGCCTTCCCAGAGCCTGCCCTGCAGTGCCGGTGGTGACGTGGCTGACTTCAGGGGAGCTCAATCTTGGTTTTGTATATATATTTGTATATATTTGATTATTTCTATTATTATTATTATACTTTTTTTTCATTATTATAGTTTATTAAAACTGTTTTAATTTTCCAACCCAGAAGTCTCTCTCCCTTTTCCCTTTCCCTCTGGGGGGAGGGAAGGGGGATAACAGAGGGCATCTGCCGCAGGTTTAATAGCCAGCCCAGCTTTAAACCGTGACAAAGGGAAAAAAGGAAGACCCAGGGAACTACAGGCCAGTAAGTCTCACCTCTGTGCCTAACAAGATCATGTAGCAAATCATCCTGGAAACTATGCTGAGGCACATGGAAATCAAGGAGGTGATTGGTGACAGCCAACATGGCTTCACTAAGGGAAAATCATGCCTGACAAATTTGGTGGCCTTCTACAATGGGGTTACAGCGCTGGTGGATAGGGGAAGAGCAACTGATGTCATGTACCTGGACTTGTGCAAAGCATTTGACACTGTCCCGCATGACAACCTTGTCTCTAAATTCAAGAGACACGGACTCGATGGATGGATCACTCGATGGATAAGGAATTGGCTGGATGGTCGCACTCAAAGAGTTACGGTCAACGGCTTGATGTCTAAGTGGACACAAGTGACAAGTGGTGTTCCTCAGAGACTGGTCCTGTTTAACGCCTTTGTTGGTGACATGGACAGTGGTATTGAGTGCCCCCTCAGCAAGTTTGCCAATGACACCAAGCTGTACGATGTGGTCGACATGCTGGAGGGAAGGGATGCCATCCAGAGGGACCTTGACAGGCTTGAGAGGTGGGCCTGTGGGAACTGCATGAAGTTCAAAAAGGCCAAGTGCAAGGTTCTGCATGTGGGTCAGGGCAATCCCAAACACAAATACAGGCTGGGCGGAAAATGGATTAAGAGCAGTCCTGAAGAGAAGGACTTGGGGATGATGGTTGATGAGAAGCTCAACATGAGCCAGCAATGTGAACTAGCAGCCCAGAAGGTCAACTGTATCCTGGGCTGCATCAAAAGAAGCATGGCCAGCAGGTTGAGGGAGGTAATTCTGTCCCTCTAGTCTGCTCTCATGAGACCCCACCTGGAGTACTGCGTCCAGAGCTGTTGGAGCGAGTCCAGAGGAGGACCACGAAGATGATGAGAGGGCTGGAGCACCTTTCCTATGAAGACAGGCTGAGAGAGTTGGGGCTGTTCATCCTGGAGAAGAGAAGGCTCCGGGGAGAGCCTTCCAGTACCTGAACAGGGCCTACAGGAAAGCAGGAGAGGGACTTTTAACAAGGGCATGTAGTGACAGGATGAGGGGTAACGGTTTTAAACTGAAAGAGGGTAGATTTAGATTAGATCTTAGGAAGAAATTCTTTCCTGTGAGGGCAGCGAGACACTGGACCAGGTTGCCCAGAGAAGTTGTGGCTGTCCCCTCCCTGGCAGTGTTTAAGGCCAGGTTGGATGAGGCTTTGAGCAACCTGGTCTAGTGGAAAGGTGTCCCTGCCTCTGGCAGGGGGGGTTGGAACTAGATGATCTTTAAGGTCCCTTCCAACCGAAATCATTCTATGATTCTATGATAAACAGCTGTCAGATATTTCTTCTGTATCTGAATACATCGTTTGCTGAATGATGCCAGATATATCATGAATTGTCAAGGAGAAAGATGGCTGTTTAATAGAAAACATGGAGATCTGGGACACACAATACTGTATTAAAATTAGAGGATGAAACTTTTTTTCACAACCAGAGCCAAGAAGTAAATAATAGGACTGTACAGAAACAGTGAAATATTGGAAGTCGAAGCTGTCTATGGATTTTTATGAATTGTAGATTTATCATTGACTGCTTTTCAGATTCAAATTTTGAAAATAATTTCTGATACATCTTACCTGATAACAACAACATCTTGAAAATGTGACAATCAAAGGTGGCAGAAATAATTTGTTTCGAAAGCTTTTACTATGTAATAAGAAAATGAAACTTTATAGGACAATGGTGATTATATTTTTGCAATAGGAAATTCCAAAAAGAAAAAAAAAGAAAAAAAACAGTGATTTATTAATTGTTCTCTATAGATTTTTATTTTTCAAATAAGGAAAGTTTACCTATTGTGAAAATATACTGTTTTCTTTTCCTGATTTTTTTCCTACTTTATTAATAATTCAGTAAAATAATTTCTATAAATTTCTAATAATTCAGTACATGTTGTGGAGCTTGTTTATCCCCATTTTCATGCCTTTTATTTCCTAGATTTTACGTTCTAACTTTGCAAATCTTTTATGATTTTAGAAACATTTGCATGACAGAAGGGAAGTCATATAAATAGGCTTTCATATTCTTATCTTTAGCAGTAACTGCTTATCTTTGTATGTGAGAGTTTGTCATGTAGCCTTAATTATTTGGTACACATAAAGGAGCTGGTCATAACACAATTGTGTGTTCTCTCTCTCTCTTTCTCTCTCTCTGTATGTGTGCTTATAACAAATAATTAACTGCTAAACATTTTTTTCAACTTAGCCCAAATATTTGTGAAACTTACATAAATATATATTATGTATATTTTTCTTTTTTTCCCCCTACTATTCCCTATGGTGAAAGGGGTTGTTATAATCTGATGCCCCAGGACTTGTTCCATCCTGACTTAAAACCAGGTTATCACTAAAGTCAGAGGGTCACCTTGTGTCAGCACAGTGTGTTTGTTAGTAAGCCAGAAACAGATGTAGAAAATGTGCAGCCACTGAAGTCCAAAAATGACGGTTCTGTTCTTTCAGCATAATAGATTTACCTACAATAAAAGTAAATACTACCTTTGAAAGAGACAGAATTTTCTTAAAAGTCTAGTTCAAAGTAGTGAATCCTTACCTGTTTTCACCTTCACAAACAGGATGAATGCATCACCACTTTATGCTCCATGTAGCGTAACTGTTTAGTAACACATATGTTCAATCAGAAACTCAACAAACAAACTGCCTACTTGGAAGACATTTCACAATGTTTCTCCCCGAAAGAAGAAAAGAACAAACAACACATACAAATGTTAGTCATATCTTTTTAACAAATTCATAGAAGGTTTTCAGGTATTTTGGTGGTAAGAACCTGTGTAGATGAGGACACAGCATAATAAAAATAAAGGCAGAAACTTATTACTAGAATAAATAGTACCACTCCTGGGCTTCAGCCTCAGCAGTGCCATGTGTTATTCACTGAGACAAGAAACCAGAGACAAGAGAGGTTTAAAAGTTAGCAAAGTTCTTCCCTGTTACCTTCTTGACACATGTAGTTTGGTGAAATGGTGTCACAGTTTAAAGCTGGGCTGGCTATTAACCCAGTGGCAGATGCTCTCTGTTAACCCCCTCCCCCTCCCCACCCTAAGGGAAAGGGAAAAGGGAGAGAGTCTTATAGGTTGGAAAGTTAAAACAGTTTTAATAAACTATAGTAATGAAAAAGAGTATAATAAGAATAATAGAAATAATCAAATATATACAAAACCAAGATTGAGAGCTTGGAAATCCTCCTCAAGCAGAGTTGCTCCCCCCAGCACAGGCAGAGGGGAAAATGCAGTAGCTCCCCCTGCCATCACACCTGCAGGCTTTTAACTGGAGAATTGGCAAAGCTGGTACCAATCAGTGGGAGACAGGAGAGCCCCTCCCTCCTGGGCCCCACCTCCAGGAGGCAGTGGGTTAGTGATAAATAGGAAAGTGAGAATGACATGTATGGGATGGAATACCTCGTTGGTCCATCTTGGGTCACCTCCCCTGTCTGCTCCTCCCTGCAGGTGCGACCCCCCCTTCGGCTCTTCACTCATAAGCAGTGAGGAATTTAGCAGTGACCTTGGTTCCTCTAAGACTAATTGGCCTGGTTTGGGCCAAACCAGGACAAATGGAATCTGCAGCTAACAGTAAAATTGGCCCCTGTTCTCCCTTACAGTCCCTGAAGGCAGGAAGAATTCACATCCCTCTGCTTGGTCATTCCTCTGTGGGTCTGCTGAAGGAATCACAGGCTCTGAGAAACATCAGAGTGCCATTAGGTTTATAATCCTCGTGCCGCTAGATGGCCCCGTGCAACAAGCTTTTGGAAGGTCTGCTGTGGAGTACGCAGAACTCGGGCGAGGCACAGCAGCAGAGACAAGGCGTGCGAGGATAGTGATAAAATTGGATTGAGCGGAACTTGGCCTTTTTTTTTTTAGGTGGTAATTGCAGTAACTAGAAGTGACGCTGACGATTATCCACCCTGCGCCAAACATTATTATCCATTGACACAAATGGAAGGTCCGCGGCATGTTATTGACAGTTAGCATCATTTAATTGTCTATGTAATGTCTTCACCCACAAGAGTGAAAATGATGCGTTGAAATCAGCCTGTAATGCCTGGCTATCCTACTTGTTCATCCAATGAACTTGAAATAACCTTGGTGCTCTGTATGAAAAGACAGATTTAAAGCAGCAACGTTTGTAACTATTTAAGAAAATAGCCATGGTAGTACTTTAATTAAAGCAAACATTTGCATACACTTATTTGAATACAAGAAAATAATTATTCTTAAAGAATTGGAACAGTATATTTATATTGAAAAGCACCATTTATAAATTACACTCACTTAGAGCCAAAAAACTTCTCCTTGATAAATGAGGATTTTTTTAAGGATTAGAAATATGTCAAATGTTTGCAAAATAATTTGGACAGTAGTGTGCTGCAGGGATGCTCTTGTTTGAGCAGCACTAGAAAGCTGATGTGCAGCAATTATTTTGTTGTCTCCTGAAGGAACTAAACTTGGCAAGAAAATAATTACATAAAACCAAACCTATTAGATGTCTGCTTGTTGTGGGTATAATTTTGTTTGTTTTCTTGAAGAAAGCATTTAGACTTGGCTTTTTCCTTTCATAAACACTAGAATATTGCTTTGAACAACATGTTTCTTGTGGATTCCTGCTTCAGAAATCCAGCTTCAGGAAAAAAGGCAGGTCGCATACATAGGCAATTTAAAAATATTGCTTCTTTCACTAAAAATCAGAGTTAATTTTTTTTGGAAGACAACATGTATTAGATCAAGATTTTCGTGTAAATTCTTCTTAGATCTGACTGTGCTTGTTTGCTATTTCTTTTTCTTTTTCACCCACTATTTCTTTTATTTTTTTTTTTTCCCAAGGAGATTTACTCATTCTCTGTCAGTAGGTACTAGAAGCATCACATAAAGTAATTTTGATAGTTTCCAAGGTATCTTCCACAAAGCACATACCACAAAACCTGTCTTGACTGGAGTCATCTAGCAGAGGTAATTTGAAAATAGTCATTTGCTGTGTATGAGTTATTTCTTTGCTCATTTTTTTGAGTGGAAAAAGAATTATTTAAATAATTGTACAGATTATTTCTTCATGCAGTCATTTTCAATGATGTTAAGGTCAACTAGCTTTACAGGAGTTGATAAATATAGAAACAGAAATATCTATAGACAACTCTTATGACTTTGAAAATGTTTCCCTTTGTGTATATCATGAAATAATGAAAAAACAACCTGTAAAGATTCAGGAGACCAAAGGCCAGAACAACACTAAATGATGGAGTAAATATACGTATATGTCAATGTGCATATATAATAGTAATAGAAACAATGCCAAGAAATGTTCCTAGGCACTTGCTCCTCTATACAGTTATTTGCATGTTCTGGGCACGAGTTTGGCGAGGGACAATTAATGCTACCAAAAATAGTGGTTTAGCAACAGTTTCTAGCTCTATGGACATTCGCATGAAAGGGGCCACTCTTCATAAGCAGTTTTGGGACTTGATAGACCATTCTGTCCAGCTGACCTTTGTGCCAGGGGAGCAACACAGACATGTTTCTTTACTAAGACATAGTCAAATTTTATGGACAAACTTAGTTCAGAACACTGAAGAGAATTCTTAGGAGTGTGGTAGGGCCAGGAAGCTCATCACTTGAGCTGAATGTGTTTACATAAAGCCGTGAAGAAGTCTAACCAAACTGTTGCCATTTTTCTATAATCTTACCTATGAATTAAGGTGCACATCAACATTTTGAAAATCTTGCAATTCTTTGTACTGAAACAGTGGAGTAAAGTGTTACAAAATGTTTACATTTCTTTTCCCAACAGTTTTGTTTATCTGGAAATGTCCTGAAGATCATTTGTGCATTAATCCTATAATAAAGAAAAAGAAATCCATTCTCATCAGCTCTGGTTAAGACTATCTGTGAAGACTGCAAAGTTTGAATCATATTCCATTCATGGAGAAAATAACTGAAGAGTAAAATAACTATCATTAAGTTCATAACAACTGAAAGAAATGTGTCTTTTACAGAAATAAACGAGCACTGCTTCTTGATTTTCATGTGGTACATGTCATGTGGTACAGTCAGTTGTTGTAGCTCCTTATTTCAGCCTGTTCGATTAAGGAAGTAGTAAAGGATCAAACCCTGTTTGCTGTTTCCACTACTGTGGAAAATGGTGCTGTAGATAGCAAACACTCTTCCCTGAAAATGGAATTTGTGAAGGATTCAGATGCATCTGGATGCAGAATAACTCTTCCTCCAGCCCTTTGTCATACTAAATAGAAATTATGATATTTCGATTTAACTTGCCATCTTTCCTTTTTATTACATACTCTTGGGTGTTTGTTTGTTGGGTGTTGTTTTTTTTTTTTTGGGGGGGTGGGGATCTTTTGGTGTTTTTTCTTTCTTTTTTTTCTTTTTCCCCTATGTTAAGTATTAATTGTAAACACTCTCCATTTTCCTTTCAGGGCTAGGAAGACACTAGGAAGATTTCATCAAAGCCTTTTTGAGTCTGGATCACAAAAGTGTAAAACTAACCCACAGACCTTCAAATCATGGAGAACACAGTGGGGAAGCATCACTATATACTTGTCCTGATCTTAAATTCTTCCCTAGACAATCACTATCAGCAGATAGTGAAGAGTGAATATACAGCTAGAGACACCTTTAACAATTCTTCTTATATAATGCAAGACATTTCCCTTTTTTTAGTTCAGAGCATGCTTTTTCCACAGATCTCCTCTATCTGAAAGATTTGTGGTTACAAGTAACTATCAAGATTTTCTTGTTTGACTTCTTGTTGTACACTGAACTTCTACAGACCATGCACACAGGAGCTTAGTATTAGGCTCAAATTTGAAGTAGGTATGAAGATACACCTAATGTTTCATTAGAATTGCAGTGAGAAAGCAGACCAGGGTATTGATTGCTCCAAGGAAAAACTCCACAGTGAATATATGAGAGAGAAAGTGTCCACAGGGAGAAAAAATTTAAGGAAATTATTTTCCATTAGTAAAATTCCTTGTTCAGTTTTAGAAGAAATGAATACCTTTGTGCTACATGACACAAGGATCTTCCGTCTATCAACCTAATGCACTGTTGCTAGACTGCCAAGCTGTCTGCTCAGTTTTGTTCTAAAGGAAGTTGTACAAAAGTAGTGACAGTGCTACATTTATAGCTAATCCACAGCACACTGTTTTTGTGAGGCTTTATTCTAGTCACTGCATCCTGTGTGAGCAACAGGAATTGTGGAGAGAACAAATAAATCCATGACTTTGGGTTAGGATCCCCACTGACATTTGTGTACCACTAACACAAGCAGTCAAATATGTGACAGTAACAGCATATTAGGCAGGAGTGACTAAGAGTAAAAAACAGCTGCTTCTTCCTTATTCTTTTTCTCAAAAAACAGAAGCCATATTTCAGGAATATATTCAGATTTATACAATAATATATTTGTCAGACAAGTTTTCATTACCATTCCTGAAGGACCTAGCATGTGGCAATTTTTCCTATTGCTTGTGCCAATTGTTTATATTTCTTCTAATGGATATTTTTGACTGATTTTAATGTTCTGTTAGATAAAATGGTAAATGTACTGGAGCTGTACTGGAGAAATGTAAGAGCCAAGAATCTTTGAAGCAAAATAATCTCAGGCTTTAAAAGAATGTTTAGGTTGAACTCCATGTTTGAGATTATCTGAGGTATGTCTCAGAAGTAGAAGGATTTTAAGTAAACCCACTGTAGAATTACATTAAGTATCAATTTGCTGCTGTTGTTAGATGGTCATTTCTGCAGGGGAACACAAAAACTGCTCAGTTGATTACAGCAGCACTAAGCATACCAAGAAGTAGACGTATATAAATGAAACATATGAATTAATTTTATATTGGAAAGGCATAATTATCTACCCCAAATCTGGCCAGTAACTAGGTACTAATATTGCTAATTTTGTGAAAGTGTCTGGAGATGCTTAATACCAAAATGATGAAGACATTAATTTCCCATTTCATACAGAATATGTCACTTCCAGCAGCACTTCTACAGCACAAAGTGATTGATGATTACTTGCTAAATAGAAATATTCTCACATGCTGAATCTCCAGTGTCACTTCCCATAGGTTCCACAATTACTCTACGAGACAATCACCTAAACTTCCCCATGGAAGAGAAAGATACTTGGGCTGATTGAAAATAAGATATTTAAGAAAGAAGTTAAAAGGTGTCGCAAACAATGCTCTTCTCTCTCAACTTCCATTCTGGCTATTAAGGGAATAAGGAAGTCTGAAATAATTTCGACTGGAGTCACGGGTCACTCTAGCAGTGACCGTAGCAGTAGGAGGAAGCTTTAGAAAGACTCTCCTGATATTTTAAAATGAAATTCTCTATACTGACATATTGCTATAAAAGAGAGGCTTTCGTAAAGGCATAACACTATATTGAAAACTGTTGCAAGGAGCATGAACCCAAACACAATAATCAAGGAAAAGGCCTGGAAAGAGAAAAAAGGCTCTCTTCTCTCTCAAACACTTTGTTCTGCAGAGTGACTCATATATAGATTTAATTTGTAAAAGAAGCACCAAAAATGGGGAATGTAATTCCCTTCCTTTGAATAGTTCAGCTCATCATGAAGTTCAACCTTATGGTCTCTCAGAGCTTGAGCAGCTCTTGAGGTTATGACTAGTTCTTGATGAGCTGTATCTATCACACGATTATAGATCCCTTTCTTAATTTTCTTCTTCTTATTTTGATACTGTCCATTACAACAGGATAGAAGCAAACACACTGAATTTTAAGGGACACCCTGCTAGAGGTGACTATGTCAGCAGTATGTCATGCACTTTTTAATGATTTTTTCACATTGAACATGCACAGAGAGCTCAGCTGGGGAAGAAACATCTGAAAACAGGGGTTTATTTTTTCTTACCTTTTTTTGACAGACAGTGATGGTAAAAGTATTACAAAAAGGTATTACAAAAGTCGTTAATGACAGATAATTGTTTATAAAAATATACACATGGGAAGTCAGAAATCTCAGAACTCCCAAGGTTATGTGCTTCTGGGACTTTTACTTTCCTGAATTGGAAATTTCTGTGGGTGTCATCTCAAGAAAGGGCATTCAAGGTCTCTAAACTTTCCATGTTAAAGAATATGAAGCCCTTGGATTACTGGTAGGAAATGGGAACTCCAAAGCTTTAGGGTTTTCATGTGTCAGAATTCCCTGGGGGAATTCAAAGTGTTTCCAAAACCCTTGCTCCAAATACAGTCATACGCCTTTGCTAATCCTCTTCCCACACACTTACGTATGCATCTGAAGAATCTCAACATATTGCTGTTTTACTTTATTGAGAACTGAAGGGCGCCGGGGGGAGAGAGAGAGAGAATTGATTGGAGTTTTACTGGGCTATGGGGCAAGCAGAAATGTCTCTTGCCAGTCCTTAGCTATCCATCTACATACCAAAGACATCTAAAAGACACATGCTCTGTATTTTCCAAAGAGCCAATGTGTTTAGGTGTCTTTGGGGGTCACTCTTTAAGTACCTCAGTTTTTATTAATCTAGCTCATGTGCTTTCAATTCTCCTTTCAGACTGCTTTGTACACCAATAAAAATGTAAACCAGCAAATGCAGTTATGACTGTCTCAGAGCCGTTTACTTCTGCACATAACTGCTCTAATTTCTTATTGTTTTATTTTCAGAAAGAATTTAGAAAGAATAAACTGAGATCTCTCCATCCTTGATTATGGCAAAATTGTGTTCTTATTTTCCTTAAACCCTCTGTGGCTAAATAAGCTTGTATCATTTTAATGAATATTTAGAGAAGGTCTGCTTCTTTAAGAGATTCTTTCTTTCAGATTTTCTTCTTTCATTTTCTATAGATTATTTTACAATATCTTCATGGTGACAGTAAAACAATGATATATTACACTGGCATGTAATCAACATGGTGTTTCTCCAGCAATATATTATATCAAATCATCAACATAGTAGTATTACAGCAGTATCACTTTGACAGTGATTTAAACTAGCAGATCATCAGTGCTACTGTACATCACTTCAGAGACAGAGTATGTTAATGCATCATCAGATTGATGTTGCTGTAGCAAGAAGTATTAGCATAATGCAGAAGTGATGTAAGTACAATAGGTAAGCTTTCTGCTGCGGCTGTAACATTATTAGCATAATGCAGGGGTGATGAAAGTACCACAAGTCGATTTTTCCTCTTAAACATTTTTCCAATTAATTTATCTGTGCTAAGTCCATACGCATTCACTTTACACGTGAAGGTCAGATTGTTCTAGTCTGGTGCTTATAACTGATTTAATAAGGACAATCAAGCCTGATATTTACATTGCTTAAGTGAATGAAAATTTTACTGTTGACTTAAAAGAAACAAGACAAAATTTTAATTGAGAAACACTGTCTTGTTCATTTTAAGAAACTTTGATGCTGAGAGAAAGTCTAACCTAATACATTGGCTGAAAATTCAGGCAGGTGCCTTCTGCTCCTAGTAGTTTTCCTGTATTATTACTGTGTTTATGATTTGGTGCAACAGCAACTGACTGAGTGTTCTTGTGTGAATCGCTTCTCACAAGGAAGTCTTTTTTTCATAGTGTGTCTGGTTTTTTTTGTTGATTAAAAACTTTGTGATAAGAACTGTTTATCACTAGTATTAATAAAATACGTAGCACACCAGAATTGCAATCTAGGTTCTATAGCCTTCTAAATAACTTGATTGGTCTTTAATAAAGACTTAATAAAGTGATCCAGAATAAAAAAGAAATATTCCTTGTGTATATGTTTTTTTGCTCTTTACAGAAGAAAATTAACTTTATTTTAAAGTATTCTTCTAAACTCATCTCAGTAATTTTGCTTATTACAGCACCAAAGTTGTTCACACAGTAGTGAGATGGAGAATTTTTAAGTTGAAGAAATTAAATGACACATACACACAAAGATACCTTTTGGATTCGTATGGAGAAAAGTATTCTTACCTCACACTCCTGAGAAAGGGACACAGAAGCGATGCTGCTCCTCAAAGTGATAGTAGAAGAGAGAAATTGAGTTAGCAGAATACCGTGGTTCTGCCACCCATCAAGGAGCAGGAAAGGCCAGGGATTGAGAGGATGGGACTGAAAGAAATAAGCCTAAGACAGAAGGGGAAAAAAAAAATATCTATTGGCGTAAAGAAAGGAGCATAGTGCTAGAAACGGGAAGACTGGAAGTTGCAGCAGCAATGGGACCAAGAGTGTTAATCAGCAGCAGGATCAAAGAAGGGGATTGATACCAGGTTTGGCCAGTGACCAAAGCAACAAAAGTTTCTACCTGTCCTACAACTCAGTTTAGACCCCTGAAAAATCTTGACCCCCTTGATCTCCTCATTGCTCTGGGGTGGAAGCCAGGGGCACTTGGCAGAGCAGAAAGGTTCTGGGCTTATTCCTAGCCTGAATACATTGTTGCTGCCTGTATGTTCCTGTCATTGTGCTGAGAAAGTCATGACCCTTGTCCTCTTCTCACAGTTGGTGGCGGAGACCAACTAGCCTCTGAGACTGTTACTTAGCTTGAAACATAAGTCAGGAATACAAAGTGACAATGTGATGATTTTGAGTAAAAGTGCTAAGGAAAAGTAGCCCTGAACTTTTTTTTAGCATATGATAAGGATGTCTGGATTATTTCCAAGCCATGAATAATTTTTTTCAAGACATTCAAACTTGCATGAAAACCTCCATATTATTTACACCATAGTTCACTACATCCCACAACATTTGCAGAAAATAATTTAGCTTCTTTGTGATCCTTTTTTTGTGTAAGTTTTAATGCCTGACATTTGTAAAAGAGCTTAAGTAACTTAAACCCATTTGTACAGCACAAGGTAACTCAGTGACAGAGATACTCTAATGAGTTCTGGTACTTCTACAAGCCAGGGGACAGTGTTGAACAGAGACATATCTTTGTTCCTAACCAGCACATTTCCACACTACACTAAAAAATCCTACCACACAACCACACTCAAAGAGTTCTGCTCTTCACATTTTACATCTTGCAATGCATCAATATGTCATTAGAATCCAGTTGCCTAATGTCATTAATGTTTAGTTAAATTAGAAGCATTAGATGCATCAGTTGATACTCACATATCAGTAGTTACAATTCACAAAAATCTAGAGATGGACTTGTATGATTTAGGCGCCTTTGAAAAGGTTATCCTGAGAGTCCTCTTTATGGAAATCATAGCAGAAAATTTTAAATGGATATATTTGAAATACCAGTAGACATGGTTGAAATAGTTTTCCATGGTTCATAAGGAATTTGCTGAACATGGAAGAACTTTCTGCATACTCTTGTTCCACTGGCAAGCTGGAAGCCCCTTTTACCTTTTGTCTCTGCTGCTTATGAGATTTATGATGTGAGAACAGATTCCATGGAAAGGAATTACAGGGTAAAGACAGGTAGGGCAGAGTTGCCTAATAAATGTGATTTATAATAGGCCTTTGTGACTCAGCACATCAGCTTGTTATGTGATAAATATTACACATGTAGTCCAGTATATTCATCCTCCTCTAGCTGTGCAGAAAACGAATTTTAGAGCAACTTTTCAGCAGGCTGGTATCAGGTCTGCACTGGAAATCAGTTCCCAAGAATCCATTAGCATTCCAAGTCCCTGAGCAGCAGGGCAATTCTCAGTCTCCCCGTGAAACACATCACAAGTGATTTAACGTTAACACTAAGAGGTTTTGTTGTGGCTAAGCAGCTCCATGAATGCTGTGTCACCTACCTCACTGCCCCCAAATGATTTAAACAAGACTCCTCTGTTTGATCTGTAACCAAGCAGGTCTGCTTGTAATTTGACCTGCTAAATGATTATGCTCAGCCTTCTGTTTTTGCTGCAGACAAGCAAGTTGCAGGATTTCGCATTTTACCTCTTTCTCACCCAGTCTTCTCTCTGGGCTCTGACCAGACATGACTCAAATGCCTGGCTTCTGTGACTATAACATTGAGGTGACAGTAGCATTTACATCGGAAAATCAGAATTGCCAATGTGAGCTCATGGAGGACTCTATGTGCATGCAAAGAGTAGTGATACTACCACAGTCAGGGGGGTATTTACTACTGCTTTTTCTCTTTTGCTGTAACACTGCTAGAGTTTCAGAAATAATGAAACAATCCTTTATTCCTTGCAGATACAGGGCCTTGCAAATAACTTGGAGGAAGATGATGAGGCATTAAGTATCAATTTTCTATTTTTTCCATCACAGGCTGTGACAAAAACTAAAATAAACATTAAATGCTAACAGACGTTAGCAGCACCCAAGTCAAATGACAGGACTGAGCAGCCTTTGTCTAAACAAGGTCTGTATTAGTGGGTGTTCATTCTCTTCACTCAAGTTGTTCAATGCTGGCACTCAGAGTTTCTCAGAGCACAAAGGCTCAGGAAGACTTCTGTTGCGATCTGACAGGCATCATATTCTCCTGTAACAGAAAGACAGCGAGTGGTGTTAGGATAAAAGCAAGTATTACATAGATGCCTATTATATTAAGCACCAAACTCTGATGATTATAAGCTGCCTAGAGAAACGCAGTATCTCAGCTTTCTTTAGGAAAGACAAAAGTTTTAATCAAAGTTGTTATAAAAAAGCTTGATAATGTATCCTAAGATTGGTGAATGGTTAGCTGTTTTAAAACAAATAACATTCAACGAACTGACCATTCGTTCCAGTCATTAGCTGGGAGACCTGCCACCACCTCACCAGCAGCAGACTCAGCATACAGATCGCAATGCAGACTCACCTCCCTCCTAAACTGTAGTCCACTCCTCTGGAGTCACTCCCACAATGACTCCTGGGGCACCCTAATGCCACCTGATCAGAGACATTTCAGAGTAAATAGTCTCTGCTCAAAGGCACCATCCGTTTGGCTCTTACTCTACCATATACATGTACATGAGGCCAACTTTATGTGGAAAAAAAAAACAGTGGAGTGGTAATATAGGTCTCTGTGACAATTAATTTGTTATGCTGTTCCAAAGTGTGCCTGTGTTAGATAATGTTGTACCATGTGACTGCATGGTGAGTTCAGATTTGGATCTTGAAAGGTTTTTTTCCCTGAGACGGTGTGTTTTCATGTACTCAGGTTACTTCATGGATTCCTACATTTTAGGAGCTGATTTAAGCAATCTGAATTCTTGCAGTGCAAAAGCTGAACTTGATGCTGTGAATAAATTCGGTGTGAGCACTTTAAAGTGAGATATCTAGTCATGGTCTAAAGATGTCACATGAAGGGAAATTCACTACCCTTGGTATGCTGTTCCTGTGGTTAAGTTTCTTATTAACAAAAAGTGAGATTACTGTTCCAGCATCGGCTTGCACATATTAGCCATAGAAATTATTTTGTCTGTTGGATTAAACTCATATTTTTCTACGTACGTAATTAGAGAATGTTTGATTCATTTAACTTTCTCTTCAACAAATTAATTCACTTGAGCTCCTTAAATGCCTTGCTATGATAAATATTCTTCCTCTAACATCTTCCTGATGTTAGAGAGAAAATGTGTGTGTGTGTATATATATATATAATATATATAGAAAATATTTAATCATATATCACCAGAGATAGGGAGACAATGGGCAGTGGAAGGTCAAATAGATAGTTCTATTCTATTTCTTTCCATTCTACATTGCGATTAGTAATGTTAAGTAGCTTGCACAGGATCCATGTCCTTTCTTCTTCTTCTATGACCTTAGTCCATCTTGTCTGAAAGAATACCATTGATCAATGCGTCTGAAGTTCCTCTTGTCAGATCATAAGAACAGAGGATGCTTTGATATGCAAGAACTTCAGAATGCCTCTTCATTTCAGTTAGCATTTTCAGACAAATTTTAGGTAGAACAGGAAGAAGCAGTAAGCAAACAGACTGTTGTGATTTCAGCAAGATGACTCCTAACCATGTTTAAGTGTTGAAATAGAGTATGTCTGCTCTCATTTAAAATGAAAAGTGTAGATTTGATTCTTCCTTTACCTTCTAACAATCCTGTAGAGATCTGGAGGAACAGGTAGCTTCTTCATTCTTCATTTGTTAAGGATGTTTCTCTGTGTCTGTGTTGATTAATAAAGCTCACACTGATAAGAAAGTCTTCTGTGACACAAAGTGGTTACAGGGGAATTTTTAAAGAACCTTTCTCATATGCCTAATTTCTTAGTTATCGTCTTGTCTTCTGCCATTTTCAGCCAATCTGCTGTAGCTAGCTCACTCAATGAAAGAGTGCATCTTAATTTGCCAAAAGTAATTCAAATAATTCATCACACTGGAAAATGCACGCAGCCTGTGTACAACTGAAGTACATCCTGTAGGTGAGGATATTATGATTTTTGAATTATGTATATTCACTGTTTGCAGTGTGTTCAAAGAAATTTACAAATTTAATGTTCAGATTGCTTGAACTTCTGACAAACTTATGTTCTCCATCTGATAGAATCAGACAAATGAACAATAAAATTGCAACTGGTCAGCTGTGGCGCTTTATGAAGCATGGTGCTTTTGTTTCCTATTTTACTTTCTTTGGTTGTGGTTTTGTTTGAATTTGTATTTTTGCTCTGCTGACCCACCACCATAACTACTGCAAGTCCATTGATATTCCCTGTAGCTTGCAGCCTGCATTCTTTGAACCTCGTAGGAGTTCTGCTGCTGATAGCAGAAGATGAAGAACTGGTTAGTAAAAAAAACTCTGATCCAACAAATTCTTGAAGAAAATCTTACGTTCCAAAACCTGAGACATATATATGTTTAAATTACTCTGTAATTTAATCAGAGAAACCGTGTAAAAGGTAGAAAACTTTGGACTGTCATCAACTCCAGTAGGCCCAGTACTATGGAAACAGAGGTTCTTACCAGACCAGGAAGAAAACACTGGTACTTCTGGATTATTTCTGGTCTCTGACAGGTCAATCCTTCTCATTTGCTTATCAATAAACAGAATTTATATTTTCCAGTTCTTAGGCTGAGTTTTGGGTCACTTCACTCTGTAATCAGAGCTTTTTAGTAGATATTGCCTAGATTAAATACCTTCATTATTTCCCTCCAGAAGCTGGTGAACAGCTATGGATACAATGACTGAACAGACCCAAGCAACGTTTATGTTACTGCTAGAGTTAAAGCAATTAGAGAAAATAGAGAACCACCATATGTGTACTGTAAACTTATCCCCAGACCTATGATCCTGTGACTGTAACCTGTGGAGATGTAACTTCATTAGAAACCATCAGCAGGTCTCCGTATGCTAATCTGGTTGCTTGTTCAGTCCTGCTCCCTCTCTTTAAAATTGCAACATCTCCTTTGGACTACTAATTTTGTGTGTACAGAATCACAGAATCACAGAATCAACCAGGTTGGAAGAGACCTCAGGGATCATCGAGTCCAACCGCTGCCCCTACACCACCCTGTCAACTAGACCATGGCACTAAGTGCCTTGTCCAGTCTTTTCTTAAACGCATCCAGAGATGGTGACTCCACCACCTCCCTGGCCAGCCCATTCCAATGTCTAATAAACCTTTCTGTAAAGAAATTCATCCTAATGTCTAACCTGAACCTCCCCTGGTGAAGCTTGAGGCTATGCCCTCTTGTCCTATCGCTAGTTGCCCGGGAGAAGAGGCCAACTCCCACTTCACTACAACCTCCCTTCAGGTAGGTGTAGACTGCAATAAGGTCACCTCGGAGCCTCCTCTTCTCCAGGCTAAACAACCCCAGCTCCCTCAGCCGTTCCTCGTAGGTCAGACCCTCCAGACCCTTCACCAGCTTGGTCACCCTCCTCTGGACTCGCTCCAACACCTCAACATCTTTCTTGAAGTGCGGGGCCCAGAAATGGACACAGTACTCAAGATGCGGCCTCACCAGTGCCGAGTAGAGAGGGACAATCACTTCCCTAAACCGGCTGGCTACACTATTCCTAAGAGAGGCCAGGATGCCATTGGCCTTCTTGGCCACCTGGGCACACTGCTGGCTCATGTTTAGCCGGCTGTCGATCAACACCACCAGGTCTCTTTCCACCGGGCCGCTTTCTAACCACTCTTCCCCTAGCCTGTAGAGCTGCATGGGGTTGTTGTGGCTGAAGTGTAAGACCCGGCACTTGTTCTTGTTGAACCTCATGCCGTTGGTCTCAGCCCATCTATCTAACCTGTCCAAATCCCTCTGTAGGGCCTTCCTACCCTCCAGCAGATCCACACTCCCACCCAGCTTGGTGTCATCTGCAAATTTGCTGAGGGTGCACTCAATCCCTATGTCTAGATCATCTATAAAGATATTGAACAGCACCGGCCCCAGAACTGAGCCCTGGGGAACACCGCTAGTGACCGGCCGCCAGCTGGACTTTGCCCCATTCACCACCACTCTCTGGGCTCGGCCATCCAACCAGTTTTTAACCCATTTAAGAGTCCACCCATCCAAGCCCCGGGCAGCCAGTTTGTCTAGGAGGATGCTGTGGGAGACAGTGTTAAATGCCTTACTGAAGTCTAGATAGACTACATCCACAGCCCTGCCCTCATCTACTAAGTGGGTCACTTTGTCATAGAAGGAGACCAGGTTGGTCGAGCAGGACCTGCCTTTCGTGAATCCATGTTGGCTGGCCCCGATTTGTTCTATAGCAGACATACTAAATATTTGTTGGCACACAAATTCTCTGTTGTCTGGCATTTTCTTTCCAGTTTCTTTTTCCTTAATGGTCATATTAAACAATGTTCAGTTTGTCTAACTAAGCAATACAAGTCTAAACACCAGTATGGATTTTTTTTGGCTCTTTCATAGGCAAAATGGAAATGATTTCCTGATACTATTTTATTATTCATTTACATCTGTTTAGTCTAAGCAAGAATTCCAACACATGACTAAGACAACAGAAAACACCACACTGGCTTTAAAATCTGTTTATTTAATCCTAAGAACTAGTTTCAGATGTATGAAAGAGCAGAATTTCATAGGAAATGTATCTGGGATAATTTTTCCACATTGTCTTTTCTTATTCTGACCTTTAGGAAGTCTATGTTGTTCAGGTTTTGATATTAATGTAATATTGGTTTTATCATTAAAGAAGGACGATTATTTAAAATTAATAATACTTCTGTCTTTTGTAGGAGGCTGAGGGAATGGGAGTACTGAAATTTAAATAAATATCACAATTTCTTTCTAAAGGTCCATATAGTTGATTTTTTTTCATGCCGAGGCTAAAAATATTTCAAACGCTTTTATGTTCTTGTATGGTTTACATCAGAATGAAAATGTATGGCACCAGTATTTTCCACTTAATTAATCAGAGTGCAGTCTAATTTACATCTTTGATGATTTAGAAAAGAAATTGATTTTAGGTTCATGACTGGATAAACAATTACATCAAGCGAAGGATGTGGAGATGAGACAGAAGAAATATTTCTATGGAACAGTCCTAGCATAATTGGATATGAGATTTCTAACTCTCGCATGCAAGCTTGCCTATTGTGATAAAAATAACATGAATATTTAGGAACATAGAAGGGAAAAGGAACGGTTCAGTCCCTTTCAATGGCTGGAAACTATACAGTATATGTGTACTTTCAAAAAATCCTCAGAACATCTATATTACACACTGAAGACCGCAAAACTTTTCCTGGTAACCCATAATGAACATTAAATTTGTAATAAACCCCCAAAGCTTCAATTAAAATGTGCTGCAGGAAGAGAAAAGGAGAGAATAATCAGCCATGTTCTGCATTCTACACTTGCAAGGAATTTCTTAAGTAATTAAAATATTTACATGTTATTTTCTCCACTGATTTTGATTGATACTGTGCCAAAATCTCTTTCAAATTTGTTTTATGCTGAGATTATTAGAGTTCCAGCATGGATGGATAAGAAGGACTGTAATTTGATGTAGTGCCTGTTTTTTAGCAAGTGTTATTATGCTCCATAATCTGGAAGGACGTAGAGAAATGCAGGTCAACTTTGCATCTGTGTTTACATTTTCAATTGTTATGTTTTAGCCCAACAAGTGTTTAGGCATCTGCTTAAGATTGTATATTACATTTTTGTTCTAATCATAGTCATAGAATGTAATTATAATCATATTTATCATCTTATTCATAATTTTGTTCTGTATGTGTTTGTATTAGAAAAAAGTTTTAACCACTTTTCTTTGAATGGGTTTTCATATTTTTGGCATTTTATGGTCACTAGTAATTTAAGTCTACATTTAGCTGTTTGTTGAAAACTAATGGTTTCGTTTCACTTATACAAATCTATTTCTGGCAAAAATAAATTATCATGCCTTTAATTAGGAGAAGTCTTATTGACGACAGTGAATATCAGTCTTTCTACTGATTTGATGTCTTCTTTACAAGTTATCCAATTGTCAAAAAATCAAGGCTGAGCACAATTATTTTTTAGTTTGGTTACAGCAATTTAACAGGAGTAAATCCTCACATCCCAGTAGTATACTTTTACTGAACCATAGGGTTTGATTAACTAAAGAAATAACTTCTTCAAAACACATAGAACTGATTTTGTGAAGAGGTAGACATGATATTACAAGAGGAAGCAACAGCAATTCCAGAAAGGAAATGAAAAAATTAAAATAAATATATATGGTTTTGAATGCATTGCTTATTCAAATAAGAGCTACAATTGATAAAGTTCAGATTTTCTCTTTTTCATCTCTATAGAAAAAAAGAACTTTTAAGATCTGATGCTGATCAAATCACAAGCCATTTTGATCGTTATTTTCTCTGTTTTCTTGATTTAAGATTTTGCCTCCATTTAGCCCGCATCCAGGACTAAACAATAACCAGTTGTTCTATCACCCAATGACCCCTCCCCAGCTGAGAAAGGGAATCTGGAAAAGGAAAGGAGACCCGTGGGTGGAAATGGAAACAGAATTAGTAAAATAAGAAAACCAATATCAATACTAATGCTAATACAAAATACACACAGTTATACTCAGCCCATATAGTGGTTGTGAGCTGTGCACTGCCAGCACTAAGTGCCAGATATCAAACACTGTGAGCACCACAGCTCCAGCAAAAGCACGATGGTCACAATGAACGGGAGAGCAGGCCTCGGGAGCAGAAAGATGGGTGACACCCTCCAGGGATGGCGAGCACCGAGAAGAGAGAGGGGCCGTCCCCAGCAAACTTTTGAATCTATAGTGAGCGTGACGTTTATGGTATAGAATACTGGCATTAGCCAGCCTGGGTCAGCTGCCCTGGCTTTCGCTCCTCCTAGAGTTAACACCTGGCTAACTCGAAACTGCTAACAGCCTTTATCTCTGTGGGGACCCGCATACCATGTCTGGCCACAAACTAAAAAAAAGTGTCTTAACAACTTTGTTCCCACTGTATCAGATGCTGCAGGCTTCTCAAAAGTGCAGCTTTTCTGAACAGAAAGTTGATGCTATGATTCTATCCCAGAGAAACCAGGACAGATTTTTCACTTTCTCTGATGCTTTTCAGCTAATGTAACTAACCAATAGTGTTTGGCAAGTTATAGATTTTGAAGAAGCTGAAGAAATAATATAATTTATCTTATTAACGAAATCTGTGAGAAATACTCAGTGTTTAATGATTCCCGTACATTTTGTTGTAATTTAAAACTGAAAAGCATCGGATGAGTAGTGACTACATTTTTTATCTCTTTACCATATTTTTCTTTCTAATATCTCCATATTTAGTTTTCCATAAATCAATAAAGTGCATCAATAAATGCACTTATAGAACCTTAAAAAAGCTGAGATTTTTTTGTCTGCAGGCAGAAGTGATAGGGCAAGACAGAAGTGGTGAAGCACTGCTTACAGAAGTCGAACACATCAAAAAGAAAGTCTGTCTCTGTGATGCATATAACACTTTTTGGTTAAGATTGCACACCTGTAGTTGCATTGCCATCTCTCAAAAACGTATGTCTTAATTTCATGTTTTAGTAACCTTAGTTGCCTAAGTATTCATAGACATGACATGCTAGCTGCGCTGATTACATTTGCAGATGTTCATCTTCTTGAAGGATATTTTCTATGAAGACTAGAAATCATGTTTAACCCTTTCATCTATCACTGTTTTTTTTTCACAGTTAGTGTTTTACTAAACTTGGTTTTGATTAGCTTTATTCTCGAGTGGCTGCAAAAAAATAAATTGCAAGCAGTTACCTTTTCTCCCAAAGATATTATCCAGCAATATTCTTTACGGCTCTGTCTAGCCTATTGCCTTATTTAAAAGGTGGGCTGCTGAAGAAGATCGGTTAGGAGACTGGATTGTAGAGTATTTAGCACATTGTTGACACCCAGCTGTGTGTCTCCAGATAATCTGAACTAACAGTTTGACTTTGGAGGTGAAATCACGTCAATGAAAATCATTCGCCATTTCTTCCGCAGGCCACATATAGCTGCAAAAAATAAGCTGAAATGTTGCACATGGGAGACTATCATAAGATTATTTCTTTCATAAAAATACAATAATTATACTGTTTTAGGAAATTGCACAAGAAGTATAATTACAAATAGGAAAAAATCCCAAATGAACGAAACACAAAACCCAATCAGGGCTTAATGGATACTGAACCAAAAATCTCTTTCAAATTTGTAAATGAGTAAAGTCTTTGCTCTGAGCTTATAAATTATATATTTGACACAGATAATAGTCTTTAGGGTCCATGCAGGAGTGTGGTTGGCCTGAATATTTAATTCCCTTGTAACTCAATTGAGCAGAAGGCTACATCAAAAAAAAGATAAATTTTTCCTCCAGTCACTGCACAGAGTGCTTTTACTGTGCCACACGTGGACTCATTAATTAATGACATATTTCATAGTGTCCTTTAGTCCTCTGCTGTGACAGTTATCCTGTTGAGTTATGGTTCTCAGCTACCAGGGGATGGCAACTGGAGGCCTCTGCCAGGATGTGAGCCTACACTGTCTTGAAAAATAGTGAAGCTTCCCTGCACAGGTACATCATCTGGAAAAGTTAAGCTGTTAATAATTTATCAACTGTGAATTGGAATGAAAGCATATTTATTATCCTTAATATGATTTTGTCATTCTTTTCCCTAAATATTTGCACAATGCTCTGTAGCTACAAAGGGTTTGTTAGGAGATTGGCTTTCTGTCATTGTCTGTGCCCACAATCAGTCCTCAGAAAGTTGACTTGGGAGCTCACTTGTTCAGTCAGGCAAGCCTGTCTTTGCTGCCTCTGGTGCTTTTACAGGACAGTGAAATCATAAACCTATCATTTGAGATAAGGACTTGAAAAATACAGTTTCATTACCTTTCAGATATTTCAGCTACAAGTGATCCCATTAATTTCCTTGCACTAAAAGACACAGCACATATTAAAGCAGTTTTATTTGATTGGGTAGTCTCTTGAGTAGTGGGCTCTGAAATAGGTATAGGTCAGGTACTCCAGGTAAAATAACAAAGCTCTGTTATACTGTTGCACTAGTAAGACTCATCGAAGTTACTGATGGTTTATGAACACTATTGAACCAAGCCTTTAATAAAGGTGCTGTTGCAGTACTTCAGGTCTGATCCATAAAGGTCTTTCCTTCTTCAGAAAAGGATTTAGGAAGTGCACCTAAAATGTATTTCTCTTGTCTGTAAACCTTAAAGCTCTAAGACAAGAGAGTATGGTAATTTATGGCTCTATTTTGTAATGCTGTACATAGGAGATAGGATTTATAGCAAATCTTAGAACTGAGTATGAACTTAGATTTAGAAAGCCAAATATAACTGTTGCTGCTGTCTGGAGCATCACCAAGCACAAAGCTAAGGACCTGACTAGAATTTGAGCTGTTACTCATTAACGTATTGTTCCCTCTGCTGATTCTACCTATGGTGATAAATGACTCATAACATCACAAGTTTGCACTGTACTCTGCAAGGATTTTGGCAGAGGCATTTTTTGAAGTATGCAGTAAATTATACCCCCCCTCACTTCCCACTTCATGATAGGTGGAAAGGGAAGATATTGTTTTACTTCTGTAATATATGGGAAGATATTTTTTCACTTCTCTAATATACTATTAATCTTAAAAAAAATGTTTCCTCTGGTTTAGGTCTGTTATCCAGCTCCACACAGAATTTTTTTAACAGATATTTTCATTGTGTATGGTAGTTTTGCATTTGGTGGATAGACAATCTTCAAACAATTCCCAGAAGGGAGAAATTGATTATTTCAGAGTGTATCAAACAGAGATGATTTAAAGAAAGTTTTTTGGGGTCCTTTTTGTAGAACAGTCTGCCAAAAGAATGTCACAGTATCATGAAGTGCTGATGGCACTATGGTTAGTGTCAGTGGCATTCAGTTATATCCATTGTGATGAAAATCACAAAATCATAGAATCATAGAACAGTTTGGGTTGGAAGGGACCTTAAAGATCTTCTAGTTCCAGCCCCCCTGCCATGGGCAGGAACACCTTTCCACTAGACCAGGTTGCTCAGAGCCCCATCCCAGAAAAGAGATATGACTGTTATGTCACCACCTCTACTGAGCTGAATTTTGAAGTTCCTTGCTTTAGAAGCAATCTTCTTTCCCCTCCACTTTGCTATTGGTGTTCCAATATCTAGCTCACTCTGCCACTCCCGTGAACAGGCTTGGGGTATGCAAGAAGCTGGGGGCGGGGGGGAGACACAGCCAGGACAGCCGACCTAAGATGACCAAGGGGATATGCCTTACCATATGACATCATGCTCAGCAAGAAAAGCTGCGGAAAAGGAGAAGAATGGAGAGATGTTCAAGGTTATGGTTTGTCTTCCCAAATAATGGTTATGCATGATGGAGGCCTGCTTTCCAGGAAGCAGTGAAATATCTGCCTGTTGATGGGAAATAGTGAATTAATTCCTTATGTTGCTTTACTTGTGTGTGCAGATTTTCTTTACCTATTAAACTCTGTTTATATCAACTCATGAGTTTTCAGCTTTTGCTCTTCTGACTCTCCCTCTTACCTCATTGAGGAGCATGTGAGCCAGTAACTGGGTAGGGGCTTAGCTGCTGGTCAGGGTCAGCTCACCACGTGAGGATTTTGTTTGTTTGTTTGTTTGTTTGTTTGTTAATTCACTTGCAGAAGGTACTCAACAAAGGTTTAATTGTTTTTTTACCTTTCAGCTTCAAGAAATGAAAATACTTATTCTAACGCAACATCACTACAAACCTTTCTGACATTGGCACTCAGCCAGGCACTGCATAGAACACACTGAGAAATTCAGCCACTTTCAGATATTGGTTCGCAGGTGACCACACACTGAATTACAGAAACAACAGATCAAACACCCTCAGTGGATCAGCTGTAGTTTGTGTAAGATTCCTATTGTTTCTTTTAGTGCTGTTTTGTACAAGTTTTTATGAGAGAACATTAACAATGGATAAAGAGATTCTTATTGAGAGTGTCCCTGAGGGTGACTGACATAGGCACAAAGAAAGTGATCCTCTATAATAATTTTAAACAGACTTTATTAATTTACTTTAAGCATAATGCAGTATTTCATTTAGGTCCTATATTAAGACATCACACACAACCGAAGTAAAATTTCCTCCAGCTGCTTGAGTCTCATTACACTTATGGACAATTTAGAAAAGAATATCTTTATCTATATGAATACTGTGAATTCTTTAGCTTTATATACAAATACCTTTTTTCTTTTTTCCCAAGACTGGAAGTATTCTCCCCTGACAAACTAGTCAGTTAGCACTTGACCAATACGTATATAAAAATGCAATTTTACGAAGTCATACTTTATGCTAGCCTTACAACTCTTAGCTAACCTAGCCTTAAGGAAGATTGGAAAGAGAAGAAATCAACACATAAAAGACAGTGTTACATATCGAACTACAGTCTGACTACCCTACTCTGTGAAGAAAGAACTTTGATTATCTAAGTCTCCACAGTGAATTACACCTGCTTTTTCCATAATGGCACAAGAAAAAACCTCACCAAAAAAACAAAACCACCTCATATCAGAGCAGTAAAGCAAAAATCTATTTTCATGACATTGTGTTCATAATTCAGAGAAGAGGGACGATCTAGCAAAACTGGTTTTGTATCCAGATTAAGTAATTGTACCCAGATTAAGTACTGTTTCTAGCTTGGGCTCCTAACTGCTACCTCTCTTCAGTGACTACACAGAATATATAGGCTTAGTGCTTCACCACCTGTGTTAGGCATCTGAAGTTAACATGAACCTCTTTTTGAACCCATTTACATTCTTCCTAGAACTGCATTCCTTGAGTACATCTCCCACCTTTTATCTCCCTCTACCATCATATCACTTCCATATTTTAGCTTTCAAAGGAGCACTGTACACAAAGTGGTGTTTCATAGTCAGTAGATACATTAAAATGACTTCTAGCAGACATGACAAGAAATCAGTGAAATCCTGGACTTTAAGCAGTAAATTCTGTGGTCGATCTCATTTGATCTTTGTAAAATCCATGACTGGCTTGTGGTCTAGCCAGCAAGAATAGAGGAGATATATAAGTATAATCCTCCTGGATATTCACAGAAGTCGATATCAGAACAGTGGTACCGATGTTTCTTTAATACAGAAGCATATAGGGAGAATATCACCTGTTTTGCTTTGTCTTTTATTTATGTTGGGATACATACATCTGCTTGGAACAGCTTCTGTTCCATTATGCACTCATAAGACAACTCTGGATTGCTAGTTATATGATGACCAAGTTTAACAGTTATTGTTTCTATCTCAAAGGCCTTGACTGTGTACTGCCTACCTTTGATATTCTGATCTGAGCAATCCTGACTCAGAAATTCCTGACACATCATGATAGCATACAAGCCATGGAAGGTAAAACATCACTTTCTGTGATGATTAGCAGGAGTAGATACAAGATGTACAAAGTACAAACAAAAAGATAGAAATGATCAAAAGTAATATTTTAATTTTTGGAGAAATGTAGCATTTGTTGTTATAATTCACTAGAAACTGTATGCTTGTTATGGTGAAGGTCTAAATAAATGAGTTTCATACACGATTTGTACTTTCTGTGGTACAACAAACCGTCTATTCAATGTGATAGCCAGTCTGTTATTGTTAAATACTTCACCTTGCAACCTCTTCCTGCCCAGAGCATGTCATTTCTCTTCAGAGAAATTTTTCCTCAAATTTAAACTCCACTGTTGTCTCCCTACAACTAAGAGCTCAGAAGAATTAATCAGCACATTACATTCAATTAACTGTGTTTTTCAGGTGTTGTGGTTTTGTGGTAATTTAACTTCCACTTGTCTCAGTGCACACCATTTGACTGAAATTGCTTGGATATTTTTTATTGTGTCATTTCTAGTACTGTGTGCGGCCCTTCAGAGCTATACCTTCAGTAGGAGGACTTTGAAGACAAAGTAAAGATGCATGCATTGGACTTTTTTTCAATAAAATTTATGTTAATAAGAAAATTTCAGTCTACTTTGGACTTTCATTGGACTTTGTAATCTCATAGTTTAAAGACTGATTTTCTTAGTGCCTGGCTGTATATTTTTAATCAAAAGTATTGTGAAACAAGAAAGCTAAAAATGTGGAGTTTGCAGCTACCATACGTGCTGTGTTTATAATTTTAAAATATATAATCTGCATAAAGTGTGATTTTGCATTTTTATTGTGTCCTTTTTAGTACTGACTCAAAACAGAAAAGCAAAAAATTCTTAAATTGAAAAGAATTAGAGTTTTTATCAACATTGAAAAGATGATTGAAACTTTTACTTTTTGAAGGATACGATTTTATTTCAGACTTGTCTTTTTTGTTAGAATTCCAAATCAGTTTGTCAATTAACAATCTATTTATTTTCTAATTAAGTCTATTGATCTCATTGGGCATTCAGTGAGATAATGTCAGAATATCCCAGATGGGTAAGGAAAAAAATATAGAACCCTTAGGCAGAATCCAGGGAGAAAATGTTGAAAATTTGAATAATTCTGATATAATTATAGTTTATATTTTAAAACTCCAAGCCTTTTTCACACTTTACCATCTTTATACTTTGAATATTAAAGAGGAAAAGAAAAATTAGCAGTCCTTCAAAATGTTTGTTTCACTGTTTTGCACTGTTTTTTCAGTGTTTTCTGCACTGAACTACAGGCTTTTATCAGTGTTGACTATGATAACACTTTATCTAAAATTCTGGTTCAAGGCATGTTTCAGAAGTGAGGTTGGCAGAAGTTGTAAATGTTGTCTGTGTACCTTCATGTTAATCTGGTCTTTATTAAAAAAGAAAACTAAAAGAGGCATAGTTGTTGAGTAATTAAAATGATACAAAGTGACTTATCTACATTAATTCTTCATGTTATTGAAAAATGCCTGCAACACTTATCTAAATATCGTGCAGAATATAAGAATTACGGTTTCATAATAGAAGCATCTTTTCAAAGCTATAAAGAGTTTTTAATACTTCTATTGTAACAAATGGTAAAAGCCAAACAAGTGTAACAACAACAACCACAACAAGTTATTGAACCACTAATGTAACCTTATATATTTGAAAATTTTAAGCATATCAATCAGCTGTGTGTTTATTTTGGAAGACTGAATGGAGCCTGAACCATAGAAGGTTTTAGGACTTTCAAACATCTAAGTGTATGTTCCTCTATCCAGCTCCCCTCCTTTCTTCTCCCCTTTTGGTATTTAAAAAAAAAAAATTAAAAATCTATAATTTTCTGTAACAAATCTTACCTGTACATGTACCTACAAAGCAGTGTAGTCACTGCAGAAAGTCAACCTCCTCCAACAAAACCACCAAAACCCAGCACCAAAGCCTCTGCTTCTGAACTGTAAGAAAAGTATAACATTTCTTCCAAATGTACTTAAGTCTTCTTGGGGGGAAAAAAGAAAAAAAGGAAAAAAAAAAGGTATGAAAAGAAATTGACAAATATATGTCTGGCACATTCAAATGTATAAGTAGGCTGAATACACTCAGCCTACTTCCTTTCTAAAATTATGTTTTTTATTAAAGGACTTCATATTGTATATCTTTATCATATAATTTAGATGTTTAAATTAAAAATGTAGACATTAAATCAGTTAAGGCCTAGGTTCTATTAACATTGTTTCCATATACAGGTATTGTTTTTCTACAAGCAGTTATTTTCTAGAAGATTTATCTCTGAGCAAAGAGTTAAAGTGAAAAGAATCTAAATACTTATGAAGCACTGGAATCAGCTGTCTCTCGTTCCTTTTGCCTTAATTTCATTTTGTTTGTTTTCAGAAACACTGGATTTCCAGATGTCTGGCTTCTGCTGCTTAATTTTAATTTATTAGAAAAGATTTAATTAAGATTTATAGAAACATATTCTGGAGAATGAGACATGAATACATTCAGTGAGAAGAAAGATATTTGCTTTAAATACGGTATAAATATCAACTTCTGTCAGTTACAATGGTTACTTAAATTAAGCTTAATATGTATCTTTCATTAAATACTTGAGAGAGAATCTATAAACCAGAGTTTATACACAGGAGATTGAAGACAGAGGTTTCTGCACAATTTGTTAGTCCTTAACTTCATAGGAATGCTTGTGTTTTGCTCATTACTGTATTACTGAATGAAGTTTAAAACCTACTGAGACGAGGTTTTAGCTGCTACTATGCTTGATTCTTTGCTTGATGTGCCTCTTCATAGTGCCGATTTAAATGTAGTACCTGCTAAATGGGATACCTTTGACATGCTCAGCAGACAAGGATGCGAACATTTCGTAGAACTATTCTGTTTCTGTCCCATTGTTCCCACCTCTCACTGAAAGAATGTCAGTGCTATTCCTATTAAAAATCAGTCAGAATTAATGTCAGTACAGTTGGTTTGAGCATCAAAGTGTAAAAATCTGGAATGCACATTTGAGAACATGAGATTCCCAAATGTTTCTGTTGTATCTGTGGCTTGTTTTCCACATGAGACCAGGTACTAAGATGAAAATCTGTAAGAATTGGTGTAAAACATAATATTCTAATATTTGTTCTCTAATTATGCATTGATTATAAAATTAAGCTTTTAAAACAGAAAAACGTGGGAAATTTTTGAGGTGGAAATGTTTTCTCACCAGTCTGAGGGTTTTTGTAGGATTTCATAACTCTAATTTAACCTTAATGAATTTTATTAAACTTGTAACTGAAATATCATACCATATTTAAGGTTTTTTCTGTACAATCATGCAGTTCCACCCCCTACTTTCATCACCGAAATAAATAGATTTTAAGGTTACAACAGGAATATTAAATCAGTCTAGGTATGTGCAAGATCAAAATGGAGGACATAACTCTGTGCTATCCATCATGCTTATTTGAGTGTTATTCTGCATTCTAATTTGACAACTTAATGTTCTTCACAATTGTGTATATATGTATACAATTATACATGTATATTATGCACAGATGTACACAGATCCATTATATTAAAAAATTTATATTTGAAAGGAACAATGTTAGAAACGTTTTGCACAGAGTAAAGTTAACTACATTCATATAAAAATAAATTATCATTGCTGTTACAAAATATATGGTAGAAAGCAGCAAATGCAGTTCTTCCTTGAAATTTCATACTTGTTTTCAACAAGTGAAGCAATGTGTTAGTGTGCAAGATGGCCCTTTCCAACATTTTGAAACACTGGCATAATATTTGTGTTTTGTTTTTTGTTTTTTAAATGTTTTGTGTAGTTGTCTGCACCCAGTGATTTATTATCTAACTTCCAATCTTCAAGAAATTTTCTTATCAAGAAAGAAACATTAGAAGATACTCTCAAAACATGTAACATACATAGAATTTTAAAATCTGAAGTACATAAATGTCATATAAGAAAAGAAAGAACAAAAGTACATTGTCTTAAAGCCAAGGACCATTTGTCTAAGAAAATAACTTGGCAAAAATAGTTATAATTTCCCCCTATCTCTCTTTCTCACACATGTGAGTTTTTTTTGCCATCCATGATAAGAGAAAATGGCAGACCATGAATCCTTTAAATTGGGGCCAAGCTGCAATACCCCTAATGATATTGAATCATGTTATAAATAGTCCCATAAAATCCCATAGTGCCATGAAGGCACCTGAATACCTTGTGAAGGAAAAAGACTTCAGTGTTAGGAAGACAAGCAGGCTTACACGTTTTATAGGACATGTTAAATAATTTACTTGTTTGTGTCCACTTTTGCACGGATTATCAATAAGCAGCTTTTTTTTTTGATCCATTACCTTCTGTCCTACGTAGCATACAGAAACTTAAGTTTTAGAGAAAAATGCATTTGTAAGTCAAACTAAAATATTTTTTTGTAACTTGGAAACATATGTTGATCATTCATTAAGATCTTTTGCAGACAAAGGAGCTAAACATTAACCTTGTCTTTTGGTAAAAACCTTCTTTGAGAAGTTTCCTTTTCTGAAGTGAAGAATACAGAGAAGGGAAAAATTATTGCACAGCGTCTTGTTTGCATGTGGTGATGTATGGGCCTGGTGATGCTTGAACTCAGTACAAAATAATACCTGATTTAGTGACACCTCCAAGAACTTCTAGTTGTAGAAGGATAGGAGCCTGAAAATATGTCTCCAATCACAGTGAGAGAAGGACTTTATACGATTAGAGATTAAGGGATTCAAATATTTTTCTGTCTTGTGTATCATTACATCCTTCTGAACTCAGCTGTCCAGTTCTAGATTTCACACACAATACTCAGTTTCTCAGACATTCACACTGGGAATTTATCCAGAGCCTGCCTAACATCCCTTGCTTAAGTATTCAAATTCATCTTCTAGCGAAAGAAAATCTTCTATTTAGCGCTATGGTGATTATATGAGAAAATATTCAGTGAAAGCTACTTTTAAAAATGCAATACTTTTATTGCACTATGTCATGCTATGATTTTGAAATGCTCTCTGCATTTTACTTACGCTCTTACTTTTCTTTGGAAACCAAGACAAGGTGTGGACACACTAGAATTTCATTTTGATAAAGAATTGGGGTTCAAAAAGGAATTTTTTTCCTGATTTGAGAATTTAGGAGTATTCCCTAATACTGACCTATTTATCATAGTTCATGCTTCATGGAGCTAGTTGCTCCTTCCCCAGGTTCTTCGTCTCTAAATGGCTGACACTTTTGTCTCTGTAATTAACTTAGTTTACAATCGAATATAAGGCATCAGAGAAAGTGCATAGTCTTTTTTGTTCCCTATAGATATGAAAAAACAGAAGGTATCTGTGATCTAGCCCATCTGTAACCAGAAACTTCTGAAACTTTCATGTTACTCTTGTAAATGTGTTTATTGTTTAAATAGAAGTAATTATTTTTCTTCTCCTGCTGGAAGATTCAAATTGAGCCAAATGTCTTTAGCATTCTGCTAGCAGATATAACATTTTAGAATAGTGCGCATACGTTCAATTGTTTTTATAGAGATGGCAGGTAGTAACAGTCAGTTGCTTAAATATGTAGATTCAGCTCCTAGAGGAAGAAAGTCTATCCAGCAGTTTGTTGATTAAATGAGCAAATATTCAATGAAAGCTGTTTTTAAAAATGCAGCCCTTTTATTGCACTGTATCATGCTACGATGGTGAAGTGCTTTTTTCCATTGTTCGGTTGACATTCTGTTGTCTCTAGAACTGTCAAAGTGTAAGTTTTGTCATCACAATGGACCTTTCCTTTCTACTGAGTTTTGTGGAAATCATGCTTGAATACAAGAGGATGGAATGCTTCAATAGGTTACACAAAATATGCTATACAGCTGAATATGTTTTCTCCTTGCTGCAGGGCTGATTAGTGGACTAAAAACGTTCTGCCTTTAATAGCTAATAAATTAGATTCTATAGAAGGACCTAAATGCTTTATATAGCTCTGGGAAAGACCTGCAAATGCTTTCCTGCTGAGCCTGGAGCAGTTCCCCAGCTCTTCTTTGACTTCAAACTGGGGGAAAAGCTGTGCTTTCATTAAGAGCTCTTCTCATACCTGCTTTAAAACAAATGTAAATAATGTATGTAAAAATTTAAAATTTCAGTAGGAAAGTCACCCATCCCACAAAAATACCTTATTCCTAACTCTTCAGAGTTCATTCTTTGTCAATATAAACTGAATCACTTGTTCAGTTCAGACCTACATACTTTGAACACGAAGGATTTTGTGAAGTAACTGCTAAAACCTACCTGCAAAACCTAAACAACATCAGGAACATCTGTGCAGGTTGTCCATTGGAAAGACAGGATGGATCTGGTTTGAAATTTTAGAGTAGACACTCAATCATAGGTAAATAGTTGAAAGACTTGCAATCTTGACAGAAAGAAAGTATCAAGTCTCTTGGAGAGACAGGTAACTTTAAATATCACTCAGGCATTATCAGGTGAGCACTGATTTTATTGAATTCACTGGTTTTAGGATTTCATCTTAATTAAGGTGCCTAATTGTCCCCATATATTGTGTAAAGGGTGACAACATTAAGTGGTAGCTGAGTATGTCTGACTCTATTACCTCTCTTCCCACCTTTTCAAGAGTGACATTTAAACTGTGTTAAAATCCACAGGATCTTTAAATTTATTTAAGCTAAACTAAGATTTTATTGGTTGGTTAAGCATTTATTTTTATTTTTTATTCTTTCCTTTCCTTGATTCTATAAGATTTACCTTTTGAATATTTTTAGGTTTGGTACCTTTCAGCATAGGGACATTTTGCCTTTTGAAGCTTTTGTTTGTTTGACTGATTTTAATGAGGAAGTCTTCTGTGCTTAAAATCTGTAATTCTTTCTGAATAGCAGTTGCATAAGAGCTATGATCTCCTAATTTTCTTCACTTGTCTAGTTTATATCCATCAATTGCCTTGACTACAAAGCTGCTTTTGATAATCCTTCCTACTTCTCTTCTTCAGTTTGTCAAAAGAATAAACTGCCCAATTTCTTGTCTATTTGAGACATGCATGAAAATCTTAAAAAAAAAAAAAAAAAAAAAGCAGCTGTTAGAATTTTTGTTTAATTATTCTGGTATGCATTAAAATACTTATTAACATCCATGTTTATTTCCCAATATATACTACCAATAATGTTGTCCCAGAGTTTTTTCTTTGGTGTATCCATTGCCTATGTGAAAATTGGCTCTTCTATTATTTTTATGTCTTCAGAAAGCAAATTTGCTATGTCATAGACAAGAACTACCTTTCTTCAGGACATGCTTTGTTGCAGTAACAGCAAATTTCACAATCAGGACTTTTTTAGCCCACTGTAAATTTGACTTTGCAGATCATTTTCACGTCTCCAAAGCTGATAAAAGTCATTGTTTCTCATCTAAAAGTCTTCAAATAGTTATTAAATTATGTAAAATTTTAAAGTCTCTCTAGACAGACAGCCTCAAAGATGTAAAGGTTACTGTCTCCCATGTTAGTTTCCCAGTAAACATAAGTAATTTTTGAAAGGTTGTAGAAATCACAGTTCAGACTCTCTGGCGGCTTTTTTGGCAAGGAAAATGATGATTTGGGGTTTTTTCCATAGTCTTGATTATTTAAAATACTGCTGAAATCAGTCATATCTGCTCAGATTTCTCCAACTGAAAGACCCATTTTAACTAGTTTTAAAGTAAATCTTTTGAGAATTATATTCTCTCCTTCCATTCTTACCATTCATTTAAGATATGTCCCATCCATAATTTTATCTTCATAGCAAATGGAAACAAAAATTATTCCCTTCACAGGATTTTAAATTTCATGTCTTTGGAAGACTTTACAGACCATTAGAGATCCTGGACTAACACTTAAAAAAAAAATCTCCTCCCCTTGCCCTTTGGCAAGTGAGCTACTAAAAATTATAGGTAAATTTCCCATGTCTTCATCACAGTTTGTATCTTTGTTTTACTTTACTCTTCCTTCTTTCTTTTTCAGTCTTTTCTGTTCATTATTTAGGCTACTTCATTAATTCTAAAGACTAAATTACTTTTAAATAATTATTTTTTCTTGTTAAAGTGATTGATACTAGTTATTATGCATTCCACATGGAAAGTGCAAATGGTTGCAAAATAAACAGATATTTTATACATATATATAGTATGACAATGTACTTGTACATACCAGATAAAGAGATTAAGTTAAAGGCCCTGTGTAACTGTCAGCTCCAGCTTCTCTCAGGCAGTCATTACAGACAAAGCAGAAGGTAATGTTTGGAAGCTTCTGTGAAAGTGAAGAACTACTATTTAGCTTGTTAGTTTGTCATTTAAACTGATTAAATGGCTGCTTTGGAAGAGTTTGTTATCATCATGCACACAAAAATAAACAGGTTTTGTGTACAGAATGGTGGATTGACTTAGAGGGATGGTTCTCATCACTGGGATTTTGAAATTTCCTCTTTGATCTCTCTTGCTCTGTTACGTACTGAATGTACTCTGCTTCCTTAGTAAGAAGTATTTTGAGGCAATAAGGGATAGATGCAAATGTAGGAGTACAGAAATACAGGAATCACATTTTCTGTGCAAAATACTGGGATTTTATGGCAGACCCAGTACTCTATAAAGGGATTCTGCTGTTTGTTCAGAAGTTTGATCCAGTATGTTTACGTTTCTGTCACAGGTCCCTCATCAGTTTGTCATCGCTGAAACACACCACATTTCTCTAGTTCTCTCAGAGGAGAAGATCTACTTTTGAAAGGGTGCAGTTTTGTTTTCTTGCATAGACATAACTTCTGCTGGCTCGTATGTACATGGGAGGTGAAGTCATCCACCTCTTTCTGTCTTCCCACAGACCTCTTGTGGAAGCATCTGAATAGCAGCCCTGCTTTCTGTATGACCTTCAAGAAAAAGTTCTTAGAAATACTGAAAGTCTACAACGGTATAAATTTCAAAGGAGTAATAATTACAATAGAGGGTTGAAAGTGTCATCAATTTACTTCCTGATCTTCTTACTGAACTCCAAGTTTTTCACTTGAAAGCATGATGAAGTACATAAAATTGTAAAATGTTTTGAATCCTTCAAGAATTAATGTCGGTAAAACAATTAATCAGTTTGCAATAACTTTGAGTTTAGAAGCTGAAAGTGACAAATAAGTTCAAAGTACTTTTTTATCAAAGCAGTAATTCAGTTTCCAGAAAACAGTGAAAATGAAGAATGATGATAAAATATTAGATGGTATAACCCAATGTATAAATAAATAAATAAATAGATAAATGTCTTCTAAAAGAGTGATTTAATTTTCTAGCAAACTAAGCATATAGGCACAGAGCTGAAAGCTGTTACAGTCATACAGCATCTTCTGAAATGAAGTCACTTACGTAGCTTCCTGAACAATGACATAAAAGCCTCTTTTACTCCCCTACCTTCAAAGTTTTTAGTTTGTCATTTTCTCAGTGCAGTAGGCTGCATTCTATGACATACGAGGGTTTTAGCTGGGTTCAGAGTAAGAGAAAAGGAACTCACTTGCTATATGCAGAGAGAGGTTCCAAAAAAGACAGAGACAATGAGAGGGAAAGAGAGAGCAGGCAGAGCGGGGTGGGGGAGCCTGGAGGGAGTCTGATGAAAGAAACACAAAAAAATGCAAAGTGAGGGAAAGATAAGTACTATGTAGGCAAGGAATTGTGATAAAAGGAAAAAAAGGGAGAGAGAAACAGATTTTAATGGAAATTATAATGGAAGAAACCCAAAGCACACCCTTTCTTAAAGTCTTGTATTACTGATGGCTTTAGTCTGAATGAGTTGGGACTAAGCACATAATTGTTTTGCTCTAAATGCTTAATATGCTGCCTTTACCTGGGAAAAATAAACATGCTTGCAAAAATACTGAATTGCCATTGGAAAAAATATGATTGCTATTATTTTGGAACATTGAAGCCTGAACTATGACACTATCTTTAGTATCTAAAAAAATCCCTGAAGCAGACCGTGAATCCCGTGCTGAGGCTGCACTACTCTGAGTGCCTTTGCCTGCTTCTCTGGTTTCATTAGCCTTATTGTTTCATGTACCTTTTGCACAATAAGGCAAACATTTTGTGTACGTTATTGTTTCATACACATTTTCTAGGGTTTGTAATCACGCTCCAGGTTTGGATCTTGATTTTAAAGCCCAGTCCTGCAGCTGTTGAGATTAGAGGCAACTCCCTTCAGTGTCTGTGGGGAAGAATCCCACTCCTGTCAGAGTACCCTTCCTACTGCTCAGGGGACAACATAGCCATGAGATTTTAGGCTGTTGTTTAGCATCAACACCACACACAAACTAAACAAAGAAAGTGAGCACATTGCAGAATTTTGGGGCTAAGTGAAGTCAATTCATCATACAAGCTTAAAAGGAATTTGAGTTGGCTTTTTATTTTGGTGTTGTAATTTTTTGGAACTTGACCAAAAGGCAGATTATAAATACAAAGACAATTTATCAAGCAGATCATCATATTACAGCAGAGCACAGCATTTGTTCAGGTAGTTGATTTTCACTTCTTTGTAACTATTCTGTAGAGTCAGTTTATACCTTGAGCTTACCAAGTCTTTCCGCTGTAACGTTCAAAATTAATTATAAAAAAAGATGACTGCAGAGGTTAGACAGTATCATACCTTAAAAATCCGGACAACCAATGACGGCTAAGGAAATCAAGAATTGCCAGTTCGAGAGTTTGAACAATGTATTTGTAGGGCTTTAAACATAACAGCATACATACCTATAATGTTATTTATTTTTAATTCTATTTTAATGAGGGATGTAATAGAAAACTCGACAGTGCTTAAAGCAACCGCATTTTCATTGTTTTCCACTAGCTAAACTTGACTGCTGGTGAAAAATGGTGTGGAAATGGATTGGACTAGAAAGATGCATGTGCGTAAACAACTACTCAAAGTAAACTTAAGTTAGAGTTATAATGACTTAGGGAAAATAACCACAGGCTAAAAGGATTACAACAAACTGAAATCTCATTCTCCAAAAGTGATTATTTCATCAAGAAAACAATGCAGTTCTTGCTTACCGTCTAGGAAACATGGATTTATAGTGATGATTGATAGACATTAAAATACCCTAGAGAGATCACTATGAACTAAAACCTACATTTTAATTGCAAAGGAATGCAAAAAGCTTACCTTGAAACATTGCTGATATAGAAGTAGTCAAATTTCTGTAGAGATGAGATGCAGAGTTTCAGAAAAGAAATCCCTACATTTTTTAAGTGGTGATATGCTGAATACCGATGTTAGAAGGCCAAGACATTTTCAGTAAGTAAAACAGGAAGAGTGATTGTGATCACTTTTCTAATTCAGTAGTAAACACTACGTCATGGGTGGAAACACTGACTACTAGTGCTAGTTCACTTTTATCCTTTCATGTGCAAAGTGTTGTTGAATTATGTAGTGATAGACAAGAATTAAATGCACCAGTCACCAATCTATTAACCTGATATTGTACGGACATTTTATTAAGTAGAACTGCCTTATAAAGGTCTTCACCCTTTCCTCTGATATATGTGGATTTAGGATGAAATATTTATGCAAATATTACAGAAAACTACACAAACCATGCAGTGATATGAATATGTTTACTGATTCAACTCACCTCTAAGGAGTTCACTGAGCAAGACCTGAAATCAAATACACTTTGTGTTATACAACCTGTGCATCAATATTCCAATTTTCTGGTTGCTAAGAGATCTGGATTCTAACCTTTGCTTTGACAGTTCTGCTGTCATTCTGGACAATAACTGGGGTCCAAATTTTTGAAAGTGATGTTTAATAATTGGGTCCCTCAAACATGAATTTCTAAAGAATGGTACAATAAATTTGGGACTGTGAGTATTAACTCAAAGTATTTATTAAAGATTGTGACTACCAGTGTTTTCAAACAGTTCTTTATGCTTGAATTTCTATGTCTACACTTATCTGCAGGAAAGAACAAATCCACTAATCATAGACTGTTAAGTGTTTTATATAAAGGGTACTATACATTTTCATTAATTATATTCCAATGATTCGTGAAATTATACAGCTTCTTTAATAAGGGATACCTCAAAGTTGAAGACATCCCAAATTATGAGTCACATATAAAAGAGGCCCTTAGGGAGCGCCAGTGACCAGGACCGCCAAGACCAGGGCAAGCAAACAGGACATGGCACATCAGCCAGGGCATGGCATGGCAGTTTGCACGGCAATTCACACGGAAGGGTACGCAGGAAGGGCACTAAAGCTCTGCCAGCTCGACCAGGGAGCAATGGTATCCACTCAGCAGAAAGCAATGGCCTCTTTAAGCTCTGCACCTGCCTCAACTGACGCAACTTCCCAGGCACAGCTCCAGTGGGAACGTGCTGCCACTCAGGTGTCGGGCTGCAGGGTGTGCCTTATTTTTATGCCGATACAGGATGGCAGCAGTGAGCACACCTGTGGGAGGTGCACCCAGGTAGAGGAACTCCTCTGCTTAGTGACAGAGCTTTGGGAGGAGGTGAGTAGGTTGAGGAGTATCAGGGAATGTGAGAGAGAGAGAGAGAGAGAATACTGGAATCACACCCTACCTTCATTGAGACAAGCCCAACAGACAGACAGGGGACATGACACGGAGGATTCCCTATCCTCTCTCCACTTGGCTGAACACAGTGACTTAAAGGATAGAAGGCAATGGCAACAAGTTCTTGCCCAGTGTAGCAGGCACATCTCTTCCATGACTACCCCACCTTCCCAGGTGCCCTTGCATAATAGGTATGAGGGTCTGCAAGTGGACTGGAACAGTAATGAGGATGATGTTTTGTCTAGCTTGGAGGTTTCACTGAAGTTAAGTTGGCCTAAGCCCTGCATCAAAACTGCATCCATAAAGAAAAAAAGATGGGTCATTGTCATAGGAGACTCCCTTCTGAAGTGAACAGAAGGCCCAATATGCAGACTGGACCCACTTCTTAAGGAAGTGTTCTGCATCCCTGGGGCTTGGGTTAAAGGTGTGAAGAGGAAGCTTCCTACCCTGGTACAGTCCTCAGATTATTACCTGTTATAGATTTTTTCAGGTTGGCAGAGATGAAGCTGCTACAAGGAGACTGAAGGCAATCAAAGGGAGACTTCAGGGCCTTGGGTCGACTGGTTAAGGGATCAGGAGCACAAGTGTTCTCCTCTATCCCTCCAGTTACAGGGAATGATGAGCAAAGAAACACGAAGAGCCAGGAGATCAATACCTGGCTCCAAGACTGGTGTCACCAGCAGAATTCTGCATTTTTCCATCATGGATCGATCTATATGACACCAGGCCTGCTGGCTACAGATGGGGTACACCTGTTTTTGAGGGGGAAAAGGATCTTTGCACAGAAGCCTGCAGGGCTAATTGAAAGAGCTTTAAACTAGCATTGAAGAGGGAAAGGGATAAAACCAGGTTCACCAGAGATAAACCTGGGGGTAGCACGCCAGTCTTTGTGGAATGGTGTGCTAGTGAGGTCCTTCCGTCTGCCGTCTGAGTGGAGGCAGCGGATGGAGAGCCATGTGGCAGCAGTGACACAAGGCTTATTGATAGGTTAGAAAACATGGAAGTGTCTGAGAATGTTCAAGCAGGAATTAGGGCTTCTCCCCTCATAAAGGTGGTGGGATCAATCACCCAGCTGAAGTGCATCTACAACAATGCACGCAGCATGGGCAACAAACAGGAGGAGCTGGAAGCCATTGTGCAGCAGGAAAACTATGACACAGTTGCTGTCACAGAAACATGGTGGAATGACTCGCACAACTGGAGTGCTGCAATGGATGGTTATAAACTCTTCAGAAGTGATAGGCAAGGTAGGAGAGGCGGTGGGGTGGCCCTGTATGTTAGGGAGTGTTTTGATTATCTAGAGCTTGAGGATGTTGACGACAGGGTCGAGTGTTTATGGGTAAGAATCAGGGGAAAGGCCAACAAGGCAGATATCATGGTGTGAGTCTGCTATAGACCACCCAACAAGGATGAAGAGGCAGAAAAAATATTCTATAAGCAGCTGGGAGAAGTCTCATAATTGCTAGTCATTGTTCTTGTGGGGGACCTCAACTTACTGGATGTCTGCTGGAAATACAGTACAGCAGAGAGGAAACAGTCTCAGAGGTTCCTGGAGTGTGTGGGAGATAACTTCCTGACACAGCAAGTGAGTGAGCCAACTAGGGAAGGTGCCCCGCTGGACCTCTTTTTTGTGAGCACAGAAGGACTTGTGGGTGATGTGATGGTTGGAGGCTGTCTTGGGCATAATGATCATGAAATGATAGAGTTTTTGATTGTCAGAGAAGTAAGGAGGGGGTCAGCAGAACCGGTACCTTGGACTTCTAGAGCGCAGACTTTGGCCTGTTTAGAAGCCTGGTTGAGACAATCCTTTGGGAGGCAGTCCTGAAAGGCAAAGTGGTCCAGGAAGGCTGGAAAGTCTTCAGGAAGGAAATCTTAAAGGCACAGGAGCAGGCCATCCCCCTGTGCCGAAAGATGAGCTGGCAGGGAAGAAGACCAGCCTGGCTGAACAGAGAGCTTTGTCTGGAAATTGGGGAAAAAAAGGAGAGTTTATGATCTTTGGAAAAAGGAACAGGTGACTCGGGAGGACTACAAAGATGTTGTGAGGCTGCGCAGGGGGAAATCAGAAGGGCCAAAGTACAACTAGAATTTAATCTGGCTACTGCCATAAAAAAACAGTAACAAATGTTTCTATAAATACATTAGCAACAAGAGGAGGGCTAAGGAGAATCTCCATCCTTAATTGGATGTGGGGGGAAACATAGTGACAAAGGCTGAGGAAAAGACTGAGGTGCTTAATGCCTTCTTTGCCTCAATCTTTTATAGTAAGACCAGTTGTTCTCCACATACTCAGTCCCCTGAGCTGGAAGACAGGGACAGGAGCAGAATAAAGCTCCATAATCCAGGGGGAATTGGTTAGCAACCTGCTATGCCACTTAGACACACACAAATCTATGGGCCCAGATGGGAACCACCCAAGGGTACTGAATGACTGGTGGAAGTGCTCACCAAGCTGTTTTCCATTATTTGTCAGCAGTCCTGGTTAACTGGGGAGGTCCCAGGTGACTGGAGGTTAGCAAATGTGACGTCCATCTACAAGAAGGACTGGAAGGAAGATCCGGGGAACTACAGGCCTGTTAGTCTGACCTTTGTGCAGGGGAAGCTTATGGAGCAGATCATCTTGAGTGCCATCACGCGGCACTTCTCCCAAGTAACAAGTGATGGGAGAAGAGGAAACAGCCTTAATTTGTGCCAAAGGAGGTTTAGATTGGATATTAGGAACAATTTCTTCACTGAAAGGGTTATCAAGTAGTGGAACAGGCTGCCCAGGGAAGTGGTGGAATCACCATCCCTGGAGGTATTTAAAAGGCGTGTAGATGTGGTGCTTAGGGACATAGTTTAGTGGTGGACTTGGCAGTGCTAGGTTAATGGTTGGACTTCATGACCTTAAACGTCCTTTCCAACCAAAACTATTCTATGATTCTATGATTCTAAGCTAAGACTGAAGAAAATAAATTCAGCAGTTCTAGATATAAACAGCATAAGGAAATGTCTGCCTAAGGATGAGAAAGGAACAAGGATTTAATTACTGTCCTAACCCATTGAACACAAAGGAGTCACAAAAGGTGTATTTAAAAACACACTATTTCAGATGTCTACTTTATATGTAGACAGCTGAATCTATACCACTTGTTCAAGGCTATTTCATACACAGTGGAAAGGAAAAGATATTTTCCAGAGACGATTTTTGACCTATTTTGGACAACTTGGTTAGGATGAGTTGACTGAAGCTGTATAGATGCTACTTTCTCTAAGTGACCACAAAAAGAGGTCAGGGGACTGGTTCTGACTTAGACACTGATTTTTGTCTTTTAAATTTATAAAGTCATCTGAGACAATGTCTTGGCATGGCTTGACCTTTGGCTTTCTTCAAATATCCAAAAGACTTTTGTCTCCTGCAAGCTCCTTCTTGTAAAATTATTATTAGAAGGAACACTATTTAATTGGAAACATAGATAGATCTTTTTTTTTTGCCCCTGGGCATAATGTGCAACACATTTCTTTTAAGAGCCTTGCCAAATTAACATGTCTAGCAAATGATAAAGAAGAGCTATGGCAAGAGGAGGAAATGGAAAAGAGAAAAAAATGAGAGACATGTGGAGAAGAATAAAGAACAAACAAAGAGAAAGATATGGATAGAGAGGAAGAGAAGGAAAGAGAGAAAGAGAGAAGGAAAGAAGGAAGAGGAAAGAAGAAAGAAAGAGAAAAAGAAGGAAGAAAGAAGAGAATGAAATAAAAAAGAAAAGGAAGAGAAAGAAGAGATAAAAAGAAGGAATGAGAAAGAAAGAAGGAAGAAAAGAAAGAAAAAGTGAAAGACGAAAAGGAAAAAACAAAACCTAGTTGGTAGACCATAGAATCATAGAATTGTTTTGATTGGAAATGACCTTTAAGACCATGAAGTCTAAGTGTTAAACTAACACTGCTAAGTCCACTCCTAGATGTATATAACTTTAAGAAAGGCCAGGAGCAGTAGTTTTTTTGAATGCATTTAACAGTTCTAAATTGCACAGTTGGCACAAAGATGCTATTGTTAATAGGCACTTTAAAAATGACAGTGATAATATGCTAGATTAAGCAATGACCGTTTTCTGATTGTTAGCTCTCTGTTTAAGGTAAATACTACAAGTGACCATAATTCCAGTGATGACTTGGTTTGCTAAAATGAAGCATTGAGCACCAATGGTAAAACTTTCTCATATAGCTATTAATGTTAACACATTTATTTGTCCAGAAAAGAAAAGAAAAAAAAAAAAAGAAGTGTCAGATGAATCTTTATCTGATGTAAATTACAACAGCCTACATGTCTCTTAAGCTGATTTACACAGACTGGTCAATATGTACTGCAGTTCACCAAAAGTCAGTATTAGCTTATTCACAAACTGGAAAATAAACATGCTTGCTACAAGGAAGATTAAAGCATGTCTTTTATTCTTCCTTGAACAAATAAAGAAAAAAGAACTAGATTCTTCCAAATGTAAGGGCACTGAGTCATATTGCAGTGTCATTTGCGAAAGAATCCCAAGGCTGTGACAGGCCAGCTTATCTTCTTGTTGCCATGTTTATTACTAGCAGAGGTTTGAATGCTTAACACTTTTTGAAGAGTTTCAGAATGTCATACTCTGACTGACAGCTTTACTCAGTGACTTCCTTGCTTGTGAGCATATGACAATATCTTTATAGATGATCTAGACGTAGGAATTGAGTGCACCCTCAGCAAATTTGCAGATGACACCAAGCTGGGTGGGAGTGTGGATCTGCTGGAGGGTAGGAAGGCCCTACAGAGGGATTTGGACAGGTTAGATAGATGGGCTGAGACCAACGGCATGAGGTTCAACAAGAACAAGTGCCGGGTCTTACACTTCAGCCACAACAACCCCATGCAGCTCTACAGGCTAGGGGAAGAGTGGTTAGAAAGCGGCCCGGTGGAAAGAGACCTGGTGGTGTTGATCGACAGCCGGCTAAACATGAGCCAGCAGTGTGCCCAGGTGGCCAAGAAGGCCAATGGCATCCTGGCCTCTCTTAGGAATAGTGTAGCCAGCCGGTTTAGGGAAGTGATTGTCCCTCTCTACTCGGCACTGGTGAGGCCGCATCTTGAGTACTGTGTCCATTTCTGGGCCCTGCACTTCAAGAAAGATGTTGAGGTGTTGGAGAGAGTCCAGAGGAGGGTGACCAAGCTGGTGAAGGGTCTGGAGGGTCTGACCTACGAGGAACGGCTGAGGGAGCTGGGGTTGTTTAGCCTGGAGAAGAGGAGGCTCCGAGGTGACCTTATTGCAGTCTACACCTACCTGAAGGGAGGTTGTAGTGAAGTGGGAGTTGGCCTCTTCTCCTGGGCAACTAGCGATAGGACAAGAGGGCACAGCCTCAAGCTTCGCCAGGGGAGGTTCAGGTTGGACATCAGGAAGAATTTCTTTACAGAAAGGGCTATTAGACATTGGAATGGGCTGGCCAGGGAGGTGGTGGAGTCACCATCTCTGGATGTGTTTAAGAAAAGACTGGACATGGCACTTAGTGCCATGGTCTAGTTGACAGGGTGGTGTAGGGGCAGCGGTTGGACTCGATGATCCCTGAGGTCTCTTCCAACCTGGTTGATTCTGTGATTCTGTGATTCTGTGATTCTGTGTGACAGTTTGACAGGCATCCTTAGGGTTCATTTAATTATCTTATGCAAGTCTCCTTACTGTATAACATTAATGACCATTTTACTTTTTCCACAGAGCAGCAGCAGACTTAAAACTGCCACATTGCATTCTATCCTACCTCCCTCACTTAACTACTGTGGGCATTTTTGTACTTTTTTGTACTGTTCCCCTCCCTCCTCCTTTAGCAAAAAAAAGTAGATTTAAAAGAATATACACACATGAAAAGGTAACAGAATGCCTCCATCAAACACTTCCTGTGTAACCCCAGAGAAGTTGTGAAAGACAAACTGTTGTTTCATGACCTGTATGTTCAATTCCTTCTAGAAAAGCAGTTTTGGATGCATACTTTTAAAAATTATTATTTATTAAGTGTTGAACAGTTATAGTTACAAATTAAATTGGTGACAATGCCTAGCATTTTTATGACTGGGGGAGTGATCAAGAAAAACAGAAAATGGTATACTGGAGACACCCATGGTTGTTTCATCCACTGTTGAAAAAGCAGTTGTATGGTAAATCAAGTGGCATACACATAAATGAATAAAGCAAATGATCAAAATAAATCCATGGACTCAAAGTTATAAGTTCACGTATGCTGATACTGACACCAACATATTCAATTGGAAGTTCATACCTGTAGAATAGAAAATATTATGTCTGGCAGATTCATATGTTGCTGAAAAGATGTGTACTCTGTAGCCACTGGACATATTAAAGACTTTAATATTCATCTTGAATACAGTGGGGATCCTATAGAAATGGTTTCTGAGAACAAGTAATTAAAGACTTTTGACCAACTGTTCAAGTGTTATAAAGTGTTATGGCTCTTCGGCACATCTGATGAAGTTACACTAATTTCTAGCTCCTTAGAATGTGGAACTGAAATTGCATATGTGGAAGAGGACATTCTTCGTTTTGGCACTTCCAAACTTGTCTGTGATTGACTTTGCAATCTTGGCAATGCCGTTTTCTTATGGAATTGTGAGTGTAATGTTGAAGCGAGTGTGAATTATGACTAGACTACCGTCTCACACTCTAAAGATTCCTGCTGTGACTAGTTTTCTGACTGGTATTTTTCTCATAACAGCAATAATAATAGAAACAGCTTTCATTTCAATGCAGAACTGGATTGCTTGATGACTTCAGGCTGTAGTCTTCTACAATCATTAGTTAAATAAAATAATATTTATATATACTATGTGACAAAAAGACTTAAAGAAAATATTAAGTTTCCATATTTTAAGTACTCTCTCGGTAAACAGAGACTTTGCCAGCTGACTTCATGATTTAGTAATGATTTATAGGGGGTTTCTAAACTGTTTGTAGATGTCAAGATCAATCTTTCAACACAGAAGATTTACCACCTTGACCTCTGCCTACACTTATTTTCTCTGAAAGATCGTAATTTTACGTGAACAGAAGGAATACAGCATATTCTACTATAGTTCAGATCCTCTCTCTATTCTCAAAGAAGCTTAATTTTTGTTATAACAAAATGTTTTTGGCTGCATCTTATAGGTAGGGCTTTGAGCAGGAGGCCAGTGATAGTGGCTCTTGACAGAAATTCAATGAATAGTCTTTGTGGTGAAGGGCATCATGAGAATGTAGACAAAGTGCAGCAGTGGTGATTCATTCCATTTTCTATCAGTGAAGATCATCACCAGGTATCATTATGTTAAATGGCACTTTTTAATCAGAAATAGATATCAGAATTTGGGACGAAGAAAAATATTTTGATGCCACCATTCTTGAAAGAGACCTTCTATCCTCTGTTCCTTCCCTTGTTCTCTTTCATGGAGAAAATAAATCATTTGTGTGAAAATAATAGATAATGCAGACTATTTATTTATGAACATCACACTTTCAGGGCTTCACTGACAACTCCCATCTTGTGATTATGTTGTATGGAAGTAAAAACATCTGCTGAATTAATGACAAATCTGTCAGTGCCTTTATCTGCTGCCCTGTTTGAAATTATTAAACTCATTGAGTGTTTGCTTAATCTATTTTCCTTTTTCATATACCATGCTCACTGCCTGGGGCAAACCCATCTAATATTTTTCAGTTGAATAAAACCATAAGTCATGACCCAATAAATTATTAAAAAACCCTGTGTTGCATCAGATTCATCATTCATCTTACCACAGTGGCAGAAAGCCTACAGAATTCCTTAACAGTTCTTGCGTGATAAATAGTTCTATTAAAATTTATAAATATAGTGGTATATATTAACACATATTTTGTTACTGAATTATCTGTCATACTATTTTTTTTTTCATGCACCAACTTGTTGCATTAATAATTTCATTGGTCTGGAAAACTGACAGTCAACTATCATCATATTTGTTTTGTTTTTTTTTTTTTTTTTAACTTAACCCTGAGATCCCGTCAAAAATGTGTCAACATTGCTGTTCTGCATTGCTTTTGCTCATGTTTTTTGTCAAGTTCTTAAGAACTGTCAACCTCTACGTCCATCTGAAGTGATTAATTGTAAAATAAAATTAGAACATTCTTGGCACACGATAGAAAGAATAAATAACGATTAAGTGAGTAGCTGCCATAAGACTGCCTGATAATATAGATTAGGAGATACCTGTTTCACTATACAAATACATTAGAAATGTAAATTCCATTCATTAAATTTTTTGAAGTTGGACAATTACATAGTAGCTACTGCATAGAGATATCACACATTTCTCCATCTATTTTTTTCTCAATAGAAAATTGAAGTTTTTAGTAAAAAGCAAACACAAAGGGATTAATTTTTTCATCACTGCAATGAAGATAGAAGACTTCTTCAACCTAGAGATGCAGGGCTGAAAAGGAATGGTGAGGGAAGTGGAGCAAAGGGGAAAATCAATGATCAGCCTGACCATTTACTTATCATAGGTCCCAGTCTGAAGTAATGAACGGAGTGCAATTATCCAATAAAATGCATTTGTACCTGGGGATGCTAAAGCACACTGGTGAGGAGATAATAATAGAATCATAGAATGGTTTCAGTTGGAAGGGACCTTAAAGATCATCTAGTTCCAACACCCCTGCCAAGGACAGGGACACCTTTCCACTAGACCACATTTCTCAAAGCCTCGTCCAATGTGGCCTTAAACACCACCAGGGAGGGGGCAGCCACAGCTTCTCTGAGCAACCTGTTCCAGTGTCTCATTACCCTCACAGGAAAGAATTTCTTCCTAATATCTAATCTAAATCTATCCTCTTTCAGTTTAAAACCATTCTCCCTTGTCCTATCAATACATTCCCTTGTAAAAAGCACCTCTCCCTCTTTCCTGTAGGCCCCCTGCAGGTACAGGAAGGCTGCTAGAAGGTCTCCCCGGAGCCTTTTCTTCTCCAAGCTGAACAAGCCCAACTCTCTCAGCCTCTCTTCATAGAAGAGGTGCTACAGCCCTCTGATCATCCTTGTGGCCCTCCTCTGGACTCACTCCAACAGCTCCATGTCCTTCTTATGTTGGGGGCCCCAGAGCTGGACGCAGTACTCTAGGTGGGGTCTCACAAGAGCGGAGCAGAGGGGCAGACTCACCTCCCTTGACCTGCTGACCATGCCACCGTTTTTGATGCAGCTCAGGATACGGCTGGCTTTACTGGCTGCAAGCGCACATTGCCGGCTCATGTTGAGCTTCTCATCAGCCATCAACCCCAAGTCTTTCTCCTCAGGGCTGCTCCTGAATCCTTTGCTATTTCTTGCACTATTTTTAGGGCATCATCCTAGAAGTGTGTGGAGTGAATGTGAATTTTTTCTTCCCCATATTTTTTTGATTTCATGAAATCCATCATTACAAGTGATACTGCCTGTAGTGCACAGTTCTTAGACAAGTAGATACTTTCATAATAGATTGAGAAGTAAGAAATTTGCAGTATGTAAATCATTTCAGACTCTGTGTTCTTTAATTTGCAATAACAATCTTGTTACTTCCTAGAAAAAAGGAAATCATAGAATCATTTAAGTTGGAAAAGACCTTTAAGATCATCGAGTCCAACCATTAACCTAACACTACCAAGTCCACCACTAAACCATATCCCTAAACACCACATCTACTCACCTTTTAAATAAATCCAGGGATGGTGACTCCACCACTTCCCTGGGCAGCCTGTTCCAATGCTTGATAACCCTTTCAGTGAAGAAATTTTTCCTGATATCCAATCTAAACCTCCCCTGGTGCAACTTGAGGCCATTGCCTCTCGTCCTATACCTTGCTACCTGGGAGAAGAGACTGACGCCCACCTCGCTACAACTTCCTTTCAGGTAGTTGCAGAGAGTGATAAGGTCTCCCCTCAGCCTCCTTCTCCAGACTAAACAACCCTGGTTCTCTCAGCCACTCCTTATAAGACATGTTCTCCAGACCCTTCACCATCTTCGTTGCCCTTCTTTGCACTTGCTCCAGCACCTCAATGTCTTTCTTGTAGTAAGGGGCCCAAAACTGTAAAGACATACAGCCCTTCCTTTTTTCCTTTGCAAGAAGCAGCAACTCTACTTTGGAGGGAGCTTCTCTTCCACAGAGAGAGATATGAGAGCCATCGTTAATCTTGTAACCCTTCATTTGATCTGGGCTGAAGGCCAAAGTTAGTTTACACTGTGACATTGCATTGTATAGCCCTCTAGCAGCAGAATCTACACTAGTTCTTAAGGATGGGCTCTGTGCTCATCAGAAAAATGCTGGAAAATCTATCCAGCAGGTACAGAGTTATTCTCTTCCTACTTGCTTTTATATTTATTTCTTCCTGGAAGATATTTTCACAGCATGATGGAAAGGATTTAGCCCAAAGGTATTATTTAATCAGTACACATTCCAGTCAAAGACAGATATTTTATGCAGATGATCTTATTTTATGAGTAATCTCCCCTGCCAGTACACCAGGTTTTGACTGTTCCAATAATTTCTCAAAGCCACAAAGACTCATTTAAAAACTGTCTTACGTGAAAAGTAAAGGTATGTGCTTTAGAAAAGTTTTTAAATCATAACACTTAAATACTCATAAGACCATGACGTTTATTAGAGTGCAAAATAATAAACAAAACAAGTTTGGGCTAATGCACTTTTACCATTCAAAATATTAATGTGGAACTGCTCAGTTTTGTTTTAAAAACAGCTAAAATTAGCAAAGGCATTACTGGTTTTTAAGGCTTAACACTGTGTTGCTAAGATAGAAAAGGTCTAATGTATTTTTATCAAGGAGAACCTTAATGACAGACAGACTTGGCTCAGGCTTGAACTCAGTTCTTTCAGATGCCTATATCTGGATGCTCTCACCAGTCCCCAACAGATAATTGCAGGTCCTCGTAAAAGCTGCATCTCCCAGAGTCTGAGAGCCAGAGAGCAGTCAATGTGAGCCAAGGAGCAATCTTTGCTGCTTCAGCAGAGGGTGAGGGGAACTGAGTCACTTCTGCTCAGCCTGAAACTGCACTGTGTTTAATTTACATCCTCTTTTTAATCTACATAGTTGTAAAGACCTCCCTCTGGTGCTCTGTGCCCTTCCAGAGGAAACACTGCTTGTTTGCCTATGGTCTGGAAGATTCAGCAGCTGCAACAGCAGCACCAGGGAGGCATTCAAAATGCAGAGTTCATATAGAATGACACATTTAAGCCAGATACCTTTTCTTAAAGGGTGTATGCAGATAAGAACACAAGAAATAATTGTATGTTCGTGACTGGGTGTTCTCTGAACCCAATTATCTGATCAAAAAACAACTTTTACCTGCAGTTGCACCTCAGCAGGAGTAGCAAATTATAGTAGCAGTACAGAGGAGCTCTGCTAAAAAGTCTTGGAGATTTATCACTCTGCCTTGCCCTTTTCACCGCCTCCCCCCAGAGTTTACTTACATTTTTCCTTATAAACCGTCAGTTGTTAACTATTTCCCTCTCTGTCCCCAGAAGGGTCCCTTCCCCTCTTTGCCAGAACAGCACATAGGAGAATGATAAAGGTAATAAGTTAATAGTTTTGGTTTGTTTTATTTTAGAAAAACTTTAATACTGTTAAAAATACCAAGAAGTGGGTATGCTGGCACTCGGATGGCCTGTCCTATGCAAGGAGACCCTAGCTCTGCTGTGCATAGCATAGTCTGAATATCTGCCATTAGCTACAACCAGAACGACATCACCAAAAACTCAAGAAAAGAACAGCCATGTCTTGTCCCCCCAGGGATGAATCTGCTAACAAGAGAGCTGTCAGTTCAGTTTGGATATCAGCTAAGTGATCAGTGAAGAAACTGAAAAACTGTTCTCAAAGAAAACCTCTCTGCTCAGACACCAGATTAATATGGATTAAACTGTTTTCTGTATCTGCCACAATACCTGCAAAACACTGATGTCTTGCAGGGGTAGGAAGGTGGCAGAATTAATCTGTTAAACATTTCCTTTAATCATGCTTCACCTTTCTATTGCTGCTTACAGATGAATGCTGCCATTCTGTGTGTTACCATCTGGCTTCACTTCAAGCTGCATGGAAAAAGGGTCAACCTTACTTAGAGGTTTGTTTATGCAGCTTCTAGCAGCACAACATCTCTGGCTTGTGTGGGATTTCATAGTGCTACTGTTACGGAAATTGGAGAAGCTGTAGCATCCTGCTTATCCTTAGACTGTCAGCTTAAACAAAAGCATTGATTTTGTGGGCAAGCAGAAACAGAACAAGACCAGCAGACCATGATTCCAAGACCAGCACACATGCTGCCCATCAAACATAACATCTGCATGATTTAGGCTTTAAAAAAGAGAACAAGTTGGCCTTGTACCTACAATTCTCTAGTGTTAGCAGGTAGGTATAATTTGGGGACATATACCAATCACATGCAAATTTTGATGAGGCAAATATATTCAGTCCATCTGACTTCAGAAATTTTACGTCAATTTTGTTTACAAAATATTTTGTAGGAAAAAAAATACATGCAGATTAAAAAAAAACCCCAGCCTTTATTTGAATGATAACATGATCCAAGTGTGGCATTAAAAGAACAAACAGGTATAACTGCATTTTAGGTCAGATCCTAAGCTTGTATGAATTGGCAGAAATCCCTCAACTTCAGTATTCATTGATACTCTGGCAGTTTTACACCCCAGGATTTGGTTTCAGCATGCAGAACAGCAACAGAATAAAATCTTCCTATTTGAGCTATAGTTTCATCAAAGCATTTTCTTGCTTGCAGTCAGTTTTATCTAGTTTACACAGAACAATTGAAAGTCTACAATGTTTCTGTTTTTGGGGTCCTGAAGTGCATGTAAATCCCTGCACTTCATGCCTGGATGCTCCTGAAGGCTTAGTGTCAGCCTGGGGTGTGGGGTAGGAAAGGAACATTGAAATAGGAAGGTTCTAAGCTCTCTGGATCTGTACCTGACCATATTGTAATTATCAGTTAAGAAATTCATAGCATAAGCTTTATCAATATACAAGAGAATATATGATAAGGCTTGAATATATGGTGTGTCTTTTTAATTAGGTGGTTGGTTGTTAATATTACAAAAAAAACACAAACCTTCAAAAAACCAAAAGTACACCCCCTCAGATAAAAAACTCCAAAAAATCAAAGTAAAACCAAACAACCGAACCCAAAACAAGCAATCCTACAGCCCTAATAATTAAATTTTTTTTGATCTTACAGGGAAAAAGTAATGAAAAATCTCTTGGGAGTCACCAAGTATTCATGGAATCCCTTTGCTGGTACAAGATATTGATGTCTGCTTCTGTACCTGTTGTTTCAGAGTTCGGGAAGATGACAGAGGCAAACCTGAGCTGTGAAGGAGCGGAGAACTACTTCAGTTGTCCATTAAACAATGCCATGGGTGAAGTTCCACAAGCTGATGCAAGCAACAAGTTGGAACCAAATGGGTGAGCCATAGCTGTCCTCCTGAGACTTCCAATGAAGTACAGGGAAAAACGGGGGGGCGCGCTCGCAGGTGCTGGGGGACGGTCCGGAGTAAACAACAGAATCTCAATGTGAGTATGGAAGCTTCTCCTTTATTAACAAAGAAAGCAGCGGTTATATAGACTATGTATATGTTAATCACGCGCCCCGATCGCACTTGTGATTGGTCCACAGGTTTACATACTCAGAGCCGTGACCGGCCCCACCCCCGGACACAGCTCTGCTTCCCGACGAAGCAGGCACCGCGGGGTTCTTTGTTTTGCACGGTTCAAGGGGAGTCCAAGGTCGCTAGCTCTGGGCTTAACCCTTGCTCAAAGCCTGGGTTGCTCAGACTGCTCAGTGGCACAATATCGTGCCCCTTCTCACTTAACCAAACCTCTACAATTCCCCCTTCTTGTTTGTGAGCAAGCCAGGCCTGATTTGCAAGTTTCATTAAAGCTTCCTGCAAACAAGAACACAAACATGGTAACACTAACAAGATAACTGCAATCACAAAAACTCTCGTAAGAACCATTTTTTCCAGTTCCACTTTTCTTAGGGATAACAAAAATGGGTGTATTCCAAGGACTAACTGAGGGTTTGATATGTCCTGCTTTTAACTGTTCCTCTACCAGTCCCTTAGTAATCTGCAGTCGCTCTTCAGTCATAGGCCACCTCAAAGCAGTTGTAACATTAGGTTGGTCAATTTAAATACTGTGTCTCCCTGTTGGATATACACACAATCTTTACACCCAAACGTTAATGCATACAAAGCAACAAGGCATTGTTGAATAAATCAGCAACAAGTTATTTACTGCAACTTAGGCCCTGTGACCAATTACACATGATTAAAATTACTTCCCACATTCACAGCCACAGTACTCTTCCACCATTTAACTTCTCAACCAAAACGTTACACATATAAAACATTTACTAACAGGCAAAAGTACTAAACCTGTATATTTGCTATTGCAAATAGACTTATGTAGCGTCTGATTTTACTCCATACCGTGTAACTGCAGCTTTTGTTTGTTAAAGAATTTTCCAATCACGTGGTTCCTATGCCGGGAATCGAACCCGGGCCGCCAGGGTGAAAACCGGGAATGCTAGCAGCTAGACCACTTTCGGAACGGCGCTTGTCAACCGCTTAGGCGCTGCACCTTTAAATCCTGTAATTCCCACAAAACCTGCTGTAAAATGCCGGTCGCGTCCGTCTCCGGGTTCCCACGGTCAGGTGGTGTAGATCTTGATTGACAGGGCGAGGGCAGAAGGGGCGGGAACTCTGGCGGCACAGAGGGGATGAGCCCCCCCCCTCTCCGCCGGCCAGCCGCGCAGGGTCTGGAGGAGCTGACCACCCCTCCCCCTCCTGTTTCCGCTCCCTTTGCCACGCGGCCCTAGGAGCGCCATGTGTTTCTTTGTTTGCAACCTCCTCCTCTAAATTCTTACTGCGCCATCTCTCCCGGGAGTTCGCCGCTTCTACCGCCGTACGGACCTCAGTGATAGATGGTTTTATTGTCGCTGACATGCCCTTAACTGCCAGTAACCTGAAGAAATGAGCCAGAACCCGAGTTTTTTCTGTTTTAGCGGGGGGGGGTGGGCTCCGGCAGCGCTGGCCGCATCTCAGCAGCCGCGCGGGCGACCTCTCTTTCTGCCCTCATAGTTTTTAAAGTCTCTATCACGTTTTGCCAGAGTCCACGCACCTCCTTAATTGCTTTTTCCTCGGGGTCCCTCTCAACAGTCTTTTCCCACATAATGTCTCCCACTTCTCTCCATTCCTCCACAGAAAATACAAGCGCTGTGTCTTTAAAATGTCCCCAGCGCTGGCCCAACTTTATCAGCTTAATTAGCTGTTTCTCCCCTGTTTCGCTCCCTCTCTTAGAGAGGATACTTGCGAGTAACGTGGCTGCAGCCTCTGTCTCCATGGATGCCCTTTTTCCAGTGTCTGCTCTGTCCTTTATTGGACCTGAACAGCACCTGAACTCTGGGAGCTGAGTGGCCAACTCTTCCAGTGTCTGCTCTGCCCCTTTTTGAACCTGAACAACACCTCTCCCAGCCGTCTTTTTCCCAATACCTCCTTTTCGCTGTTTACCGCAGTCTAGGAGAGAGCACGCCGAAGGGAACCATCCTCTGCTACCAGTTGAAGTACGGGGAAAAATGGGGGGGCGCGCTCGCAGGTGCTGGGGGATGGTCTGGAGTAAACTACACAATCTTAATGTGAGTATGGAAGCTTCTCCTTTATTAACAAAGAAAGCAGCGATTATATAGACTATGTATATGTTAATCACGTGCCCTGATCGCACTTGTGATTGGTCCATAGGTTTACATACTCAGAGCCGTGACCGGCCCCACCCGCCCCCCCGGACGCAGCTCTGCTTCCCGACGAAGCAGGCACCGCGGGGTTCTTTGTTTTGCACCGCTCAAGGGGAGTCCAAGGCCGCTAGCTCTGGGCTTAACCCTTGCTCAAAGCCTGGGTTGCTCAGACTGCTCAGTGGCACAAGATTGTGCCCCTTCTCACTTAACCAAACCTCTACATTCCAATACCAGCCAAAGAAGAAAGTCTTAGAAGTAGTGAAATAGCTTAGTATTTTTTTTCAGAATTCATACTTTTTCTTCAAAGTTTTGCTTTGTTCTTATCATTGACACACATAATTAACTTATACGCGTTCTGGAGACATATTCACAGAATCAGAATCACAGAATCAAAGAATGGTTAGGGTTGAAAGGGACCTCTGGAGATCATCTAGTCCAACCCCCTGACAAAGCAGATTCACCTAGAGCATGTTGCACAGGGTTGCATCCAGGTGGGTTTTGAATATCTCCAGGTAAAGAGGGAGGTGTGGGCAGGGCATTTAAGACTTCAGTGATTTAAGATCTTAGTCACTTGAAAAAAGGGAAGAGCAGCTAAATTCTCTCTTCTTTCTGTGTCCCAAGACTACAAAATGTTGAAATTTGAATTACTAGTTGTAAATATTGCACCCAGACATTTTAGGGGATAACAGATGAATGGAAGAAAAAAAAATTAAACAGGAATGAAATAGCAATACATATATCCTCTTCAGGGAAGACAGAAGCGAAGGTAAAAGTGCTAGGATCCCATGACATATTAAGCATTAATAAAACTCAAACACATAGCATGAATAAAACAGAAGGCAGTTTTAAATCTCTTTAGGGAAGGATAATAAGAAAGTATAGTTGTAGAAATATTCTATAAACTCCTATTTGTGACAGAAAACTGAAGTATTATGAGAAATATTAATAGCCCTGAGAGCCCTCCTTATTATGGTAGACTTTAGCTTCTAAAGATACATATTCCAGAAGAAATGCTACTAATAAAAATAGTGCTGAATGTGATAGCAGGCAAATTTAATCTCCAAATTTGCATAGATTCAAAGAAGAGGGTGTCACAAGGGAAGTGAATCTGGAGAAGTTGTGATTTAGTGCAGGCATTAGAAAAAGGATGAGGAACTGATTAAAGAAGAAACTTCTGTGTTTCTGGAGTGTGCTTGAAAAGGAAATAACCAAGAGACAGAAAGATTACAAACAGTGTTTCCCAGCAATCTGTTAAACTAGAGCTTTTTAAATATTTTAGTCAGTGAGCCAGTTGCATAAAATATGTGCGTGCTGATGAATATAGTTGGTGATATGTATTTTGAGATAATTGCCAAAACAGAAATATATTAAGACATAAAAAAGATGGGGTAAAAGCTCAGTAGCATAAAATTCAAGGTCATGTATTTGAAACCAATAATAAAAACCTCTAGTATGAGTTTATATCTTAGAACAGGCTATAGTTTGTGTGTATTACTTCATCACAGATTGAGTGCCTTTACATTGTACAGTTAAGTACTGAAACAAGATACACAATCTGGCTCAAGTATGGGAAGGAGGATATGACAATCTCTTTTATCTTTTTTATTCAGGCAAGAAAACTTCATTGCTACTTTCTTTTAAATACAGTGAAATATTCTTCATTTATCTCTTTTCCTCAGGCTGCTGGAAAACAGACAATTTTAGGGACATGTCGGTAAACCAATGTGCAATTCCTTTCTCCCTAGCTAATACTTCCCCATCATACTGATAGGATTCATACAGTCTTGGCATTTTGGTTTCCATTGATGCCTCTTTATATATGTAATATGCCATTTTTTTTTGTTTTCAGCTTCCTTCTATAACAATAAAAATGATGATGTGTGCTACCTATCTCATTATTTATTTTCTTAGCCTTCATTTTGGCCCAATGATTTTATATGTTTTGTAAGAACAGCAAATATAAGCACCTCTTGAGTGCCATATTGATTCTACTCCTGTACATGTAAGTAATTACATACACACACACACACACACACACAAGCAACTCCAATGTAATTTTTGTATTAGTGCACCCAGTGGAAATTTTTTATGGTGCAGTGTCAAGTAGTAGGAAGCCGACACTCCACATTGGTTTATCAGGGCCCAGTACCTTAAGGCTCTTGCCTTCATTGAGACAGCTATTAAAACAAAACAATAAGCAACAGTAATTAATGGAACAGGAACCAAAAGGGTTTTTTCTTCTTCACATCCTCCCATTTCCGAAGATGTTGAAGTGGGAAAAAAGCTAATGTGGAAAGGAGAGGTTGGTTATTTTCAAGCAGTATATGACTCTCACTACTCTCTATTTTTAATCTGAATAATTAATCTACTATTTTTTCCCCTGTTTTTCTGATCTATCTTTGTACCCCAGCCTGATTCCCACTGAAATATGAGGAATATAAGTATGAAAACAGGCATGTTATCATTTGGATTTGCAGGGAATAAACAAGATGAGGTCAGACTCTTCTCCTTGGTATCCAGTTAGTTACAAGAAAAGAGACAACGGACACAAACTTAAATACAGGAAATTCTGTTTAAACATAAGGAAAAAAAAAACAAACCAAACCCAACCTTTTTCACTGTGAGGGTGGTCAAACACTGGAGCAGGTTACCTAGGGAGGTTGTGGAGTCTCCATTCTATGAGATATTCAAAACCGAGCTGGACATGGCCCTGAGCAGCCTGCTGTAGCTGACCCTGTTCTGAGCAGGAGGGTTGGACTAGATGATGTCTGGAGGTACTTTCCAGCCTCAGCACTTCTGTGATTCTGTGATGCTGTGTTCAGGATCATTTTCCCTGAACGGGTGAAAACTGTCAAGCTCCGCTTCTGTATTTTATGCTTCTCTAATTATTTTTTCCTTCTTGTTACTTCTGCTAATGAAGCATAATAGTTGGCATGAGATTCTGAAAACAAACATAAATCATGTGGCAGGTGGTATTATATTTATAATTGTAGTTAAAGGGATAACTGACACAATGTAAATAATCTCTGTCTTATTAACTAGTTCCTAACAACATTCATCCAGAATCCTGACAAACTGTAAGACATAATTTGTTGCTTGGAAAGAAAAAAAAATTGCTATGTCATAAATAAGTCTGTGAGTTATAAATAACAAATATTTTCCTGGAATTAAACTCCTTTATAGCTGGGAAAAAGAAAAAAAAATGAAAAGAAATTACAATACTTAATAATTGTTCTAGTTTAATAAATGTTACAGCCCGAAATTGTATAAAATAAGTTTTTCAGTTGCTTTCTGAGATTCCACATAGAGCAATATTTTGACTGCATTTCATTTACAAGCACAGACAGTCCTGAAGTGTCTCATTTTGCATGTCAACTCAGTTGATTTTCCACCCACACTTCATTACTTCTGCCATATAATGTCACTTTTATGATTTTGCTTAAAGTAATAGCTATGGTCGGATAACAAGAGAAAATGGTGGTTTTCACCTCTGTTAATTATATTTTTTGCTTTGAAAAGAGACAGGAATATTTTACTATAATATTTAGTTCAATAACTTCTATAGAGCAATATGTATAAATTGCATGCAAGAGTCCAGATATAAATAGTAAATGCACAATATTTATTTTTATAGTTAACTTATTTTTTAAACCAAGGGAGATGTTCATTTTCAGACTACATTAGCCTCATTTATCTCCATGATGTCCTTAATGTTATAAGATGTTACAGCAACATTACAAGCTCCTGCAGGCCTGTATCAGCCTTTAGCTACTCAGGCGCATTATTAGATTGTCAACATAATTCAGACATCTCATACAAAAAGAGCCAAGCCACTGGCTCCAGTTCTTTGTAAATGTATTTGTCTGATTTAACAGCTTTAAATTTATCGAGTGTTCTTTTCTTTTCTTTTTGGGTACACGTACACTACTTGGAGAATCTTGTTTGAGACTGCTAAAAATATTAAGAAAGCTAGCACTTAGCACAAATTCTTGCTATTCTCACATACTGTGCTCTTCTGATAAATCACTGTATAACATCTGGATAAAGAAGAAAAGTCATAGAATATTTTTGAAAAAAAAATAATTAGAGAAGTATTTTTGAGGTGACTCTTCTTAACTGATATAACTCTGTATAGGACATTTTGATCTTTTGAGGAAAGATGTTCACTTTTCAAAGGATTTAATACAAAGTAAGTTTTTTGGAATGTGCTAGTTAATTTATGTTTAAAAAAGAGAAGACATTTGGAAAAAAGAAAATTCAGGACAAATCTGGTTGTGAATGAGTAACCAAAGAAAGTATGGATTCTTTTCAAAGTGTCTTCTCTGACATAACATACTTTTCAAATAAGTCACTTTGACAAAAAATAGTACAAACGTTCAGCTATTCTGTTAGTTTTTTTATCTATGCACTAAAGAATAAAAAGAATTAGTCACCAAAGCCCAAAGACAGAAAGAAGACTATCAGTAGAACCCCTTATATAAATGCATGAAGCTGAACCAGGCCATCTCTGAGGCAAAGCAATGTAGTTTCTCATTGGAATTCAGGGCATTTTCCCTTCTCAAACCTTCTCACTAAACCAAATCAGATAACGCTAAACACAGAAAGCATAGTAAGCCAGCAAAGTTTAGTTCATTCGGGGACACTGAACTAATTTTCAAATATATTATTCTTGTTATTTGCTGTACATCCATACACTCACATATACAACTGCATGGATCACACATAAGGTGCATGAAATACTGTTGCGATATTTTCTCTCCAAAAAAAAGTATTAGCTTTTTGTGGTCATTGTAACAGCTTTTGTAAGTAAGTTACTGAAAGTAAGTCTCTTCAGGATGGATGAACATTTGTGTATTTTCCCTAATATATGTGAACCTACTATATAAAAGAACTGTATACAAATTAGCTACATGTTATATATTAGGCAGAACTATATACAAATTAATCATATAAGAGAAGTACTTATTCACCTTCCAAACTTCATCCAATTCCAACTACTATAATGATGAACAGATTGATCATGGAACAGAACTGAGTAGGTACTTTAAATCCATCTAGCTTCAGCATCTGGAACTGAAGTCAGTGAGTTAATATATGAGCTAGTTTCACGAGAAGATAAATGTACCCAGAACCTTAAAAATATTGAGCGAGTGCTAAGTGTAACTGGATAAGGCAAAGCAAAATCCTGTTCCAAAACCTGAAATATTTTCTGGGCATTAGTAAAATTTTCTGCATTTTCATAATTTACTCATGCAACATAGGTGGAAAATGGATCATTAAAAAAGACCTTAAAAATTTAGTAAATAATAAGGCAAATGTTTTGACTAGGTTTCCACCCCTTGGGTGTTCTGTCCATGTACAGTGTTCTAAGCAGCTTTTAGTATGTTGGGTTATTTTGGAGGGAGGGTGGGAGTATGACAATAATCATTCAAAATCTCTGTAACTTCAAAATGTCTTTATTAGTGATTCTGCCATCTCAGCCCCTGCTGAGGGCACACCTACTCATATGCTCTTTGTCTACTTCTATCAAATGCTGACACTAAGCATGTTAGCATGTGTTAGGAGTATATGAATTTGCAAAGACTCTGATTTACTGAAGTTATTAAGCACATTATCATTCCTTAAAACTCAGAAACCTTTCACTTAAATGGAGAATGAAGTATGAAGGAAGGCAGGAAGAAGGGACAGAGGGAAGGAAGGAGAAGGGAAGGAAATAGATCACATGCAGAGGCATATTTTCAGTTTTGTAACCTCATATCCAAATCATTGTGCTGATTTGTAACGAGTTGTCAGCTAGCTGTTTATTTGCCTACTGTTTTACTGGTGACATTTACTACTAAATGAAGGAGTTGAACAAATTTTACTAATGGTTCAGTTTTTCCTAAAGTTGAGTGAAGAATTTACCAAGGGTAACATGCTTATGAAGTTCCAGTCTTTTTCATGATGGAACACCTGCAGGTGCGTGTAGACTTCCCTGTGTGTCCATTTTCACTTGTAATCCATGTCTTTGGTCAAGTTTTATTTTATTTTGCTTTTCTTACATTGATTTTCTTTTCAAAGCCAATAACAAGAAAACAATTTGTTAATGTTGTCCTTCTCAGGAGCCAAACATACCATTTGATCCAAACTGGTCCAGATAGTTTATGCTGTAGCATTTACGAAGCAGGAACTATTACTTTTACTTTGTATGAAACGTGAAAAATTACAGCACTTTGCTTAGTTTAAGTCTTTTTTTCTTTTTTTCCCCCACAAAACTTTTTCACAGTCATCGGTAGATTGTCATCCTACCTATTGCACAAAGAGAAACTAGGTTTTCTGTCTCTAGCTTTGGCATTTAATTTGAACAATTAAATCAATTACTAAGGTGATCTAGTAAATCTAGTGATCTAGACTTATTTGCAGCCATCTAAAACCAATGTGAACTTATTTTAAAAGAATATCAGTAAAAAGTTCTGGGAAGAGGGAAAATTGCAATTCCTAAACAAGGAGAAAAAACAGTGTCAGTTGCAATAAGCATCTTTTCAGGCTAATAGCAAGCTAACAGCTTGAACTTCTCAGTAGCAGGTGTTTGAGCAAGGAGTGACATTTATTTGGGAATATATGAGCCAAGGGAATGATGCTTATAGGAATAAGGCGCAAGAAAAACTTATTAGAAAGTGTGAGTTTATTAATACTGCAGATGAAGACAATAAAAATGTATAGATGTTAATTTGCCCTTGCTTTTCTATGTTATACAAAACGTTACAGATTCATAGGGAAGCCCTAACACAATGTCATTTCCTAATGGATGAACTCAACAAAACTAGTGATATGGAGATATGAACTAAACTTTGCTTTCCATAGAAAATTTAAAAAAACCCACATACCATTGAGTGGAAAAAGAACTGCCTACAAAACAATGTAAACTGCAGCTAACGCAAGTCACAATTCATCTTGTCCTAACCATTCTACTGGCTGACTTCTCTGCAACTGCAGAAGAAAATGCCTGCCAGGACTCCGTCCCTGGGTGCTTAGCAGATCTGAAGTGATGTAGTTTGCCAGAGGGGGCACATCCATCAAACAGGAAGGGGAAGCTCCCTTTCGCTGTGAAACTGCATTATGTAGTGCCAAAAACTTCAAACAGTAATTATTTTCATATCACCATTGCAATTTAGGTGAGTGTTTCGTCTTCCAGTCTGAATTCTTTCCCTTACAGATAGTGATGGGGGATGTACAGGAAGATCTGTAAGTAAACCAGAAAGAGGTGTAAACAACCTACTCTTTACTTAGTGTCATATTTTACAGCTTAGAATACGTAAGGCAGGCTAGAGAGGTATCAGCTGAAAATAATACAGAAAACCCCTCATATCAGTGATAGAAGTACATGATGAAAGTTTTTCTCTAGATAATACAAAAGGAGGTCCTGGCACTCTGCAAGATGTTGCCAATTGCACTGACTTTTAAAATATCTTTTATAAATAGAAGTTTGACCTTCACATTTTTGCAATAGTAATTAAGCTTTTTCCAAGAAAGGTGAGAGAAAGCCCAAATGCATGCAGAGGACATGATAGCTTTCTTAGAATGCTCAAAACTCTTTGAGACAGAAAGCATTTTGTTTTTAGCAGGGAGGGTGACTGCTCATTGCAGCAAACTAGGAGAGAAAGCAGAAAATTTTTGATGCCTTCGAGTCAGTTTTGTTCCTTTCTGAAAGAAGTGTTTTATCCAAATGTGTATTAGAAGATTAAATGACAACATAAATTGGTCACATAATAAAGCTTATGCTATGCAAGAGGCAAATTAAATTACCTAATGGTCTCTTCTGGTCTTAATATCTGAGTGCCTGTTAATGAATGACTCAGAAAGATTTAAAAGTTCAGAAAAGTAATTTATCAACTACAGACAGATAAATAAGAATAATGATCACTATCCTTTTGCTTATTCTAAAAGTGGATGACTGTTGTGCCTGATTTTCCTTGGTAGAAATTCTTCCCATGCTGCCCAATCTGACAACGTGCACTGTTGTTGTGCATGGGATCTTTGAAGTTAGAAAAGAAATACAAAAACATATCAACCTCAGACAGTCAGGGTCCATCCTTTCATACCTTCAAATAAAAGTTTATGCAGCCTTGATTTCAAAAGGAATGGCATTTAAAGATGGGAAGTAATTATCTTATAGATGAAGCTACAAGTGAGGCTCATAGAACTGGCTGGTGAGTTTCTCTTCTCCATTGAACTTCTGCACTGTTTTACATGGATAACTATTAATGACTCAGTGCATTCTAAAATAATCATCACTTTAGTTAATATACTTATTCCAGAATTTTTACTTATCAGGTTTTTCTTCTATACTTGAATATCATACTTTCGTAGACTGTTTTTTAAGAAATGTTATTTAGAATCATAGAGTCATAGAATAGTTTCAGTTGGAAGGGACCTTAAAGATCAACTAGTTCCAAACCCCTTGGGGGAAAGGGACACCTTTCCACTAGGCCACGTTGCTCAAAGCCCCATCCAACCTGGCCTTAAAAACTGCCAGGAAGGGGACATCCACAACTTCTCTGGGCAACCTGCTCCAGTGTCACACCACCCCCACAGGAAATAATTTCTTCCTAAGATCTAATCTAAATCTACCCTCTTTCAGTTTAAAACCATTCTCCCCCTCATCCTATCACTACATGTCCTTGTAAAAAGTCCCTCTCCCGCTTTCCTGTAGGCCCTCTTCAGGTACTGGAAGGCTGCTAGAAGGTTTCCCTGGAGCCTTCTCTTCTCCAGGCTGAACAGTCCCAACTCTCTCAGCCCGTCTTCATAGGAGAGGTTCTCCAGCCCTCTGATCATCTTTGTGGCCCTCCTCTGCACTCATTCCAACAGCTCCATGTCCTTCTTCTGTTGGGGACCCCAGAGCTGCACGCAGTACTCCAGGTGGGGTCTCACGAGGGTGGAGTAGAGGAGCAGAATCACTTCCCTTGACCTGCTGGCCATGCTGTTTTTGATGTAGCCTAGGATACAGCTGGCTTTCTTGGCTGCAGGTGCACATTGCTGGCTCATGTTGAGCTTCTCGTCAACCATCACCCCCAAGTCTTTCTCCTCAGGACTGTTCTCAATCCATTCTCCACCCAGACTGTATTTGTGCTTGGGATTGCCCCAACCCACATGCAGGACCTTGCACTTGGCTTTGTTGATCTTCATGCAGTTTGCACAGGCCCACCTCTCAAGCCTGTCAAGGTCCCTTCAGCGTGTCGACCGCACCACAAAGCTTGGTGTCATCGCCAAACTTGCTGAGGGTGCACTCAATCCCACTGTCCATGTCATTGACAAAGATGTAAAACAGCACCGGTCCCAATACTGACCCCTGAGGAACACCACTCATCACTAGTCTCCACTTGGACATTGAGCCGTTGACAGCAACTCTGAGTACAACCATCCAACCAGTTCTTAATCCACTGAGTGGTCTATCTGTCAAGTCCATGTCTCTCCAATTTAGAGACAAGGATGTCATGAGGGACAGTATCAAATGCTTTGATTTGTGTGTTTCTTCCACAGTACACTGTCATACCTACCATACGTTTTACATAAATGATAGTTGTTCATAAACCTTTACATAGAAAAGCTACATTTCAAAGTAGTTAATAGTAGCATTTATTATCAATAGCCAATAGAAATATGAATACCTATTACTTAAGGTGAGAACAGATTTAATTAGAGAACACAGGCAGCATGAATAACAGTCTTGGCAAGAGAGAGGGGTGAGATGGAATCCTAACTCCTTGGTCTCTTCAGATGGTGAAAAAAACTTGGTTCTGCTGTTGTTAAATTTCCCCTTTTGGGACTCTTCTGTAAATTGGAGGGGTTTGTAAATTTGAATTAATTCTATTCACATTTTTAGGAATTGGAATTAGGAATGCTTGTAAATGACACTATAATAGCTGAAAAAATTTAGCTGACTCAGCTAACATAAGATGCAAGTCTTTTTGCTGGCAAAAACTATTCAGTTGCTACAGATTATGGAGCTACAATTAAAAACAGTACCGTACTAGTAGCACAACATTCTAGTAATATGTCTGTTTTTACCAATTTCTATAAGTCTTTAATTTAATTTTTATTTATTTTATTATTTATTTTTTATTTTATTATGTCTTCATTCAAATTCATAAAATATATTTTAATATCTTCTTACTGCTACCATCTGCTTCGTCATCGACCAGAACACTAATTTTCAAAACAAGTTGGAAAAATAACCTATCTACTCATTTCTTGACTTCTCTACAGGGACTTAAGAAGATGTAGCTACTATAGTTGTAGTTGTGACTACAATTTATCTGTCTGTTTAGACTCTTACATCATTTGTTGAAGATTAATACTCTTTAATATATGTTCTGAAAAAAAAAATATATTCCATGGAAAAGAACTGTTCTATAATCAATGTCTAAGCCAAATCAGATGTATAAAGAAAAAAATAAAGAGTCAGATCCATTACATTAGAATTTACGCATCCTCTATTCTGGAGATCAAAATTGGCTCCAGAAGCTGCTAACCATTAAGAAATTTTTTTTTTGTAGGCAGTCAGTTCTTTTAATTGAGTTTGTATGCAGAATAGGGCAACTTGGTTGTTTATGTTAGGAATCTAAAGTTAAGTGATGTTAATGTCCAATATATTTCATATTATTTTTATGAAATTTCTGACCAGGAATCTGTAGAAACAAGTATACTTCAGTATAGTGTTGCTGCTAACATCAGGAGAGAATTCAGTTTTATTTTACCTTTTACTCTTAGAATAGAGTAATGTAGATTGGAAACCACCTCTGGAGATCATCTAGTCCAACTCATCACTCACAAAAGTAATGTAGCACAGGTTACTAGGGCTGTGCCCAGTCAACTTTTGAGTATGTCCAGGGGTGGAGACTCTACAGCCTATCTGCACCCTTGTTCTGATATTTGGCCATCTTCACAGTTAAAAAATAAAAATAAAAAACCCAAACTAATATATGATTTGAACTTCCCCTTCTGCAACGTGCTTAGTCCTTTTACTATGTATCTTTGAGTCTGGCTATGTCTTCTCTATAATTGCCCGTTAGATAGTGGTAGACAGATAGCAATAAGGTTCTGCCTTATCTTCAAGTAGAAAAAAACAACTTACTCAGCCTCTCCTTGTCCATTTTGTGCTCCTGTCCCTGCCCATCTCAATGGTTCTCCACTGGATTCTTGTATGTCAAAGTCTTTCTTTTACAATGGAGCTCAAAAAAGGACACAGTACTCTAGACAGAGTATCTCAAAAGTGCCAGATAGATGGGGAGAGTCACTGGCTGCTCTTGCTAACAACCTGGTGTGCAGTTGGCCTTCTTTACCGTAAGGGTGCACAGTCAGCTTGGATTCAACTTCTCAATGAAAACTGACAGGTGTTTTCCTGCAAATCTGCTTTCCAGCTAGTCAATGTCCAGCCTTTACTGTCACTTGGGTTTATTCTATTCTAGATGCAGGACATTGCATTTTCTTTTGTTGAACTCAAGGAAGTCAGCTCATTTCTCTAGCTTGGCGAGGCCCTTCTAAATAGCAGTCTTGACCTCCAGCACATTGACTGCTCCCCTTAGTTTTTAATTTGCAGAGAATGCATTCTGTCCAGTCATCTATATTTTTAATAAAGACACTGGAAGTGTTGGCCTTGGTACCAACCACTGAAGACTGTCCCTAGTAACTGGCTTCACAGTCAATTTTTTACATGCACTGTTCTTCTGTTCACCCACTAGTTCTCATTAAAAGCTATCAGGCTGTTAGATACAAGTTGTCCTGTTAAATCATGCTGGTTGTCCACAGTCACTCAAGTACTGGACTGTGGCTTGTCATATACCTTGTCATTCATATACTGGATTGTGGCTTCCCAGAGGATTTATTTCATAGTCTTTCCAGGGATGGGGTTGAATCTGACCAGCCTGCAGTTCCCTGGATCCTCTTTTTTGCCTTTCTTGAAGACAGGTATGAGATTTACAAGCAGTCATCAGAAACCTCCTCTGATAGCCATGACCTTTCAAAGTTAATTGAGTGTGGCCTTACAATGACATTGATCAGCTTCGTCAACACCCTCAGATATATCCCATCTGGTCCCATGCACTTTTTAATGTGAAATTTCCTCAAATGATTGCTAACTTCGTCTTCCTCTACTGCGATGAAATGTTTTGCTCTCACAGATTCTACCATTGGTCCCAGGGACTTGAGGCCAGAACTTACCAGTAAAAATGGAGGAAAAACCCTACATTGAATATATCAGGCTTTTCAAAAATTTTGTCACTGGGTACCTGACCCTAATAAGCAGTGGGACTACATTTCCCTTATCTTTCCCTTTGCTTGCAATGTGTTATAGAAACCTTAATTGTCCTTCACATCCTGTGTGAGTTGCAACTCTGACATTTGTCTTTCCTCACTCCATCCCTACATGCTCAGGCAATGTCTCTGTATTCCCTGGTAACTCAACCCTCCTTCTACATACTTCCTTTTTGTATTTGAGCTCAGTCAGGAGCTTCTTGTTCATCAATGCTGGCTTTCTGCCATGACAGTAACTCTCTGCAAGTTGAAACAGACTGTTCTCTTGCTTTAGGAGGTCATTTTGAATATCAAATAGTTCTCCTGGGCCTCTTTGCCCTTCAGGGCAGTCTCCTACAGGATTCTGCCAAGCAGATCCTTAACAAACCAGTATCTGTTCTTCTGAAGTCCAGGGCTGTAATTTTACTATTTGTTTTGCTCGCTTCTCTCAGGGTTTTAAACTTCACAGTCTAGAGGTTTCTGCTGCCAAGGCTGCGCTCAGCCTTCACAGCTCTGATTGGTTCTTCCTAATTCTTAAATAGCCAACAGGGGATAGTTGGTTTGTTGATCCCCTGTGTCATCATCACACTCCAAAAGTTTGAATCACGCCACCACGTTGCCCTTCCGAAAATTAGCAGTATGGTTAAAGTCCCCATCAGCACCACTGCCTGTAATCATGAGGCTTCCTCAGGTTGTAACAAGGTTTATCTACTTCCACTTCTTGATCAGTCAGTCCATAACACCTACCATGATGTCAACAGTTTTCATCTGCTTGTTGATCCTTAGCCATAAGCTCTCAGTTGACTCTTCACTTGTCTGCACACATTCAAGCCACTCTTCTGCTTAGAGTATAACCCCTCCATCCCATCTTACCTATCGTTCCTAAAGAGCCTGAATCCAGCCATGGAAATCTCCATTCATGCTATTCCACCATCTCTTTTTAATCTCAAAAAGATCATAGCTCTGCAACTGTGCACAGGCTTCTACTTTCTTCTTGATGTTTCCCAGCTGCATGAGTTTGCATACAGAAACTTGTGATGGTCCCTTAGTCATGAAGCTTTTACAGCAGGAGTAGCATAACCTTCTGCATTATGCTGAGCCCTGGGGATTACTGTCTTTTGTCTCCATGTCTCTTTGGGCTACTGTTACCATCCTCAGATGAACCTGGTTTAAAGCCCTCCTCACTAGGTTAGCAAGCCTGTTGGCAAAAAAGTTTTGCCCTACTTTGCATCTTCCCCATGCCTCTTTCTCCCCAGAAGTCTGTATTTTTCAGAAATTATCTCAAGCTCTTAAAATATTAAGTACTGCTTCAGCACCAACCATGCAGCCAGGGTTTTCCTGCAGGACCCTGTTACCTAAGCTTTTCCCTTTTACCAGCAAGATTAAGAACACCGTCTGCATTCCCATGCTCTTCATCCTCACCCCAGGGGCCTTGGTGTCATTCATGATACACTAAAAGTGTCCCCAATATTATAATTTGTCTCCATATGGATGAGAAACAAGGAATAATATCTTGCAGACTGCATGAGCCTCAGCAATTTCTCTGCAATGTTCCATACCTGAGCCGCTAGCAAGCAACAAATAGGCCAAGACAAAAAATCATTTGTGTTTCCATCCCCTGCAGACGTTAGTCTCCAACCACCAGCAGCCACTGCTTACACTTGGGGCCAACTAATTACACAAAAATGCTATTGCTATGTATAGATATAGGTATGCACTGTTTTTAACTATAGTGACATTCTTGGCAGAGAGAATAGGAAATCAGGAGTCATGGCCCATTGTTTAAAACTTAGAGTTTTCAGTTTTCAGAGCTGCTCTGTTTTACTTAAGTGTCCATTCCTGTACATTTCTAAAGAGAGAAAACACTCAGGAAGTGGTATTGAGCTGTGGGAACTCCCCCTTCTTGTTTGAGTTAATTGATTGCTATTGGACAACTGCTAGTGCTTCTAGCTCCTCTTAGTGACCTGAATTGATTGCTACATCTCCTAGTAGGTAGGCACAATATGTTTCCACTTCACAGAAAACACTCCAATAACTTGACTCTTTTATTGGAAGTCCCTGCAGAAAGGCTATGGAAGAGACTCAGAGGAAGAATCATCCTCTCATCCTGCCTGAAACAATCCTTCAGGTCAGGGAAGTAGATTGGAATCAGCATGGGGACTTTTTCATGCTCAGGCATATGCTGCACCTGTTCAGTGAAGGGAATAACTTTTCTGTACTACTTTAATTCTTTCAATAGGGACTTAAATATTGTTGAAGGCAGAATATTGCAATATTGTCCAGTAAAGATGTCCCAACTGGGAAAAATGTTCCTTATTGTACTATTGACCTATTCCTTCTTGCATTTGTTCAGAAGATTTCTGGTATGGCTTCAGCCAGATAAAAATTATTTTCTAATTCAGCACTAGTTAAAATGCTGGGAAAAGCTTTAATCCTGTCTATATCTGTTTCCGTTCTCATTCTTGAACATCCATACATAGTTCTTGATTTCCACTAATTCCTGAACTCATCCAAAGAAATGAAATTAAATTAATGTCATGCTAGGACCAAGGGGATCCCTTCTCTCTCTCCCCGACCGCCCCCCCCTCTCCCCCCCCGCCTTGTTCACGCGCTCTCTCACATTATAGTAGAATGTAGCATTCATATGGCAAAGAGACTCCAGAGAAGTTCATAACATCAGCAAGAAAGCTAATATTTAGATTTTTTCTGACTTTTAGTATTTTCTAATCTTTAGAATTGTCAGAATAAAAAAAAGGAAAAAGTTCAGTCATTTCAGCCTTTTGTCACCTACTCAAAAAAACAAATTTAGGAAAGACAGAAAGCCTTTTAAAATGTGGGAAAGATGTTGAGTCACGTCATAAGACCTAAAAGAAGAAATGCTAAGCTAAAACAATAGTAATTTCTCATTTTAGAAAAAGAATCTAACTAACTGAGGCAATTCTGGAAAGTAGGTTGATTAATCTAGATAGAAAACTTTTTGGGAAAAAAAATCACGACATTTTTAAGATTTTTTTTCAGTGCTCTTGAAAATTTTATTTTAGTAGATATAGAGAGATATATATGTGAAAGGTTTGCTACTCAGAGATGTGGAAATTGAGGTGCTTGGACAAAGGAGTATTATGTAAAAAGTCTATTTAAACAATGCTGAACAGCAAATAAAAGACCAGATATGTAACTTCTGCAAATCAAAATATCTCTGTTTTATCCATGGAATTTTGCTACTGCATCTAAGGTAAGGATCTGAAATATCACTTGCTAGAAACAAACAAGCAAACAAACAAACAAACCCTTCTATTTTACTTAGAAATTAAAATACTTGAGTGAAAGCATTGTTCTAACACTAAAATCAAGCAGTGAGGCAAATCCTGCAATGATCTGACTGCATTTCACTTCTTACTAAGACCAGGGAGCACTGGACATCTTTTATGTAGGTTTTCCTATCAATGAAGCTTGTTCATCTTTTCTCAGAGGTGTTTTGGAAAACAATCCCAACATATGTCCATAAAAAATGAATTCTTGTTTATTGTTTTATGAACAATTTTTATTGCCTAACTTTGGCATTCTGGTAATGGTAATCATAAGTTACTTCTTGTTGTTCTAGAAAATGAAGATTATGGATTTGTATTTACTTCTTATAAATAAAAAAAAACAAAGGGCATGGCTGTTGTGAACAGGTAAATGGATAGCAAATGGAACCCTATCATCTTGTAAATGCTATAGTTATTTACCTATACACCTATATATTCCCTGTAACTGTTCTGAAAAAGGGAAAATAGGAATAGAATAACATCCTTAGTATTTGTTCAAACAGACAAGAAGAGTGAGAATCAAGGAAGCAATAATCCAAATACGGAATTAAAGCATTAACAAATTCATGTCAGGAAGTCCCAGGATTATTTCTCTGTGTCAAACCTCCTTCTGTGTTAGTGCTTTATTCATTACTAGTTTGAACTAGAAAAAGACAGCAAAAACATAAAATAAAAATATAGCTTTTGAAGATCTATAACAAAATGTGTGATGAAACTAAATGCACATGCAGAGTTTATCCTTGATGTTATATTTATAGATTCTCGGCTGTTGGTATCAGTGGGAGTTTTGCTGCAGATTGAGAGATGTAGGTGGCCCATTGTATTAGATTGATAGGAGGAGCAGCCAAACTGTTATTTAACTACAGGAGGTTTTGTTTGTTATCTGAGATGGAACAGCAACATGGAAGCTAAAAGTAGACAGGCATTAAGTCTACAAAATAAATAAATTAAACAAATAATATGTTCAACATTTTTCTGTCATTCTAAAAAATGTATAAAAACTAGTTTCCACTAGGAGGTTGTTTCTTGGTTTGTGGTTTTTGTTGTTGTTGTTGTTATCTCCCTCCCCTCCCCATCCCCTGCCCCAATCCCTGCTTTAATATCTATTTAAGAAAAAGTTTGACAGACTATTGAGAGGAATAAGGAAAGAACATCTTCCTTGTGTTCTCTACTTCTGGTAGCCAGCCTAGAGGAAGGTATAATTTATTCTTGTGAACAGAGTAAATTCCTTGTTATGATTTTGTAATAAATAAAGAGGTGTATATGCTAAAAGTTGCATCCACATGCTATAATGTTATAACCAGTTAGAGGCTGCAAATGTTTTCCAGAAAAATTTCCCTCAGTTAAGAGTTGAGAAATGTATCCAGATCAGATGCTGTATAATTTTAATCAAGGAAAGTATGCAGTCAGCGAGGTATCTACAATCTACAGCCATCAATTAGCAAGAAACAGTTCATAGTTGTCCTGTCCCTGGGTTGAGTTGAGAAACAAATTAATTGTTTACTTGCACAAAGCTCTCAGAAGACAGATACAAGTTGGCTTTTTTACTTTGGAGCTTACCCACGCTCTGTACTGTCAGACAGCCACACTTCATTTTCCCCATTCTCAGCTGAGTTTTACAAGGGGGAAGGATTAGTGGACTTGTCAGTAAGTGGTCCCTGACCTTTCCCTTTCCCTGGAATCCCAATTCCAGAGGAATTGGACCAAGCCAAGATATGAAAATACTCCTATTATTTCTTTCTCTGCCTGCCTCAGGACAGCACTCTATTTGTTTCTCAGAAAGTTCGAAGTATTCTAAAGAAGAGTTTCTCAAGAAAAAAGATAATTTGTAGATCCTGGGAACTGTCCCTATGGTGAAAAGTCTGCTGGTAGTAAAGATTGAACAGCATCCAAAATAAGTCAGCTGCTGAAAAATATGGATAGTTGCAGAGACAAGAAGAGGGCTTGACCAGGGTAGTAGGTTACAGTAATTCATTGTCAAGAGCAGGGCCTCACAACTGAAATGTCAAGTTATTGCAGACAGCCCTGTTATGGGAAATTGTAGTAAACTTTTTTTAGAAGACATATGGAAATGAAACAAATGTTAATAGAATCATCTAGCTTGAGGAAAGCCATATTTCTGGTTTACTTTATCATTCCGTCCACTTTTTTTGCAGCCCTCCTCCTCTCACAGTTTCTTCCTCCAGGCCACTGAGCTTATAAACAGGAACAAGGTCACCACTGAAACACAGTTTAGCTCTTCATGTTATCTACCTTGACTTCAGCAAGGCTTTTGACACTGTCTCCCATAACTTCCTCATAGGAAAGCTCAAGAACTGTGGCTTAGATGAGTGCACAGTGAGATGGATCGAGAACTGGCTGAATGACAGAGCTCAGAGGGTTGTGATCAGCGGTGCTCAGTCTAGTTGGAGGCCTGTGGCTAGTGGTGTTCCCCAGGCGTCAGTACTGGGCCCGGTCCTGTTTAACTTATTCATCAGTGACCTGGATGAAGGAACAGAGTATACACTCAGCAAATTTGCTGATGACACAAAACTGGGAGGAGTGGCTGATACACCAGAAGGCTGTGCTGCCATTCAGCAAGACCTGGACAGGCTGGAGAGCTGGGTGGAGAGGAACCTCATGAAGTTCAACAAAGGCAAGTGTAAGATCCTGCACCTTGGGAGGAATAACCCCATGCACCGGTACAGGTTGGGGGTTGATCTACTGGAGAGCAGCTCTGCAGAGAAGGACCTAGATGTTCTGGTGGGCAACAAGTTCACCATGAGCCAGCAATGGGCCCTTGTGTCCAGGAAGGCCAATGATATCCTGGGGTGCATTAGGAAGAGTGTGGCCAACAGGTCAAGGGAGGTTATCCTGCCCCTCTACACGGCCCTGGTGAGGCCACACCTGGAGTACTGTGTGCAGTTCTGGGCCCTCCAGCTCAAGAAAGAGAAGGAATTACTGGAGAGAGTCCAGCGAAGGGCTACAAAGATGATCAAAGGACTGGAGTGCCTCTCTTATGAGGAGGGGCTGAGAGAGCAGGGTTTGTTCAGCTTGGAGAAGAGAAGACTGAGGGGGGATCTTATCAACACTTACAAATACCTTAGGGGTGGGTGTCAAGAGGAGGGGGCCAGACTCTTCTCAGTGGGACAAGGGGCAATGGGCACAAGCTGAAACATGGGAAGTTCCATCTGAATATGAGGAGGAACTTCTTTACTTTGAGGGTGGCAGAGCACTGGAACAGGCTGCCCAGGGAGGTTGTGGAGTCTCCTTCTGTGGAGATATTCAAAACCCACCTGGACGCAACCCTGTGCAACACGCTCTAGGTGAACCTGCTTTGGCAGGGGGTTGGACTAGATGATCTCCAGAGGTCCCTTCCAACCCTTAACCATTCTGTGGTTCTGTGATTCTGAGAGGCTGATAATTAGTGTTTACATTATTGAAATGGAACTGGCTGAATTTGTTGTTGGTGGTGCATTCTGAGTTGACTACAACAAAAGTCAGCTTCATCTGTCACCTTGCTGAAAATCCTGGGTGAGTAAATGTTAGTACTCCTGCATTATTATCAGCTAAAAGGAATCAGTGACTCCTAGTTAAAGTATATATTTTTTAAAAAAAAATCTCTTTCTTGCTGTCATCTCTGACTGAGAAGAGCTGTCATAGACTGACCATAACCCCCCATTTCCCATCCCCTTTGCACTACTCAGCACAGGGCAGGGTGGTGGGGAACGCCTGTGACAGTAATTGATAAGTGATCTCCCTGTCCTTATCTCAACACATGAGCTTTTTCATCCTATTTTCTACACCACCCCCCCCACCCCCCATCCTGATGAGAAGTTGGAGTGAGAGAGTGGCTGGGTGGGCATCTGGCAGCCAGCCAAGGTCATACATAACACTGTATTGTTAGATACGCACCATATACAATCCTATACATATTAATAGACTTAACTGACAAAGTTTCCACCTCTAACTGAAATCCAAAAATTATTGAAAAACTATATGATGAGTTCCGGAGACTTTGCTGAGAATATTTTTAGAACAGAGAGTGTGAAAGGAAGAGACGGGAGAGTGAAAAACAGAAAGATAAATATGGAAAACAATAGGAGCAGGTTCCAGTACAGCTCAAAAGCACCATGATAAGAGCCAAAGTATGGGATTTGGGGCTAGCATGTTTGCTGAAGCCTGGTAAAGCAAAAAAGCTGTTCTTTCTTCTTTGATTCCTCCTTTAGTAGTTATACATATCAAAGTCACCTGACTTTACCGTCATGAATTCTGACTTCTAATGAGAACAATCTGCAAAACCCACTATTTTGGGTAACCACTCAGGCCAAAAGAGAGACAAGTCACAGAACATCATCAACATAGCTAGTGTTTAATGTTCTTGCTTTTACACAGAGATATCATAAAGGTTGTTTCTTAGAAAATATTTTCAGAGTTCTTTATGTTATTTTTAAATTCTTATGTTTTTCTTTTCCCTCACTAACTGGACGAGAATGAAGCCAGGGCTTTCACTCCTTGATTTTGGTTTCACATTATTCCCCATGCTGCATTCTTTTTCATGGAGATAAATTTTCTTTACATCATTCCTTTCCATGAAAGAGACATTGTTATCACTAGTATTTTCTTTGAATCAGACAAGGGCCAATATATAACAATGTTGCAACTCACTTTTCATATTCTGTCACTTTACCTTATCACTTGCCCTCTTAAAATGTGCCAGCCTCAACTTTAGAAATAAAAATTAAAGTGGAAAGCCAACTAAGGTCTTCTTCAGGAAAGTCAATAAGTATTCAGAGATATGATTAGAGAAGCTTCCAATTCTAACTGTACCTATTCTGAGGGGCAAAAAAGAAAAAACACTCTCGGCTCTTTACTTACATCTTTACTATATCCAGATGTGCAAAACATGAGTTCTATTCTAATGTTACTTCAGCTCCAGAAACAATGAGTTTCATAAAAAAAAAAAAAAAGGAAAAAAAGAAAGATGAATGTAAGGAACAAGAAGTTAGCTTTTTTTTCTATATATATTTTCATTTTTTTTTTGCTTGGGGCATCTTAAATATCAGTATTTTCTGTTCTCAGAACGGAAATAGGCATGTAATTTAAAATGCATACTGTACTTTAGTTTAAAACAACACTAAACACTTAATTTTTACTAGAATATGTTTTCCTTGTATCCGTTTCCCTAGAAACAATTTTAATTGAAAAGGTTTTCACACGGTGGCCTCATTGAACTACAACTGATATTCCCTTGTTAATGTCTCTTTTCCCACTCCCTTCCCCTCATCTATCAGTCACAGAGCTCTGTTCTGCTTTCATGAGAAAGAAAACATGTTTTATCCTCAGAGGCTTTGCTCTTCCCAAGTGAATCATAACCAAAAGCAAATTTTTCCTCTTTTCCCACTGAAAGCACTGTTTAGTGGTAACACTATGGAGATTATACTTACATGTTTAAAAAATTGTGTTCCAGACTTGAAAATGAATTAAGTAAAACCTAGGATTTTAACACATAGCGCTAGCAATTTTTCAACAAAGTGTCTCTGAAGCACTAGAAACTTATGTGTACTTTGAAAAGCTAAACCTAAGACCTGAGAAAACAGACAAATATATCTGTCAAAATAACATCACATATATGGGTAGAAAGCGTTCACAGCTAGCCTGATGAAACCCCAATCAAGGCATATTAGTCAAAAGTCTATACTGTTCAGAAAGACACAGTACAAAATCTCACACATCCCTAGTAATAAATGATAAAACATATTCAAATCCTATTCTAGGCTCTTTATGATACTGCAGAGCCCTTAGTATTCCTTCTGTACTGTTATATCTGCTTGACCAAGGTTGCTGTCTTCATAATGTGGCTGCTACTAGAGACCCCAGACAGCATTTGCCTGCCTCTAATCGGTACAAGCATCTTCAGTATTTCAATTTAATAATATTCAATCAGCTTTCTGTTTCTACTTTAGATCCAGTTTTGGTTTATTTTGTGTTTATTGGCTTTTATTTGTCTCCTGTCACCTCAACATCACTCTTTGTGAATATTATTGTGTGTTCTCTTAGATCAGAGTGATTTCAATTAAGCTGACTTTGGTGAAGTGCTGTTTAAACTGCTGTCATTTACTTGAATGATTAATTAAGATAATAACTTTTTTATAACATCAACAAAGAGCATTATCTGCTAAAAAGCAAAACTATGCAGTGTTAACAGAGGGGGTGCTCTGAGACATTAAAATATATCCATAATTACAATATTAAAGAGCTTAGAGAAAAACACCTATGGACCTCAGTGAGTTCTAGTTCAAGAAGAACAGAAGGCTGGGATGGGGATTGCTAAGGGGCACTTGAGAATGAGCATGTAAGAAAAAAGGATCAAAGTTTGTGACAGTGTCACAGGTCAAAAGGCTCAACTTCAGCACAATTTAAGGGAAGAGACCAAATCCACATATGGAATTTAAAGTGGACTGCAACTACACCCAAGTTTTGTTTGCATTTGTAAAATAATTAAATTTGTTCTACAGTACCCTTTTTTCTTCCTCTCTCATTCTGCTATCATTAGGTCAATACAATGGATAGCATGCAACATTAGATATGCAAACTGGAAGATGAAATGTAATGGATGTGTGCAGGGAAAGATTACTTTGAGCAGAGTTGTATTGAAAAAAAGTGAATGTGATATGAATACTAATTCAAACTGCCAGCTGCTAACTTTAAGAAGGGGCAATAGTCAGGTTATCAGCAGATCTTTTTATATGTGACTCACTGTGGTTAAGTGGCTCTTAATCCACTACAAGAGAAACATATGCCAGAACCACAGGACATTAATATCACCCATTCCTACTTCCCTGTATTCATAAACAGCATCAAACCAGAATCAGGAATGTTACAGTCGAAAGAAACAGACATTTCTTTGCACAGTATGAGAACCAAAACATATTTTGCTTGTCCCATAACATATTACTAGTTCCTTAGATTTCCTTATCAGACTAAATCTGAAGTCACAAGACAGCCAAGTGACTGTCTGATTTGTCTAATGATAACATCCTCTCCATTATGATGTATGAAGGAGATGAGGCATTTTTCGGCTACCTTCTCTTTCAACCCTCAGCTTATATGAAATAACATTGAGGCTTATACTGGAGATGTTAGCAAATTCAAAAGATAAATCCTGACTTTATGTTAAAGAAAAATGAGCAATACAATAAAAGTTTCTACTGAAGAATCAATACTGAAATTTGATACTGATCTAGCAAGAGATGGTATTGAAACAGTTGGAGTCCCCAGAGCAAGGGATGTTGAAAATACGCTAGACACTCGATTAACATAGATATACAAAACAAAGGGAAGATTTTACAATTTGAAAAGTGGTAATGGCTGTAAGATAAGGAGGCTCCAGGATAGTCTCACTTCAGATGGCTGGGCCTTGGGATGAGCAGATGCACAGGAAGACAGAGATAAGGGAATTTGCAACCTCAAAGGATGTGGCCTACCTGATCCACCGGCCTTCATCGACTACGACTGTGCATGCGAATGGACATTTGCATATCTCTTGGCTATGTAAATGAGTTCTCGGAAATCCCATGACCATGTATAACTTTATGGTATATAGTCTCTGAAAATTTACCAAACCGGTGGAGCACTCATGGTGGATAATCCCCAGTGCTGCCCAGCGCTGCAATAAAGAATGCCTGCTTAATAACACACTCTGGTGTTATTGAGTTTTCTTTCGGACTCCTTACCCAGCCGCACCTAGCTTCCCACTTCAGTGAGGAAAGTTAGAAAGCAAGGGGGTTTGCAGATCTCCGATTTTTGTATCAGTATTTCTTTAATTCGAAGGACTTTTGTTCATAAGTTTGAGTGTGCTATCAACCACACACTTATGGCAACAGAAATGAATGCTCAAATAACTGTTATTTTATATCAGTATTTAAAGAATAGACCTATATGGAAAACATTTCTCTCTCATGAAGCCCTAATACTGTTAGAATATCTATGAAAATTCATGGATTAAGTAAGAAGAAAACAGGCAAGTCCTCTTTCAAAGCATGATTTTGATGTAGTTAGTATCTTTCTCAAAATAATGATTTTCATGTGGTCATCTGCCTTGTACTGTTGGTACTCAAAAAATTCTCTTTCATTGTACAGGGAGGTGGAAAATTAATAGAACAAAACTAAAATTCTAACCCAATATTATCATCCTTGAGCTTCATACAGAATTAAAATCAGAACCTTACTGATTTATATTTTCTTATTAAGATGTTTATTTCTAGCTCCAACTAGTACCATGAGCATAGCACTAATAAGCTATGCATTGTTACACATTCAACAATGCTTTTCTAGTACTTATAAGCCTAGGACTTGTCATGTAGAGAAGAAACACTAGTGGAACATATTGGGATGGACAGTACCTTTATTACAAATAGTAATTATTCAAAGGCATGCCACACTTCTCAATCTGGGCCAAAGGTTTGGAAAACAGACCTTTATCAACACATTATTAGTAATCTGCTAATCAGTCTTTTCTTGTCTTCAGTTACTGAACTGGAAGTAGTATATATTGATTTATAGTCCTCAGAGCATGTGAGATAAGTCCTCAAGAAGGAAGAAAGTAACTCAGAAATAAAGCTGATATTAATTATTTCCTTGTATTTTCTAACACAAACAAGACAGGTGTCAAACCAGATTTTCTCCAGAATCCAATGCATTTTATTAAAATGTAGTCCCTACCTTCAGTAGGAATGAGTGTTTAAAGAGCTCTAGTTGTCTGAGGCTCAGATCTTGAGGACAAATTATAGAAACACTAAAACCTTCACAGACTGAATTTGAGTAGTTACTTTCTTCCCTAGCTATTCTTCCAACTGACAATGCCAAGGAAAAGTGATTTCAATGTGTTCTCACTTTTCATTCTCCCTCTGAGCTTTTATCATGTGCGTGCTCATTGCAGTTCAACTGCCAAGTTTGGTGCCTTGCTTTTATAAAGGCTCTGAACATTGTCCTCATTCCATGATAATGGAGTGTTAATTTTTCAAATACAGCTTCTCTGATGCCATACTCACTGGGTATAGATTGCTTCAGGGACTCTTTGGGTGTATATTCCTTTACGGAGTTAATGTTACCATTAGTTCTGATTGCCTCTTTAAGTGCCTTCTTGTGTTCTGCTCCAGGTATTACAGATTCTTATTGTTGTCTTCTTTTGGGCAATCTTACTTTAATGCTTTGTTTGTTTGCAGTCTCCTTGATTTGTACAGGAGTTTTTGCCTCAATTTTCCTTCAAAGTGGATTCCAGTTGTGTTATTAGGTGAAGTACAAAGTGGTTTTCCATCACTTCAGACAGCTTTATACTTGCTTAATGAGGTTAGAGTTTCTGTTTCTGGGGATGTGACTTGCCTTATTTAGTGGGGTTTTAGTCATGCACACTATTCAATGACTTTGTTGGCTGAGTTTTTTCAATTCCCTTCTGTGTATTTGGTGTCTCTTGTAATATTATTCAGAGTTATGACCAGTTGCAGCTGTGTGATTTCATGGCTGAGGGCTGCAGAAAATTCTGCTTATCAGTAACTTCTCAACAGCTGATGAACTTTTTATTTGTGTATGGTATTAGGCTACAGAATTCACCAAATCTCCCATAACAAATTTTGCTTTGATGTAATTTACCTGTGCATGAATGAATAAGTGTCATTTAATGGGAATTGTATGTCAGACCAGAAAGGCTGCATTTCTCCTATTGCACTCTATTCCCTGGTTAGGAATTACTTCACACATTTTAATGCACTTGTAATAAACTGGGATCTTTGAGAACTGAGTGAGCTGAGGCATTACAGCTCCATCTTCAAAAAGGAAAATACAACAATTTCAATACCTGACTACTAAGTTTTTCTCCTAGATGCATTATTAGATGGACAGAATTAAATTTAGCAGGTTACTAAAAAAACAAAGGACTATATCAGTAGCCTCATTGCAGATATGTAAACTATTTGGATTTTGGCAAATGAAGTTTTCACAGAATCCAACATATTGTGGAGAAAAATGGCCTACTTTCACTGTGGGTTTCCTCTGGCTTCCTAAAGAAGAAGGTTCGATTCATATCCCCAGGGTGGATGCTTCTGACATGGCCACCACCCTTCTTCTGCCACAAAGCTCAAACCAGCTCAGTCTGCCCTGTCACAATGTGATTTTGGTGTACTAAAAGCTGTTTATTTTTTATCTGGTTTTATCTCAGCCCACCTAATGCATATTAATCTTCCAAAGGTAAAAATATAGTCAGGATAAAGCACTATAGTTTTGCTTTAAGGTTCACTTCAACTACTACTCCAGGTGATGTCTTATATCACCTTAGGTAAAAAGCACAGCATTTACTGCTTTTTCTTTTTTAAAACGATGAAGCCATGGGACTTGATAGCTGTGAGGATAAATCAGACAGAAAAGCTTCCCATAGCCACATTTTAAAGATTTTTTTTCCAGGGAAAAGGGAATTTGTCTTGGTTTATGTTTCTTCATGACTCATAAACGAGTCTGAAGAGTTTTGTTTACTTTAAAGGGGTGATTAGTGGAGTCCCCAATATCAGAGGCTGACTTAAACTGAATATTTTAAAAAAAGCTTAATTTTTATTTTCATTCAACATTGCAGGTCTTTGGATGCAATTGAATCATGTTTTAAAACCTTTCTCAGTTACTGTCAAACTAAGAAACTCCCTGAGGAATAAAAGACTCTTATGGAGTGAATATGGGGTCACTGCTGTGGGGCTTCAGAGTAGATCATTCAACAGACTCCCTCATGAATGGGATTATTGCATTGTGGGAAGCATTGCTTGAAAGAGGTTTTGGAACCTTCACCTGAAACATGAAACAATTTTCTCCTGCTCAGATTCAGGAATTTCAATATTAGATGTCCAAGTCAGGACAAGGCATCTTGAGTGTTCCACTAGACATTTATTCAGAGAAGGGTAAAAAGCATTTCCAGGAAATAGCTCATCTCATTCCAAACTCAATGTTTAGGATAGGTCAGATGAATCACCCTTCAGCTGCTTTTATCTATTGACTATTAGGATAAATTAGATTTATCTCTATCCCTATGAATAAAGCAATAATCTAATAATCTTAATTAATGCTATGTAGTTAGTCCTGAGATCCTTGAAGAACATGGTTATTGTCTTGATAACAAATCTGTGTACCACAATTTCAAGAGAGTAATTATGAGGTGTATTAATGCATGTATCTGGAAATAAAATATTTCATGTTTAAACAAACCTTTGTCAAAAACGAAAAAGTACAATTGTGGAGATCATGGCTCAATTTGTATAAGTATCATTGATGTTCTTGGGCATTCAGACTTCCAGGTATAAAATTCTGTGATGATTCAATGATCTGGAATCAAGTACTGCAACTAAAAATAACTATTTTTGTGCATTAGAATTCACTAATTGTTTGGTTACCTTGCAGACTTTGAAAGTATAGACTAGGCTAGACTGCTTTTTGAATTTTCAGCCTTTCACTCTTTTGAAATTTAGAAGACTCTTCAGCAGCTCTCAAAAGACACTTGTTCACTTCTAGCAGCCAGAATATACCTAGAAGTTCACGCTCTGTTTATCTGACATGGTTTTGGAGATTTATGCTACCAAAACCCCACAAATTAATTCCCTGTAAGATTTGATTGAGCGATGGGTCATATCAATAGTAATATTCCCCTTGACTCAGGAACTAGTATCATTGTAACTCACGAGCAGCTATATTTTGACATTTCATTAACTGTCTTAATAATAATGCTTATTGTTTTCAGAAAAATCCTTGATTTAGATCTTTCTATTATAAGAAGTGGTACTAAGAATGAAAAGATGTGCTGGCATAAACTTGCAGTAAACAAAGGTGTGATCCTGCAGAAGCTTGAGTACATTTGAAAAAGCACTGATGAAATCTCACAGCATCATATTTTATAGGATAGAAAATTGAACTCACTGTCTGAATTAAAATTCTGTGACCAATGTTGGAGAAATATGAAGATGTCATAAAGAGAAGTATTTACCACACGTGATGACAGCTCATAGAGATCAAACAGGTAGAATATTGAATTGGTCTTAGTTTTCATTATTATTCATGTGGATGCCTTAGCAATGTCTGGTATTTTCCAGCTTTCTCTGAGTGCAATAGGGTGAAAGAAGCAATCCTACTGTGAGAATTTCAAATCTGCCTAAATAATCACAGAATCACAGAATGTTAGGGATTGGAAGGGACCTCGAAAGATCATCTAGTCCAGTGCCCCTGCCGGAGCAGGATTGCCTAGATCATATCACACAGGAACGCATCCAGGCGGGTTTTGAATGTCTCCAGAGAAGGAGACTCCACAACCTCTCTGGGCAGCCTGTTCCAGTGTTCAGTCACCCTCACCGTAAAGAAGTTTTTCCTCATATTTATGTGGAACCTCCTGTGTTCCAGCTTGCACCCATTGCCCCTTGTCCTGTCATAATGAGAATGCCCTTTTTACCTCAATGTGAATAAAAACAGGTTGCTCAAATGCCAAAAGTCTCATACATTTAGATGAAGTCTGGGCAAAAATAAAGGACTTTTTTCAAGATGTGTTTGTTCCCAGGTCCTTTGCATTCGCATTAGGATGCAAAATGTACATTGGAGATATGAAGCCAAACAAGGGGGAAGTGCTAGGCTCGTCATTCCTAGTGATGCTGTTGTGAAAAGTGAGAGCTCCCCTGTAGCAGCAGTGGCCATTATTCACAGTCTCTGACCTTTACCATAGGATCTGTATTAGGAAAAAAGTAAGCTTTCCAGCGCTCCAGAGTAAACTGGGTAGCATTATAAACATTTTGTTACCCTTGGCAGCACATCGATCTGGGCAACTACACTTATCTTGCTTACGTCAACAGTTGATCTTGGTTGATAAGTAATTACAAAATCATTATTGTTGTAGGGAGGGAGGAAGAAAAGGCTCCTTCTTTGCAAAAGCAAGGAAGGTGGAGAAGAAGAAAGGCTACAGTAGTTGATATATGTATGAATACATGTATACATAGTTATTTAGACTTTCGTGAAGGCAAAAGAGAGAAAGTAGAAAGTATGGAATTAAGTGCAGATGGTAATAGGTCGGGGTGATAAAGGATTCTACAAGGACAGAGAAGCAGTGCCTTTGGCAAGGAATCAGGCAATGCTGCATGAAGAGAAATCACTGTTACAGTGGAAGAATTCTGCAGAAGGAAATAGCTCAGATTTCACTGAATCACAGGAAAGAACATGGTGAATGAATATTGACAGAGACATTGTCCACTGTCCCCACCTAATTCAAAGTTTCTCCTGTATAAGAATAAATATAAATTGTTTTTTTTATAAGTTTGTTTGTCGTAACTATATGACTGCACAAAAATAAGTTAATGTCTTATTATACATCATATGTATTTGCAATTTATCACTTTCTTCTCAATGACTATTCTCAGAATACTTTCTAAATATCTTTTAATTAAAAGTTTTCATATGTTCCTCCTTTATCTTAGGATAACTGTGTATTCACTTTTCTAGGTAAAGAGATTTTTATAATTAATTGTGTATACACTATCTATACGATATTTTAATTGGTGATTATTAGTATGACAACGTTGCCGATGTCTTGAAGTGATTTGTTTGGATGCTTCTTTTTGTAAATAAAACAGACCTTGAAGGAAAGGATACGTCTATAGTTAGCACTTCATGTTTTTATTATTGTCCTTATAATTGCTCATCATCTCATAATGCCCACTCCTAATATAGCTTGATTTAGACTCTGGAAAATATCATCCATGTTTATGTTTCATTAATAAATTCATAGCACTAATGATGACTTCATCCTAGAATACAGTATGATATTTCAGTGGCGCACATTGGCAGAACAGCTCGATGGAATACAGAGAGAGGGCTTCAGGAAACTACAGGTGATGTCTGCTGTATTTTGTGGAGAGCTGGAAAGATTTTTCTCCCATTTGACAATGACATACATAAAACGTGTGGCAGAACAGCTTGAAAAAAAGCTAGGTCGTGCCCTTGCTCCGTATTTATCTCCAAACAGTTCTTGAAGCCATTAATAAAGAGAGCACTGACAGATTTCCTGCTGAGTAGGCAGCTATAGGCAGATCCCAACACAGTGAAATGAGCTGGATGTTTAACACGGGGCTTAAGAGCTCTGGGTATGTTTTGGCCATACTATTGGATACAGAAAGTGCAAAAACAGCTTTTCATAGTGGAATGGAAAACCCCTTCAAGCAGTTGAGGAACTGAGGAGGATCCTGACATGGTGGCTATCTGTTTGTCTCCAAAGCACATTCATCACTATCACAAATGGGGATAAGCCAGTTTTAGTACTTCTTTCCTGCCTGTGACTAGTGGCATTGGACATTTTTTCATGACTCCAAAATCGATGTACTCTTTAAAGTAGGACACACTGTACATCTCTGATTGATAATGCATATGTGATGGATAACTCTGTTAATTGATAGAATAGTTCAACTGAGGAGTCAGTAGAGTCAAACTTCACATTAACCTCACTCTGGCTCAGGAATATCAAACACCTATCAAACCAACAGAAGCCAGAGGTTTCCTGTTATAAGTAAAGTTGTAGAGCATGTTGAGATTATATCAATTATTTGAACCCTATTACTCCTTAACCTGTCCTTGCCACATCATTTGTAAAATGTGCTGCTTCTTAACACGAGTTCTTGTCACATTACCTAGCTTGAGTTTTCAGACAAAGACTAATGGTGAAAATATCAATATGGATGACAAGGAGCCATTTAATGATGAATATTCCATATCAGGCATGACATACAGTTCATCTTACTGAAATATTTCTAAAAGTATTAAAATTGACATATCCATAGCTCATATTAGAGGATGCTAATTTAGAACAAAGCTATCTCCATCTGAACCATGGTTTTAAATAATATTAATTAAAATGTCTTAGGAAAGTTGTGCAACCTAAACTCAAAAATACAAGCTTTGTTTTAAAAAATTAGACACAGCAGCGATCCAGAGGCTATAAAAATAAAAATTAAATTTTTTTTCACATCTGTTTATAAAAGTTATTTAAAAAATAGTTTGAATTTATATGACACATCTATGTATTTCAAAATGTCATACTTGATGTAAGTAAATACAGAAAATTTACAGACAATAATCCTCAAGATGTGAGAGACTAGTCAAAAAAAATCAATAAAATATTTAGAAGCAGGGTTAAAAAATTCTGTCATACTAGCAATAATTTAATAATTGGGTCAAATGTACGTTGGTCCCTGACTGTAAAGGGACATGAAAAGTTATATATAACTGCAGCAATGAACTAATTCTTGCTGCTGTAGACTGTTAGTGTTTTTTTAATTATTAATGCCTTTTTGTGCTAAATATTTTCTACATTATAGTTGACAAGGAAGTATGCAGAAATTGCAAACACAAGCAACAGTTTTTACAGTCTGTTATTATGAAATATTAAAACCACTAATGATAAAGTTAATTCTAAAAGGTCATAGACAAAAACTGAAATGTGAACAGTTAATTTGAAAAGAGATTTAGAGGTCAAACTTTTCCTTTTCATTAAACTGTAATTTTAGAGACTTCAAACATCATTACAAGTGTCCACTGGACTTTCTATGTTATGCTGCTTCTGATTCTTTATGAGTGTGTAACTGATTTTCATCTTCTTGTCAGCAGAATAAGCTATGTTTCCACTTAGAGTTCATCCCCATTTACACCAGGATGAAATGTCCCCATTTTCTAAGATGTTGTTCTGCTTATATGGTATTCTGGTTTTGAGTTTTTAAATTGTGGTATGGAACTCACTTATTCTTACTAGTATTACACTGATGAGCAGTAAAACTAATTACTATCCTGTTTCAATATAAGAAAAAAAAAAAGAACATTCCTGCTTCATCTTTAAAAATTATTATTAGGCCAACTTGACAGGATGCTGCAAAGTAGACTTTCCATTCCTAGTGAGAAAAAACTTTGTTCATGAGTTGTGGTTTTTTTTTTTAATTATGATCAAAAATACCAAAATAAATAAATCTAACTTTCTATGAAGAAAGATATTTTGAAGAAAAATCCATGACCCAGTTGCATAATCTAAAACAAGGTAGTCTTACTGTCTAATCAGTAGGACAAGATTGAGTTTTCTCATAGAATAAGATTTGACTATATTAACCTAATGGAACCTGAATTAAATTCTGTTTAGTTTCAGATGGAAAAATAAAATCTTGTATCCAATACTAAATAAAGTAATGTAATTATAAAAAAAAAATGTTCCCCCCAAAATGCACCAACTTCATTGTAGCTGCTGACAACAGCTTCATCTCATTCTTGGCAGAATTTTTTCTCTTAAAAGAATGTGAATAAAGCCATGTACACACATATTATATACGTGGAAAAATAATTTTTAATTTCATGCACTAGGGAGAAGATGTGACTTTTCTTCTCCAGTGTACTTTTAAAAAATGTAAATAAGATAAAGGGCTGTTGATAGAGGATGATGGATAAAAAGAGGAATGACCAAAAATCAGTGGTAAAATGAACAGACTATAAGCAAAATAGTTAAAAACAGGAAAACAAACAAGCACCCCAAAAAACCCTATGGAAGGACAAAATTGAAATGAAGAAAGCAAAGAGCTAAATCAGAAAAGAAGAATGCATCCTAGACAAAAGTGAAAACAGAAAAAAAATAATAATTTTGAATTTAAAAATGAAAGAAATTAGAGAGTATTAAATTTAATAGGTGCTGAATTTCAACATTTGCACAATAAATCTTTCATGGAAGCAAATATCAAGAAAAACTTGTATGAAAAGAGGCTCTGTTCTGAAAATCTATTGCTGTTCTCTGATTAGAAGTAGTTTTGAATTTCAATTATTATAATGTTCTCACAAGTATGTATATTTTGAATATAACACTGGGTGGACTTCCCATGTTGCCAGAAAGTATAATTTTTAGTTCAATTGTATGTTAGGCCAAAGGAAATTTCAGTTTCAGATATATGAATTTTCAACAAACAAGTTAAAAATAAATCAACAAAAACTTATATTTTTTTAATTAGAAAAAATATGTTACAGAACACATTTAAAAAACAAAAGTAAACTTCGTGTTTAAAAATTGAAGAATTTAAATGTTATACTCAAATATAGAAAGAAATCACACACAAGGAAAAGTGTGTAATTTTTAAAGCAAGTATTACAGATATTTTCCAGTGATTGGCACTAGGCACAGTGCAATGCTGTCAAAAGACTTGGAGTGAAAAAGCAACTTGCTCTTGCAAAATCAATGCATATTTAAAACATTTAAAACTCTTCTTGGGCATAAAGATAAAATGCAGGTGAAACTACACTACTAAATGTCATACTAGCTGGTGTGGAATTACATATCTACTTTTAGAACAGCACAACGTCTGTGACCTGCAAATTCACAGCCTCACTAAGTAAAAAACATTACACAGATGCTTAGTTAAAAGATTTAGTATTCAAAAAGTATGTTATAACATTTTTTACTCTTCGTCAATATCTTTTTCCAGAGGGAAAAAAGCCTCAATACCTGTAGATCAGAGCAAACAGTACATGGCACTTAAGCTATCAAAGGCAGCACAGCAAGTCTTGAGCTGAAAGGAAGACAATTCCGGATGATTTCTCAAAGAGAGACTAGTTTCTTGAAACCCAGAGGTATGTATGTAAAAGAAGATGCAATTATTCAATACTGCAAGAGAAAGAAGGTCCCCATGGCATTTTTAAGGAAACGTTATTGCCTGGTAACCAGTGCAGAGAGATACATACACCATTATTTAATTGATCCTGACCTGGAAACATGCAACATCCAATCTGTGAGTTTTCCTCTAGACTTGTAAATCCCTAATTTTGAGGACATAAGGCTCTCTGAAGTCTCAGATATGGAATTGAAGTAGCAAATGTAATGAATGATTATACTTTACTAAAACATAAAGAACAGTTTCTGAGTACGTATTTTTCAACACGTAACAATTTTGCCCAAATTTGCCTGCTTCGTTGTGACTTAAAACAAATATGAACAGGCATTTATTTCAATTATCTAGTCTACAAATAAACAATTTTGATTTTGTGTTTATTTTGACAGATACATGAGAAGGGTGGACACATCTTAATTTTTTATAAAAGTGGAAGTTAGTTAGAAAATATTAAATAGATGGCCAATGAGAAGATAATAGCAAGTGTGATCATAAAAATATATATATATTTATTTTCAAATAACAAATCAAAACATGTTAAATTTTCATATTTTTGATCATTTTTCTTTTATACAACATGAAAAACTAGAATGCTTAACTAGAACTAGTTAAGTTTAACTAGTTAAACTCTTCCTCTTCAAGAGTTAAGCTCTTGAAGATCTTATCACGGCCAAACTAGTTTTAGTTTGCCCCATTTAACATCTTCTTCCATTGAGAACATGTGGAAACCCTTTTCTCCTAGTGAACAAGTAAAAATGAGAAGATCTGATTTCTTTATTTCCTGGTACATACCTTGAATGACTGGTTCTTCTTTTTTTTTTTTTTGAGAGAGAGAGAGAGAGAGTACCTATTTAGATCAGAAGAATAATGAGGTCAAAGTCTACTGAGCTGTATAAGGTTTCAAGTAATGCAAAATTTTGAATGCTAACAAAGAATTCCCACAGATGACTGAGAATCAAGATAAGGAATCAGTAAAGAATACAAGAAAATAAAGAATCATTTTAAGGATTAGTTTAATTCCTCACACAAAATTTTCTATAAACTCAAGCTTATGTTACATAATCTGTCTAAAATATATACAAATAATTACTGTATGTCATGTTCTTGCAATATCAATTTACCACACTGGAGTCAATGAGGTTATGTCAGGGACAAATCAGGTCTTGAGAGTATATCCAATTTGTCAATGCTAGGGTAAATTCCTGGTTTAGAGTATTTATATTAAGCTAAAATGTATTCCATCACTCATAAACCAGTCTTGAGTACATACCCAATTTATCAGTGCTAGGGCAAGTTCTAGGATTACAGCATTTATATTAAACCTAAAATATACCTCATCGCTCAGACTAGATATATTCTCAAGGCAGAATTCATTCCTCATAGAACTTCATCAGCTTCAGTGCATTTACTGACCATGAATGAATTCAGCCCAATGCTCTTGCTTATATAGATTTTAATAATCAATTGTCTTTTAAGAGGTACAGCTGAGGCAGTGACCAGTTATTCTGTCAGACTGCTGTTGAATGATGTCACTTAGTCAGGCAGAATCAACTATTGTGCTCATCCAAAATCAAATCAATTTATTGGAATTACAATAACTCCAATTAATAGCTCTAATCCCATAAATGCAATTTAAGTACTCTTTCAGATTATTTTCCAGTACCTCATGATGTACTCCAACTGAAGACACAAAAAATGAAATGTGATTATTATATTTAATTCTAAATAAATATAAATATTTATTTTTATTGGAAAAGGTAACTGCAGTTCAGGCCATGTTCACTTGGACTCAGCTATTTTCTTAACAAAGAGCAAGGCAAGCAAACTAATGAATGAATTACCCCTTAAATAACTTCATTTTCTCAGCTTAAGCAGTATAGTAGTTTTCTAAGTTTAGAAACACTTAGAAGTCACCTTCTTGACATGTTTTATATAACAGAACTAACCTTAACACGACAGAACCTTTTTTTTTTTTGGTTAGTTTGTACGTTTTTTACTCTCCTTTTCTGAACTTTGTCAGTATGACCTAGTAAGTCATCCCCCAACCAGCTGCAGAAATAAAAATAGAGAGGCTGTTTCTTTTCTGGGAGATAAGGTAAAAGACAAAAAGCTGGAGGATGATCCAGCTCCATTCCAGGAAGCTGGAAGAGGTAGCATACATCTATCTAGAGGGGAGAGGGTGAGGGAGACTCAGCAGTGCCTGGGTGAGTCAGCAGTGACTGGGTGAGTCAGCAGTGCCTGGGTGTGTCCCAGGGCAGGAGAGGCTGCAGTTGTTTGCAACTCGTTGGGGAGGGCGCAGACTCCCTCCCAGTGCACAAGGCGAGGAAGGTGCCAAGGAGCTGTGAACCAGGGGTGGCACCAACAGGTATTTCCCAGCTCAGTGGAAGAACAATGGTATCTACCCGGTGGAAGAAGACCAAAATGGATGTGGGAACCCAGACAGAGCTCCCACGGAAGGAGGCGATGGTGCAGGTTGCGGGCTGCAGGGAATGCTACACCGTCTCTGTGGTGTCAGGGGGCTGTGTGCGCTGTGAGCAAGTAGATGATCTGCTTGGCCGAGCGGCACAGCTGCAAAGCCAGGTTGAAAGGCTTCAAGCTGAAGTAGAAAGGCTTAGGAGCATTCGGGAGGCTGAAATGGAGATAGACTGGTGGAGCCAGGCTCTGCCCTCCCTGCAACAAAAATGGGAGTACCTGCCAGAGAGCTCCCAGGATCGAGGGACCACTGTACTCTGCCCCTCTCAGGTGGAAAACAATAACCTAGAGGAAAGGAGTGAGTGGAGGCAAGTCTATGGCCATGGCAAAAGGCGAGTGCCCTCCTTGCCTACCTTGCCTCCACAGGTGCCTCTGAGCAATAGATATGAAGCCCTAGTGGAATACAGCCGGTCCAATGGGGATGTGGTGGAGAGGCAACCTATATCAGAGGTCCCACCACAGTCAGAAAAACCTGACAGGCGTATAGCTACCTCCTCCACAAGGAAGAAGAGAAGAGTTTTAGTGGTTGGAGACTCCTTCCTAAAGGGATCTGAGGGCCCAATATGCAGAGCTGACCCCCATCACAGGGAGGTCTGCAGCCTGCCTGGAGCCCGAATCAGGGATATCACCAGGCAACTCCCCAACCTGGTGAAGGCCACAGACTACTACCCCCTGCTGATCTTCCAGACAGGTGGGGAAGAAGCTGCATCCCGTAGTCTGAGGGGGATGAAGAAAGACTACAAGGCCCTAGGACGGTTGGTGAAAGAGTCTGGGGCACAAGTTGTTTTCTCCTCCCTCCTTCCATTTTCAGGTGATGACGTGGGATGGAACAGTAGGATCCTCTCTATTAATACCTGGCTACGAGACTGGTGCTACAGGCAGGGCTTTGGGTTCTTTGATAATGGCTGGTTTTATAAGACAACAGGCGTGACAGTGATACATGGGAAAGGTTTATGTCGTAGGGGCAAAAGGGTTCTGGGACAGGAATTAGCAGGGCTCATTCGGAGAGCTTTAAACTAGATTCGAAGGGGGATGGGGTGGTAGCTGGGCTTGCACCACTGGGGCAATGCTCTAGTGTTGAGGTAGACCAGGAGGCCCCCCATCCCCCTGGGGTGAAATCAGGGGGTGAATCTGGGATGAAATCGGTGTGCCCAGCTCGCTCCCTGAAATGCCTGTACACCAATGCATGCAGCATGGGGAATAAGCAGGAGGAGTTAGAAATCCGTGTTCGGTCGGGGGGCTATGATCTAGTGGCAATTACAGAGACTTGGTGGGACGCCTCGCATGACTGGAATGTGGTCATGGATGGCTATGTCCTGTTCAGGAAAGACAGGCCACTAAGGAGAGGTGGTGGAGTTGCTCTTTATGTGAGTGAGCAGCTAGAATGTATTGAGTTCTGTCCAGAGGCAGATCAGGAGCGAGTTGAGAGTTTGTGGGTGCGAATTAAGGGGCAGGCTGGCAGGGGTGATACTGTTGTGGGTGTCTATTACAGGCCACCGGATCAGGATGAGGACGGTGATGAGGCCTTCTACAGGCAGCTGAGAGCAGTCTCTCAATTACAGGGCCTGGTGGTTGTGGGGGATTTCAACTACCCTGATATTTGCTGGGAGGCCTACTCAGCCAGCCATCCTCAGTCCAGGAGGTTCCTCCAGTGCATTGATGATAACTTTCTGATGCAAATGGTGGATGAGCCAACTAGGAGAGGAGCGCTGCTGGATCTGATCCTCACTAACAAGGAGGGTCTGGTGGAAGAGGTGAAGGTTGAGGGCAGCCTTGGTTGTAGCGACCATGAGATGGTAGAGTTCAGGATCTCATGTGGCAGGAACAGAATAGCTAGCAGAATCGCAACCCTGAATTTCAGGAGCGCCAACTTTGGCCTTTTCAGGCAATTGCTAGGGGAAATCCCATGGGACAGAGTACTAGAAGGTAAGGGGGCCCAAGATAGTTGGTTAGCGTTCAAGGACTGCTTCTTCCGAGCTCAAGATCAGAGCATCCCAACAGGTAGGAAGTCAAGGAACGGTACCAGGAGACCTGCATGGTTGAACAGGGAACTGCTGGGCAAACTCAAGTGGAAGAAGAAGGTGTACAGATCGTGGAAGGAGGGGCTGGCCACTTGGGAGGAATAGAAGTCTGTTGTCAGAGGATGTAGGGAGGCAACTAGGAAAGCTAAGGCCTCCTTGGAATTAAACGTTGCAAGAGAGGTCAAGGACAACAGAAAGGGCTTCTTCAAATACATTGCAGGTAAAGCCAACACTAGAGGCAATGTAGGCCCACTGATGAATGAGGTGGGGGTCCTGGAGACAGAGGATAAAAAGAAGGCGGAGTTACTGAATGCCTTCTTTGCCTCTGTCTATACTGCTGGAGGCTGTCCTGAGGATCCCTGGACCCCTGCGGCCTCAGAAGAAGTCAGGATAGAGGAGGAATCTGTCTTGGTTGATGAGGGCTGGGTCAGGGACCAATTAAGCAATCTGGACGTCCATAAATCCATGGGCCCTGATGGGATGCACCCGCGGGTGCTGAGGGAGCTGTCGGAAGTCATTGCTAGGCCACTCTCCATCATCTTTGCTAAGTCATGGGCAACGGGAGAGGTGCCTGAGGACTGGAGGAAAGCGAATGTCACTCCAGTCTTCAAAAAGGGCAAGAAGGAGGACCCGGGTAACTATAGACCGGTCAGCCTCACCTCCATCCCCGCAAAGGTGATGGAGCAACTTGTTCTTGGTGCTGTCTCTAGGCACATCAAGGATAGGGGGATCATTAGGGGCAGTCAACATGGCTTCACCAACGGGAAGTCTTGCTCAACCAACTTGATAGCCTTTTATGAGGATGTTACCCGGTGGATAGATGATGGTAAAGCTGTGGATGTGGTCTATCTCGATTTCAGTAAAGCGTTTGACACGGTCTCCCACAGCATCCTCGCAGCTAAACTGAGGAAGTGTGGTCTGGATGATCGGGTAGTGAGGTGGATTGTGAACTGGCTGAAGGAAAGAAGCCAGAGAGTAGTGGTCAGCGGGACAGAGTCCAGTTGGAGGTCTGTGTCTAGCGGAGTTCCGCAAGGGTCGGTTCTGGGACCAGTTCTATTCAATATATTCATTAATGACTTGGATGAGGGATTAGAGTGCGCTGTCAGCAAGTTCGCTGATGACACAAAACTGGGAGGAGTGGCTTACGCGCCAGAAGGCTGCGCAGCCATTCAGAGAGACCTGGACAGGCTGGAGAGTTGGGCGGGGAGAAATTTAATGAAATATAACAAGGGCAAGTGTAGAGTCCTGCATCTGGGCAAGAACAACCCCATGTACCAGTACAAGTTGGGGACAGAGCTGTTGGAGAGCAGTGTAGGGGAAAGGGACGTGGGGGTCCTAGTGGACAACAGGATGACCATGAGCCAGCAGTGTGCCCTTGTGGCCAAGAAGGCCAATGGCATCCTGGGGTGTATTAGAAGGGGTGTGGTTAGCAGGTCGAGAGAGGTTCTCCTCCCCCTCTACTCTGCCCTGGTGAGGCCGCATCTGGAGTATTGTGTCCAGTTCTGGGCCCCCTCAGTTCAAGAAGGACAGGGAACTGCTAGAGAGAGTCCAGCGCAGAGCCACGAAGATGATTAAGGGGGTGGAACATCTCCCTTATGAGGAGAGGCTGAGGGAGCTGGGTCTCTTTAGCTTAGAGAAGAGGAGACTGAGGGGTGACCTCATTAATGTTTATAAATATGTAAAGGGCAAGTGTCAAGAGGATGGAGCCAGGCTCTTCTCAGTGACATCCCTTGACAGGACAAGGGGCAATGGGTGCAAGCTGGAGCACAGGAGGTTCCACTTAAATTTGAGGAAAAACTTCTTTACTGTAAGGGTGACTGAACACTGGAACAGGCTGCCCAGAGAGGTTGTGGAGTCTCCTTCTCTGGAGACATTCAAAACCCGCCTGGACGCGTTCCTGTGTGATATGGTCTAGGCAATCCTGCCCCGGCAGGGGGATTGGACTAGATGATCTTTCGAGGTCCCTTCCAATCCCTAACATTCTGTGATTCTGTGTGATTCTGTGATTCTGTGATTCTGTGATCTCGATCTAAACCCCCAGTGCTGCTGAAGTTGAATCACTCCAAGTCCACTGTGAATATTGGCAATATTTTACCTGATTTCCCAGGGAAATAAGAAATATGATTATTCTGGATTACCCTGCTCATAGTTTTTGAATCTATTTTCCAAATTTATCCAAACTTGGCAAGGGCTAAAAGGTCTGAAATGTTATTTATTCTTGTAAGAATTTTCAAAGAGAATGGCCGGATATATAAACTCAACTTATTTCTTGGAGTGGTTATAGTTTGCATGTTATCACACTATTAGATATTGGAGAATCTACCCATAGGAGAGGGATTACATATTCTGGCACTGTGAAAAACTTCAGTCTTACAGTTTGTTGAAGGTCTGTCTTTATTAACTCTAGTTCTCATGGAAAAAAATCTTTTCCTTTGCATATACAGCTAGTGATTTTGCAAGCAACAAATGGCTATAATACAGAAAAGATACACCAACAAAGGCACGTAAGAGCTTGTTCTAGAGCAGGAATTCAGAAGAGCCATAGTCACTGCACTCAGAGGTGTCAGGTGGCTTCTCCTTTCTCAAAGTGGACAAGAATTGTAAATTAAATGGAGGCAAGACCATTTACTAAGAAAGATTTCACTACAAACCTAAAACAGTTATCAGTATATTCTCTTTTCAACACCTGAAATTATTATTAGGGAGCAATAGAGTCTGCAGTATAAACAACACCATATACATGACAGGTAATGTGACACAACACAACTGTCATGGTAATGCGTTTCATTTGATCTTTTCTGTAGTAAATGTTGAGATTAATGTCCTTGGTTCTGGAAATCTTGCTGCTTTCCCATTTTTGGGTCCAAACAGAATTTCCTGGATCAGCCCTTGTTGGCTGAATTTAGTAGAAAAACAAGGGTATATATGATAATAATTTACCTTCCTTTATTTTAATCCCTACTTGTTAGACATGACCTTATTAAAACAGGATGGGTTTTTTTATTCATTCAACCCACCCACCCCCAAGGTGAATGGAAAGGTAGGTAAAGAACATGAGAGATGCTAGAATGCACCACAATGACAGAGAAGGGCAAGAACAGTGTATTTCTGGGAGAGTTCACTGGGTGTGTAAAAACTATACGACAGGAGGCAAGCCTTACATGTTCAGAACTTAGAGGCATAGCTCAAGGATATTTTCCTTATAAGCTATTATTGTATTTATTTAATTTTCATTCATACCATAAGTACACAGAATGTGTCACAGTAGATAAACATATTTCAAGAATGCAATCTTGAAGATAATTAAAGGTATATCTTGAAGCCACATATATCAGAAATTGAGTTCCCATGGATTTCTCAAAAGTAGGATTGGAGATGCATAACAAACAAGCTTTGCTTGTGAATGAGTAAATAGTTGTAATTAAAGTTCAAGACACTGTAATTGTTTTGATGTATGAAAGCAGGGAGCAAAATAATGTAAGAAACAAAATCTGGCTGAGGAGATTTAATGAGAGGCTTCTCAGTCAGCTAAGAAACTATTATGTAAAGACAGGAATAAGTCAGTGAAGAATCACAGGCTCATTTAAAGATTGTTCATAAGAAATCAAGTCTGGAACAAAAGGAAAAGGAAAAAAAAACCAGAAACACTTGAAACAAACAAAAAAACTCCAGGATAACTGTACTGGATCTAGCTCGGATGGAGTTAACTTTCCTTAGAGAAGCCCATGTGGTGCTGTGCTTTGCATTTGTGGCTACAATGTGTTGATAACACACCAGTGTTTTGGCTCTTGCTGAGCAGTGCTTGCTCAGCATCAAGGCTGTCTCTCCAATCCACCCCAATTCCCAAAAGACCTGTAGGCTATGGGTGGGCAAGAGTTTGGGATGGGACACAGCCAGGACAGCTGACCCCAACTGACCCAAGGGATATCCCGTACCATATGATGTTGTGCTCAGGGATAGAATCTGAAGGAAAGGAGGAGGATGCAGGGACTTTTGTAGTTCTGGCATTTGTCCTCCCACACAACCACCACGCTAAGGCCCTGATTACCAAGAAGTGACTGGACATCTGCCTGCCGATGGGAAGCAGCTTTTGCTTTGCTTTTGCACATGGCTTTTGCTTTTCTTATTAAACTGCCTGTATCTCAACCCACAAGTTTTTCCATCTTATTTTTTCCTGCTGTCCTCTTGAGGAGAGGGAGTGAGAGAGCAATTGAGTGGAGGTCTGGTAGCCAGCCAGGGTCAACCCACCACCACAACATTTCCACTTTGATTCATAGAGAGAAAAATAGGTATATACGAAGAAAATATATACTGATCAGCAACTATTTTTATTAATAAGTAAGGAAAGGAACAAAATTACTACTTGCATATGCCTGAGAAATTCTGTGACATAAATTAAATCATGAAGTATGAAAGTATATACACAAATACTTAGGGCAGATGAAGAAATATTTGCAATATCTGAACAGACAAAAATATATTCTAGAAAACAGATGGGAATAGAGTAATTAACAAACACCCAATAATTACTGTTGATTACTTTATACTTAAGGGATATCAAAATGAAGGACAGACATAATAAGTAAAACAGTAAAAGAAAATGGCTGTTTCTTGTAAACATTATTACATAAACCAAGAATTCTTCAGGGTCAGTAAAAAATGGAATAACTGTATTATTAAGTGCTTGTGTAGTAAAAATATAAGTAATATAGTAACATATCATTACAATCCATTTTGAGAATCCCTTTCCTGCAGGAATTTCAAAGTTATTTATTAGAAATAAAAGTGTTCCTCTATAGCAAAAAAGAAACTAATGTGAGAGGTTACAATTATCACCATCTTACATTAAAGATGACATTTCTGCTCATGATTTGATGTCCAATGAGCTATTTACTCAAGAGGCAGTAATGAAAATAGTATATATCAACAGTAAAGTAATTGATTTAGGTTCCCACCCCCAAAGAAAATCCAATCATTGTATTTACTTCTTTATTTTGAAAAGCATTAGAGCTGATGATACTTACTACTATGTACAGTGAAATGAAAATCACTTGTAAAAAGAAAAGGAGTTACTTCTGATAAAAACTCTTGAGGTTCAATGTTTGTGAATTAACATGGAAGCCAGAAGATAACATTTTATCCTGCTGGAAAACTCCAGGAGCAAAAAGAGTATAGTCATCGTTCTTCATTTTAAGTTAAATATATAACCTCAGGGTAACAAGCAGGGATTACTGCTTGCCTGAGGAAAAACCCCAAACAACCTCTATGTTAAATGTTATCTCACAAGACAGTATTGAAAATATCACTGCAAGCTGGAGAAATTATGGTTCCAGCTGTGGAATTTTAAGGGGAAGAGAAAAAGCAAGTTCTTGTCTTGTTCTGTAAGTGCATCAGGGAGAAGTAGAAATAAAGCCCCAGAAGTATAAGTTAGTACATACAAGGAATTTTATTTCCACAGAAAGATGCAAGAAGTTGAGTCTGGAAAAAACCTTAGTGGAAAATGACAAGAGAAGAGGGAAACTGTATTGTCAAATAATTCAGAGTTATTAAGTAACTTATTTTCTTTATACTTGCACAGTCTCTGCTGAAAACCACCAAAGGAAGGGACGGTTAAAAAAAAAGTACCTTCTGCCTTATTAAAATGTTTGCATTCAAGCTACTTAGCATTTACAGAAAACTTGAAACTTTCCCTGTTGCCATTAAGGCAATATGTAAATATACCAGCTTAAATTTAGTCTCACTTTCTAACGTACAGTAATTTTGCTCAGAAGTCTTCTCAATAAGATAGAAGCAAATTTTCACAGTGAAATGGGAGCATTACAAGTAAATAAAAGGATTGTGATTTCTCAACCCTGCCACCTTAATCCACAAAGTGGAGTGTGTATGTCTACACGTATGAGGTCCTTTATGTATATATGTATGTCTATATAACTGTCTCTGGAAGTTTTTCTATAATATTCAATATTTTTCTGGGTGTATAAACATGAAGGTGGGATGGTGTGTTTTTTTTTTTGCTTTGACTTTGGCTTTCCATGGAAGATCTTCCCTTTCTGGTTTAGGTTTACTTAGATAAGTTATTAAAGTGAATCATCAATTCAAAACCGCTGCAATGCACACAACTAGATACCAGAGCTACTGTGTCTGGAAGCTCCAACAGACTTACGATTTAATGTGCTTAGTCTAGCAAACAATTGAACACAAGTGAGTCAGCATCACTGCTGTTCTTAATGTCACCAATCAAAAGTACTTTATGTTAACAGAATCTTTCATGATTTTAAAAAATAATACATAACTGTAGATACAGCAGGGTTTAGGTACACAACTATTTTATTAAAAGCACATTGTTCTTATTAGATATAAAAATGCAAACAAAAATATAATATAAGGTATTATACCCTCTATTTTATATGTTATATCCTATATCCTTTATAATGTATTTCCATACCTGGAAAGGTATACTGTGGATAAAGACAAGGAGTTTTCAGCAGAGCTCGAATACTGTGGATAAAGATAGGGATTTTTCATCAGCGCTCCAAGGGTTAATTTGCTACAAGATTTATTAACACTGGCAATAAATCATTTTTAAAAATAAAACACTTCTTTTGTTTCCCCGCTGAAGAAAATTGTTCAAACTAAGGTGTTTCTTCAAGGTCACAGAAGTAATAGCTTGCTTTTTTTGAGCCTTAATAGATCTAAAGAGAAAATTCTAAGAAAGTCCCTAAAGGAAATAATTACTTTGATAAACAAACTTTATTGAATATAGTTGGAGGAGTATTTCTTCAGGGTACATTTCATTTGAGGTATTTTTCAATAGAATTAATTAAAGCCCTGTTCGAGCCACCTTTCTTTATTTTCTAACCAAGTCATTTGCTGTCCAGCACAAAATCAAATTGAGTGTAAATAGAATCAATTTGTCTGACAGTGAAATCATGAAAACTCATAATTAACTGAGAAACTTTAGTTTTATTTATCTTAAGTAAAGGACACCATTGGCATGATGTACTAAATTGGTTAGGTAGCGCATTTCCAGAAATCTTGTCTAATAGTTGAGCTAAATCATAATGAAAAAGGTTTTTTTAATGTCCTTGGACACCGTTCGGAAATATTTGTGTCCTTTTCTTGCATCCAGGGACAGAGCTATCACTATTTTCAGGCACTATCTGGAGAGTCAGATCTTTGTGCCCACATTAGGTGTAGCTTAACTACAAGCACTTGAAGGCCACTGCTGTGGTAGACAAGACAATTCACATAATTCTATGAAGAACCATTATTGTTCTCTGAATAATGGAGCTTTTCCAGCCTGGGCAGCTTGGGACTTCATAGTCAATGTAGTTCACTGTACATGTGTGTGTATACATATATATATACGTCCATGTGTATGTATGTATGTATATATGACATAGAATTTTAATTTGAATTAATATAAATGTAATTTTTATTAATTTGTACAGATGGTAAAAATATTAAACATTACTTAAATATATTTGTTTTAATGTGTTTTTAATTTAAATATAGGCAAACTGGAGTGAGATAATGATTAATATAACAGATTAATTATTTGTAAATTTAAAGATAGTAATTTCAAAATAGAGAAACTATTGACCTCTCAAAACTGTTGAAAGAATAAAATATTTTTATAGTAGTTTGTGTGTACCAACATTATACATAAATAGAGTCAACACATGAACAAATCCTTATGAATTCTTTCTTGAAAATAGAGTATTAACAAATGTGGACCAAATCTGGCTGCATCATAACAGTCTTACTGTGCTGACATGAAACCAATATGTCAGTCTCACATAATTTGAAATTTTTTTGTTCTGGACCAGAAATCAGGAAGGATTGGCTAAAAGTCTTTTTGGTTTGTGCCTAAAAGACAGGTTATACACAAGTACTTGCAGTCAAATTGTAAAGATAAGTAAATACTAAAAATCATAATGGTAAGAAAGAGTAGAAAAAATAGTTTTCAAGAATTGAAGAAAGTGCTGGATAAAAACATTCAGTGCAAACTGTTACAATCTGAGATTAAACACTAAAACCCACTTTGCTAAAGGAGTGGGATTGAAATAAATCTTGATCACTTTTCTTGAGCCGTGCAACAAATGTTCTAATCTCATGCTCTAAAGTTCTCGTTAGTTATATGCAGAAATAATTTCTCCTTCTAGCATTAAAGCATCTGACAACTAGTTTTGTAAAATGTTTCTAGTCTCTGAATTGCAGGATTTTGACCAGGGTTAGAAGCAAGCTGATAAGGAAGGAATATTAGTGTGGCCAGTCATGATAAAAATGTGTTGCTTTTATGGTTATTCTATCTCATTTGCATACTTAAGGTCAAAAAGCTGAGCCAGATGTGGGATGAGAAAGGAATTTTCCCCAGTTTAATTTGTGAAGGCCTCCATTTCTTCCTCTGGAGCATGACATTGACCTTTTTTGTAAGAGAGTTCGTATTTCCCGAAGGGTCTTCTAGCAAGGAAATGAAGAGCTTTCCCACAATATGTAAATAATTAATAAGTATTAAAGCTTGGACCTGAAATTTAGAATCAAGAAACAATCCCATTGTGACAATAACACATTTTGTCATTTTTTGTCTTGGGGAATACTGCCAAACTTTAGGTAATTTAAATGCCTTTGAAAAATCCCTGCTCATCAGATGTGCTGAGAATTAACATTTTACATTTCAGCAACTGTAAGCTCTTAAGAGTTACATATTTCACTCATGGTAAAAAAAAAAAGAGAATGGGATCTATTCAGTTCAGTATTTCTGGGGCTGTTTGAAACATATGGATTACAAACAATGAGCTTATATTGTGGAGGGAGAGAGCTGCTGAAGGAATGAATCTGTTTCATTATAATAGGGTAAGGACACTGGGCAGAATGTAGAAGACAAATTGGATAAGTAGCCTCAGGAAGGATATGAGAACCACGGGGGAATATTGGCAAGCTTTATTGGGCAAAAGGGGTAAGCAGGACAGGTGGACTTTGGGAAAAGAAACAAGGACTCGAAAGATATGAGAAAATTCTGGTTGCCAGAAAACACAGGCTGGGAATGGGAATGCCATTCCAGCATGGTAAAACAGTGTTTCCAAACAATCCTGGGATGAACAGCCTGAAGTTGAAAGTGTTCAAGGTCAGGTTGGACAGGGCTTTGAGCAACCTGATCTAGTGAAAGATGCCCCTACCTATGGCAGGGGGGTTGGACTAGGTGATCTTTAAAGGTCCCTTCCAATCCAAACCATTCTGTGGTTCTGTGTTTCTACGAAGTGAGGGGTCTAGAACTGCTGAGTTGGGAAGAATGGACAGGGTGAGAGAAATTAAGAGGAAACACAGCTAGACAGCATCAGCGCAGAAAAGACTGACAGGGGGAAAAAAAATTTTTAAGAAGCATCCCCGTTGGGAGAAACATTCAATGCAAGTAATTAAAACAGTTATTGAGCTGGAGGAGGTTTCTTGGGAAGATTTAGGAGGCACAGCATTTCTTCTCACATGCTTAGGAGTATGTTTGTTGTACAAGACTTGAGCAGGGTACATGTTCAGCTGGTGTTTTTTTTCCTTGTCTGTGAGGTAATACTCAGACATACAATCTTCTACCATTTTTACATTAAATATGTCTTAGGCTATATTAAAGGAAAAATCTAAGGCTTTACATGCTTGACAGGAAACAAAACTTCAACAAATCTCATAAAACAGTTCAGTGAAGAGAGGCACTGCTTAAGTTACCCTACAGGTTGGTGTCAAGAAGATTAGAGAGTCAAAATAGTCAGAGGAGATAAAAGAAACACAGTAATTAATTAAAAATAAAACCCTAATCCATAAGTTATAGTAGTTAAAATATAATTGTTATTTTTTTTAGTTGATCAGAATGATGTTCCTTGAAAATCTGTACATTGAGCAGGCAAACTAGATTTCATCTCTTTTGTGTAAGACTGCTGATACTAATTTAGTTTTTATTTTCTTTTCATTATAATCTATACAATATTTATTCCATCAAGATTCAAAATTATGTTCCCTTTACATTTTATAATTTTTAATATTACAATTTTCTGTGGAAACCTTTGAATTTGCACTTCAATTAGAAATTGAATAAATAAATTTTGGATGTTTTTTTTCCAAAAGGTAATTTGTTTTCTAAAAACCTTTAAGTAAGCAGCTGTTTCCCATTGCATGATTGAGAAAAAGAAGGATAATTTCTTATTTTGAGAAAATGTGCGTTGTAAACAAAATTAAAACATAAGAATGCTAAAGACAATTATGACATAAAAATGATTAATAAAAGCTCAGTATTAAAAAACTAGCTTAATAGAAGTGAAATATGGATTCATTATCTGCGTGTTAATCAATTTTTATCTCTAATAATGTAAGCCTTCTGAAATGAGAAGAACCAAGGTCAGATGAACGATCTTCCAAAAATGTAGTAGCTGTCTGTACTGAACTTATTTGGATGAAATTGCTGCCAAGCATCCTAATAAGAATTGCTCCACGTACCATACTCCTTGTCTTGTGCAGTAGGGACTGATCATTTAACGTAACTCCAGAAAAACATAAGAGCATAATTTATCAATTTCCACGGAATAGTCTTCTTGAAGGGTCTCGTTACAGCTTTTGGTTTAACAGTACTTTAAATAGTGGGATTGAAGGTGCCAGGTATTAGTGTCTAATTTAGGGATGATCATTCTGTGGGTCAAGAAAAGGTTATTAAAAATAAGCCCAACGGGCAGATAAAAAGTCATTAGGCAAAGTGAAATAGTGAAACAATGAACAGCTCTTCTTGTCAGGAACAGCATAGCAAGTGTGCATTCAGGCTGGATTTTGAAGGTTATGTGCATGTTGTGGTAGGTCATTACTGCAGCTGGGGTAAGTTTTGGCTACTGACCCACCACTTCTCAGAGAAAAAACTTCTCCACTGCACAGAACATGCAAACGTCATGAAGCAGCAGCTGTAATTCAACAGTCCCAGGACTGTGCTTCAGTGAGTTTCAGTCCTTGATGGGACTTTCTGCCTAAATATTTCTGCCGAACTGTAATTAGAAGAGAATATCACAATCTGGACCTTTCTCTTTTTAAATAAACTATTGGTACTGTCGTGGATGGAGTGATGCACTTTACTCACAAGAGATATATTTTATTGATATAAGACAGTGAGTTAACAAAGTTCAATGGTAAATGCAACAGTGGTTTAACAAGATTTGATGGCAAGGTATACTTGATTATTTACTGCACAGAGGACAGGGTCAGAAAAAAACTGTCAGGGAGACCCTCCCATCGAGTCACAAGGTTCAGAAAGGACCCTCTTGCTTTCAGGATTCCTGCTCAGAAAGGACTCTAGGTGCGGCTGGATCCAAATTTAGTCCCAGACTTGGTCAACAGTTTATGTCTAAGAGATATAAAAGGTAAGGAAAACCTCCCATTGAGTCACGATGTTCAGAATGGACCCCCTTGCTTTCTAAACTCCTTCTCAGAAAGGAGTCTAAGTGTGGCTGGATCCAATCCTGGTCGCAGACTTGGTCGATGTTTTATGTCTGAAGGATTATATGTGCACAAACAATCTTTTATATCACTGAGATAAAATTGCAGTTTCAGAACCTATTCCCAATTCTCTTACCAAGTATTTGACATGATAAGGATTTTCTTAACCTTGAGGTGTAACCTTGAGAAGTGTCCCTACCCATGTGGAGATCCTGGAACGCAGCCTACTGTCATTTCAGGAGAGCCCAATGGGCTCTGGTCTGTCCACTATTTATGGAGTAAGATGATTGACTTATAGTCATATTTACATACCAGTCGTATTTTGGTTGATGCAGGTGCATGCTCAACTAATCCTCAGTTGCTGAGAAAGATTTATAGCCCTTGGCTATTGTGTTATCTGTCTCCACCAAATCCACTTTGGGCTGGATGCAGCTGTCACGACCACCACTGGTGGCTATTGTTTAAGTAGAAGGCTGGTGGGGAAGAGCACACTGCCACAGCTACCAAGAAAGCATGCCATCCTGTCTCAGCATGGGTACTAGGTGACACAAACATGGCTCCTTAAGGCAAATATAAATTTTGAGGGCATGTTTTAGCATTCCATCTTAAACTAAATGCACTAAAGTAACAGAATCATAGAATCGTAGAATCACAGAATAGCCCAGGTTGGAAGGGACCTCAGAAGATCATCTGGTCCAATCTTTTATGGGAAAGAGAGTCTAGATGAGATTATCTAGCACCTTGTTCAGTCACAAACTTTGAATGAACTTTCTTTGTTACTATTTTAGTAAGTTTAAGGCAGAAGAGATCACAGCTATGATCTAGCCTGACCTTAGTCCAGAATCAAGGCCAAAGCACTCCTCTGTAACAGTTCATTCTCTAAATTTAATAAGTATTCTTGACCTAGATTATTATTATTTTAATCTTCATCATAAGATAAGTTTTCAATGAAGAGGTCATTATGAGTTCATCAACACACTCAGATTAAAGTGAAATTCTCATTTTTCAGGGTTTTCACAAGCTACTCCTGGAAAAGGTTAGAAAAAAGTCTTCAGTTTTCATTTTACTGAATGAATATATTAACTTTGACAAGTATTTTTCCTTGCATGTAAGTGTACTAAATATTTTCTTATAAAATTCATTCTACTGAGTTTATCTTATTTTTAACTACCCATAACTTAAAAATTTTCTAACATTATTGGATTTTTTGCTATGTTAATACAGTTCGGTTTCTCAAAACTAGTTGGACTGTTTTCATTGCAAGGATCAGAAACGTAACTGAAATGAAATATACTGAGATGTAGAAGGATTGACAGGGTTAGCATGAACTGTTTACTTCAAGATTTCACAATAGCTCCTCTTACTTTGAAATGTAAATTGTTGATCAGCTTTTGCATCCAAAGCTTGACTTGATCTGACAGATGTTCTGAGACTTTTTCTGATAGATCAGACTTTGTTCAAGATCAAGTCAGGAGACGGTCATGTCTCTAATTTAACAGCTAAAGGTCTAGAAAAGGAATGAGATATAAATTACCATATTCTTTCTCCTTAAAAACCTTCCTTTCTTCCACTGTATACAGAAAAATAAGGAGTAACAAACTGCATGTGTAAATAGCCTAGAGGTTTGGGAGCAAGAACTGCATTCCAGGTCCCGTTACAATGAGATGTTACTGATTCAGTTTGGCGATAAGCACCTGAGCTAGTAGAAAAAGAGAAGGAAAGAGCCACTGTCATGTCATAAGGATCAAATCCCATGGATGCCATAAACCCAGGATTTGAAGGTGAAACTAATAGTTATATGGAGGCTAAACACATCAGATATTTGAAAAAAGGATCCAGTACATTTTTGGTGGTATGATCCACTGCTGGCTACAGCAACACAGTGACTTAGATGCAGGTTATGGAAGTCCTAAGGGTCTGAATGAAGAAAACTGAGAGTGTCTCAGGGAAATAATTGTTTCTTGTTTCACCAAGTATCATCTGCTACTGGCTACTATTGTTTGTTGAACTGGATAGGCCCAGTCAGGTTGATCAAGGTGGGAAGAATTTGTTTTGTTTTCAAGCCTAGTTTTTGTCTCATACAATCATCCTTAGTCTTTCTGATTCTCATATGCAGTAGGCACTTGCTAACTATCCTATGTTGTAGAGAATTGGGACGCTTGAAGCAGGCAATGAGTAATGAAAGTAGATAACTTGGAATCTTTTTCATGGTACATGCACAAAGTTGGATCTTATTAGGATCATCAAAGTTATGGTTAAAGGAAGTCACGTATTCTCTTGCAAAAACATAAAACAAGCAAAACAAAATAATGCAAACCTCTTGTCCAACTCCTGTTACAAATACAAGGACATTTACTTGCTTTAGAAAAATACAAAGTCTGGGCAGTTAATTTTTCTTGAAAAACTTTTCTAGAATCTCCTGATCTTCAAATTTTTCTTTATTGAGACAAAGGTTCTTCTGCAGAAAACTGGCAATCTGAAAGCTTTTGGCTAACTTTAGTAGGATTGGGGAAAAAAGATAGCTAAAGTTTAATGGATTAGCATAATATTAGCCACTTGATGTTAGTATTAACATTAATGTTAATGAAACTGGCCTACTACTGAAATCCATTAATATGTCTATTTGGTTTGAGATAAATGTTACTATTATAACTGTTCTTTAGTTCTATATTTGTTTTTTAAGTCCATAGCTAAACAGGGAAGACTGGGCTAATAAATTTCTTTTTTTTTTCTTTTTTCTTCTTTTTTTTTTTTAATTCATCTCCTCCCTTGTTTTAATGAGAAGTACTTCAATTTAACTTAGAATATGCTAACCATAGTGTATTCTGCTATAGGAAGGTTAGTGTTAGGAGAACATTTTGTCCTGCACAGCTAAGAAAATGTCACTTGGCATGAGAGATTAGAAAAGTTTCATCAACACAGTGTAAAGAAAAGGGCCACCGCATGTCGGTGATGGATTACTCTTCCAATGCCAGGCAGAGTTCATTAGTTCTTGAGCCTTCAGGGCCTCATTCCAGGTTTGAGGTCTCATGTGACAATACAAATTAGGGATACACGGGCTTGTAATGACATATTCAGTCCTTGCTGTGCACGATAGCAATGCATCTGCAGCAAGTGGCAGAACATTTGTCAATTTGAGGATGCTTTATGACGCACAGAAGGCATCCTGCAGCTAAATCGTTTGGCTGAACTGACAGCTACTGGTGACTGTATTGCTCTAATGCATGTTTGATCCTTCCAAACACACTCTCCCATTAAGAAACAAGGCAGTTTTAATTTTTCATCCAAGTGGTTATTAAATATACTTGGCCAAGTTCAGTGGTGATTTACCTGTACCTTTGTTGCTGCAGTTTGTTTCTTTGTTGTTTTTTTTTTTTTCTTGTGTGTGGTTTGGGTTTTTTTTTCTTTTTTTTTTTAATTCTTGGATTAATTTGTGCTGTAAGAAAGCCCAGCTGTTTTTGTAGTTTCATAGGAAAAAAAAAAGACACTTGGAGATTTAAGGGTGTGTAATATACCTGCCTTTTCTGGACTTTTCAAAGTTTGTGTACATATTTAATTTTAAGGATTGATTGTAGAGTCATTTTTACATAGCATTTTCATAGGCTATAGAAAGGATATTTTATACAGGCAATGCTATTGATAGCAGTAGTTCTTAAAATACAGGTTAAAGACATCATTGGGTTCACTGTATCTTTGTAATCTAGCTCTTAAAACCAAAAATTTGTTCTCAAATTGGCTAGTTTAAACAACTGTGAAGTTTTATCCCATTTGTAGAGAAAGGTAATTTCTTGTTCTTCAGGGATGATTCTTTTCAGTGATGTTCTTTCTTACCCATTCACTTACAGAAAAAAGTCTTAAAAAAGAACAAAGTCACAATCCAAGGCCACCTGCTTTTCAGCATAAATAGAATTGTAAAGAGGTAGAAAAAGTGGCTGACAGAGTTAACTAATAGATAAACTATTTTCTAAACCTTCGATGCAAACACATTGATTTTGAAGTGAATATGATCCCTGTTGGCACCTATATGAATACATGCAAGGAAGTTTATTTGGCTCAGAAATGTTTAATCAGCTAAATTTGCTGTTGCAAAAACCCACCAAAAACAAATACCGAAGGTATTCATGAGAAATAAGAAGTAAGAACTGATAGTTCTCTCCCACTGCTTTCATCTATCTTGAAAATAACCAAAACATTTTTGAAAGATTCTTTGTAATTTGCATTCTGCACTTTCAGTCTTGAAGAAAAGTTATGTTCCCACGACCTTCTTTGCAACTGTGACAGCTAGAAATATTTCTAAATTAAAACTGAGATTTCTAGTCCAAGTCACTGGAAATAGATATTTTAACTGAAAATTTTGAGATTACATAACAAGAAGGGTAAATTTGTTAACGTAGAAAAACTAGGCTGTGTTAAAATTATTGTATAGAAAGGAACACATGAAATAATAAAAAGCTAGTGGTAAAAGAGTATATAGGAACTATAAAAAGGTGTTATTTTAGAAGAAAATTATGTCTTACGTACACAAACTATGATGTCATATCTGTCAGAGTATAAGGTATTTAGTTACTTATAATGTCCCATTAATACTGCTAATAATTGTTACCTCATATTCAGTAGGAAAACATTGTCAGTTTATTTGTGGTCTAAACAGTTCATTATTTTTCCTGAATCCCATCCACTATTCTGTATGAAAATACAATTTTCTAAAATCTAAATATTTTCTATGTTGCAATGACTTTCTATTAATCTCTAGGAAAGCTCCTTCCAACATCGATAAAATACCAAATCTTTTGTGTGAGAGTAAAATAATAATCCAAATAGAATATTCAGACCTTTATAAAAAAATTCTATCAGGAACAGTCCTTCCTTATGATCTACCTAGATCTATCTTGGAATGGTCCTAACCTTTCTCCTTAAAACACCACTATTTTCACAGATAGACTTGTATCCCTTTTCTTTCAGTTCTCAACCAAGAATAAACTATCTATATCTTGAAAGTATTACATTCCAACACAATTTCCATTTCTTGTATAAGTCCTTTCAATTTCTTTCTAAACCAACCTTTCCTGGTCTCTGAATCAAGGCCTGACAAGGGATATATAAAACTAGTTAATGCAGTAGCTCCAATCTATATAATTGTTCCCAAACATTAGCCAGATTAAAACCATCCCAGCAAAGAATAGCATGCAGGACAATGACCCAGATATTTATTTGGTTTCTTAGCTATCTTTTCAATCTCATGACAGGTTTGATACTAGTACAGTTGTAGTAAAAAGGCCACAGCCTGATCTGACAGTGCAGGGTCTGGGGGCTTGTCTGGGCTTGTTTTGGCCTGAGCTGGTTTCAAGATTGTTCATCTGTGATAGCAGTTACCTAGAAGTCAGGTAGTATTGCCCAAATTTGTTTTGGTGTGGTTTTGGTTTATAGTAATAACAAGTAGTTATTTTGCATAAAATTGAATTGTCTACTCCAGAGTGAAATGTGTTAGGGAAAAGCGCAGACACAGGATAATACCAGGAGGTTCCAATCTGTAAATGCAAATTGTAGCGGTCAAGCAATATCACTACTGGTGGGCCACTTTGTGAACCAGGTAAAACTGATTTTAGAGATAAAAAGAGAAGAGAAAAATGGAGTAACTGGGAATCAATGAAAAGACAGATCATAAAACCAGACTGTGCTAAGAAAATATAAAAATTATTTTCAGTGCCACAGAGACGTTTTGAGCCAAAGACTTCACCAACAAAGTGACTTGGGAGGGTCGGGAAAGACAAGCTTACAGCTAGCCTCTACTGGCTCCTGGACTGCTGTTATAAACAGCAGCATTTTGGGCAGGTGTAAATCATCATATCTACTTGATTTTCTTTTGTTTTCTCCTCCTTTCACCAGTGTAAGTTTGAAATTTAAATTTAAAATAGAGAAGAAAGAAAGGAAGGCAAAGTAGGGTAAGAAAAGTGCAACATGGACCAGAAAACTGTGGCAATGATTCCCTCAGATCAAACACCATATGTCTCAAAAGATAGCCATGGCAAAATGTTCTAACTCCACAAATTGCTAGTTTAATGATGCTTCCTCACAGCTAATCTGGCAAGGCTTGTACGTAAGGGAATATTAGATTTTTCTCTGTGGTTCTACATCTGTGCTCTCTCTTACTGACAAGTGTTTATTGAGTGGTAGAAAATTGTTAGTAGAATTGCAATCGTTCAGTTTCTTTCCTCCTTAGCCTTTACCTTTTGCCTTGTTTCTTGCATTGTTCTGACTGGGTTTGCCATGACTCATGTTTTTGATTACAGCATTTGGGACATCCTTACTTCTCACATGAAATACACTTTCCTTCCTCTCTGATACTTTTGGTGTCTTTTTAAAGATTTAATTTCACAGGTATAAAGTGGTGGTGAACACAGTTCAGACCTTGATTTACATTGTTTCAAATATTAGTATTAATTTTGGTTTCAACCCATTCTAATTAAGTAAAATGTTGAGCAATTTTTTTTTTCTGAAATGAAAAATTTAGGAATTCTCAGGTTCAGGATATTCATCCAGACGAAAATGATTCTTACTTGTAGCTGTCTCTTATTTATACAGAACCAGTCCACTGAAAAGTTGGCCATGGTTTAAAATCAGGAATATGTCATGATTTCTACTTCAGCTGATGAAAGAAGCAAAATTTCTTAGATAACTGTCCTATATACACAAAGCTATATCCCCACTCACACATATTTTAAAATAAATTAATTTGTTAATTTTAGGTGTTTTATTCACACCTGATTCTATCAATGTTTTTGCCTCACTTCTTGGCCCAGCATCCCCCAGTCTCCTATCAATTGTTACCACAATAGCATTTCTACTAGCAATCTGTGGCTATAAATAGGCTTGCCCTGTGATCTCCACTAGGTACATTGCTGGGAAGCAAAGCAATTTGAAGTTTATGTTGCTTCATCCAACAATATCAAATCTTATACTATGCAGGTTATCTCTTGTGGAATAGTTTAGTTTCTGAAATAATGGAATTTAGTTCATTCTTCAGCTATGATTTAGCAGGTCTCTGAACAGTCCAGCTGCTGGAATTGCCTTGCTAGTGGGAGTGGGCAGGAGACTTTACAGGTGGATTGGAGTTAGAGTGGGGACACCAATAAAGAACTATCTGGGAACCTTGATTACACAGAAGCAGAGGTTTTCTCCAGATATTTGCTCTTCAAGTTCTTGCTAGGCAGAAACTAACAGAAAGCAAAAGATGAGCTTCAGCAGCTATGAATACTGAGCAAGCTTTAAGACTGATTTTTGTAGGAGGGTACCTAATGTGGCATTTAGCTTTATACCCTTTTGTGCACTTTGTCATTCAGTGCAAAGTATATATATCACTAGAATAACCATTTTGCTAAGTAATTTCCTTTCCTTCCTTAAGAGTGAGGAGAGAGAAACTGATGGCATAAGATTTTCTTTTCCTTTGTCTCTTAATCATTTTTTTTCTGTGTCATTCTCAGTAACATAAAGAAGAATCTGGGTTTCTATGTTTAGCATGCAAGTTTATGATAATTTCAAGAAAAGTGAGGCACTAATTCTTTCATATTCTTAAAGCCAGTTCTATTTTTCTCAAAAATGAGCAATATATGTTTAAGAAAGCATCTCTTCATAGTAGTAGCAGTATTTTCAAGTGGTAAAAGATATTTTTCATCTTGCAAACAAGAGCAATATTTTCTTGTATGTAAACTGCTGTAATCATAGTGATGCCACTATGACTCAGCTATAGTAGTACTTCCATAGCATGTGACTTTCAGAAAATTTTCCTCCCTGCCCAGTTTTATGAGATATGGGAGATATAGTGGTAACATGCACTGCAGAACTCTCCACTGAAGTACATGCACATATATTTGTATAGGGAAAAAACAATATAACATCAGAGTATGTATTTTCACAAAGGGACTAAAATATGAATTTCTAGGGGGAAAAAGGAAAATAACATCTTTATCAAAACATGCATTTAAAATCCAGAATATGCATGCATGCATTGAGGAGAAAAAAATGGACTTAGAGAAAAAAAAATACTCTTTTTCCCTAATGATATATTTCAACCTTCAAAATTTTTCCTCTCTGATTTGGGAGAAAATTAAGGATTTTCTTTTTTTTTTCACTGAAAAATCTGGGAAAGACATATTTCTACCATGGCAAAGTCATACTTATCTGATAAGATACTCTATTATAAATTCAGAACGCTCTTTTCAAAAAGCCCTACTACAAGAGGCCCAAGTGTGTAAGCAACAATCTTGTATTATGAGCACCCAGCTTTGCAATGCTGGAACTTTTAGAATTTGTACCAAATAATTAAACTATACATTGGACTAGATAGTCGTTACAAGAAAGATAATTTAGTCTTGCAGTTCTGATGTTCAGGAGAATTGAAGAGAACTAACTGTTGAATTGCTTATCAGACTGCAAGATTAAGACATAAATACTCCAGAAAAACTATTGACATTATGGTCAGAGCGTACTGGAGACTACACTTCAAATTCCTATTCCAAATTGAGTTTCAAAGACAGTTTTTTAAGTTATGTATTCCCCTCTTCAGGTGAGGTTGTGGATATCTAATGAATATTTGAACAGAATATTTTCACCAAAGTTCATCTTGACCCTGCACTCAATGTGCTAAGCAAAATGTTTTACAGTAAGTTAAAGAATTCCTGACAGTTTCTACTTATTTTTAGATGAATATATGTGCATACAATCAGTCCATGAGTCAGGTATTGTTTTTAACACAGGAAAAGGACTGTCAGGATAACGCAGCATGAAAATGTATAAAGTTCCATACATGTTCTGCTTAGAGTGTCTTTTGTCTCTAATGTTGCAAACACAAGGACAGCAAACTCATTTCTTAGAATAAACTAGAGTATTCCTCCATCTTCCTTTGCTGAGAAAAATAGCAGGAATTATTCCGGCAGCTTTCTGCCATTTCAGGATTCTCCTTTGAGGCAAAATCCCACAGGTAAGGGAAAGCACTTTATATACCATCTTTTGTGTCGACTGATAAGCATGGCACTCCACAATATGAGGCCTGGGACACTATTATCTAGTGCTATTCTTTTCAGGTGGTTAAAAGGAATAGTTTTTTTACAATTCTGTAATAAATGATAAATTTATTTTTCTGTAATTATAAATTTCTAAGTAAATTTTGTGAGCTTTTTTGTTTAAACTCATTAAAAATCAAGATGTTCATTATAGTATAAAAAGAGAACAACTTTCAACCACTGCTTTCTTGCCCTTTCATTTGGTTTTGATGGTAGATTTTAACAGATGAAAATAGTGTTCTGACCACAGGCATACAGTTTATCTTTATAACATTTTATAATAAAATTAAGATTATGATGACTATTATTATTATGGATGAAAGTAACAAGATTGTATTTTCCTACCTGCTTATCCTATTATAAATCAAACTACTGCTTTTTTTAAACAAAATTATTAGTCTCTTGGTATTTATATTCATAGCAGACATGCTTTCAAGTCACTATAAAGCTATTGTTAGCTGTATGATTTAAAATGTAATAACAAGAAAACACTGGAACTCAGAGTGTGTTGTGCATGTGTTCTAGAGAAGCAAATGACATTGGGTATAGCCCTCACAGTATCACTCTCACAGTAATGGAATTGACTGATTGCTTATTGTCATGCTCACAATTGCGCATAGAATGCAATTATCTACACAAAGCTTTTGGGATTTGAAGGTACAAGTGGAATAAATAATGCTTTTTACGGGAACAAGTCACAGAGCTCACTGACAAAAAGTTTTAGCACCCAGACTGAAAATTCGCTTTCTAAGAGAAATGAGACCAAATAACTGTGCCTTGCTCTCTCACCTAAATAACAGGAAACGAGGCAAGGAAAAGTTTCTTTAGCAAAGCACACAAACATATTTGTATTGTTCACTGATTTTAGTATAGAGAGAGGAAAAAAAAAAGAAAAAATAAAAGATTGAAACAAACAAGCAAACAAAAATCCACAAACTTGTCTAGGGTTTCAGTTTATTCATTAAGTACGTGATATGAAGGACACTGAAGTTACGGGGTGTATTTCCATGGGGATGAAGCAAGCAACGGAAACAAAATCCCAGTAGAGACTTGTAAACTGCTAACATGCCCCCACCAGAATGCAGATAAGAAATAATTAAATATTTAAATCCCATATTTCCTGCAAGGACTTCAACCTGACCTACAACTAAAATTGATGAGAGCTCTCTTCACTCTGAGAAATTTCAAACCAACAAATTTGATTTCTCATTCCATTACAGTTTAATGTAAATTGTATAAACAATGCAAGATACACAATTCTGAGTAGTGTGTGGTAGGAACACTGAACCCAGTGGCTACAGGTACTGTTGCTACTAAAAACTAAAAAAAATCCCACTCCATCCTAAAAATAAATTAATATTTTGAGTATATTGATAATGAGAAAAGCAGGTAGATTTAGAATGCAGTAAAAAATATTATTTTCCAATGAAAAATTTTTAATCATACGGTTTTAGTTTTACTCTGTCTAGTTTTCTTCAGAGATGACCTCTCCTTGTATTAGCCATATACTTAAAATATCAGTGCAGGGTTGGGGGTGTGGGTGGGTGTGTTTGTTGAGGTGGTGTTTGGGGGTGGAGTTTGGTGTTTTTTTGTTTGTTTTTTTTTCAATAGTTGTATAAAGGAGAAAGAAGAAACAAGAAAAAAGAAAAAGACCAAATCAAAAGGGTAGTTCCAAGACTAAATTTCCAAGGACACAGCTACTTATTGTCCGCTGAAGTCTAATATGGAGAAATGGAACTTACAACAACTAAACAATCTGTTTATATGCACTTTATATGCATGGAATTTCCTATTTTTTTTCTTTCTTGATGCATTCTTCCATTTTAATAAAATAGTTAGGATAAAATTTATTAGTTTGCATTTTATTTCCCCAAAACACAACTTTCTATCAGCTGAAACAATTAGTCTATTCATAGAATTATCATGAATAGGGGAAAACAAACATGCAAGGAAACATATAAGCAAAAAATCCAAACAAAAATCCTAGAGAAGGTGAAAAATATAAATCCGAAATTACGCATTTGGTAAACAGAATAATTTGGTGAACAGATGTTACTGGGAGAAGAACTGGGAAAATTGTGCTATTTCAAATAGCTCATTTCTCTTTGTTCAATTCTGAAATAGCTTGTAGTGGTGAAGGCTCACGTGCGTAATCATGATGTCTCTCTAGATATCCAACAGTCTGACAAGAGTAATTCATTTTTGGATTTTATTCTGACATTGAATCTAAATCCTTTTTAAAACTCGGCCAAATGTGAACAGGAATTCTTTCTGTTCATAGGTGTAAGATATACCAGTAATATCCACAGAGGCTACTTTGTAGGAGGAAGGAGGCAAGAATGTTTTTTATTCCTATCCCTGGCTCTGGGTTATGTTTCATCACATAGGGTTTGGCCTTGTCACAGCAAGTATATGGATAGGACATGGTATAACATGATGTGAAAAGGTGCGATAGAGGCACAGTGATGCAACATAATTACAATGGAAACCACCTAAAGAACATTACATGTTCTGCAAACACCAGTTTGCTTATATATAGCACCTAATCAGCTAAAAGCAGTTATTTCTAATTTTCAAGATCTCTTGACCATAAATAGCTGGAAACCTGCTAAGTGTTGCTCTGAAAGTGACAACAGATGAGAACAGCCAACTGGCTTGGACTTTTTCACACTTGCTAGTAGAATTTTAAATAACAGAGACTCTCAGAACTTTTTTGTTTTGTATTCTCTGTTTTATTTATTTAGTTAGTTATTTTGATAAATGCAAAATATGGACAGTTCACTCAGAGTATTAAGGATCCTAATGTGCATTTGATTTGTTTCATTTTTTCCTTTTGCTTCCCCTGAGACAATAATCACACAGTGTTTTGAACAGAGGAAAATATTTTTTTAAAAAAAAGTATGCTTCGAGCTTGTCTTTTGTATGAAGAAGATGATAGTTATAATTTTACGAACACAATTTACAAATATTATTCTCTGATCAACACGGTACATAAATAATAATTTTAATTGCATACATTCGTGTGTAATTATTTGATAATATGAAGGTTTTGAAATATTTTTTTACACTGGCTATGAGAAAACATAAAAATCCCATGCTAGTTTGTTTCAATAACAAGGTATTTTTTTCTTCAGAAATATAGATATTTTTACAGGGACTCTCAATTAAAAAAAAAGTCTGTGGATGGATGGTTTCACTTCTCATTTTCTATAGCGAAACGCACTGGAAGACAATACTGCTATGAAGACCATTAGAGTACTGCATTAGTAACATACTACAGGTGTTTAAGGAAGATTACTTATTTAAGTGTTGTTTGCTTTGAGGATGGAGAAAATAAGAATGAGAGCTGTTTGAATTTAAAGACAGAGAAAAGATCACTGTGGCCCAATACCAGGAAAATTATTTCTGTCTTGAGAGTATCAGTTCAAACAAGTTATTTAAACTATCTTTCACTTTCTGATTTTTTCTTTCTTTATAAGAATCTAGTGAAAGCCAAAAATTTCTTTACTGGGGAAAGTTTGTTTTCATGACATTTGTAGCCACTAAAAATAAAAAGTCAATGAGCTTCTTTTTGTGTGAAATGTCATTTAATATTGCTGATTCAAGAAGCTCAAAAAAGTTTCAGGTGAACACAATTTTTGACTATATATTCTGAGAGGCTTTTTTAAGCTTCTCACACAAAGATTCTACTCTAAACTTTGCCAAATTTGGGTATGTAGTGATGTGGGAAAGTACAGCCAAACTGTAATGGGAAACATACTTTTCAGCTTTTTACATTCTTTTGTGGGTATTTTATATTAATTGGAGAAAAAATCTTTTTAGAATACTGTTTTGGAGAAGGAGATATAAAAGCTATCATTTATCTACAGAGAAGTTTTACTGGTTATATATCGCATAGATTTTGTCCAGTTTAACTCTTCCTATGTAAAAACTAGTGGAAAACTTCAATAGTAGGAACTCTTTAGTTGGATACAGTTGAATACTTTGATGATGCCCTCCTGTTTACTTTGCATCCAAAATTGGCACTAGAGATTTGCAACTGAGAATAGGTATAAAGGAATCCATCCAGCAACATGAGCCAATGTAGTGCTTAGCCATCTGTTTATGTTTACTACTTGACAAATGAGATCACCGTTGCCTATTTCAGGGAGAATAATCATATTTCTCTATACCTCATGAATGCATGCTAAACAAATCTCTATGGGTTTGTTTTGCTTTGTATTAATCTGTCTAGATCTTGGTTCCCCAGTACTAGAAGGACATTGACTAACTGGAGCAAGTTCAGCAGAGGACAGCAAATCCAGTGGAGGGACAGCAAGATAATTAGGGGCAGAAACATAAGGCGCAGGAGATGCTGACAGCTGGGTTTGTTCAGTTTGGAGAAGGCGAAGAGGGGATTTCACTGCTCTCATCAGTAATCTAATGGGAGGTTATAGAGAAGGCCAAGTTAATTCCTGTTGGAGGTGCACAATGAAAGAATGAAAAGCAAGGACACAAGTGCATCAAAAAAAAAACCTAGTTAGATATTATAAAAAAAACAAAATTAATGACTAATTATCTAACATTGAAGTTATCTAAGATTTGATCAGGAAGTTGGACCAGATGACCTCCAAGGACCTTTATAATCAAAATTATTCTGTGAATTCTGTTTTTAAAAAATTGAGATATAACAGTACATACAGTACAAAGGCATCTTAGTGCTTGGGAAGTATTCATATCTGTTTAATAAATTACATTTTCTTTCCCCTTGTACTGTTGAGACCACCAAGTAATCCAAAATGGGCATTTCTGAGTGGGTTTTTTTTTGTGTATAGGTGATACCTATATAACTGCTTCTGAGCATTAAAATTTGAAAACAGAGAAATCACAGCATTGACATAACTCTTTCACGTTCTGATTCTCCAAGAGCTTGCAAATTTCACTTCTCTAAGCACTATTCATTGTGAGCCTTGTTCCTAGAGCTACATAATTTTGTTTTGTATACTGCAATATTTGATTGTGTTTAAACTGCTAATTCAAAACCTGATTCCATCAGCAATGAGTTCTGGGCCTGGAAGTATACAGACTGTGGAAACATTCTATTTTAGGCTGTTGTACAGATTATCTTGAAATTATCTCTACCATGGAACAATACAATTCAAATGCACACTCCGAATTTCATAAATTTGTTAAAAATTTTTTGATACAATCTTCAAAAATGAATTTGAGGATGACTCTTGGATAAATCTGTAAATAGAGCAAGCTTACATTATAGATATGTCTGGAAGTCCTTAGATATTCTGATATTATGAATACTTATTGAGAAAGCTAACAATGACCTTCCTTTAGTATTCTACGATAGCTTTTGTTTTGACAGATGACTGCTTACTTTCAGTTTTATACCTGAGCAACTTAAAATCAAAGACATATGTTAAACCACCCATTTTTAATAGTTTTTCATAAGATATTCCAAGTAATGAGTAACACAATTTAATAAGTATATATTCATTGCCATACACACAGTGTGGCTGAGACTATTTTCTCAGTTCTATGAAATTTTGAAAACCATTTTTAAAGGAAAATTTAATTAAAAAATAAATACATGACATAGAGTTAACAAAAATATCTATATCAGCCAATAACCACCACGCAAAGAAAACAAACCCTCCTGCTTTTTTCAATACTCATTAAAAAATATATGGGTTGTGCAAAATGTCCTAAAAATGCACAAACTGACAAAGTTAATGACTAAGGAAAAGTATCTCTGAAAAGGAGATCCCCTCTTGAACTCCACTAAATTAAATGAGTAATTTGTCAAAACTGGTGATAATTTTAATGCTGTATCTTGTGAAAGAGTATCTTTTAAAAAATCGTGTTAAATTATTGAGGAAGAGATTTCAAAAGGCTCAAAGGAAAGACACTTAGTTTCTGTTGAAAGGCAACAGGTTCTTTAACTCATTTTTGTGGATTCAAAAATCAACACTTCTGGGAGAACTGGGTCAAAAACAATTAACTTGTAAAAGCTATGTAGAAACTAAGTTAAATCAGTGTGGATGAAAGATTATGAGTATAATCCCCTTAATAAATTACAGCAGCTAATAACCAAACTTCTGTATTTGAACAGCTATATTTCCTAAAAAAATTTGAGATCCATCCTGCGTAGATCATTAACCTAGAAATAAAGTAGGCAAACATGACTGTAGCAAGATCTGTACCACAAAGGAATTCTCATAATTTTGAGATAGGTAAATTGAAGGAGAAGGAGAAGGAGAAGGAGAAGGAGAAGGAGAAGGAGAAGGAGAAGGAGAAGGAGAAGGAAAGGAGAAGAAGAGGGAAAAGGAGAACAAAAAGGAAAAAAAAAAACACTTGGCCAGTACTTCCATGCAATTTCCCAAACACTAGATGGAAATGTAACCAGACATCTACATTTAATTTTTAAGTAAATTTGCACACTCTCATTCACCAATGAGGCAAATTTTTTCATTCCTTTACAGTCTTTTCCCTTCTACCACCTGTTTGATAACTCTCAAAGAGATCTAGTTACCAGATATGCATCAACTCCTACTAGACAAGAGGTGAGAAGATCAACAACACCAAATAAACCTGATGAAAGAGAGTCATTCAATGTGACGGTCCCTGTCTTTGGAAGTGTAGTGAAGGTATTCGTCACTGATGTGACCAAGAGCCCAAATGAAGAGGAAGGAAGACGAGCAAGATTTTTGTGGGTGGCCATGCAGGAGGTCCCTGAGTGAAGAAAATCATTCACCAAGTTATGTGTCATTAAAATGTCTGTCTTTTAAAATGAATGAGTGCACAACCAAACTTCTGAGTATCTCTTCATGCAGAAATGAAATGAATAAAGACTATTTCTGCTGTAATAAGCACTGCTGAATCATCCTAATTGTCAGTTGTTATCTATATGAAAAGTAAAAAGATTTTTCTCCATTGACTCAAGCTTCTGACATCTGAGGAGTCATCTGCCATGAATCGTAACTATTACTGATGTCAAAGGACCAAAATTCAAATGATCATTTAATGTTGGTTGACATGAGAGAAAACATAATTGAATTCTAAACAAGTAATGTCATATTCTGTGAAATGATTGCTGCCTGAATGGCAGCAATAATCCCCCAAAGAGATGCTGCATTTCACACAGAAAAAAGAGCTGGCAAATAAATCATATGCATTTTTGTTTAAATATTACATTAAAAAAAAAAACTAACCAAGCCCTCTTTCTTTTTTTTTGCCTTTTTTCTTCCTTTTTTTTCCAGAGCAAAAGTTTTTTTTAGAGTATAGACTGGGCAATAGGCAAGAACATGTCTGTAGACTTCCTGAAATATCTAAAAATGAAGAACAAATCAATAGATCAAGAGGACTCATCACTTACATGGGAGGCCTGTCTAAAAAAAATAGTGAGATCTTGGCTCACATTACAGTAAAATTAAAAAGTATGACAGTGTTCAGGCCAAATAAATGTGGAGAATAAAACCATACTGGTTAAGGACCTTGGTGTGAACTGAGCATTGACTTCCCTTGCTGTGTGTTAGAGTACAACTATGCTGAAGTCTTGTTGCTAATGATCTGATTGTTTATACTTAAGCCACGCAACCAACAGTACACTAATTTTGAAACTGTTAATTTGTAGATATCCAGTATAACACAGGTTGGACCATGTATTTAAATCCCTCATTAACCAGCTCAAGAAAACTTGGAGGAAGAAGTAGGAAACCTTGATGGAAAAAATCAAAACATTTGAACATGAAGAATTTCTCAGGAATAGATTAGTTTATATTAAACAGAATAGAAACAAGATATATGTTCCATTGGCTGAAAATGGTAATATGAAATATTTTACTTGTTACCAATTTCCTCTTTTAATTAAACCTGCTCACTCCTTTGATAACATTCCTTGATATTATTTTCATTATCATGCACAAAAAAGGGTAATTCAGGGTTAATGTAATGCAATAATGTAGAAAGTTATGCTTTTAGATGGATTCAGTTATAACTGCTTGCATGACAGGATATCCTAAAATCAGAAATTTTTGTGTCACCGTCATGACTTTTTGACCATTGTAGCTCTTCATCAGCATTTCAGCTCAATACATCGTAGTGATGACTTCAATTAAAGTTACTATGTCCTCATTATGCTTAGAACAAAGCTGTCACAAACAGTTTCTGGTATACCAAGACTAAATGCATTTAAGCATTTTGCTTGATCAGGAAACCATGAAAAAAAAAAGGATATTGTGTTTTCAACCAAAGTTCATACCATCAAAGGGAATTTTCCTCAGGATATAAAAATATTGTATCAGAAATACAGTGGCCAGTAGGACTAGGGAAGTGATCATCCCCCTGTACTCAGCACTGGTGAAGCCGCACCTTGAATACTGTGTTCAGTTCTGGGCCCCTTATTACAAGACAGACATTGAGGTGCTGGAGAGAGTCCAAAGAAGGGCAAAGGAGCTGGTGAAGGGTCTAGAGCACAAGTCTTATGACGAGTGGCTGAGGAAACTGGGGTTGTTTAGCCTCGAGAAAAGGAGGCTCAGGTGAGACCTTGTTGCTCTCTACAACCACTTGAAAGGATGTTGTAATGAGGCAGGTGCTAGTCTCTTCTCACAAGTAATAAATGATAGGATGAGAGGAAACAGCCTGAAGTTGCACCAGGGGAGGTTTAGATTGTATATTAGGAAAAATTTCTTCACTGAAAGGGTTATGAAGCTTTGGAACAGGCTGCCCAGGGAAGTGGTTGAGTCACCATTCCCACTGCACTGCCTTATTGCAATATGCATGCTAATTGCAAGTATATCACTCAAAATATTTCCATAATGATATTAGCTGGTCTATCCAGCATCAGAAAATTAATTTTGTGAAGTATCAGGTGTTCATTATTTATCCTTATAAAAATTAAATACAAACATTCACATATCACGCGGAAATGGATTCCTTTATACATCACCATCCTACTTTCTCTGACCAATTATTTTCTTAGCAATTAAGTTAGGATGAGAGACAGATTTTTGCTAAGTTTTCTGCATGAAATGGCCATGATATCTACAATATTCTAATTTTCAAATAACAGCTAGTTTTGAAATGTGTTCTGATAAAGAATACATTTTGTAAAAAAATGTTTTATTAATGAGCCTAGACTGGCTTGTAAACGTGGCCCTCTGTGAAATGCAACTTCATTCTATCTTTTTTTAAGGATGTTCTTGCAGGATAATGACTGGATCAGGCAGAACTTAGCACTGCCAGATTTTGTATAAAACTAGCAGGAAGAGTTTGTTGTCCCCACAAAACTACATGTTTATAAGGGAGCCATCTAGAGGAAAAGTAAGGACTAGACTGAACTTCTTCCTCTGATTTGAATACGGATATCTTTAAGCTGTTGTGATCCAGGGCTCAAAACTTTCCCTTCAGAAATGTTTTGACAGCTTTCTTTTAAGCAACACATTGTGGTCATTTCTATAATCACTATCTGACTCATTGTGCAGTCCAACCTGGAGAGATAGCTGCCTCCAGGACACTGCTCTCTTCTCTAGGCTATAATCTCGTCTTTTAGTGGGACTCATTTTCTGTCCTTGTGAAGCTGGGCTGTGTGCTGAAATGAATGCTGAAAGTAATCCACTTCGAAGAGATCCAAAGAGTAAGAGCAATCAAGAAAAGCTCTGGTTCAGAGAAGTTGGGATCAGGGACTTCAAGGTTATGCCCATAGAATGGTTTGTGGGTTTATGGACAGTCATAGTTTAATTTCCTCAGTAATTCTGAGAGAAGGTACTGGATCTTTAAGCAATTTCTTCTCTTTGAAGTAGAAGCTTACTTATAACCTTATTGAATCATACTCCTCCTTCAGCTTAATCTTTCAGTGAAAATGCCTTTTCATAAGAAACCTTTGTCTTTGAAATTACTTCAGTCTCCACAACTGAATAAGGAATCTAATTAAGGGGAAAAAATAGTAGAGTGATGTTGATAAAGAACTAAGCGTAGGAAAGAAGAACTCTTGCTGAAGGACCAGTAATGAAGATGAAGTACTGGTATAGGTAGAGTTGGTAAAATTATTATTATTAATAGCACTACTAGTAGTAATAATCTGCTATTTTGGCACTTTGTCTTCTGATAAATTTTAAGAAACAACTGTCATGCGTGTGTGTAGCAAACAGAAATCATGCAGTCTCCGAAGCCTAACTTCAGAGCTGGTCATTTTTATTCCTTTGAGAATGTGTTCTTATGTCTAGATTCTGTTTTGGTTTAGTTTGTTTTTTTCCTTGTTTGCTGTTGTTGTTGTTTGGGGTTTTTTTGTGTTTTTTTTTCCCCTCCTCATCCACAGGATGACTTTGGTAGACAGCTTGAAGTGTAGTTCTACGTGAGAAAATATGAATCATAATCTTTTTTTACATATCTAAGGCCAATCCTATGGAAAAGCTGAAAATTAGGACAGAAACCTTGAAATGATTCTCTTTGGTAAGAAGTACTTATTAATAGTAGCACAAGCAGCTCATTAAATAGTCACAATCTATTTACAAGGAAGAAACAAAGGGCTAATTAAAGACAAACTAATATGATTTGATTTTTAGATCGATTTTTGACTATACTTGGCATCTGTGAAAAAAAGAACAAGCAGCAAACAAAATTAAGGTTTACTGCACATATTCTGATTCATAGCACTGACCTTGAACATAACAAAATCTGAAGCTGGCTGTAGGCAACAGAAGTAGCTGAAAAATCTGGAGTCATTCTCAGCATTTACAACACAGAATTTTGCAATGCTTTTGTTTTAATCTTTTGGCACATACTGCAACCAATAGCTTCATTTAGCAATATCCAGCAGTTTGATGGATCAGATTATTTTTTAAATGAATGAAACTAATTTTGCTTACAGTAACTGCTACCACACCAGCTGTTATTGTTATCACTGCTATCATCATCATCATTATCAGCATAACCATAATTACATTTAGAAAGATAAATCAGAGGAATACTGCAGTAGAAAGACAGAGTGCCAGGACATGGGGCTGTCCTTTGGTTTTGAATATTAACAGTCTTGCTTTATTGCAGTCTGCATTGTGGCAGTTCACTGCAGCATGTTATTTAGTATCCTTTTATTATATTTGCTAGAATTAATGGTGATTTCTTGTGTTCCTCCCATGAAAGGTGTAAATAAATAACATGAAATTATCTGTCGATATTTTCTACATAAAGTCGAGAATCAGTTTTGATTGTATGATAAGCAGTGTCATTGAATTTGCTTCTTTCATTAAAAAGAGAACACCTGCAACTCATCAGATCCTCGTATTATTTCCATATAAGTTATCAAGGTAAATACATATTGAAAGCCAAATATACAAATAGAAAAAGACACTCTATTCCACTGAATACTAGTTGGGTACTTCTGAAGTACTAGGTTCAGTAATATGGTCAAATGTCCATTTGAGTCTAGGTATCCATATAACATGATCAAACTATACTGGCTTGGGTGAAACTGTGGAAAGAGAAAGGAAGGGAAAACTCATATTCTGCTGTTTATCTCACATCCAGTAACTCTGTGCATATAATCAGCTGTCCATTTATAGCTGGATAATATGAGAGTAACTACAAAACCAAAGCATCATTGAAATTCCCATCTGAACTCTTAGCTTTAAAGGTCACTAGAAATGTGAATTTAACACTTACTGTCTGACTCCCCGATTCTCATTATCTCCACAGGAAACATGAACATGAACATGAGTGTTTGCTACCAAAAAAAAGCATACAAAACGTAAAATTGAGTCTCTTTGCTTGGCTTCCCTGTCTATGTTTTTTTTCTGAATATTAAATGATCAGTTGAGTCAAAATTATTGCCGTTCTGGAGGAATATTATTAGATCTCATATTAGTTTTGCAAACTTCAAAAAATTCAGGTAAGTTGCTATCTTTCTGATCATACAAAGTTCTACATTTAAGCAAAATGTTTCTAAAGATTATACTTCAAATAATCTCCCTGACACTTTATTAATAAAAAAATCAAATTTAATATTCAACTAATATTTCTTAAATACAATGGCCATAGTAGTGTCCAGTCAAAGCACCAAAATGCTACATGCTTATTTCTAAAGACAGGACTAAATTTCTATTTCATGACACACTAAGATTTAGTGTGCAGTCTTTCACAAGTCTGAAGATCTAATCACCTTTTCACTCCTTGTTTAGACCTCAGGGATAAGAAGGTTATAGAGAGTCAGGCTATCTTCTAACACTCATCTTCCATTCCCAGATTCAGATAGCTGAGACAACACGAAAATTTAAAGAGGAAGTTGTTTTGAATCTGGAACAATTGTTAGTTTTCTTCAAGATCTCCATTAGCCAGGCAGAATCTGAAGATAAACTTTTTTCATAATAAGTGTATGTGTTATTGAGAGCCAAAACATCTCTCATTACTCCTTTTAGGCTTCTCTTTGTGTCATAACTTTGAGACCTAGCACTCTGCAGTTCTATAACATAAAATTTAGATGTAAAGTTTTAAAGTTATTTATTTATTTTTACATTTTAATGACTGTTTAATACTTATCCACATTCCCCCTAAAAAAAGGCTGATCTTAAAAAAACTTACTATTATGATAAACTACAAACATTTCACTTATTTCATTTTAAATGTAAAATTAATGGTTGTGGGAATGAAACTTCAAGTTAACCACTGAGACCTATAAATACGCGGAAAGGTTGCCAAAAGTATAACATAAGAACATTAATTAGAAAACTGAATGGCTTTTAAACTGGTGAAGTCTTTGTTTCTACAGATTGACAAAGTCACTGGTTGAATGTTAAACAGTGAAAATGCTGACAAAGACCATGCACATCTGATCTTCATCTGAGAAACAGAAAATGTTTCTTATTTAATACCTAGGCTTTTATTCAGTACTGCATTTAATATAAATTTAACATGTAAAGTGCTCAAGTGCTGGGAGATTGAATTATGTGTTTACACATTTTGTTCAAAAGGGACTAATTTATGCAAGTAACCATTGTTAAATGTTACATTGTTGGCCCTAGTTCTCCAGAAAATATAATAATGAATCACTTGGCACACTTTTGCTCTTCTCTTAGTCACCCATGAAGAAATAGCACTAAAAGCTGTCTTTAGTCTGTTCAGGATATTGAATACAGTGATAGAGTATATTTGGATCATGAGCCATTGCAGTACAAAACCTAGATCTATCTATTACTATCTGTAGAGTAATAAATGAAAAATACTCAAGGTTTCTTTCATTGACTAGGAGAAAGTCTTCCTCCTGTTCTTTTTAATTTCTTCCTTGCCCTTTTTTGATTATATTCTTACAACCTTTAGGGCTTTTCCCACTGTCAAAAATTAAAATATATCACTATTTATAGCACTAGTGGGGGAAAAGAAAAAAAGTGACAGGAACTCCTGAGCATACTAATGTATTTTTCCCTTTTTCGTTTAAACCTTTTCAGACCATTCCCTAAAGTAAAATTTAGCTACATGAGTTAATGCCTCACTACTATGAGGAATGTCTTCTACATCGCTACAACTCCTTCTTTGTGTGAATTGTCTGGTCTTCAGAGAACTCGTTTGAGGACCCCTTTATATTCTGTACTTAGTTAATGAACTTATTGTTAATAGGCAGTTAAAAATAATTTCAATATTAATTACAAATAATGCTAGTAAATCTACTGAAAAGACGATTTTCTTTAAAAATGAAAAAAAAAATAAAATTGACAGGAAAGTGACTGGCCTGAGTGGATCATCCATCTATTAACATCTGGGCAATATTCCACATGGGTCCACAAATTGATTTGCCAGCAACGACTTCCCAAAGTAATCTGGTTGAATTCAAAGAAGGAAAAATTAAAATGAATGAAGGAAGAGTGAACTATCTGTATTTAATCTTCAGTTTCATCAGGAATTGATTAACTAGCTGACTTTGGGTCCAAAAGAATTAATTATACTCAGTCTCCGGTATAATTAACAACACTATGGCCATCTCCCAAAATACTCATTAAACAGTCAGGAACAATATGAAATTCAAATTAAAATTGGAAAAGAGATTAAATAGAAGTAGTCATCTCTAAAAAGAATCATACTACATCTGAGATGAAATCATTTAAGCAATACAAAATATGGAAATACATTCTGTGTTACATTTAATTATCATTAATTCCAGCACTGCAAGCTGGCAGCTATTTTAGGCTCATTACAAAGACTAAAATGGGCTGGAATTTTAATAGAAATCAATTCTCATTGGAATAATGGGAATATGATTCAAACTTACAGGAAGTCTAGTTCTGAAATCCAAGTTTTCTTTTTAATTCTAAGTTTACCTGAGTAAATTTACATTCTGCAGCATACCTATCACTAATGTTGGAAAAAACTAAGAAATAGGCACCTAGCTGTGAATGGAAGGAGAGAGAAGAGAGAGGACACAGCTTAAATACATGTTTTGGAATGCCTGTTTCCCAAATTTCCCAAACCTTGTGTCTGTATCATAATAATAAAAAAAATAAAGCTGAATAATGCTGCCAATTGCCATATTGAATTTATTTGCAGATTTCTGCATGTAAAGATTTTTTCACCCTCTGTTATTTTACCTTGCTATATTTGGTACATTATTCTTCTGAATTTCAATACCATTTAGCCAGTAAAACCGAGCTTTATTTGCTTTGGATTTTTTTTTTTCAATTAAAGTATCATAAATACTCTCATTTTATCCCTTTCTGTAGGAAATAAGAGCAGCAGAGCAAAAGTAACTTTACATTCAAAGTAAATAATCTTGGTTATTTTTATGTCTTACACCAATGGTTATAGAGAAGAAAATACTCTAGAGAAAATCAGTTAGGAAACAAAAATCCACTTATGCATTTCATTAATTATCGAAATTAAGTCTTCGTTCTTTTATAATTTTATTTTTTAATTACTTTTTTCCTGAATGCACAGAAGGCTCCTGCTCTCAATTATTGATTATTTATGCAGATCTCATTTTTGCTTACTATTGACACCTTCAATAAGGCGGTATCAAAAATAAATTTGTATTTAGAGTAAAAAAACTGTTGGGTATTTTGTAGTTTGGTGGAATGTCGTCATCCTGCATGTCAGTTTTTCTCTGCTTTAACCTTCTAGCTGGCTTGACTAAGGACTAACCCACTGGCAGACTTTTGACACTACATGCAACACTAATCGTAGAATCACAGAATCATAGAATAGTTTTGGTTGGAAGGGACCTTAAAGATCATCTAGTTCCAACCCCCCTGCCACAGGCAGGGACACCTTTCCACGAGACCACGTTGCTCAAAGCCTCATCCAATCTGGCCTTAAATGCTGCCAGGGAGGGGGCATCCACAACTTCTCTGGGCAACCTGTTCCAGTGTCTCACCACCCTCACAGGAAAGAATTTCTTCCTAAGATCTAATCTAAATCTACCCTCTTTCAGTTTAAAACATTTACCCCTTGTCCTATCACTACATGCCCTTGTAAAAAGACCCTCTCCCGCTTTCCTGTAGGCCCCCTTCAGGTACTGGAAGGCTGCTAGAAGGTCTCCCTGGAGCCTTCTCTTCTCCAGGCTGAACAGCCCCAACTCTCTCAGCCTGTCTTCCTAGGAGAGGTTCTCCAGCCCTCTGATCATCTTTGTGGCCTTCCTCTGGACTCGTTCCAACAGCCATGGGGAACTTATGTTGGGGGCCCCAGAGCTGGATGCAGGTGGGGTCTCATGAGAGGTGGGGTCTCAAGAGAGCAGAGTAGAGGGGCAGAATCACCTCCCTCAACCTGGTGGCCACGCTGCTTTTAATGCAGCCCAGGATATGGTTGGCCTTCTGGGCTGTAAGCGCACATTGCCGGCTCATGTTGAGCTTCTCATCAACCATCACCCCCAAGTCCTTCTCCTCAGGGCTGCTCTCAATCCATTCTCCACCCAGCCTGTATTTGTGCTTGGGATTGCCCTGACCCATGTGCAGGACCTTGCACTTGGCTTTGTTGAACTTCATGCGGTTTGCCCAGGCCCACCTCTCAAGCCTGTCAAGGTCCCTCTGGATGGCATCCCTTCCCTCCAGTGTGTTGACCGCACCACACAGCTTGGTGTCATCTGCAAACTTGCTGAGGGTGCACTCAATCCCACTGCCAATGTCGACAACGAAGATGTTAAACAGGACCGGCCCCAATACAGACCCTTGAGGAACGCCACTCATCACTTGTGTCCACTTGGACATCAAGCCTTTGACTGTAACTCTTTGAGCAAGACCATCCAGCCAATTCCTTATCCACTGAGTGGTCCACCTGTCAAGTCCATGTCTCTCCAACTTAGAGACAAGGATATCATGCAGGACAGTGTCAAATGCTTCGCACATGTCTAGGTAGATCACGCCAGTTGCTCTTCCCCTATCCACCAGCACTATAACTCTGCCGTAGGAGGCCACTCAATTTCACAGAATCACAGAATCACAGAATGGTTAAGGGCTGGAAGGGACCTCTGGAGATCATCTAGTCCAACCCCCTGCCAAAGCAGGTTCACCTAGAGCGTGTTGCACAGGGTTGCGTCCAGACGGGTTTTGAATATCTCCACAGAAGGAGACTCCACAGCCTCCCTGGGCAGCCTGTTCCAGTGCTCTGTCACCCTCAAAGTAAAGAAGTTTTTCCTCATATTGAGGTGGAACTTCCATGTTTCAGTTTGTGCCTGTTGCCCCTTGTCCTGTCACTGGGCACCACTGAGAAGAGTCTGGCCCCCTCCTCTTGACACCCACCCCTAAGATATTTGTAAGTATTGATAAGATCTCCCCTCAGTCTTCTCTTCTCCAAGCTGAACAGACCCAGCTCTCTCAGCCCCTTCTCATAAGAGTGGCGCTCCAGTCCTTTGATCATCTTTGTAGCCCTCTGCTGGACTCTCTCCAGTAATTCCTTCTCTTTCTTGAACTGAGGAGCCCAGAACTGCACAAAATACTCCAGATGTGGCCTCACCAGGGCAGTGTAGAAGGGGAGGATAACCTCCCTTGGCCTTTTGGCCACACTCTTCCTAATGCACCCCAGGATACCATTGGCCTTCCTGGACACAAGGACACATTGTTGGCTCATGGTGAACTTGTTGTCCACCAGAACACCCAGTCCTTCTCTGCAGAGCTGCTCTCCAGGAGATCAACCCCCAACCTGTACCGGTGCATGGGGTTATTCCTCCCAAGGTGCAGGACTCTACACTTGCCTTTGTTGAACTTCATGAGGTTCCTCTCCACCCAGCTCTCCAGCCTGTCCAGGTCTTGCTGAATGGCAGCACAGCCTTCTGGTGTATCAGCCACTCCTCCCAGTTTTGTGTCATCAGCAAATTTGCTGAGTGTACACTCTGTTCCTTCATCCAGGTCATTGATGAATAAGTTAAACAAGACCGGGCCCAGTACTGACGCCTGGGGAACACCACTAGCCACAGGCCTCCAACTAGACTGAGCACCACTGATCACAACCCTCTGAGCTCTGTTGTTCAGCCAGTTCTCGATCCACCTCACTGTGCACTCATCTAAGCCACACTTCTTGAGTTTTCCTATGAGGAAGTTATGGGAGACAGTGTCAAAAGCCTTGCTGAAGTCAAGGTAGATAACATCCACTGCTCTCCCCTCATCAACCCCGCCAGTCATGTTGTCATAGAAGGCCATCAGATTGGTCAAGCATGATTTCCCCTTGGTGAATCCATGTTGACTACTTCTGATGACCTTCTCCACATGCTTAGAGATGGCATACAGAATGAACTGCTCCATCACCTTTCCAGGGATGGAGGTATGGTTTGTCAGGTATGATTTACCCTTAGTGGAGCCATGCTGGCTGTCACCAATCACCTCCTTGTGCCTCAGTATAGTTGCCAGGAGGATCTGCGTCATCATCTTGCCAGTCACTGAGGTGAGACTGGGTGGCCTGTAGTTCCCTGAGTCTTCCTTCTTTCCCTTCTTGAAGATGGGGGTTATGTTTGCCCTTTTCCAGGCAGTGGGAACTTCACCAGACTGCCACAACTTCTCAAAAATGATGGATAGCAGCTCAGCAACTTCATCCACCAGTTCCCTCAGGACCCATGGATACACCTCATTAGGTCCATGGACTTGTGCAACTTCAGGTGCCTTAGATGGTCTCGAGCCTGATCTTCTCCTACAGTGGGCAGTTCTTCATCCTCCCAGTCCCTGCCTCTGCCTTCTGCGACTAGGGTGGTGAGGCTAGAGCAATTGCCAGTGAAGACTGAGGCAAAAAGTCACTGAGTACCTCAGCCTTCTCCATATCCCAGATAACCAGGTCTCCCTTTTCCTTCTGGAGAGGGCTCACATTTTCCTTAGTCTTCCTTTTATCACTGACATACCTATAAAAGCATTTCTTGTTGTCCTTGACATCCCTGGCCAGATTTAATTCTATCAGGGCTTTAGCTTTCCTAACCTGGTCCCTGGATGCTCAGACAATTTCCCAGTATTCTTCGCAGGCTACCTGCCCTTTCTTCCACCCTCTGTAGGCTTCCTTCTTGCATCTGAATTTATCCAGGAGCTCCTTGTTCATCCATGCAGGCCTCCTGGCATTTTTGCCTGACTTTGTCTTTGTCGGAATGCATTGCTCCTGAGCCTGGAGGAGGTAGTCCTTGAATACTAACCAGCTTTCTTCTGCCTCTCTTCCCTCCAGGGCTTTATCCCAAGGGACTTTCCCAAGCAGGTCCCTGAAGAGGTCAAAGTCTGTTCTCCTGAAATCCAGGGTGGTGAGCTGGCTGCGCACCCTCCTTGATGCCTTATGGATCCTGATCTCCACCATTTCATGGTTGCTGCAGCCAAGGTTGCCCTTGAGCTTCATGTCCCCCACCAGCCACTCCTTGTTGGTGAGAACAAGGTCCAGCATGACACCTCTCCTTGTTGGCTCCTCTGTCACTTGGAGAAGGAAGTTATCATCCACGCATTCCAGGAACCTCCTGGATTGTTTGTGCCCAGCTGTGTTGTCCTTCAAACAGATATCGGGGTGGTGGAAGTCCCCCGTGAGGATCAGGGCTTGTGAACGTGAGGCTACACCTATCTGTCTGTAGAGGGCCTCATCCACTCGGTCTTCCTGGTCAGGCATTCTGTAGAAGATGCCCAGTATAATGTCTCCAGTCCCTGCCCTCCCTTTAATCCTGACCCATAAGCTCTCCATCAGCTTCTCCTCCATTCCCAGGAGGAGCTCCATGCATTCTAGCTGGTCATTGACATAGAGCGCAACACCCCCTCCTCGTCTCCCCTGCCTGTCCTTCCGAAAAAGACTGTATCCCTCCATTCCAACGCTCCAGTCATCAGAGCCATCCCACCAGATCTCCGTGATGTCAATAAGGTCGTAGCCTTGCAGGTATAGACATGTTTCTGGCTCCTCTTGTTTGTTCCCCATGCTCCATGCATTTGCATAGAGGCATTTCAGCTGGGTCACCAACGAAGCCGACTTACTGCCTGAAATTCCTTTCCTCTGCTTTTCCAGCACTCTCCTGCTGACCTGCCATCCTTCTCCAGTCTCTGGGCACCTGTGGCTGGCCCTGGCATCAGACTGGCTGAACTGGGATGGACTGAGGTTCCCCTCTCCTGGCAACTCTAGTTTAAAGCCCTCTTTACCAGCTTGGCAAGCCTGTGACCCTTTCATTCTGTGGTGAGTTGACCCTGGCTGGATGCCAGATGCCCAGCAAAGCCGGTCTATCACTCCCCCTCCTCGGCTGGACAGAGCAGAGAAAAATATAATGAAAGGCTTGTGGATCGAGATAAGGACAGGGAGATGACTCAGCAATTACTGTCCAGGGCAAAATAGATTTGACTTGGGGATAAATAATTTAATTTATTACCAATCAAATCAGAATAAGATAATAAGAAATAAAACCAAATCCTAAAACACCTTCCCCCCACCCCTCCCTTCTTCCTGGACTCAACTTCACTCCCGATTTTCTCTGCCTCCTCCCTCACAGCAGTGCAGGGAGATGGGGAATGGGGGTTGCAGTCAGTTCATCACACATTGTCTCTGCCACTTCTTCTTCCTCACACTCTTCCCCTGCTCCAGCGTGGGGTCCCTCCCACAGGAGACAGTTCTCCACAAATTTCTCCAATATGGGTCCTTCCCATAGGCTACAGTTCTTCACGAACTGCTTCAGTGTGGCTCCTTTCCAAGTGGCGCAGTATTTCAGGAACAGACTTCTCCAGCGTGGGTCCCCCAAAGGGTCACAAGTCCTGCCCGAAAACCTGCTCCAACATGGGTTCCTCTCTACATGGGTCCACAAGTCCTGCCAGGAGCCTGCTCCAGTGTGGACTTCCCACAGGGTCACAGCCTCCTGTGGGTGCATTCACCTGCTCCAGCATGGGTTCCTCCATAAGCTGTAGGTGGATATCTGCTTTATCATTAACCTCCATGGGCTGCAGGGGGACAACCTGCCTCAACATGGTCTTCTCCAGGGGCTGCAGGGTAATCTCTGCTCCGGTACCTGGAACGCCTCCTCCCCCTCCTCCTTCACTAACCTTGGTGTCTGTTGAGTTGTTTCTCTCACATATTCTCACTCCTCTCTCCAGCTGCAGTTGCTGCTGTTAAACAAATTTTTCCCCTTCTTAAATATATTATCACAGAGGTGCTACCACCATCACTGATGGGCTCAGCTTTGTCCCACAGCAGGTCCATTTTGCAGCCAGGTAACATTGGCTCTATCGGACATATGGGAAGCTTCTAGCAGCTTCTCAAAGAAGCCACCTCTGTAGCCTTCTCACAATAAAAACCTTGTCATGCAAACCCAGTGCATGTTCAGAGGCCATTTTGGAAATATTCAGCAATTTAAAATTGGCCTTGCACAAGTTTCTGAGCTTTCAGGAATTTTTAAAGGACAGATTATCTGCATGTAAATTTAGAAAATAAATTTTAAAACACTTCTTTTGAAAATGTTCCTCTTTTATAACTCTTTTCCTGTATCCTAACCCTGCAATCTATGCATTGCAATCACAGAGTAAAGTAAAGGTGACAGTATATAAAAAAGGAAGAATGTGCAGGATATTTCTGCAAACTACTCTGGGTACAACATTAATTTTTTTTCAAATAGGAGATGGTAACAGTTTGAAGGAACTAGGCAGATGGAGGACACTGTGTAGGGCAAGCAAAGAAATTTGGCTAACTATAGGGCATGAGGGCAAAGCAGTTAATCAGTCTGCACTTCTTCAGTTCTTTTCACTGAAAGTATTGTATCTGCTTAGGCAGACTTTTTATTTTACACTCCTGCATTATTGGTCAATATCAGAATTAATGCATGGCTTAGGTAGTAAGTCCTTCTAATTTCCAAAGAGCATCTTTTCAAGGGAAGCTGAAATGGTGAAAACCTGGCCCCATTTAGTGCACTAGTAAAACTGATGAGGTAGTTTGTCAGGGTACATTGAGAATTCCTAAACTGGAAAAATTAATCATAACATCAGCCTTTTTTGATTATGTATTTATTACAAAAACCAAGTATACTCAAGCATACTTACAATGCAATATACATCTTTCAATGATATACCCTTAACACACACCTTTGTCTTTGAAAAGATTTCATTTTTTTTTGTAAGCATATATTAAAATTAACACTATATACATTCTCTCATTATTCTAAATGTACTTTAATATAAGAAAGAATTATTTTCATTATGTTAATATTCATCACATGAAATAAAACTATCAAAAGAATAAGAAAAACCTTTGTAATTCAGTCAGACTAAAGTAGTAAGCGTAGATTGTGAAAGCAATATTTTCACAGTATGATACATCGTTCTTAAAGATACTTCAGCAATGCACATCCCTTTTACTGTATGGCTGTGAATATGTGCCTCTTAATCCTTTCTATTTCGGGCTTCTTTCAACACTAGATAAAAGCAGCCACATTTTCATAGACCTGATTCTGGGTGAAGAGAAAATCAAGACATCTCAGATTTTCACTATGGAGCAGATAAGTCAGTATCAGCCAGTAAGTCCCAGAAGTTCCTTTCTAACATTAGTTATAATGTTTCCCAAATCTTATTTAACCACAGAATGACTGCATTGAAATGTCTATAAGGCAACATAACAGATATTTTCTGCAAGATGTCATTCTGATGTAGCAGAGGACTTATGAATGTAGTAGAGTACTGCTCAGGGGTCTGAAGTAATCACAGCAAAAATGCTTTGTTGGCTTATTTTCTGTTCAGCATGAACAGAAAAACACAGTTATGAAATGTCTTTGCAATTTTGTTTCAGTACTAATAAATCATTTCAATGGTCATGTTAAAAAATAAATCATCAGGTGGATTGAATTTAAAGAATAAATAATCAACTTTGTACATTTCAAGGCATATATGACAATCAGCAAGGAAGCATGTGGAAAATATTTTTGTTGTACCAGATTTTTTTCTTTTTTAGGAGATAGGTGAATATTTGTTTAATTTCATTTTTTTAGTAATATATTTCTACATTTTAATAAATAACACATCCACAAGTTCATGCCAATATAGCGGCTATAATCCTCAGCTAAACCAGTCACATTTATTAGAACTAGAGATGAGAGCCCAGGAAGATTCTAAATAACCTAGACAGCAGGAGTCCAGAAGAGCATTTCACAGTGGTATAGGCAGGCTGGTTAACCTTGCCAAGGTCTTCAACCTACTAGTGAGGCTGGAAAGTTTAAGCAAGCTTTAAATGACCAAATCTCAGATTGGTTCAGAAAGAATGGGCAAAACAAAACTCTGGAAGATTCTCAAGCTCTGGAGGAATTGTCTTTGAAGACAAATTCATTATGTCGATTTAATTAGCCCTGAACCTAGCTTAGCTATAGTTGAATTCCCTCTCTTTTGTAGAGCTGTTTTTGTTTCTCTTGTGATAACTCATGTCTGGATATTATTAGCTTATTGAAATAAAAACATTGTTTTGACAAACTTTGAAAATTAAATCAGTCCAGGATAACCTGAAAATGTATGTATTTTGGTTTGGCCTATCATGCATCAATGATGTGCATGTAGAAGGCAGTGATGCTCAACATGTTGAGACCATAGTATGAATAACACAAAAAACAGTAGTTCCAGCCCCCAACACAAACCCTCCAGAGACAGAGAAAATTAATCTTTCAAGATCCTATCTTTGCCACTGAAGAGACACCACTGGATGTCACTGAGTCAATTATTATGAGAAAAACAGTGAAGTAGTTGTTTCCTAATAATTTTCATTAAGCTAGTCAAGATTTTTAGCACCCTCTCGTATCCTTCCTAAGTCATATCATCTCTATCCTAAACAGAAGCTGTTCTGTGTATTTATTATCTGTGTTGTCGTTGTCTGTACTTTGACATTAAGGGGAAGGATGTAAAAAGGAAGGAGTTCAGAACCACATTCATATTCAAGGTGTGAAGGCACAAATTAAACACAGATGAAGGGGAAATAATTACAATAGTTGATGATTAGGCAAATAGTACGAGAAGAAAATTTACTTAGGGGACAAATGTTAAGGAACATTTACATTGTGTAAAACCCAAGCCCCAAGCATTAAATGTTCTATCTGTAATTCTATGAAAAATCAAACACAGAAAAAGTTGAAAAATTTATAATATTTCTAAAATGATAATACAATTACTTAAGCAATCTTTCCTGATTCTAAGACATCATTCCTAATTTCATTTAGATAGCTTATTTTCTTACCTGCTGTTTGGCTTAACTCTTTTTTAAGAAAAAAAGCAATACCTAAATATGAAAATAGTAGCAAGATTCCCACACTTCAACCAGAAACATCCTAGAATTTGCACTTAGCATTGTAATGGTTTATATCAACCTCTGGTTATTATAAAAAAGTTGGCCTCAGGGATTTTTTCCCCCCCAGGGTACATCTAAAATTAATGATATGGTTAAATGTTTGCTTATATCCATGAACAATATTCAGTTTTTTGAATCAGAGCACAATCAGGTGCTATAAACTATAACCATGAGCTTGGTGATGTGGTATTTGTTATTCTACAGGGCTCAGGGCCAAAATTTTTTATTCAATTGTTATACACCAACAAGGTTTTCAATAGAGCTCAGCATATTATCGCTCCCACTGCAATACTTATGGCCAAACTTAGAAAAAAGCCCAACAGCTGCTGCAGCGAGGCCTTTCAAAAATCTCGCAAATAGTAACATCCTGAAGAGCTGAAAATTACAGCTGATGATTTTGCAGCTGTTTTATTTTAGTTTATTGTTTGCAATGAAATGAAAAATGTAATTTTCTTCTATCTTCTCCTTTTGTTTAGCAAAATAGGTACTCCTCTTATTGCCCCTCTGTTTCTAAAAGGGAGTGATAAGTAGGAGTGTACATGTATATACATATTAAGATCATCAAATCTAGAACTGCTCAGCATATAAATTCAATTATAATAAGTTTTAAATGTTCTTTATAAAATTTTTTATATTATATAAATTACAATTAATTAAAAAGAGTAAACTGTTACTTCTTCAGAGGAACAGTGGAAACACTAATGTAATGGAAGGTGTTGGCATCAAGACCATCTCAGTGAAGATTTCAGAAAGTTAAAGGAAAGGTGTCAACTATTTTCTGTGAAACATATTTCAGAAATATATTACTGTAGAAAACTATTCTAAAATATTATTGTACTGAGTTTATAGAGCAAGGTTTTGATAGAAGAGGGGTTTACAGAGGTGGCTTCTGTGAAAAGATGCTAGAAGCTGCCCCCGTGTTGGACAGAGCCAGTTCCAACTGGCTCCGAGAAGGACAGGTCACTGGCCAAAGCTGAGCCTATCAGTGGCACTGGTAGTGCCTCTCTGATAACATATTTAAGAAGGGGTAAAATATGTTGCACAACAGCATCCAGGAGAGAGAAGTGAGAATACGTGAGAAACAGCCCTGCAGACACTAAGGTCAGTGAGGAAGAAGGCGGAGGAGGTGTTCCAGGTGCTGGAGCAGAGATGCCCTTGCAGCCCCTTGTGAAGACAATGATGATGCAAGTTGTCCCCCTGCAACCCATGGAGGTTAATGGTGGAGTAGATACCCAGTCTGCAGCCCATGGAGGACACCACACTGGGTCGGGTGGATGTGCCTTGAAGGAAGCTGTGACCCCATGGAGAGCCCATGCTGAAGCAGGCTCCTGCAGGAACTGCAGCCCAGTGAAGAGGAGCCCATGCTGAAGCAGTTTTGCTGGCAGGACCTGTGACCCCGTGGGGGACCCACGCTGGAGCAGTCTGTTCCTAAGGGACTGCACCCCACGGAAAGGAGTTGTGCTGAAGCTGTTCTTGAAGAACTGCAGCCCACAGGAAGGACCCACATTGGAGAAGTTCATGAAGGACCATCTCCTGTGGGAGGGACCCCATGCTGGAGCAGGGGAAGAGCATGAGGAGGAAGGAGCAGCAGTGATGAAGTGTCATGGACTTACTGCAACCCCCATTCCGTATCTCCCTGCGTCAAAGAGGTCAAGAAGTCAGGAGTGAAGTTTTTAGATTTATTCTTATTTCTTATTATCCTACTCTTTTGTTAATTGACAATAAATTAAATTAATCTTTCCCAAGTCTGTTTTGACCATGATAGTAATTGATAAATGATCTCCCTGTCCTTATCTCAACCCATGAGATTTTTGTCACATTTTCTCCCCTTGTCCTGTTAAGGAGAGGGAGTGATAGAGCGGCTTTGGTGGGCACCCGGTGGCCAGCCATGGTCAACCTACCACAATTATTAACAAAGCACTATTTTTTAAGACTAGGTAATGTTTCTGTTTCAGAAAATAAAGTTCATTCTATGTGAGGTTTTTATTTTAAGATACCCTGTTTTTTTTTAAAGTAAACAAAGACCATAAAATTTTGCTGTCTCTCTGACTGTCTCTGCCATCCCATCCTAGATACTTTTAAAACTAGTTGTCTAAATTCAACTGAGCTTGGCAGATAGGTGGAGAGCTCAAAGACAAGAACATTAGATGTATTCTATGTTCAGCATTTTACATTATTATTTCCTCGAAAGAGAAGAGACTATCCAGTATGAGAGGAAGCACCTGCCTGGGGCTGATAAGTACAGGAGGTCAGCCTGCATAGTCAATGCTCTCTGTCACTGGGAGGACATTTTTCCGGTTGCCCAGTCAAGGTGGGAAGTAATATAGGAGAGTTCTGGAAGTGAAACACTGGGAAGAAAGAAAGAAAAGAGACATAAGACACATCTATACAAAAGCAGACTTCATTAATTTGATTGCTGCAGAAATAAGTTATATTCCTGCAATATTTGATACCACGATATCAAATGTCAGGGATGTCAAAGGACAATTAAAAAATGTCATCCTTAGTGAAGCACCTGTTTTTCCTTATCCAATTAAAATGTTTGTATTGTATTGAAATAAACAAGAAATACGTGTGCGAGGAAAAAATATTTTATTCAAAGCCAAGTATAGTCTTCCATTAATGAGTAAGAACAAACAATACAAGACATATTCTGATAATATGACTGTCCCACCTCTGTTGCCTCTGCTTGTGGTCTCCTTATAATTTCTATAAGTGGTGCTCATCTTACTGTAGCAACAGTAGGACACAGATAAAATAACAGGTCAGACACTGTGTATTCATATATGCTTAATAGACACTGCCTCTCTGATCATAATTTCTTAATTAATAGAGAAGAGTACTGTGGAAGCACATATGGTGTGAAGACAATCTCACCCACCAAGCAAGACATCTCCCACAGAGCTGACAAACTCCACAAAGTTGTAATTAAAGATACTATAACTGTTTGCATCACAGACTTACTCTTCTGTGTTACTGATAGCATGATCAAAAGAGCTCTCAGATAGATAGAGATATATGTAAAGTTAATGTAAGCTCTTTCACTAGTACTTTTTTCAGCCTAATAAAAGATACGTTTTCTTGCCAAAAATCTCAATTCTCTTTGTGCATGACAAGTTTATTCAGCGATGAATCAGAAAGTGTTTATGAAAGAAACATTTTAAATTGGTTTAAAATCCATACCTAGTTTGAAAGAACATCCACAAAAAATCTCATGTAAAAGTGATAAATAAATGCACATATACAGTGTTACCCCTCCAAAGTTCAAGTTAAAATAATATATACGTAGTATAGTGGAAAACGTGTTTCCTTATGCACTGTTAAACTCACAGAAGTATATCCCATGCAGTATAGTACAGCTTCATTTGGATTTAACTCCGCTACCTGCAAGATGATATATTGTTGTTTAGGACCACGCAGAGCTGTTAATTTCCGTTGCAAATGCTTTCGAGATCTCCTTTCTGAAGAGTGTTTAGCATATGGAATGATTTGCTCAGATTTCTTGTTTCATTGATAGTAAAATCCTGGGAGAAATAGACAGTGATAGACATCCTTACTTCTCTACCCATACTGCAGAAAAAAAGTTGTGTCAGTGCTTGGGTTTATAGTGTTGAACTGATGTGGGTAATCCAGACTCAATTCTATACTAAGTATTTCTCTTTAGACCTTCAGGACATACTTTCACGATCATAATTTCTCTATATCCTATTTGTAGACAATAGCTGATAATACCTCCATATCTAATAGTATAGTGATGGGGAAGAATATATTAAGGATTTCATGATGCTCAGATGTAGGTTAAATCACTGTCAGAATTCTTCCATCTCCAGTGATCAAATATTAGACTATTTTATGGACGTGTGTATGTATGTGTTTGTTTATCTACACCTACATACAAAATAAATTAAATGTATCCAAGCTCAATACTAAGTATTGATGCTAACTGACACAGAATGGCCCACATCTCTGCCAGCAAACTGTCTTAGGTTTCAATTTTAGGCAGCTGAAGGAGAACAGATTATTGGGAATGGTCCACGGACTGTTCTAATAGCTAAACTAAACCCAAGGGTTCTTTAGTAAAGACAACAAGTAGAATAGGACAAATGCTACAAAAAGGTAATATGGTACAAATGTGCCACACATTTGTCAGTATAGATGATCTCATTCTTATACTGATGTATCAGTACTGATACAACCCTAAAGTCCTGAGTAGTAACTTGAAGTCCACACACTGAAGTAGACTTCACTGCACTTCTGGAAAACAACTAATCTGTGCATTCAGGAGACTTTTCAAGGATTCATCTGTATTGTATGTATCTCTATCTGGTCAATGACCATATTTTCAATGTTCTAGAAAAGAGGAGCATAAATTCACCCTTACAGGTCAGGTATGTCCCACAGATTGCATGACAGGAATTCCTTTCAGACTGATAATATTCTCCATGTAAAAGAGGATCCTGAAACATTTTTTAAGAACCTGGGACCTGAATTCAGAATTTTAACCTTTAATCAGCCAAAGATTTAAGAAATGTCAATATTAATATGATTTCTTCACATCTGTTTTCCAAGACATGGGAAGATCTTGAAGCATTTATTAGCATCTTTCAGGAACTGTTATTGTTTTGAACAGACTTCGTATCAGGTGGAACGTGGTAGTCCCAACATTATTCTACAATGTTGTGTTCTGTGTTTCACACAGAATAATTTTTAAAGATTATTTTAATTTCAATTTCCAGTTAAAGAAATATCATAAAACTTGTGCAAATGCATAATTACTCAATTATCTTAACAGACAAAACTTATACATTATTATTCAAAACTTCAAAGACAGAGATTCAAAATACAATAAGTGCCTCTTAGTACTATTTAAACACAAACTATTAAGTGTAAAAGACTTTTTAAAAGTCCAGAGATATATCAGAAAATTATACTGTCTTTATCAGTTAAAGTTATCTGATGACAAAAGAAATATTTGCAATGTTACAGTCTTCACTGACAACTAAAGCGCTCTCACATCGTGTGTGCTCTTGGTTTTATGGAAAAGAACTAGTGAGATGGTCTGATCAAAGGATTCTTTGTCTGAAAAAGGAAGATTTACAGAAAGTATAAAGCCATAATATAAAAAGATATGAGATCTTATCTATATCTTGAATTCTTAGCTGCCGCTTAGAGCATAAACAAAATAAAATAGTCAAAAAAGTCTATTTATAAATTATTCAGACATTGCTTTCATTTCACCTTCTTTCAGATACAAAAATCAATTTATTGTCTTGTACTTCAGCCTCTGCTCTCCAGAGATTTATATATGTTATGTAATATATATTTCCTGTTTTTAACAGGAGTATATCAAATGCGTAGCATTAATGAAGGATGATTGAAAATGTTAATAGAATAGATATACATGAGGAAATGAAAGCTTGGTAAAAAACTGAAATGTGCATTTGCATTCCCGTTACATACATAGTATTTTTGTTATATATATATTTTTCTTTCTTTTCTTTCTTTTCAGTTAAAAATAAGTTTCCAATTTAAAAAAAAAAAAAAAAAAGAAAATTACTTTTCATTTTAATTCTTTGGAATAATTAAAAAAAAAAGTCACAAAATGTTGAAATAGAATTTTCCAGTCACCATTCATCGTTTGAACTTTATTTCTCAGGACCACACTGTGGTGTTTCTGAAGTTGTTTCTGATACATGTTTGTAGAGGATTTAAAATATCAGATTCTTCCATACTTGATCTTTATAGTATTAATGTAAATATAAAAAAAAAAATTTCTGAACATTTCTGAGCCGGCAATATGTGCTTGCAGCCCAGAAGGCCAAACGTGTCCTGGGCTGCATCAAAAGAAGCGTGGCCAGCAGGTCGAGGGAGGTGATTCTGCCCCTCTACTCCGCTCTTATGAGACTCCACCTGGTGTACTTTGTTCAGCTCTGGGGCTCCCAACATAAGAAGGACATGGAGCTGTTGGAGCGAGTCCAGAGGAGAGCCATGAAGATGATCAGAGTGCTGGAGAACCTCTCCTATGAAGACAGGCTGAGAGAGTTGGGGCTGTTCAGCCTGGAGAAGAGAAGGCTCCAGGGAGACCTTCTAGCAGCCTTCCAGTACCTGAAGGGGGCCTACAGGAAAGCGGGAGAGGGACTTTTACAAGGGCAAGTAGTGATAGGACGAGGGGGAATGGTTTTAAACCAAGAGAGGGTAGATTTAGATTAGATCTTAGGAAGAAATTCTTTCCTGTGAGGGTGGTGAGACACTGGAACAGGTTGCCCAGAGAAGTTGTGGATGCCCCCTCCCTGGCAGCATTTAAGGCCAGATTGGATGAGGCTTTGAGGAACCTGGTCGAGTAGAAATGTGTCCCTGCCTGTGGCAGGAAGGTTGGAACTAGTTGACCTTTAAGGTCCCTTCCAACCCAAACCATTCTATGATTCTTTCCATAACAAACATTATGATAAAAGTATCATTTCAAAAATTAAAGATTTGTTTCTTTCACCTATAAATTTTTCTAAATATAGAATGGTAAATGTTAAAGACAGATTATCAGGCATCCCTGTGAAGAAACAGTTCCTATTCTGAAGTCTCGTGATGAGACTTCAGAAATGGATATGGGAACCCAGACAGAGCTCCCACGGAAGGAGGCGATGGTGCAGATCGCAGGCTGCAGGGAATGCTGCAGCGTCTCTGTGGTGACAGGGCGCTGTGTGCGCTGTGAGCAGGTAGATGATCTGCTCAGCCGAGCGGCACAGCTGCAAAGCCAGGTTGAAAGGCTTCAAGCCGAAGTAGAAAGGCTTAGGAGCATTCGGGAGGCTGAAATGGAGATAGACTGGTGGAGCCACGCTCTGCCTTCCCTGCAACAAAAATGGGAGCACCTGCCGGAGAGCTCCCAGGATCGAGGGACCCCTGTACTCTGCCCCTCTCAGGTGGAAAACAATAACCTAGAGGAGAGGAGTGAGTGGAGGCAAGTCTATGGCCTGGTGGCAAAGGTGAGTGCCCTCCTTGCCTACCTCGCCTCCACAGGTGCCTCTGAGCAATAGATATGAAGCCCTAGTGGAATACAGCCGGTCCAATGGGGATGTGGTGGAGGAGGCGAACCTATATAAGAAGGTCCCACCACAGTCAGAAAAACCTGACAGGCGTATAGCTACCTCCTCCACAAGGAAGAAGAGAAGAGTTTTAGTGGTTGGAGACTCCTTCCTAAAGGGATTCTGAGGGCCCAATATGCAGAGCTGACCCCCATCACAGGGAGGGTCTGCAGCCTGCCTGGAGCCTGAATCAGGGATATCACCAGGCAACTCCCCAACCTGGTGAAGGCCACAGACTACTACCCCCTGCTGATCTTCCAGACAGGTGGGGAAGAAGCTGCATCCCATAGTCTGAGGGGGATGAAGAAAGACTACAAGGCCCTAGGACAGTTGGTGAAAGAGTCTGGGGCACAAGTTGTTTTCTCCTCCCTCCTTCCATTTTCAGGTGATGACGTGGGATGGAATAGTAGTATTCTCTCTATTAACGCCTGGCTACGAGACTGGTGCTACAGGCAGGGCTTTGGGTTCTTTGATAATGGCTGGTTTTATAAGACACCAGGCGTGACGGTAATACATGGGAAAGGTTTATGTCGTAGGGGCAAAAGGGTTCTGGGACAGGAATTAGCAGGGCTCATTCGGAGAGCTTTAAACTAAATTTGAAGGGGGATGGGGTAGTAGCTGGGCTTGCACCACTGGGGCAAAGCTCTAGTGTTGAGGTAGACCAGGAGGCCTCCCATCCCCCTGGGGTGAAATCGGTGTGCTCAGCTCGCTCCCTGAAATGCCTGTACACCAATGCACGCAGCATGGGGAATAAACAGGAGGAGTTGGAAATCCGTGTTCGGTCGGGGGGCTATGATCTAGTGGCAATTACAGAGACTTGGTGGGACGCCTCGCATGACTGGAATGTGGTCATGGATGGCTATGTCTTGTTCAGGAAAGACAGGCCGCTAAGGAGAGGTGGTGGAGTTGCTCTTTATGTGAGTGAGCAGCTAGAATGTATTGAGTTCTGTCCAGGGGCGGATCAGGAGCGAGTTGAGAGTTTGTGGGTGCGAATTAAGGGGCAGGCCTGGCAGGGGTGATACTGTTGTGGGTGTCCTATTACAGGCCACCGGATCAGGATGAGGAGGGTGATGAGGCCTTCTACAGGCAGCTGAGAGCAGTCTCGCAATTACAGGGCCTGGTTGTCGTGGGGGATTTCAACTACCCTGATATTTGCTGGGAGGCCTACTCAGCCAGCCATCCTCAGTCCAGGAAGTTCCTCCAGTGCATTGATGATAACTTTCTGATGCAAATGGTGGATGAACCAACTAGGAGAGGAGCGCTGCTGGATCTGATCCTCACTAACAAGGAGGGTCTGGTTGAAGAGGTGAAGGTTGAGGGCAGCCTTGGTTGTAGTGACCATGAGATGGTAAAGAGGAACAGAATAGCTAGCAGAATTGCAACCCTGGACTTCAGGAGGACCAACTTTGGCCTTTTCAAGCAATTGCTAGGGGAAATCCCATGGGACAGGGTACTAGAAGGTAAGGGGGCCCAAGATAGTTGGTTAGCATTCAAGGACTGCTTCTTCCGAGCTCAAAATCAGAGCATCCCAACAAGTAGGAAGTCAAGGAAGGGTACCAGGAGACCTGCATGGTTAAACAGGGAACTGCTGGGCAAACTCAAGTGGAAGAAGAGGGTGTACAGTTCATGGAAGTAGGGGCTGGCCACTTGGGAGGAATAGAAGTCTGTTGTCAGAGGATGTAGGGAGGCAACTAGGAAAGCTAAGGCCTCCTTGGAATTAAACCTTGCAAGAGAGGTCAAGGACAACACAAAGGGCTTCTTCAAATACATTGCAGGTAAAACCAACACTAGAGGCAATGTAGGCCCACTGCTGAATGAGGTGGGGGCCCTGGAGACAGAGGATAAAAAGAAGGCGGAGTTACTGAATGCCTTCTTTGCCTCTGTCTATACTGCTGGAGGCTGTCCTGAGGAGCCCCGGACCCCTGAGGCCCCAGAAGAAGTCAGTGTAGAGGAGGAATCTGTCTTGGTAGATGAGGGCTGGGTCAGGGACCAATTAAGCAATCTGGACGTCCATAAATCCGTGGGCCCTGATGGGATGCACCCACGGGTGCTGAGGGAGCTGGCGGAAGTCATTGCTAGGCCACTCTCTGTCATCTTTGCTAAGTCGTGGGCAACGGGAGAGGTGCCTGAGGACTGGAGGAAAGCGAATGTCACTCCAGTCTTCAAAAAGGGCAAGAAGGAGGACCCAGGTAACTATAGACCAGTCAGCCTCACCTCCATCCCCGGAAAGGTGATGGAACAACTTGTTCTTGATGCTGTCTCTAGGCACATCAAGGATAGGGGGATCATTAGGGGCACTCAGCATGGCTTCACCAAGGGGAAGTCATGCTTAACGAACTTGATAGCTGTCGGGTTCCGGATTTAAGGTCCGCCTCCAAAGCAAATTTAGAAATAAAATGCAGACAGCCTACGTAGGTTGTAGGCTCGCCTAATTAGTTCTCAAAAGCAAATCTAGAAATAAAATGCAGACAGTCCCCGTCCCCACCCCCCCCCCCCGAGAGAGAGAGAGAGAGATCCGCCTAATTAATAAAAAGGAGCAAATCTAGAAATAAAATGCAGACAGACCCCCCCTCCCCGAGAGAGAGAGGGAGAGACCTGCCTAATTAGTAAAAAAGGAGTAAATCTAGAAATAAAATGCAGACAATCTCCCCCCCAAGAGAGAGAGACCCGCCTAATTAGTAACTCCAGTGCAGCCCACGTGCGGCATGCCTGGTCCAATGCAGACAGCCCGCGCGCAGGGCCCGCCAAAATATAAATAATTCCAGTGGAGCCCACATGTGGCGTGCCTGGTTCAATATCACCCGGTATGCTTAACCTGCCTGCAGGTAAAGCACCCCCAAAAATCCTGACCCGAAATATTAAAGATTCGTGATCCTTGAGTTTGGACAAACCACAACCGAGGCACGGTATCAACAAACTTGGCTCTGACTTTATTAGGTCCAACACTGAGGCAACTCAATATTCAAGGAAGAGAGAGAGAGAGAGAGGTAAAAGAAAGAGAGAAACAGAGAAAACAGTTGAAAGAGAAAGAATATTCACCACCCTGAGATCCAGTGGCGTCCCGCGGGAAATCCTTTGTTGTTAGTTGGAAGATGGCGGTGAGGGTCCCGCATGGTTGAGAGATACAACCTCTTTTATAGAGTTTTTCGGCAGAGTCATGTGACTTGGAGCCGTCAGTCAACTGTTCGCACCAATCACAGGTCCGAAGGCGGGACATGTCCGGTTCCTGCGCCGTAGGATTGGCCCCTTGCCAGGCTGTCACCAGAGACACACATCCGGAGGCGGGTGGAGGGCGGGCGCCTAGCTTATTGCGTCATTGAGCGTTGCCGAGATCGGGCATTCCAGGCAGCCGCCACAAGATGTCGCCCGAGCCCATGGTATACGATTTCTGAGACAATGCCCAAAGGAAGGGGACAGATCCCCACAATAGCCTTTTATGAGGATGTAACCCGGTGGATAGATGATGGTAAAGCTCTGGATGTGGTCTGTCTTGATTTCAGTAAAGCGTTTGACAAGGTCTCCCACAGCATCCTCGCAGCTAAACTGAGGAAGTGTGGTCTGGATGATCGGGTAGTGAGGTGGATTGTGAACTGGCTGAAGGAAAGAAGCCAGAGAGTGGTGGTCAATGGGACAGAGTCCAGTTGGAGGCCTGTGTCTAGCGGAGTCCCTCAAGGGTCGGTACTGGGACTAGTACTATTCAATATATTCATTAATGATTTGGATGAGGGAATAGAGTGCACTGTCAGCAAGTTCGCTGATGACACCAAACTGGGAGGAGTGGCTGACGCGCCGGAAGGCTGCGCAGCCATTCAGAGAGACCTGGACAGGCTGGAGAGTTGGGCGGGGAGAAATTTAATGAAATATAACAAGGGCAAGTGTAGAGTCCTGCATCTGGGCAAGAACAACGCCATGTATGAGTACAAGTTGGGGACAGACCTGTTGGAGACCAGCGTAGGGGAAAGGGACCTGGGGGTCCTAGTGGACAACAGGATGACCATGAGCCAGCAGTGTGCCCTTGTGGCCAAGAAGGCCAATGGCATCCTGGGGTGTATTAGAAGGGGTGTGGTTAGCAGGTCACGAGAGGTTCTCCTCCCCCTCTACTCTGCCCTGGTGAGACCGCATCTGGAATATTGTGTCCAGTTCTGGGCCCCTCAGTTCAAGAAGGACAGGGAACTGCTAGAGAGAGTCCAGCGCAGAGCCACGAAGATGATTAAGGGAGTGGAACATCTCCCTTATGAGGAGAGGCTGAGGGAGCTGGGTCTCTTTAGCTTGGAGAAGAGGAGACTGAGGGGTGACCTCATTAATGTTTATAAATATGTAAAGGGCAAGTGTCAAGAGGATGGAGCCAGGCTCTTCTCAGTGACATCCCTTGACAGGACAAGGGGCAATGGGTGCAAGCTGGAACACAGGAGGTTCCACTTAAATTTGAGGAAAAACTTCTTTATGGTGAGGGTGACCGAACACTGGAACAGGCTGCCCAGAGAGGTTGTGGAGTCTCCTTCTCTGGAGACATTCAAAACCCGCCTGGACGCGTTCCTGTGTGATATGGTCTAGGCAATCCTGCCCCGGCAGGGGGATTGGACTAGATGATCTTTCGAGGTCCCTTCCAATCCCTAACATTCTGTGATTCTGTGATTCTGTGATTCTGTGAAAGTGTATTAACAGGTACTGGAAGCAACATTATTAAAATTGTCAGTGTACTCTCCTATAACAGTACTGCTTATACTTAGCTACATTTTACTTCTATTGGTTATGATAAGTTTACAGAGAAACTATTTTTCCCTAGTTTCATTCCCAATTTGGTATGACAATTCCTAATGCAAAAGTCTGCTGAGTTTGTGTATACTGACTGATCCATGAGGGTGCAAAACCGAAAGAAGGGGATATTTACAAGTCACATCATCATAACAGGGCATTCCAGACAACAAACTGCCAGTCTGTCTACTAAGAATGATGTCTTTGCACATCCAAAATATAGCTATCCCATGATGTCATCAGAGGAGGCAGAAGAAATGTCAGAAGAGTCAGAGGTGACTACAGTAGGCAAGCTATTCAAGCAGATTCCAGAACTGATGGGAATGGCACTAGTTCCAGAACTACGTGGCTAGTATAATCTTTAGCATTAATCAAGAACTACTAATAAATCATATATGCAGTCTGCATTTTATGAAGGTAGAGATGTGATTATTAGCATATTCCTGCAAGTTACACGCTAAAGTTCTAATTCCCCCATCACGAAGGGGAATTATGAAAGACTACATCCCCAAGGTATAACAGTAAAGTAGGACTTTATCTGACCGTCACATTAGCACAAAGCAATCTCATTTCTAGCTCACTGGCTAGAAAATAAAAAACTTTTCAGATTAAATATTCTTTTTGTACAAGGTCACTCATAGAACATGCAGAACAAAAGCATATTTTATCTGCCAACTATCTTCCAAGAAAAATAATTTTAATTTTGTTCAAGTACAATCTGGTTGAGAATATGACCTAATTAAGAAGATCAAGAAGAAGCAACTTCCTGCATCTGAAACCATCTAAGCAAAGAATGATGACTCAGTCTAGAACATGTCTGAAATGCATGTACAGTCTATTGAAAAGTTTTCTTCAAGTACTGAAAAAGTATTTAATGAATAAAACTAATAGGGAATCATTTGTGGCACAAAAGGCAGACAAATAAATAAACATTAATCTCAGTATCCAACCCCATCCTGACCTAGAGTCATTCAGTCTAGCTGATCAGCTGAAATTTTTCCAAGAGTTCATGTTTGGTTGGAAGTAAAGATTGGAGATGCAGCAGATGCTCACATGGGTTTTTCAAAGATCTCTTAAAACTGCAAAAATAAAGCAATGCAAAAAGCTGGAACTGCTAAAGATGAATAAACAGCAATAAAGTCCAGTAGGAAATATACATTAATAAGCTGCGATTCTTATCCTGGAATCATCGAATCACAGAATCATAGAATCATAAAATCATAGAATGCTTTGTGTTTGAAGGGACTTAAGGATCATCTATAGTTCCAACCCCCCTGCCATAGGCAGGGACACCTTCCACTAGACCAGGTTGCTCAAAGCCCCATCCACTGTGGCCTTCGAACACTTTCCCAGGGAGGCAGCATCCACAATCTCTGGGCAATCACACCAGAAGGTTCATCACCTAAGACAGGAAATATCCATGCTGCTAAGAAAGCAGCTGTGCAGAAAAACAGATCACCTTTTGAAGAACGTGTCAAAGAATACCAAGGAAAAAAAAGTTTTTTCTTACTGCAGTTTGGAAGACCTCTCTATGATCTATGTATTCAACGCTGTATTGTTTCAGATTGCAGAAAGGAGCTTCTCTATGAAAGGCTCAAATCCTCCCAGAGGTTTGGACTTTTAGATTCTCCAAAAAGAGGATACAAGTTTTGAAAATTTGCCCTATATTACAAGGCTACATGAATAAGAAAAACCAAAAACATGAAATATAAGAAAATATTAATCTCTATCACATATATTGAAAGGATATAGAAAAACTTACTTTAGGAAAGCCAGGAAAATTCCTCAGAGAAGCAGTTATTTTGGCTAAACTACTTAAAAATCTGATAGTCCAAACCTGCAAAAGCAGATGTTAGATATTGAAAACCTAAATGCCATACACTACTAGAAGATTAATTTATATCACTAACTTTAATAACAGGTTGGGGAGCCAAAAACACCTAGTACAATCTAACCAGATAAATGACACTGTATGGAAGTCAAGGCTAACAAAAGGTTGAGGAAGTATTTTTTTAATCCGAAAGAAATTAATTGAGGGAACTAATATACATAGGGATGTGGAAATCCTACAGCACACAATTGGGAGGTATTAAAGGGGGAAGGTGCAAGAAGCCAAATGAAAATAGAAATAGTGAAATAGCTAAATAGTTAAAAGAAGACTTTTTAACCAAAAATTCTGTCAAACTGCCAAAGTCAGTATAATAAGCCACGCACAGAATAATGTCCACAGACCTGATGTGGTTACTGGCATCCCATCTAGAAGGGACACACAAGGAGGGGGTACTGAGGAAATAGGACAGGAAGAGAGCAAAGCAGCAGTCCCATTGAAGGAAGCTGCTTATGAGGGTGCTTATATGGCCCAGCCTCAGCCTGGAATAGCCTGGATAACAGCACTGGTAAAGATAGGAATGTGAGTAGAAATAACGTGAGGTGTATTAAACAGTCTGGGAGGGTATTTGCCAAAAAAATGACATTTTTAAGAGAAAAGTGACCAACGGTTAGATTAAAGAGTAATCAGAAAATTACAGGTAATTACAGAGAATTTTGAGACAAAGAAGACATCACCTGGAAAAGAAGCATAAAAGAAATATTATAATTTGCAACAGGAAGGGAGAGGCCTTGGGGAGGGAAGAAAGAGCTGCAGGACACCATGTTGGGCACTGCCAGCAGCCACCCCACCAGCATTACTGCCTCTGCCTGGAACAGGCAGAGCCCTGTCCCGTGGGACATGTGCTGGGGGGCAGCCTACACCCCACTCATGGGGGTGTAGCATGGAGAGACCTGCATGGGGTATGGATGTGATCTTACAGGGGCTTTCTCACCTACACATGTGTGGGGGGGGTCACAGGGAGCAAGATGTATACAGGTAGAGGCACAGCACTACATATCCTGCAGGAGGGTCTGCAGGCAGGGGGTTGCAGCATTCCCCTATAAGAGGGTGCACATCTGTAACCCACATGGCCTGTGTCTGTGGAAGAGGAGTGCATATAACTGTGTACACCATTAGACCTTCAGGGGATTAGTTATAAAAGCGTGTTTAGAAATTTGTAGGCATTTATTAACATTTTATATTTTGGTCTTGTGGTTTATCCATTGTGCTGCTGATATTGATCCTAGATGTTTGCAAGTTAATTGCATGTCATTAGCAAACCAATAAACCATTTCAGATATGATTTGGTTTAAACTATATGAACCGAGCAGTTTTTCTCTGTGACAGCAGCTGCCTTCATTACCATAAGGCATTCTGAGATTATCTCAGAAAAGATTGTCTCACTAAAACATGGGAGTGTTTCTGCTGGAGTGAAGGAAATCCTCAAGGACAGAAATGGAGTTTGTAAAAAAATGGCCCGTGGATATCTTGGATAGATCCATAGACACAACAAACAGCACAGTACTCAAACTATCTTGAAGAATTTAATCAACAAGTACTTTACTGTTGAAGAAGATGTTTATGAAAAGTTTTGTTTAAAAAACATTCCCCACAAATATTCTGTGGCATCCTTCTTTTTTGTAGAAAACTGCTACTACTTAAGTTACTTAAGTTATTTTAATGAAAATTGTAAATGTGACTGTTCTTTAAATTAATTCGTTCTTGATTGCAAGAATACCTATAATTTACAGTGTGATCTCTGCAGTTACTCCAAACTACACGTTTTTAGCCTGTTTTGTTTTGGTTTTATAACTTGTTTGCTTTTTAAATAGTACTGGGAGGAAAAAACCCCTTATATTGATGACAAACAGGGACCTTGGAGATGTACCCTTTTTCCCCTAGGAGGGAGTTTGCAGTATATAGCAACAAATAGCTAAAGATACCTTCTATAATATGCATGTATTACATACGGATTTGTATTTCATATTTTCTAAATCCAACTAGGCTTTAAAATTGCTTTACAGAAGTAATTTTCTTCTGGTTGCATGCAAAACATCTCCTGATAACTTCCTCTGAGTGCTGAGTGCAGGGTAGGACATGGTTATGTTAAGTTAGTTATATTCAGAGCTACTGTTCCATGTAAGTAGAAATGTTCCACACAAGAAAAAATATAGCATCTGTAAAATAAAGGATTAGTCTACCATTAATTCTGAATCAGTCAGTTTCTTTTTCTTCATAATTCACAGTGTCATGTATTTTATTTTTTTGTGCATTTTGTGCCATGGCAAGAAATCTAGAAAGAGAAAAATGTTATTTTTAATAGCCACAGAGAAAAAAAAAAAGAGTTTACTTACTAGCCTTATAATGAGCAATGTCTCTCTCAGCATGCTATGTCTTTACTCTTCTAGTAAGACAAGCAGAATTTTAAATACTTTGAACTGGAAATAAGCAATCTGGAAATCACTACAGGTGGAAAATGGGTCCTTGCAGCAAGCGTTAGAAAAGTAAAATGGTAGTTAATAGACAAGTCAGTTTCTAATTGTCTAAAGATAGTTAAGACCTAAGGTAATAAAAACAACACGTTTTTAACACAGAGTCTGACACATCACTAGTATCTTTGTCCAGCCCTTGGAAATAATGGACTTTTCAAGATGGCAGCCAAAAATAAAAATTATTAAACACTGTTCCAAATCAGATAGTAGTTTCGACCTAAAAAAATATATTTAAAAAACAGAAATTCACAATTGAAACCAAAATTTAATAAAGACACATTTTAAAATGAGACCCTAATGATTGTTTTCATTTGCCCTCTTTTGTCCCTTCTCAGTCTTTCAACATATTCAAATTCGATACTTACAAACCTTTACTCATTCTGAACTACATTGTTTTCAGCATACTCTGTGCACAAAAAATACTCTGTTCAGCTCTGATTCTGTATGTTTGCATATTCTGTTACAGAAAAAGTTAGTAGGAGAATTCCCAAGAGTAGAGTAAATCAATTAGAATGAGATTTTACCAATCAGAGAATTCAGAAGGCTGAGTTGGGAAGCTAGGAAAAAATTTTAGCTAACAAAGTACTAAAAGTTCATGCGGAAACAAAGTGGGAGAAAAAAAAAAAACACAACAAATAAACTTTTAGTTATCTTTTATCTAACCTCACTCAGAAGGTATTTTGTTGGGAAAAAGCCTCATTTTTCTAGAGAGCATAAAAGCGGTTGTGTGTGGACAGAACTGAAAATCCACCTAAGCCAGCATCCTGTCTCCAGCAATAGCTACAAAGGGATACATAAAGAAGATATAAGGTATACAAGAAATGAAGGAAATAGGCAAGTTCTCAAGAAGAATGTCCTCTATCTTCCAAGATTTGTAGCTCTGAAAATTCTTAAGCCTGTCATAATTTCTTTGCAACCTTCAATGGACTCTGTTTCATGAATTATTTAATCTTTCTTTGACAGAACAATATTTTAGCAGGCATGCTGTCCCTGGGCAAAGGATTCAAAAAAGTAGCTAAAGAGTCTCTTGCTTTGAAACCGCCACAGATTGTGGTTACTGACACTACCAATGAAGTTACTAGCATTAAATTCAAATCAGATGACTATGATTTTTCAAAGCCAAAAGGATTCAGAGGATAATTCACATTCACTTAGACCCACTGATTTAAGCCACGTAAGCAGTTAAGGACAATCTCATTGACTAAGGACAATCTCATTGACTATATTAATGCTACTTTGCTTTGCATGGAGTTGGTCTCTTGTTCAATGTAAACCTACACTGTATTTGGGTAGGCAGATATTATCCTTAAAATAACCCTACAAATTAGGAAAATGCAAACGGTGAACTAAAGCACAGAAAATTCTGAGACTTGTGCAAATCCTCCTAGAAAGCGCTGATTACAATAAATGATAGCTTTACTGTGGCTTACCTAATGTTCTTGTTATTAGAATACTTCCCCTGTAAAAGCACAACAAATGTTTCAATGTTTTTTATTACCTCCAATCTTTTGTTTTTACATCATAGCAAGAGCCTAACAATTTCTCTGGTTTTCCTTCAGCTCACAAGAGCTGTTAGATTTTTGTTGCCCTCATAGCTTTGCTGGCTGAGATTAGGGTAGATAATGCCTTGAGAATGTTGTCTCTCTGATTGCACAGATACATTTACTCTCAAGTCCTCATTATTACAGTCTTCATAAAAGAATTTTCTCTGAGACATCTTGTTCCTTTCCTTTTCCTATTTTCTATTATTTTGCCCTTCCAAAGCATTCTAAAAAGGAGAATATTAGTTCAAAATTTTACCAAAGTCCTCCCAATCTTTCTTTATATTTTCCAAGTCCATTTTCTTTCTCCCCTTGCAGACAGATCTAGCATAAGCCATTTGTCTACGTTGGCATTTATATTCTTTTTTAAATTAAAAATAGTTCCTTCAGTATGAAAAAAAAAAACCAAACACAACCAGAAAAAGTTACATGTATGAATGAATAAGCTCCAAGTAACTATTTCACAACTAAATAAGAAGTCACTTAACTAGGACTTCAGTGCTTCTGTCTTTTCTTTAAATTAACACAGCTCTTTTTTTTTTTTGTAAACCTTGCAGTATCTTGATTATCAGAGCTAAGTAAAAGGTACTGGTAGGGTGGATCTCACTCTATCTTTTAAATAAATGGTTTGATGACTGAGCTCCACCATAACACATTTCTCAAGAACGGAGTCCACATTCTACTTTTGGCTCACTCCCTATGCTTCATTGCACTGAGACAGCTCTTTTGATATGTAGGCTTCCTTTCCTCTACTATTCCTTTAAACAGCACATGCAAATAAATGAGTCACCATGACCTCCTGACCAGCTGTACTTGACATAGGGAACTACAGGGCATGACAGACTGCAGACAGAGGTCTATTAACACTTTAGCGTACATATCCTTCATTGTAGTTTAGCATCATGGATCAACTTCCTAGGTGTTGCTACCAGCCTGGGACAATAACTTGTAACACTATTTTGAAAGAAATATTTAAAATATTAATGATGGACTCTAACATCATAAGAGATGGCTCAGAGAATGTAACATCACTGGAAAAAAAAAAGTTTCATGGAAGAGACAGAATCCCTGATCCTAAAGAGTATGAAAGGTAAAAAGAGTCATTGCTTTCTCCCGTTGCAAAAAATGATCTCCAGAAAAGACCTCAAGAAAAGATCTCAAAACCTGGAATAAAGAGTACAGATGTTCTATTTTATTTTCTAAGCAGTTTCAAAATATGCAAAATGCTTTAGCAAATAGTTTTAAAATTATGATGCATAAGGTACCCTCACTGCTGACTTTCAAGGTGAATTATACAACCAGTTGTACATAGGAATAAAAATGTCTGTCTTGGTATATTTCTGGGTTTCTGTACAGTATACAGAGGTTTTCAAGACTCATTATGGAGGCCAAAATTTTGATAACGTTTCAGTATTCTAAAGGTATTAGGCCTACTGAATTTGAGTATTGCATAACTATTCATGTGAGACAACAGTATATTTAATATCAACCTTGATTAAAGTCATTCTCTTAGTACATGTGGTTGCAAAGATAATTTCTTGCCCTTGCATTCTCTCTGTGATCCAATCAGATTCTGAAGTGAGGTTATGTTTTTGTCTTACCTTTTTTTTAAACATGGTAAGTGGGACTTTTTTTAAACATGGTGAGTGGGACAACAGAAGAGATCCTGTTCACTTAGAGTTTTTCAAAGATGCATAGGTGTTAACTTGTGAGTTTTCCTTGTAAAAGGAATAACTCACTCTAGATTTATGATGTCAACTTGATTCACTTTCAGAATAATTAAATACAGTTGATAGATTTAAAATAGATTTTATCATAAAGATTTGCTATTTTCTGAAAATATAATATTTATCACTATTCATATTGGATACTTTGGAGGTCAACATTAAAAAGCTGGAGGTAATCTAATTACAAATCATCTTGCATAGCCTTCTTTGCAAATTGGCAGTGTTTTCTGTACTGGAAGTCCAGTTATTCTTGTATTGATTTAATAAAACAGGATGTTTTATTTATACAACACGTTACCTGAATGTGTGCCGATCTGTAATGGTAATTTGAGGTTAATAGAACCTGTATGGTAGTACTGGTTCAACTCAGCCCGTTGCTATTACTGTTTTGAGGCAACAATTTATTCAGACAAGTAATACTCATGTCTCCCACTTGAGGAGCAGAAGCGCCTCTTCAGACACTGAACCAGGGGAGTCACAACAGTTTCTTATTCAGTCATCATAATTCAGAGGTCAGAAAGAACAAATTAGAATTTGAAAGACTGGCATTGCAATTCTAAGTGGCAGTATAATTTAGGACAAAAAAAACCAACCCAGGGCTAAATTCATACAAATTAGAAGTTGGAGTTTAACCGGAACCAGGCAACATCAGGGAGTCAAAGGAGGTCTTACTATACAGGACACAACCAGATGTGTGGCATATGCTTATCAGGACTGGAAAGGCAAAGGATGAGATGTCACTAGTAAAAAATGAAGGATAACACGAATTTGGTCTGCAAGTGCATTCAGTGTAACAAGAGACTGAGGAAAGAATTACTCTGTTGCTCAACACAGGAAAAGAATGACAAACAAATGATGTCAGGAAATATAGTCTTTACAGCCTTTTCTGTTTCAGTCCTCAGGAGCAGATCAGCTGACAGCAAATGACTGCTAGAAAGCTTGTAGCTTCAAGTAATGAAGAAATAAAAAAATACTTCCTTGTGACCTTTTTTTTTTTTAGGGTAGACTTGCAGCCTTATGAATAGGAGATTCCAGAAATGGCTTATCTTGACTTTCCTGAAGCTTTCAATTGAAATGCATGATATTCTAATAATCAAACATGAAATAGATGAAACTAAAACAGTGTGGGTACAAAACTGGTTAAGAAAGCTGATTCAAAAGAGTAATTATCAACAACTTGTTATTATAATGGAAGGGTTTATTGATTGAAATGCCACAGGACATGGAGGATGGAAGAGAATGCGTATTATTGAATTTGCTAATAAAAAGAAAATCTGGGAGGGACTGTAGGGACACTAGCGAACAGGATCCAAGTTTTAAATAAGCCCAAAATTGTGAAATACTTTAAAAAAATCAATAGGAGCAATAAAAAGTGCTGTGTCTATGCAGGAACAACCAACTAGAGAAATACAGGAAGAGGAATAATGGCATGGGTAGCTGTCTTCATTTAGCCCGCACCCAGGGCTAAACAATAGCTGTTTTTCTCTCACACAGCCCCACCTCTCCCCCTCCAGTCCTCCTTTTTATAGTGCACTTGATTGTTAATGATATAGAATACACCTGTGGGCCAGCCTGGGTCAGCTGCTCTGGATTTAGCTGCTAATGGCCCTGATCACCATGGCTGGCCACAAACTGAAACAAAATCCCAATGAAACCAGGACAGTAGCACAGTGGAAGAAGGAGTTTGGGGCTTTATAACAGATCACAAATTGAACAAGAGACAATGATTTCTCTTTCTTACTAAAGAAGGCATGTGCCATATTGGGATGTATCAATACAAATATATCCAAATCTTCCCCAAATTAGACAACCATCAGCTTGATTACTCTGCTCAGTCTTGGCCATGGTACTTCAGAAAATGTGTAAATCAGTTTGAGAAAGTCTAGAAGACAGCAATGAGGTTAATCACAAGGCTTCAAATAGTCATTGACCTAAGAGAAAAAATGAAATAATTAAGTTTGATTCACCTTTCCTTTAGACTGAAAGTTAGCTGCAATACTTTGAAGAATATCCTTGCTGATCAAATGATGGCAAACGGCCTTAAATTGCAAGGTAGATGTCGGTTAAATTTTAAATATTCTTATGGCAAGGAACCTGAAGCACTTTATTATCTGTCTTGTTGATTACTTGTTCATCAAGTTTTTATTATAGTTGAATTTGATTTCTTTTATTCTGAGAAAGGAATTATCTGATTTTTAAAATCCTTTCCAGATTATATTTCTGCTTTAGTGAAGTCCTAGAAATGTAGCTTGTTACTGAGAATCTGGAATCGGCAACAAAGAAGAGGGAGTGGGAAGACATAACTGCTTGTATAAGGAGCAGCAGACAAAGGTATGTTATCTGGTAGGATGCCACATGGGATGATGAGTTAAAATAAAAGCAGTGAAAATGTAGTAAGAGTTACAGTATTAGTGAAACTGGTGTAAATACTCAGCAACAATGAAACTGCATGGAAGGGTGTAAGGAAAATAAGCACCTAGCAAGTAGTAATGGAAATCCAAGAATCAATTTTTTAAATTTTTTTTTTATATTCTTGAGTTGAAGAGACAACACTTTCCTTTTCCTGATTGGTTAATTTTATTTTTTTGCTTTTGAATATTCTCTTGTTCTTTCACCAAGACAAGTCTGTTTGGTTATCCTGCTATTAGAAATAGCTGATCCACAACATCACAGTAGAAGTGATCCAAGACAAAGATGATCATAAACAGAGCAGCCAAGCCCTATGTTACACTGATGAGATTCTCCTAGGATGGCAGATTTTAAATGCAAACCAATCTTTCCTTTTCTAATTTTAGTTTTAATATTCTCTTTTCCTCACAATCTCATTTCAGACAGCATATTGAAAAACAGTGTAGCGAGTTTGCTGCTCACACTTCATTGAGTTTCGTACTACTGACATGTAAATTATGTCATAGAAATAACCACCGCAGTTAGGGGATATGAAACTAAAAGATTGACTTTACCACTCACATAAATGACTGCCAAATGAAATAAAAGAAAGTAGGCAGAAGCACAGAGCAATAATAAATATGCTGCTGCTTCGTCCAAATGTCAGATTATGCTGAAAATCTTTAGTAGGTCACTGCATAAACTGAGATCAAGTGGGATGTTCAAAATTGGTGTTGTAGGTTTCCATCAGACAAAATAGCATGAAGAATTTCTAACAATACTTTCGGACTCTGCTTATTAGATCCCACAAAAAGAAAGGATAATAACTCAACCAATTAATTTTCCTTTCAGTGGTATTTTTTTTTCAGTGTCACTTCAGGGTCTATGGAGATGACAGTTTAAGAAGTCTTTCTCTAACTCCACTTACAATCTTGAACAAATCCCAGATTTAACCAAACTCTTGCTTACTGATACAGGCTTGTAGCTAAAGTGGCATTATCCTTTTTCTTCATCAGAAACAAAACTGAGAGATAGTGCAGGTCTATCAGAATTTAATTCCATAATATTTCAAGATAAGCTCAAAGAAGGAAGATAAAAATATAAGTATTTTTTCATTATTTTTCAGGTATAAACTTTTAGATAATTTGGATAGGCCTACATTTGTCTAAAAATGCAATGATACTTCTGACAGGCTTTAACAAGAACAGGGCCCGTAACTTCTTCAGAACAATACTTCTTTCAGCCTTACCTACAAACAGTTGAATTTAATTCGTTACAGCTAGAGTACCTCTTGGAAGAAAATGCCATTTTGCAAAAAAAAAAAAAGGTAAGTGAAGGGTTTTACATAAGTCAGAAAAATTAATGTAGAACTGCACATGCAAAGCCAGAAAACTACGTTTCATTCAGACATCATTCAACAGATGGTTTCACTTCCCTCTCCCCTTCTTAATGCTGAAGGCTGGACAATTACAGTTCACATAAGTTCCTGGAGGATAATTCCAAGTGTGAACCTCAAATCACAGCACAATTCTAATCCTAGAACATGCTACATTGCTGCTCTCAGGAAGGTTACCTTTTCAGATACGTATATTTAAGTGAAAAAATAGTCTAGTTCTCTTCAGTCTTGCTCTACTGATCTCAATGGACTTTACTCTTAATAAATATTTCTCAGTTTTTAGAGTAGCACTGCAGACAAAGAAGGCAATGGGAGTGAAAGAAATTGGCTCCACTTACAGCCATAAAATTTCCTGAGAAATTATTCCACCTTGGGAAATTTCATCTTCAAAATTTAAATTGGTGCCTGTAGTACAGGACACAGAACTGGAAGCTTAATTTTTTAAGTTTTCTATAGCCTCATAGCTGGAAAGTATTTGTAAACCATTCTAGAGATATTAAAAAGAAAAAAAAAAGTTTTCTGTAGAAAGGAAGAATATAGAACATTTACACGTATAGGTGTCATGTTTCAAAGTTTGATCACAGAGGGGACTCCCTGGACAGCAGGTATTACACATGCACATATATAATTGCTAGGTATAAAATGAGAAGTTAGAGGAGGTGAATATTTCAAATGGGAAAGCACAAGATAACTGTATCTGCAGTACAGTTGCTACTAGAAAGTTCTTTTGACTTCCTAGGGAAAAGAGAAGACTACTTCCTACAGGTATATAAAATAGCAGATCTCTTCCTTCCAGAATCCACAGATCATCTGGTTCACTATCATCACATCAGAAATACTGTTCAAACTACTGTGAGAAAAAACATATAAAGTCATTACCCTTTAGAGAAAACAGAAGGGATGTTTGTTCACTGGAACAATCTAATTACTTGAAAAAGCTGTGGTACTTTGGGGAAGCATTAAAACTCTGTTAGAAAGGATAACATGTAGAGTACATTCATTCCAATTAACACTAACTAGCTCAAAGCACACTGGAAGTCAGTACAGGAAGGTAAGAAATACACAGAACAGCAGTATGGAAGAAAAGAATAGACAACAAAACAAAAGAAAGAAAGATTAAAAATGCAAGACAAGTTAAAAAAAAACACAATGCACATAAAAAATACAAAATATTTGTTTCATCCTGTCATCAAAAGGCTTTTTTTTTCTTTTAATGAGAATGAGAGAAACTCCAGGACTACTTGGTGACTTAATATAAAGAAAAGATATAAAAATGAAAGGTGAACTTCTGAATGCTGATATAATCTGGAGGCTTGCAATGTGACATCATGTTTTAGGAAAGAATTCTCTAATATCAGCACCAAATATTAATCTGAATTTTAGTTTAAAAATCCTTGTTGAAGGTTGATACTAATTTTTCTGTGGCCTTTTCATCAAATTTCTGAGTATTCTGCCAAGCTTGTGTGGTTTCTTGGACTGTGACACTGAGCAGGTCAAATCATTACCGCATGCTTCAGTTTCTCATTTCAGACATGGCAGTCTCTTCTCTGTCTTGAGATATGGGTTAACGGGTGCTGGGTAAGACGTTACAATAAAACAAAAGTAGTACTTAACTGGCACTCCACTTCAGAAGAGCATAATTCCTGCATCAGAATGGGCTTCTTCCAGAAAGTCTAGGGATAGGAAGGCTCAGTCAGCAAACAGAAGACCAACTATCATGGGTTATTTCAAAAATTTCTGAAAAAACCTCTCCTTCCCTATCCCTGCCTCTTCTTATGTACCATTATCTTCATATGTGCTTTGATTTTCTCTTCTGCAATTGCTGAAGTACAGTTCTGTAGAGCAGTAGTGTTTTCCTGAATAAGAATTTCCCATGGTAGCCAAGCAGAGGAATTGATTATCAGTGTAAAGATGAAATGTATAATATGCCAGAATGGTAATATTTCAGGGGAAAAAAATCTTCTTAGTAAATAACTTCATTATGACTCTGATCCCAAGCAAAAAATGGACAGGAAATTAGTTTCTTCATACTTTCAAAACTCTACACTGAAACTATTCCTGAAATTGAACTATTAACAAATTCGGATAGAAAAATAGTTTCCATGATTGCCAAGGTAGTATGGTGACACCCAGTCTTGGACCACAGTAGAAAAAAAAAAAAAAAAAGGAAAAAAGACACCATTGATCAGGGTCTGTCATCAGACTTTTACCAGAAAGAAGCATGAGATGCAGAAGGTCGATCTCTGTTACAAGGCAAAAGTATCAAGACATTCCAGCAGGAATTGTTTGCTGAAGGTGACTGAGCCTATGCCCCTAAAATTTATAAACCAAGAAATATTGACTTCCACACAAAGATATTCCAAAATAGGTCCAATACAGAAAGGAAAGATCTTATGGCAGAAATCTTGAAGGCTGACAGAAACTGGGTAGAAACTATAGGACTTTTTGACAGAAAAGGTGAAATATGATATTCACCAGTTCAAGCATCACTGAAAATATGTTGCTGACTTCCTGGTTTAGGATGAGGTGAGTTATGATGATGTTCCTCATATCTTTAGTCAATCTGCTTTTTTGAAGGAAGTCACTCCATTACAGCTTCAGTTAGAAACAATTTAAAATGTTTTTATCTTTCAGAACGAAAATCAATGGCTGTGAAAATCAGCTTCCCCTTGTATCCTTTTCATACGTTCAGTTAAGCTTCTTAAAAGACCTGAACTAAAGCTGTCTGCTTATAATTGCATTTTAAGATGTAACATCTAAAATATCTTTCATAAATAATATGTGTTTTAACAGAAGATAAATTAAGGCTAACATAACAAAACATAATAATATAATTGTACTTCAACATAGTCAATAATTTCAGTGATTTTTTTTACCAGCATGTAACATCATTTTTATAAAAGAATACAAAAGAAAAGAAATAAGGTAGCGGAGAAGGGACACAAAACATCTTCAGTGTAATTACGGGGAATGATTTTTTTTGTTTTGCTTCAGAAATCATTTAAAACATTGGTTTTTTCTTTCTTTCTAACATAGTGATCAGTAGAAGGATGTCAGCATGACTGTGAATGAATACATTTGAACACTTTTATTTCACATATAAACATTTTATATCTTTATTAGTGTGAAGGTGCCTAATGGACCACCCCTGACAAATGAAAATAAGTGTAAAAGAAGCATTGTAATTTGAAATGGGTAGGTAGAGACCTTGGGGAGAGAAGGAAGAGATGCAGCACACCAGGTTGGGCACTGCCACAGGCACTGTCCTCCCACCTGGCATCACCACCTCCACCTGCAATAAGCAGAGTCCCCTCCCATGGAATGGGTGCTGGGGGCAGTCAGTGCCCCACTATTTATAGGTGTTTATTAATAATCTCTGGTCTTATGGTTTATCTGTTGTACTACTGGTATTTATTCTGCACGCATAGTTCCCTGACTCTCAATTAATAAAGTACCATTACTAAATCAATAAACTGTTTCAGTTCTGATTTTGTTTAAATTGTGTAAATGGAATAGTTTATCCTCCACAACAATTAGTTGTTTAGTTTTGATTTGTGTTTTGATTTGCGTTTTCTTCTATTGTGTCAAGGGATTCTAACAAGAGACATTGAAAAAAAATGTGGAACAAACGTGATTGCTCTTTTCCAAGTGCTCAACAGTGTCAAGATTTTTTTAATTACTTTGCAATTTGAAAAATACTGCTTTATGAACATTAATGTGATCGATGGATGTCAAAGACAGAAAACTTTCTTCTCTTTGCTCATTTGCTGTTACTCAGGTTGTTAAGTATGTTTTATCTTATTTTCTGTTTTTCAGTTTAGTTTATCAATATTTTAAACATATTAGAATTTCATAAATACTTTTCACAATGATTTCTACACAAAATTTAAATTGTTTACTGATGTTATTGAAACTTAATGAACGTCTCAGAATCTGGCTTAACATTCATGTTGCGTTTAGAACTTATATTATCATCACATGAATTTCCTTAAGGCTGCATTATCAATGATTATTTTAAGCTTTTTAACTGAGAGAATAACTTTAATCAAGAGACTAGTCTGGCCAAGAATTACACATATATGTTTAAGTGTAAGCTGCATGACTGCAAGTTCATTCTACAGAAGCGCATTTTTGTTTAACAGAGCAGTTACAGGGAGAAACATACTTTTGTACATTTCCTAGGAGAACCAAGTGTAGCCATGACAAGGTATATTGTTACTTAACATAACGTAATTTATTATTTCTTTCTCTGTCTGTGTTTAATATAACAGGTTTGCGCTAAGAAGCCCTGATCAAGATTACTCCATTTTGCCTGACACCTTAAAAACACACAGCTAACATAACATGTCCCTCTAGGAGTCTGGGATTTCGTTTCTCAGGTCTAAGCAGTCAATGTCTTTAAGAAACAAATATTTAAAGCTATTATTCTGCAATCATAATTCAGAAATATTTTATCCTACCACACATACATTATTATTATTATCATCAGTGGATATTCCTTGAACTCCTTTGCTTCTAAATCAAGACTATTAAAACTAAGCAAATTTAATTACCTGCATTAATAGCCAAACACTATATTACTTATAATTCAGTTATACTTCAAAGGCTTGAATTACAAGCATCCATCCACTATTCTGGACATCTCTCCTATAAATTGCACATCACAGCATGCGATAGCTGATCTTAAACACATGTCTTATCTTGTACCTTCCTGCCTAGCTTTTATGCCTATGAAACTATAATACTGGTGCTGCTTTGCCACTTTCTGGAAAATGATGACTTCTGTCCTCCAGATTATGAATGTTGCAGAGCAATGACATAAGAAGCATACCTAAACTCTGTTTCTTAGTACTTGGTTCATTCTCAGTCCTTTTGTTCATATGTGTTTTCAAGGACTGTAATCAAAGAAAAAACATTTTTGCTCATCTTCCTCTCTACATTTGATTTCATGGGATTTGTTATACCTACCTCAAGACAAGAACAAGAGCAATCAGGTAGCGAAGACAGAACGTTCTTTGTGATTATGGAAGAAGTTCTCAAAGATATTTACCACAATAACAACTTCACATCCCATCACTACCTGCCCTGGCCCCAGATTTTCACCTCTGCTTCACTATGCACTCAAATATGCATGTAAGTTTAAGCATTGGAAGTTTCACTATCTTTCTTGGTACTATTTCCATAATAAAAATTATATGGATTCAATACTCTTGTCCTGTAGTTTCTCTCCCTGCATGATTTTCACAGTAGGAGTCTCATTCTGAAATTAGCAACATGTGGTTGCCCACACAGTTCTTCCCAAACATTCAAATTCAGGAGGGAAAGCAGATGATAATTACCTGATCTCCTCCACAGTGAATGCAGTTTTGTTTCTACTCTGATCATTCTATCTTGGAAATCAACACTTACACTTGAAAGACAGATGTTTCATGTTCTTTTTCTTCTGAAGCTGAAGCAATAAAACATTAGAAAAAGTCAGTTAAGTCTCAGTAGTAACCACAGCCCCATCAGACAAGGAAGCAGAAAAAAACCCCTACAAAAACCCAAAGGAAAAGAGAATTTTAAAAAGTCTTATGGAATTCAGTTTCCCAGAGTAATTCTTATAACATCTATTAAGAACTGCCTGAAAAAAAACACTGCATGTGCATAAACACATTGTCTTTGAGAAATAAAATGCATTTCAAAACCAGTGTTTCTCAGAATATGAAATGTACCTCTTTGAGGGAAATGAAAGACTTAGATGAAGGACTACAGGAGGGAGAGTTTATATGGGTGGGCACTGAGTGACCATACCAGTGTTTCAAGGCCAAAACTTTTCCTGCCTCTGCTGAACATAAGTGCTAAATTATTCACTTGCATATTTGTAAAACCTACCTAATATTCTGTATTGGATGTGGGTGCACAGTCCCTGGCAGTGCAGGGGTGGCCTCTGTGAGGAGAGGTTGGGACAGCCTCGTGCCAAACACAGCCGGTTCCAGCTGGGTCCAACAGACTTACCACAGGGCACAGCTGAGCCCCTCAGCCATGGATGGGACACCTCTGGAAAGCATATTTAAGAAAGGGCAAAATGCCACACAAGCCAGTGAGGAGTGAGAAAAAAAAAAGCTGTGAGAAACAGCCCTGCAGACGCCAAGACCAGAGAAGAAGGAGGGTGCGCTTGGAGGTGCACCAGGCATCCAAGCAGAGACTCCCCTGCAGCCCATGGAGAAGACCATGGTGAAGCAGGTTGTGCCCCTGCAGCCCATGGAAGACCATGGTGGAGCAGCTATCCACACTGCAGCCCATGGAGGACCCCACTCTGCAGCAGGTGGACATGTCCTGAAGGAAGCTGCAGTCTGTGGAGTGCGCACACAGGAGCAGGTTCCTGGCAAGACCTGTGGCCTGTGGGGGAACTGCACTGGAGCAGTCCTTTCCTAGAGGACTTTACTCTGTAGAGAGGACCCATGCTGGAGCAGTTTGTGAAGGACTGTATCCCATGGGAGGGACCCCACGCTGGAGTAGGGAAAGACCATGAGGAGGGAGGAGTGGCAGAGAGGAGCTGCTATGGACTGACTAGGACCCCCATTCCCCATCCCCCTGCACTGCTCAGAGGCAGGAGGAGATACAGGAGTCAGAAATGAAGGAGTGAAGTTGAGCCTGGGAAGAAGGGCACTGGGGGAAGGTGTTTTATTTTTTTTCTGTTTCTCACAATCCTATTCTATTTTTAATTGACAATAAATGAAATTATTAATCTTCTCCAAATCAAGTCTGTTTCTCCTGTGACTGTGATTGGTAAGTGATCTCACTATCTTTGTCTACACCCATAAATTTTATGTCTTATTTTCTCCCTCTGTCCTGTTGAGGAGGGGAAGTGAAGGAGTGGCTGTGCAGGAATTTGGCAGCCAGCCAACCTTAACCCATCACGTATTCTTATGTACTTTGTTTGGATAAGGAAACAAAATACGCTCCCATACTAATTTCGTGAAGCTGTCCTCTCACACATACCCTCAAAGAATATGAAGAGAAAGCTCTCTGTAAATTTTATCTTGCATTCAGCAGAAAAAAACTGTGGGTATATTTTGTGCTTTAAATATTTTAATTGATAAACACTGGATTTTATGTCCATTAGCTGATTTATTAAAATATAGTATCTTTTGTCTAATGTGGATGGTCATATATATATTTAATGTGATACAAAGTATCATATCTAAGAAACTTATCAACATGTGAACTTTACAAGCCAGAAGAAAGGGAACAGGAACATAAGAAGACTGAGGAGAAGGCATGGGTCTAGATTAAGAGATGGAAATAAGCATCGTGACAGTGCCTTCATGAACAAATAACTAATTCAGAGGCTGAAGGCTTTTCTACTGCACAGTGGCTGTCTCAGAAAAACAAAAATTTTCCACCTCAACAGAAAACATGAAGCAAATTCCTGTATGATTTTATTTACTTCACGATATTTAGTGTAATATTCTGGACAATATATGTGATGAATAACATAATGATTTCAAGTTAATGTTGCAAAACGTTGTGAATCATCTTCCAGGGCACTGAGGCAGAAGGTGAAATTGTGTTAACAGCAGAAATGAGTATTAACTGAAGATGAATAAGGGAAAGGATTCATTCAAAACCTAAACCAAAATCAATAGTAAAATGTATCCACATATTTTCCTCATTGTGCATTGATTATAAAATGGTACAAATGTAAGCTGTTGCTGCACAACACAAATTAACTTCAGTTTAGAAACTTAAATACAGCAAATAAGGGTATTGGAAAGAAAATTTTCAGTGATAAATGCACCTCTTACATGGCCATTTCAGAAGAGTTTGTTAGATCAGCTGCACGTTGGATTACCAAATCTGAAACAAAAGCTGAGCAAATCATATCCAGATACATGTGAATATGGACACTGAAAAAACTGTGAGACAGAGTAACTACATGTTGAAGGATATTATTTACATCCCTGGATAACACTGCAGATGAATATACCAATGGAATAGGTTTATTTCCTCTATCTATATTTTCATAACTAATTTTTATCAATTCACTTTCTAGAAATGGTGATACCAGAATATTTTCTTAAGTTTTTCAGTCTTTCAGTTAACTGGTACAATTAAGTGTGTCTTAAATTTAAGATATATTTTTGTGATATTGGAGTCAGTAGTGCTATGGAGCTTTCACAGAACTGTAAATAGCTTTATAGATCAGTGTCAGTGAAATATTTTAGGGTTTTAATTCTTGTAATTATATAGATTGCTGATGCAAATATGACCTAAATTAAGGTGTCTAGAACAGAAACAAATACTGTGATTCATATAATCTAGTTTTTTTATGGACGAGGATAACTATCTAAGGTAGTTATCCTACGATACCTTCACAGTGAATGCAAAGGAACATAAACAACATAAAGGCAGCCTTAAATGCCTTGTTCACATTTAACTGTTTACCCAACTTTTGGATGACTAAGTTAGACAGGATAAAGCCTATCCAAAATGAGTCCAAAGAATATACTCTAAAAATTAGAAATTCAAAATAAGACAGAACTTAAAATAATGCAAAATGAGGTGCGAAAAAATGTTAAATATAAAACAAAAGGTGATAAACAGTCAAAACCAGTCACTAGGAAGAAGTAATACGAATAGACTGAATCAGTGATTGGATTACTATATAGAAATTCTTTCATCAAAAGGCAATAACAGCATTCACAGTAGGATAGGGATGGTAGAAACTAGAAATTAAATACTAATGGCCTGCATATCTAATCTTTGACCTCTCCTGCCACCCAATCCAAAGTTCACATTTATGTATTCTTTTTATTATGTGTATTCTATGGTCAGTGAGACGTTACTTTGATATTGTACAGTACAGTATAAGCTTTCATCTGTTCTGTATAAACACGGATTATCCCTAATGATCTATTTACGTACCCCCAACATAAGAAGGACATGGAACTGTTGGAATGAGTCCAGAGGAGGGCCACGAAGATGATCAGAGGGCTGGAGCACCTCTCCTGTGAAGAGAGGCTGAGAGAGTTGGGGCTGTTCAGCCTGGAGAAGAGAAGGCTCCAGGGAGACCTTCTAGCAGCGGGGCTGTTCAGCCTGGAGAAGAGAAGGCTCCAGGGAGACCTTCTAGCAGCCTTACAGTACAGGAAGGAGGCCTACAGGAAAGCAGGAGAGGGGCTTTTAACAAGGGCAAGTAGTGACAGGATGAGGGGTAATGGTTTTAAACTGAAAGAGGGTAGATTTAGATTAGATATTAGGAAGAAATTCTTGACGGTGAGGGTGATGAGACACTGGAACAGGTGGCCCAGAGAAGCTGTGGATGCCCCCTCCCTGGCAGTGTTTAAGGCCAGATTGGATGAGGCTTTGATCAACGTGGTCTAGTGGAAGGTGTCCCTGCCTGTGGCAGGGGGTTTGGAATTAAATGATCTTTAAGGTCCCTGCCAACCTAAACCATTCTGTGATTATATGATGATTCTGTGATTCTACATAAAGCATATTTCTAGCTTAATTTCAATGGTGAAGTCAAACAAAACTTTCAGAGAACCCAAGCAAAACATTAGGAGTTATGTTTGCTGATAATGGCAACGAGTGTTTTATAATACAAAATTTAGAATTTTTTGATTGTCTACCTTTCCAAAATTAAAATGAATATATATAGGCATTTCTATTTCATGCTGTGTTGGTCTTAGCCTAATTTTGTTTCTACGTTGACTTGACTGATATTTCTGCATCATTTAATAAAAAAGTGTATATATATATATATATATACACATACATATGTATATGCATTTGTTTTTCTTACTAAAAGTTTTAGAAAAACTGAAATCTAAAAGAAAAAAGATACTTTTGTCCTCTTCTAGTCGCAATTTTAAAAAACACACATACAAACCAACAAAAATTAGTGGCCTGAATCAAACAAAATATCAGCATTCAGTCATATGTGTGTATATAAAAATAAATATATAGCTGATTTTTGCACAGATTTCTAGGTTTTGGTAGTTGTTTTAGAAGGATTAAATTATTTCATCTCCATAGAAAGTTCATGGACAAAAGATGAAATATAGAGCTTGATGAGAAATCAGGAAGCAGCAGATCTGTTAATGACTGATATAAATTAAATAGTTAGATACACAGACAGAAAGATAGATAGATGATCCATTCAATAGTTCAGTACTTCTAAAGAACTCTTTTTATTCCTTCAGAAAAGGTACATGTTTAGAAAATGTAATAAAATTCAAAGTTATTAATATTATCATACCAAGTTTTTATGATTACAAAGCTCTTTTGGAACAAAAAGGCAAAACCTAGAATTTATATTGTGTATCTATCTCAATCTCAAAATGTCAAAAAAGCACATTAGAAATCATAACGGTGAGAAAAAAGAGTGAGGTATATTATTAGACCTTGAAAAAAGTAAAAGAATTGGGTGCCAGAAAGACAAGAGTACAAAAGAGGAAAAAAAAACCCAAACACTAAAACACTTTTAATGAACTTTGCTGTTTCTTCCTCTTATCTTGTAATGTTGCTATGCTTCAATACAGAAAAATTTCTTATTGGTTTATAGGAAAATGCCAGTAGTAAACTAATTGTATTAAGTAAATTTGAATAAATTATTGCAAAGATTTCCCATTTAAAAATAATTTAAACTGTATATATCTATTTTTTTCCCTCCTGATGAATGAGTTTAACTAGCTATATGCAATCACACAAATGCTATTGGAATTCATAAATTTATTTTCGCCTTCTTAGTCTGCTAGAATCATGAGTTCAAAATAGGGCATTTCAATATGCATAGAAAAACATATCTTTCAAAATTCATTACTGCAGTACTTTATAGAAATAATTGTTTGTTTATCATTCAAAAAATGCAGCAGCTTTAATTTCCTGTATGAAAATCCTGTGGAGTACCATTTGTAACTCTTGAAATTTATAATCCCTCAGACCATCAATAAGCTAGATTCTATGCAACAAGTTTCCTTTGGCTGGAAAATAGTCATTGTTTTAAAACATGTCTCATTCCAGAGGAACAACGTAAGTCTGCTGATGAAGCAAACAGTTCTGTTTCTTTTCTACTCTCCTACTTTCCTTCTGAGGTGAATGTCAAAGCAGCAGCCCATCCAGAAAAATCAATAAGAGATTAAGTATTGAGGACTGAGCTTTTTGTAATTTCATTGAGGACAGGGCAGAAGATTTTAAATCATGAAGATGTAATAGACATTACCCTGTCCATCATAAAGTTGTAAAAGTTCATTGAAGTAAAAAGCACCAAGGTGGCTAAAATAGAATGAAAGTGGTTTGCTGTATCTTCAGTATATACCTTAAATTAAAATAGTACAGTTAATCTTGTTTTTTTTTTTGCTAGTGACACAAAGCATGGGCTGTTCATAAATATACACACTCACATGTGTACACATACACACACTTCATATATATCTCAAGTGGTTTTGATATAGCAGAGCCTGCATTCAGCTATATATAAAAATATATATAATATTTATATTTTATATATTATATATACTTATATAATACTTATATTACATTTAAAAAATAAACCTCATTACATTAACACACCAACAAATAATCAGATGTCAAGGCTCTGTTGTTTCCTTAGACAAATTACCAGGAAACAGGCATGTCTGAGATGGTCATGAATTAAACTGATATATTAAAAAAGAGAACAAAAAAAATACCAACAGAGAAAAAGCATTGTTATTTTTCTTTCAAAGAACAATCACATTCAAAATGCAAAATAATTTTGTACTTAATTTAATACAGCAGTTTTCATTTGAGACACAGAATTCTGCCAGTGGATTTTATAAGAACAGATTAAATCACTCTTCAGATTTAGAGGGTAGTTACCCTAGAAAAATAGTCAATACTATTCAAATAAAAATATTTTTCTTATTACAAACACAACTCATTACTAACTATTAGATACATTATTTTGTCTGCTTCAAAAATCCCAGTGACCTCAGTGAGATGAGGATTTTGTGCCTATTTTCACAAATGTTTATAAAACTTCCATTGCTTACTACACAGGTTCACTTTGTATGATTTGAAATGGACATTATTGTTGCTGCTTGTCTGCAGCAAGCTCCGTTTGGTTGCTGGCTGGCCTGAGGCTATCCGCACCCCAGGGCCATTGGGCACTGACACCAATGTGAGGATGCAACAAATGGCGTTTTTTTAACTGCGCAACAGCCTTATATAGTCGTCTTGTCCCGTACGAACTCGCACGATAATGACACATCCTGCTCCTTTCGCCACGCCTACCTTCCGTTACAGCCCGAGATTTTCCGGTCGCCGTACCCTAATCTACCTACATTTCCCCCTCCCCATGCTTCAAGTCATGCAAAGTAAAGCGTATCGCTGATTCTCGAGCCTTGCATCAAAGCGTAAGCGTAGCTGGCGGATACAACATCCCGAGCCCAGGTTCTCCAGTAAGATTCCCCTGCAACTCCTGAGATGCAAAGCAAAAGCAAGATAATCATAAGCGCATTGTTTAAAGCTTTTGTTTCACTCAGCAACGGCCGCCGTTCCTCATCTTTCTTGGCACCCCGCCGCTTTACCAGACTCTCTGTACTGTCATGACTCCTCACGTCTGAAGGTCGAGGCTGGTGCTGTTTCGGCTTCCCCCACAGGTACTCCTGCAAAACATAAAGCTTGGACAGCGTACATATTACTTCGGGTTAGGATTTTGTTCTAAATCAGGGCGCAAACAGCGTGTAGGGACCCACTGTATAACATCATCCCGTTTGATGGCGGCATACCCCCTCCCATGATGTAGCAGCTCCCAACCTGTTTTCCACTCCGCTGTCCCAGGGAACCGATCCTTGACTGGGGGGCTCACTTCTGGTACCCCTGGACCCCAATGTCGCTCAATTGGGGCACGCTCTTGGTCTCCCCGGGCAAAATGATTTAACGAATAAAGAGCGCGATGTAAAGTGTGAGATTGGTAGTTGACAGGAATTACATCTGGGAATCCTTCCCCCTCCCCAAGAATCTTAATTCTGTGTTTTTGTTTCTTACTTAAACCTGGTTCCCTGTGTCTCGCAGAGCCCAGTCAGAGAATCCCAGCCTTGGTTACCCATAAATCCTGCTCTCTGTTGTTGAGCCACAAAGGTTGTATTGACCATTCGTTGCACAGTTTTCTGCAAACATGCAAACAAACAGGGTAACACAAGTAGGATAATGCCTATTATAAACATTCCCATAAGCAGACTCTATCTACAAAACATGCAGTTTACTTCAGAACATACTGTTATTCTCTGTTATTCTAGCTGAAAGGAAAACTACTGACAGGAAAGCTGATTCTGTTTAAAGGTAACACAGATCAGGCCTTTTAGAGCCTACTCTGAGGCCTACTCTTGCTAAACCGTTGCTAAACCATCCGGTATCAATTTCCCCCTTTGGAAGTAGTTAGATCTATTATCTCACTACTGCCATATACTATTCTCAATGATTGCCTCAACACAACCCACGCAGATCCCTATGATAATTATAATCACAACTGTATAAACTATTCCCTCTAATAATGTGGCTAACCATCCTTTTAGAAACAATCCACCTAATTATTGCAGGATTTTGTTGAGCCAATTATTTCCTGCTGCATCCCTGATTGCCCTGCTGTCTTATGCTACTCTCTGTCGGATCTCCGGATCTAAATCCCACCTCCACATATGGTTTAATACACTTGATCGGAAACCACCGTACTCCTGTGCCTGTAGAGACAGAAGCATAACCTCGACCCATTAGTAATAGTTCCCCTGGTCCTAACCACTCGTTAGTACCTGGTTCCCTATACCACACTTTGCCTTTGTTTTTCACATAGCTTGCTCCCTGTCGAACTGCCTCCCAATGTATTACAACTGGGGGTCGCTCCTTATCTCCTGCTAAAGTTAAATGGTTAAGAACATAAACAGCTTTTGCAAGTCTCTCAGAAGGTTCAGTTTCCTCTCCCCCTTTTTGTTTTTGCAGAAGCTGTTTCAATGTACTATGAGCACGTTCCACAACCGCCTGACCCGTAGGCAAATGAGGAATCCCAGTGACATGTGTAATATCCCATAGTTGACAAAATTGATGAAAAATCTGTGAACAGTATGCTGGTCCATTATCAGTCTTAAGTTGTTGTGGAACCCCAGGACTTGTAAAGCAAGCAAGTAAATGTCATTTGACATGACGACCTGTTTCCCCAGTTTGTGCTGTTGCCCATATTACATGTGAAAACGTATCAACAGATACATGAACATATTTGAGCCTTCCAAATTCTGCAATGTGAGTAACATCCATTTGCCATAGTTACAACGCACTCAATCCTCGAGGATTTACCGCTATTCCAATTCCCATGCCAATTTTCTGACAACTAGGACAAACACTAACTAATTCACGTGCTTGTGCCATGGTGAGGTGAAATTGTTTCGCTAACATTTTCGCTGATTGATGAAAGAATTGATGGGATAGGTGTATTTGTTCAAATAAATTTGGTGATATTTGCGTATAGGATACAAGTGTGTCTGCTTTATTATTTCCAATGCTCAAATCTTGATCAAATTGATGACTACGAATGTGGGTGACAAAATAAGGTATCTCTCTGAGGTTTATTGCTTGATGCAACTGTAGCAAAATGGTGTAAAGTCGCATATTTCTTATTGGTCGTATAAAAGCTCTCTCAATTCAATTTACAATGCCTGCTGCATAAAGAGAGTCTGTTACAATATTTACAGGTAAATCCTTCCATTTTACAAAAACCTGATATATCGCAAAAAATTCAAGTGTCTGCAATGAGTCCTCAGTAAATTCCTGAGAATTTACAATGTTTCTATTGTCCATCCTCTTGCCAGGTAATAACTGCTGAATGTGATCGCTTTCCTGCATCAGTAAAAACAGTTAGTCCAGTCACAGGTATCTCTGATCTGATAGGTTTTTCTTCCCAATCCTGTTTGCAAATAAACTGTAGCTTTTTATCTTTTGGCAAACGTGTTAACAATTGTCCAGTAAAGTCCTGTAAGGCCATTTGAAAAAGAGTTGACTGATTTGTTAACCACTGTAGATATTCCTTTCTGATAGGTAAATAGATAGCATCTGAGTCTAGTCCGGTAATGTCTGTAATCCTTTTATGCACTTTGATAAGCAATTGTGCTATTGCTTCCACTCTGGTACAAAGTGTTGTTTTAGGATGAAAAACCAAAGAGTCCACTCGAGCATTGCATTCTGCAATAAACCCAGGCAAATTAGTATGATTTCTTACATGTAAAACATAAAACAATGCAGTTCGGATTTGAATTTCTTGCCACAGAGCTCGCAGCAATTCAAAAACACACTGATTACATATATGCTCTATAACAGATCTATCCAATTGCTTTATAATGCCAGCTACATATGCTGAATCAGCAATCAAATTAAAGGGAATGGGAAAATTCTGAAATATTTTTAATACAGCTCGTAATTCTACCACCTGAGGTGAACCCTTTTGTTGTATTACCATAGATTCCCACTTGCCATCAGAATACCAGACAAGGCCCGCCTTGCCTCTGTTCCCAGATCCATCCGTAAAAATGGTAGTTCCATCCACAGGAGTGTCTGCGCACCACACTCCTGTGGCAATTGGAAGTTCCGCACTCAATTTTATAACAGGATGGGAGGGCAAGTGGTAAACAACCTGTCCCGAGAAATTCTCCATAGCTGTTTGCAAAGCAAAGCTATTAGCCATACACCACTCAAAATATTGAGCTGCAAAATAGGAACGGTTAGTGATGCAGGGATCTCTGGCCACAAGCTCCCGACATCGCATCCGTCCTTTGATGAATAATCTGTGCCAATAGCTCTGTAACGAATCTGATCATTCTGAATTCCATTGACCAATTATTGCATACGGAATTTACCTATCAAATAAAGTGATAATTTGTATTTCCTGATTCAAATCAATACGATGTACAAATTTGGAAAGTAGCCTGCTTTCTATTTCTGTAATCAGTTGCTGTATCTCTGAAGTAGTGTGTCGTGGCACTGTTAAAGTTGTGTCCCCTGCTAACAATTGGAATAGAGACTGCAATTGTGACAACGTAAGCCCCAAGTACGGCCGCAGCCATAACTTGAGCCTTATGTTCCACAGTACCCACTTTTGCACATGCCTTTATCATAGCATTCAAATCTGTTTTTCCAGGTAAAGCTTCAATGATCTTTTGACAATCAGCATTAGCATTATCCCTGTTTGCCACAGGTCCAAGGCTTGGCAGCCGCACAGGTTAACCCTGCGTGGAAACACCAGTCCTGCGCTCCCTGCGGTTTGGGCTGCAAGTTAACTGCATAGGCCTGGAACTGGTTGGGAAGATTCATTTGTGTCAGCATACGGTTCCCCCCCCGCGTTCTTTCTCCAGTTTCCCCGTATTCTGCAGCTGGTTGTTATCAGCTGACCTTGAGCATTATACTGAGACCTGCACAGCTTCACAAAATGCCCTAGCTTCCCACAGCAATGACACATCAAAACAGAGTTATCTCTCCCACTCAGCTTCAACTTCTTAAGGCAGTTTTTCTTAAAGTGACCTTCCTGTTCGCATGTATAACAACGATGAACTACCTTAATTGCCGCCGCAAAAGTTTTTGCTAAATTCTCCATCTGAAATGTGGTGGTTCCTACTTTCTCACAAGCATCCATTAGCTCAGTTAAGGTGGCATTACTATTTGCCATCCCTGCAACAACTTTTCTGCAGTCCTCACCTGTGTTGTCTTTCGCTAACTATAGTGGTAATGCTTCTTTTACAATTTTCCAATCTAACAGTTGCCAAATATTTCTTCCCTCAGGACCCGCACCCACAATCACCGGATATGCCCGTGGAATCACAACTCCTTCTAATAACACATCTCGAATGACCCCTTTCCATTTCACTCCTCCCTCACCTCCCCCCCCTTCCCCTGTATACGCGGGCGGAAGCTGACCCTCTCCCTCACCTCCCACATTACCAGATGGACGCAAACCTCCCCCCCCGCCCTGATCTAAAGGTGGAGTAGGGAGTTGTAAAGGAGGTTGAGGTGGCCCTAGTACTTGTCTCGAACACAGAGGGGGGTTTTTGGGGGAGACATAGTCACGTGTCCCGAGGCGTTGGCTGAACGATGCTGCTGCAATTCCGTCTTTAATTCTTCCAGTCGTCTACCAAGCTCTGTCATGTCAAGTTCGTGTCCATTTCGTGATGGTAACAGTCCTTTAAGTCCTTGTGACTCTGGTACTGCTGACTCTGTAAATGGCGAATCCGGTAAAGGTGGGTACAAAGCATGTTTACCCTCCTTCTTGTCCTCCTGCTCAGCCTCATCCGTAGAGAGATCAATGAGAGGGAGGGGGTTTTGGAGGGGGTTTCGGCCAAATCTGTTCAGCGTCTGAATCAATTAGTCCAAATCGAGTTCGTGTTTTAGGGCGCACTATCAGTCCTGATGGATCTGTATCTATTTTACTTGCTCCCTGCTCCTCAGCTTTCTTCAGAGCCGTCCGTACTGACGGCGATAAAGGAGCTGCCACCGGTACAGCCACCGGGGCCGTGGGAGGTGTTGGTCCCGCAAACAGTGAGGGGGTAGTAGACATCTGCGGTCCTAAAGCCATAAAAGCTGAATGTGTGACTTCTCTCTCTGCTTTTATTCCCTTTAACGCTTCACTAACCAGCTTGCATGTAGCAGACAATTTAAAGGCTTCCTTATCACCACTTGACACCGCATTCCAGAAAGAGTCACCAATCTTCTCCCGTAAAGGCACTTCAAAGACATCATTAAAGGTTGTAAAATGTCCTTTATCTTTTGCCCAAAACAGTAACTGCTTTAACGCAGCTTCGTCATATTTAATTCCTCTCTCAGAGAGTATATGTTGGAGGAGTTTCACCACTGCCACTTCTGTCTTGGTCAGGGTAGACCCCATGTAAACACGTCCGAGCCGCATCCCATGTCGCCCAGTCCTCCCGTGCAGTCCGTAGCAGCCACAAGATAACTCCCCATGTTTTTAATTCTTTGGCAGAACCCGCTGCCATAGCTCGCTCAGCGAGCTGCATCGAGCACCGCTCCCAGGTATTCGGCTGTAAACAATCAGCCGGTCCTGCCACCGCCCCCTCCTTTAACGAGACGGTCCACACACTGGGCTACGTCTTTCGATTTCACAGAAATCTTAAATTCCCCGCCCAGTAACGAAATCACCTTTATCAAGGTTTCCATGGTTCGCGAACCCACTCCGACCGCCTGCGGTCCGCCAGCCCAGCAATCACGTCGGGGTCACCACTTGTCGCCGCTTGTCTGCAGCAAGCTCCATTCGGTTGCTGGCTGGCCTGAGGCTATCCGCACCCCAGGGCCATTGAGCACTGACACCAATGTGAGGATGCAACAAATGGCGTTTATTTAACTGCGCAACAGCCTTATATAGTCATCTTGTCCCGTACGAACTCGCACGATAATGACACATCCTGCTCCTTTCGCCACGCCTACCTTCCGTTACAGCCCGAGATTTTCCGGTCGCCGTACCCTAATCTACCTACACATTATTAGCATGATTAACATATATGTACAGGGTAGGAATCTGCATTGTTGGGCCCTTGAAGAACAGGAGCCTAACGTATCTTGACCTGGCAATAGCTGTGCAGCCAGGAACTTAGATAATAGAAATCATTACTTTTTCATCTTGGTGTTTTATTTTTGTCTCTATCTCTAAGTTTAGCCACAAAAGTCTTTGATCCTACAAACACTTGAGACATGCATAGTTTTACTCTCATCTGATTTAAACCTCTCGGATTCTTCTCAAAAGACAACATCTGAATGCTTTGAAAGTGTTGAATAAAGCGTCTGTTTTTTTAGGAGCTAAGTTTGAAAAGCAGACTTTAATATGCAGTTGCATAACAGATATAAATATATCAATAAATGAATTCCACATCTACTGATATGTATAAACAGATGAAGCTAAATTACACAGTAGATCTTTGAGCTGCTAAAACTTGTGGAAAACAGTTAGATTCAATTCACAAATCATTCCTGTAGCACTATACAGAAAACAAACAAAAATTCATTTCATGGTATTTCAATTTTTATGGTATTGTTTGAGAGACAGTCTGTAGATTGTTATTACTTCTACTATAAAAATTGTAATATTACAGTGGTGGCTAGTAGTGTGGATCTAGTTAAAGGTCTGCCAGTTTTTCCATTATAAACCTCTGTTTCAAAGGGCTTAGAACTCCATTATAAAATCCTCCTCAGATGAGCATGTTGCAAACAACTTACACACACACACAGAAACACAGACACACTTAATGCATACAGCTGTAATTTTCGAAGGTAAACCTAAAAAAAGAAAGAAAAGTGAGACAAAAGAACAATGACCTGGATTCACAAGGAAACACATATTGTTGAAGTAACATTGAAAGCTTGGAAACTTGTAGTTAAACTCATGCCACAAAGAAATGCAAGAAAATAAAAATATTTTTCTTTTTGCCTCTGAAGCACAATGTAGGAATCAGAACAAGGCTATAGTAGCAACACTGTTGTCTAAAAAACCTTTAAAGAGGCATCAGGATAAAGATGATCCCAAAATAATTCTCACCCATCTTTTTCCTCTTTCACCTACTCCATTAGAAAAGGGCTGCTGTGTTGATTTTTTACACAGTATTATTAATTAGAGCAACTTTCTCCAGCTTGTCTTCTCACACTCTGCTCTTGTACATTTACAGTGAGACAGAGATAAATATAAATAAATGTAAAACCAATAGATTTAGCAATAATAAACTCAGAAACTAAAAAACTGTAGGGAATTTTGAAACTATTTTTTAAAAAACGTAATTCTGAATATTATTCTGTTAAATTATTTTTAAGCAGAAAACGTAAGCTTTTTTACTGAGACGAAGGAGGAGAAACAAAAGACATGTTTAAAAATCTTCCTGACACAAACTACTTTAAAAGTAAAGGAAGTACTGAAGATATTTTTTCTACCTATGGTGTTAATACGTTGTAGGATTTCATAATACACAAGGACACAGAGGCTTTTATCCTCTAAATTTTTCTACTTTATTACAGACTGCCACAATTACTGCAAAAAATCACCACTAGCCAGTATACTACCACAAAAATCACCACTACTACCAAGTATACCTGTGATTAATAAAGTATGTATATATATATGCTATTACAAATTACTATTAGCAATCAATAATATAGTATCAATCAGTAGTATGGCAGTGATAAATCGTATAGCAATAGCCAATAAGAGCAACAATCAATTAGGTACATACTGTTGTGGATTACTACAAACATCATTAGTGAGGCAGCCTACCAACAATATGACAGCATATATACTTACGATAGATTACATATATGGATATATAATACCGCTATCAAGTGAATTAGACAGATTTCAGAAGGGGCCAAACCACCCCAGAGGAAAGAACAAACTGATTTCAAAAGGGAACCCAAGCGTCTCAAAGGTGGAAGGACAAACTGAATCAACCATTATCCATGTCACATAGTCTGAAGTCAGTCAGGCATCCCCGGTGAGAGTTCATGAACTCATAGAAAGTTTGTGTGAAATTCAGCCCGTCTAGGAAAGGAAAGATACATGCAGCATGGGAAGTTCTCAGGGAGAGAGGCTCCATTTAGGGATAAAAATTAAGTCCTTTTCATATCATAGAGACATAAGAGGGCATAGGACACTATCACTTCCAGCAGCCAATAGATGCTGTTAAATTCTATTTTTCACCTGTAACAGCCAATAGATGATTATGATTTCTGTTCTTTCAGATCAATTTTTTTCCCCAGACTGTTTCCATCTTCTCAGATGACAAGTTGCTGTTACAGTCCCTTGGTTTTTACGCTTATCGATGGTAGCTCAGGATGTCTCCAGTTTCTAGAAACCCCAGCTATACTTCAAGAATGCCAGCTGAAATTTTCAAGGATGCTTTTGGTCCACAGGCCTAGTTCCCAGGCTAAGAGTTCCCAAGCTGGCAGACATTTTCTCTGTCAGTGTTTTTCAGCAGACATTTTCTTTTGTTCAGTAATTTTCCCCTTCTAAGCAGGCCGCCTTTATGGCTGCTCACATAACTTATTAAGCCATCTGAATCACTAATACAGTGTAATGGTGCATATTCAGAAGGTAAGAAATTCTAGGCTGTATCTGATATACCATCAGATTGCCTACAGGTCTGAAGGAAGCTTTAAAAAAGAATGTGCAAGGACATATTTAGCTGTTTGTTGATGGGGAACAATCAGTAAATATTACGTCCACTGCATGGTGTTGTGTTTAGGATGGCTGATTTGGCAGGAGCTATACCCCTTTGCGTTCCAGCTTGTCCTCAGATATTAGAGAGGCTGGGGGCAGCTGAGCTTAGCCTCTGAGTGATGCCCGATTTGACACCTTGAATTTGACTGAAATAGGCCAAAGTCAGCACTATCTGTCCGGCTGCGTTCAACAGCTAGTACATTGAATTAACACAGATCCGGACGCACTAATAGTTCAGGGCCCAGACACAGCTGATGAACTAACACAGTTCCAGATTATGCCATAAATCTGGGCTCATCCATCGAAATAAAAACCTCTCGACCAGTTCCCCAATTAAGGTAACTTACTTGAGCAACAGGTACAGATTCTTTTAGGTTGCTAGTGATGAATACACTGTCTGCAAAGCATGCTTAAGTACCAATGAACATATATATGTTGCAAGATGACTATATAGCGCTACTAATACGATTACAAATACAAGCTTGATTTCTAAGTATCCTGGGGAAGCATCTGATATAACCAAGTGTACGAGTCTTACCCAAAGGTGTCGCTATGGGTGAGGAAGAGAGGTTCTGCCCGTCAACTGATTCCAGAAGTCCGTAGTGATGTCTCCCTGACTTCTCAGTGATGGTATCTTCCCCACTTTGCCTCTTTCTTAATGTTTTTTTATACTATTTTTCTACGTTTAGGTGGAGCTTGAGTGACTCTAGTCATACATACCTTTATTTTTGATTGGTGCAAAATTCTCTCACTTCGATTTTAAAGGTATAAACTAAGAAAAATTCAGAGAGCATGCTCAGGGGTAGAGGGAGGCGGGTAGCTTTTGGGATGGAGGTGTGTTTTGGTATTGAAATGAGATTATAATGAGTAAAGTTCATCCACAGGACACGATTTCACCACAATCACTCTCTCAGTGACCAGCATTGTGCGTGGAAAGGGATATTATTTCCTATTTGACAATAGCTATGTGATTTATCAGCTACAAGGTACCATGGAGTTCCCGTACCTGTCTCATTTACACAGAGCCTGGCTATGGTTATCTCTACAACGTATCACCCTCCATTCTCTCAGAGTTATCACGCCAAGCTCCCTTGGTGTGCGAACATCTAAGAATGCAGGCCAGGTTGCCTGGGGAACCGTCACAGTACATACTGACAGCGTCCCACCCTATACATTTTCTTAGTTCTATAAGATGTGGATATCACTTTACTCTTAAGAAGTGTGCCTCCAATAATTAGTTTCAATAAGTTGCCCCAGGCATTTGCTCCTCACATGGACATAAGGCAACAGGAGAGAATAACTGAAAATTTTCTCATTCATTCTTGATCAGTTTCAAATATACTTTCGAACTAATATCTTCTTAGAAAAATCTGGGTTTTCTTTCTTACTATGAGTCAAAGCCACAGAAACTAAAATATCAAAGAGATTTTTTTTTCTACAACAGTTTCTGTCAATGTTACTTGATAAAATAATTTTACTTCACTTTTAGAGAAAAAAACAAACTCTTGAATGTAAAGGCTTCATAATGTGTGCACATTGGGTAGCACAGTAACCCAGACTAATCTATAAAACAACAGTGTGATTTAGATAAAACAACTAGCAGTTGGAGTCTAGAGATAGATGTTTTCCGGAACCCTCTGCAATGAGTGTGACTGTGACAGGCTTGTGAGGGGTGAAGAACAAGCAAAACAGAAGAAAGAAGAGTGTTTTACTACTGAGGTGTTCCTTAATGTTTGTAAGAGATTTTATTTTATTGTGAGAAAGAGCTGGGCATGACTGAGATAGTACGTGAAATGAGGGCCTGCCCTGACAAGTTATTATAAGGGCTCTTTCTTTGACTCCTTCTGGCAATGTACAAGCTGCAAAGGGCAACAAACTGCCTCATCTCATTGCTTCCAGTAAACTCCAAATAATGTTGCATATTTTTGTGTGCAGATATATTAATATTTTTGTATAGAAAAAATATTTTAATAAACTAATGGACTATTGACATACACAGACACCTCTATCTTGGATAGATTACTTCTATAATAATTCATATTTTCTAATTCATTGGAGCCGGCAGGCGTGATGTTAAAGCTGCACACCTGGGAAGAAGCATTTGCTAGGCATTATAGAGAGGAGAGAGAAAAGCAGAGGAGACACTGGAGAGTGGAACTTAAGTACTCTACCCTTCACCTGGATAAGCAAGTGAAAAACTAAAGGTGGGTTCCTATGCAGACACCTTTGCTCTAGTAACAAACTACAAATAGAATCTTGGGAAAGGACAACTCAAAGCAAAGTATCAAAACACACCAAGGACAGTATATATTTTGATCTTAAGAAAATACTTATTTTTTATAAAATAAAAACCAAACTCTGTTTTCATAATTTTGTCTTTTGTGCTCATTACAAGAGAGTATTTCGTTTCGGCACTGGGAAATTCTTTTGAAAATGAAGCAAACTTTTACAAATGGGATAAAATCACTGTGTTGTCATGACATTTAAGTTCCAAGAAATTACACTTTTCTTGATGAAAACCCAAACTTATGGGAAAATTTTAGATGATAGCCACTGAATATCATCATGTAGAGAAAGACAATGTACCTCCCAGTTCCCTGAGAACACAGCTCACTCTCTCATCTGCAAGACTAGCTGTTAAATGAAAATGGATAATACTATACTGCCCTGGTTTGGACTAGAACAGAATTTTCAGTTAAATTTCTTTTAAGTAACTGTACTTTCTGAAGTTGATTATGCGTGTTTGTGGTTATGGAAACTAGGGTCCCCGTTGGGTCTCTTTGTTCCACAAAGGAAAGGACCGTAAAAGTATCGCACCTGCAGGGAGGAGCGGACAGGACAGGTGACCCAAACCTGACCAGTGAGGTATTCCATCCCACCTACATGATACTCAGTTTAAAGCTGAGGAACAATGAGGGTCACATTCTCTTCCACTGTGGCTGGCATCCAGGGAGGACTCTGCCCCCACTTCTGCCTTTGCTCCTGAATTCAGTTCCCTCCTGCTGCCACATCTAGTTCAGGACAGCCCCAGGACCTGCCCTGTAGTGTCAGAGGTGTTGTGATTGTCATCAGGGGGAGCTAATAGTGGTTTTGTATATAGTTCATTATTTTCATTGTTAATGATTATTAAAAGTGTTTTAACTTTCCAACCCATAAGTCTCTCTCCCTTTTCTTTTTTCCTTTTCCTCTCTGGAGAAAGGAGGGTTAATAGAGAGCATCTGTCTTCCACTTAACAGCCCACCCAGCCTTAAACAGCGACACAAACTGAGATCTTAGTTTGTAAAATTTGCAGTCTTCTTTAGTTCTTACTTTAAAAAAGTTCTCTTTATTTGATTATTATAAATAATTACTTTCTTGTCAGTTGCACTATAATCAAAGATTAGTAATAGTAAGGCAAATCACAGAACTTTTGAATTTGAAGGAGGTAATTGCACCTGCAGGCAATCATGTTTTACATTTGTGAAGCCATTTCAATCTGAAGATCTTAAAGACACATGAAAACATTCATTAATTGAGTCTCACAGTCCTCCTGAGAAATAGGCCTTGGGAGTAAATTCCAAGTATCTCTGTCAAAAGTCCTACACTAATAAGAGTTTTGTCATGGCAGACTCAAGCTACACTCTCCCTCCCCTATGGCTGCAGAGGAAAATGAAGAGTAAATGAACAGGCACAGACTTTGCTACTGGGAGCATTCAGGAGAGTAGGAAGTTACTAACGATTGCAGAACTGAACACCCAGAGAAATCATGTGACAAGTCAGTGCCAGAATAAAAACCAAACGAGTGGCAAGCACAAGACGTGACTAGGCTGGAAATTCTTAAAGTGGAGTTTGTGGTAAATCTGATATTTGTGCTAATATTTAGGAACGTATGAAATTATCCCTGTCAAATAAAAGCATTACTGGGATTTTTTTTGTTAAATCTGTTGTACTTTACTATCCAGTCTCAACTATGTGCTTAGTAGTTTCACAGATACACAGGAAGGCCATTTAGAAATTGAGAACATCCCTTTATATTTGTATATTTCCATTTTTTCACCTACCAATCTATACTAATTTATTTCTAAGATTTATATAGAAGTAAGGCTATAATTTGTTATTGATTTTACTTTCTTCTTAATCACTGTCCCATCTTTTGTTGCAGTAGAGTTATATCACTACTGGATGCAATAACCGATAGTGCACAAATATAAAATATAAAGTTGAAAAAAATCACTCTGTACTATGAAATAAAACATGAAGCAGACACACTGATTCATGAAGAAATATATTTGGCTTATTAAATCTAGTGACTGTGCTTATTAAACTTAATATACTTGAAATTGTATTAATCTCTATCTCGCTAAGATTTTAAGAAAACACCACTGACAAAAGGAAATATTTTAAACATGAATCGCAGCAAATATCCTAATAAACCCAACACATAGCATTTTAGCACAAGAAAATATTCTTATGGACATATTACAAAGAGCTTAAGTCCTTCTTTGGGGGCCAATCCTCACGAAGATTGTTTTGTAGGACAAAAGAAAAAAACATTGTTTTGGGCACACAGGAATTTCCTTCATAATCACAGTCTTACTAGTAAAACTGAGATTTTTCAACACATGGCTTTATTCTGTTTCTGAAGTTGAGGGAGCTGGCCAGACATACATGAGGAGTACGTAATTTCATCTTAAGAAATGCTATGACAGTCTCCCATGTATCTACAAGCTTTGGGTGGGATTTTGGTTCTGAAAATAGTGATCCTTCCAGGGATTTCTCCTGTTATGCTGTGATTGTGTTTTTTCACTTAAATCAGGCAACATTAATGGGCATGGCTGTAGATTTCATTTGATGCAGGTTGTGTTTGCACAGCATATGTGCATAAAAACATCCACCTGTTCATTAACAGAAGATTTAAATATGTTTTGATGCCTGTTTTCAGCTTAATAAATTAATTGAGAACACAATACTGATGCTGTGACAGGGTGGTCTGAATGAAGTACTGAACACGTGATATCACTCTTGCTCTTGCCAACAGTGTCAACAGAGTTTATTAATGATCCAGTGATAGTCTTGACACCCAGAAAACTATTGAACAAAAAAGGAAATCCTATTATGCCTGAAAGATGTGTTTACAAAATAAGATTTCTGACAAGATGGTAGTTTTCTCACACAACCGTGATTGGTGCCCTGCTTGAACTAGTTTTCTGGGGCTACAGAGGAGTTTCTCTTCTTCATGCTGGGTTCTTTTTTTCATTGTTTTTGTTTTTTTAAATCAGCTTTGTAGATACATAAATACATTTAAAACATCATTAATTTGCAAATAACGTATATTTTATTTACATTTAAGCCAATTTCCACATATCGCCACTTCTCATTATGACTGATAGCAATTGGCTATGGATTTTTTTCATGCATATTTCACTGTTTCTCTTTATGGTTTCAAGAACTGAAGGAAAAAGGTACACTTTATTTTGGGTTGTTAGCACAAACTGAAAACGGGTATGCACAGTACTAAAATTTTACTTTCTGTTAGCTAAATAGAGCTGCCATGCTGGGTGGATGACAAACCTGTACTGGTTGGTTTGAGCCAAAATGCTTCACTGTGAGAAGGTTCATTGATATTTGCTTTTTCAAGCAGTTCTCTGAACTGGAGGACTGCAGGGAATCTGTATTTTTTTGGCTGTGGTTTGAAGAGGGAGTGCCCTTAAATTGTACTTTGAGGTTTTCCTAACAGAAGTTTTGTACAAAATGACTGCTGGAGGGTGTGTCAGAGGAATGACAGGTTCAAAGGTGGTGACTCAAAAAATATGGGAAAGAGCTAAAACATATCTCTCCAATTTCTCTTAGCACAGGTCAGAAGAGTGAAAGAAAATTAAATACAGGTTCACATACCATCACATACATAAAGTAATTTTAATAGTAGCTTTTGCTTTCAGCAGAAATTTCCTCAAAGCCATGAGACGATAATGTTCTAGTGTAATGTCTCTATTTATTTCTAATTACAGCTTTTCCTCAGAAAGCTTTTCCTTCAGAAGCTGTCAGTTACATGTGTCTTACTGTGCCATTTCTCCTAACACTGTCCTCCTAAAGTCACTGTTCAACAATGACCTTAGAATGAATAAAAGACATTCTCCATTCAAATGCAGGGTTTGTACTTTACAGACAAGTCTTCTGACCTGCTACTTAGACATCAAACTGCTACAGCAACAATCGCTACTTAGAAAAGCATATCAAACCACTATCAGTTGTTGTGGTATCCTCTGGCTAGTGGACAAAACTTGATACCTTGGAACAGGAAACCTTATAGTGCATTTTACTTGTTGTTAATAGTGACCCCTGGTATTGAGTGAAGGGAAAATTGTGACAGTATTTCTTGACAACTTTACAGTAAATGTTTGGAAATGTACACTTTCCAAAAAGGTTTTTTCATATGAAAATTGTTATTTGATGTTTCTGGAGTGAGAGGAGCTTCAGCACTTCAAACTTATACTGGCAGTTAACATTATGGGTAAAATATATCCAGGACCAAATGAAGTGGCAGATAACCCCAGTTTAGCACTCTTAGTGATTCCACTTTGTGATGACGGATGACTGTGTCTCCTTTACCGGGAAAGTTTTTGTGACCCTTACCTCTTCTCTTGTCACTGGGCATTACACTGAAGAGTCTGGCTCTGTCTCTTTTATTCCCTCCAGTCAGGTATTTATGCTGTCACAGTTTAAAGCTGGGCTGGCTATTAAACCTGCGGCAGATGCCCTCTGTTATCCCCCTCCCCTCCCCCCAGAGGGAAAGGGAAAGGGAAAAGGGAGAGAGACTTCTGGGTTGGAAAATTAAAACAGTTTTAATAAACTATAATAATGAAAAAAAAAAAGTATAATAATAATAATAGAAATAATCAAATATATACATATATATATACAAAACCAAGATTGAGCTCCCCTGAAGTCAGCCACGTCACCACCGGCACTGCAGGGCAGGCTCCGGGAAGGCCCAGCCTGGGCCTAGCGATGGTCGAGAGCTGGATTCAGGAACGCACGGATCGGGATCGGGGGCAGCAGGAAAACAGACGGAGTCCTCCCTGGACACCGGCCATAGCAGAAAGAGAGCGAGACCCTCGTGATCCCCCCGCTTTATACTGAGAATGACGTGTATGGGATGGAATACCCTCGTTGGTCAATTTTGGGTCACCTGCCCTGTCCGCTCCCCCCTGCAGCTGCGACCCCCCTTCGGCTCTTCACTCGTAAGCAGTGAGGAATTCAGCAGTGACCTTGGTTTCTCTCAAGAACAAGTACAGCAAGAGCCTTTCTGCACAACATCCCTACCGGTGCCTCAGTGATAACTACAAACTTCGAGCGTTATCAGTCCTGGAAGCAGACACTGTCTGCAAAAACATGCAGTTAGTTTCAGAAAGTGCAGTTACTTAGAGGAGACTTAGCTGAAAGCAAAAATCACTGAAAGGAAAATCGGCCTGGTTTAGGCCAAACCAGGACATATGCACATTCATAAGATCTCCCCTTAGCCTTCTCTTCTCCAGGTTAAAAATTCCTGGCTCTCTCAACTTCTCCTCATAGGACAAATAATTCAAGCTTTCTCTGTGGCCCTTCGCTGGACTCACTTCACTAGGAAGGATCACCTGCTTCAGCCTCCTGGTAACACTTGTCCTAATGCAGCCCAGAGTACTGATGGCTGCTTTTGCCAGAAGGGCACATTGTTGGTTCATGGTCAGCTTGTTGTCCACCAGGATGCCAAAGGCCTTTTCTGCAAACTGGAAAGTCCCTTGGGAGCAGTCTGGGTATGGTTCAGATGGATCCTGTTCTAAAGAACTCTTCTTGTCAGTTTGACTTCTTGGAAACAGGGATTGTAATCTGTGTTTTCCTGATCATGGATTTCCTAACCACATCCTATTGGTTATTTTAGGATGAATTTACTCATGTAAGTAATTGTGCTTCTCTTCATCCTAGAAACTGCTTTAATCACTGAATTACCAATTCTTTCCCCGTCTTTTGACATTGATCACCAAAGACATTAGGTAAGTTATTTCATATGAAATTTCAAGCTTCTGCTTCCTGTTTCCACACTAGAAAGGAACCTGTATTATCCACTATCCTGAAATCTCTTCTGGGCCAACAGTGTAGCTACAATATTATCTTTCAGATCCATTAATTACCTGGGAATTACCACAGTTCCTTTGGGAACCCAGCCTTTAATTAGTAGCGTGCTGTGTTTGCAACACAAGGTGGGAATATCCAGCAATTTTATGAGCTGTTCCACCGATTAACTAATAGTGGCCCTGACAGGTTTACTGAGTTCCCAAGATTATACTGGTTTGAATGCATGCTACTTCCTCTGCCAGCTCCAATGGAGAAAGGAAGTAATAAATACCACAGCTGAATTGTGTAGATGCCATGTGTCATTTCTGTCTTATATTTTCATTGGGAGAAAACTATACACTTGTATAACAGACATGAGGGATCTTTATCTTTGTTTACAACATACACGTTACATATGTATTACTGTTTATGAAAAAGAAGACAAAGATGTATCTTTTGCAACAATGTAAAAGATGCTGAGTTTTTAAATGGCCTGTGTTTCCTACAGAAGTTAGTTCCACAGCCTTTGACTGTCTCTTCCTAGACAGTTCTTCCTCTCCAGATTTTTTCATATTTTTCTTTTAAAAATTCAAGTATGGAAACTTTGTCATCTTCTCCTGCCATCCTCATCATCTCTCCAGAGACATGTAGAGTTAATTAACTTTAGTCTTTAAGGAACATTTCTCAGGTCTGTAGTCCATCATGCCTCAAAGCTAAGGATCAAAATTAACCAAATACACATGCGTTCTTTCTTGTTCAGCAAAGGGAATTAACATTCTGGAGGAGGAAAAAAAAAGTCTTTTTGTAATACGAAATGAAATTTATATTTATCTTGTTACATTATTCATGCTGAAAGTTAAAGAAAACACATTCTATATTACACTGCATATGTGTATATGTATCTGTCTGTCTTCAGCAGTTTTAATGTTAAGGAGCATAGCTAAAATGAAGGAAAAAGAATGGCCAGAAATAGTAGTGAAGGAAAAATCGCACATTTATCAACACTTTTGTAAGGAAGTTTTGAAAGCAAAGTTACAGAATGGACAAAAATTGTGTGATAAACAAAAGCAGAAATGTCCCAAATCCTCACTCATTCTCTTTTTATGACAAATAAGATGTTTATTTTATCTTCTAGTATACCTAAGCTCAGCATTACTTTATATTTGAATTTCAGAAACATTCCAAGAAAGGTATCTAATTCCCACAGATATCAAATTCAAAAAGGAGGTGGATTAGTCTACACTACTATATTCTTGAAAATACTGTTCCTGTCACCTTTTAAATAAATCCCATATAAAATGTATCTTATTGTCAGAAAATCTAAAAAGATAAATTTCTGATACACACACACAAAGAAAAAAACACAAAAGCCGTCAAACAACCAACATAATGAAAACTACAATTCGCTATGCATTATCTGCAAAAAAGTGGAGAAGCACAAAATACCTGAAATATGCAGGGATGTAAAGTTACTGCTCATGAACCCTTAAATTCTAGTAATACTTTCTGATTACTGATGCACAAAATGTTATTTTCAGCTCTTCCTTCTTGCTACTTTCAGTTAGCTACTTTAAAAGAATAAAAATCTGGTTTATAAGAACAAAGATATGGCTGCTTTGCTTTAGCAGAGCTAACTTTAGGCACGTTTTCTTGGTACGCAAACTCATTTCTTAAGTGGGAATATTGTCTTATATTTTACCTCTAATTCTGTCATATTGAAGTCCATTAGTTGAATTTATCTTGTGTGTATGAAAATGAATGCTGTGAGCAAGAGTAGCTTTATATGAGAACAAATGATTTATAGTAACAATTTAAAAATCGGTCTCATTAAAAAAGTCAGTAACAGGAAGTTTTTTCTATGTTTTTGGAAAAAAAGTAAAGTGAGCTCATTTTCATAAAATCAATTTGAAATGAATGAGCTGATGATTGTGGCATGACTAGCTGCAGATAAGCAAGTCATTAAAAAAAGTTCTGTGGGGGATGGTGCCATCATCCTTCTACATCTCTTCCCTTTGAAGATATTATAGATTTTGCAGATTTCAAACTATGAATTGTTTGCAAACAGTTCAAGAAGTATTGCCCTGAGTACCATTATTTAAGGTATTGATTATGTCAGTTAATGAGATGCGTGACCAATAACCAAAATTATAAGATACTGCTGTGATCTAAGTGTATTGTATGTTGTACATCTCATCATTGGTATACATCGACCAACACAGATTTGAAAGAGATTTTCAGTTGTAACTTCCCACTACACAATTTGCTACAATGCAAATGGTTTAGTAGTGAATTTATTCAAAATTTCTGAATCAATTTATTCAGTTTATCACTATTTCTGGAATTAGAACTCCTTAATCTCCTTGCTTTCCTTCTTACTCTGGATGAAAAAAAAAAAAAAAGGAAAAAAAAAAGAAAAAAAAGTCTACAGGTTCCATCTGTTAGTGATTAGTAATTTTGGTATGTTCATAGTGATGTTTGGCACCTCTATCATTCTGCGCAAGACCTATGTGGTTCTGCTGACGTACAAAGTTCTCTCATCTTGGTAATTACAAAGACATAATCTGGAGAAGCAGAAAATTTATCAATCTACAGATTGCAGGAGTTCAAATAAAATAAAATAAAACTGAACATAAAGCACTTCCATTTTTAAAAGTAAGCTAAACAGAAAATATTTTAAAAGTGTGTATAAGGAGTAAATAGAACATGATATTTCTTAATGTGTGTTTTGAGTGAAGACTGATCTAGGAAGCTACAGTAGAGTCAATGCACTGCTTCAATGGTGAAGATCAATGAAAGACAGAATAGTGGTCTAACAGCAATTCTCTTTAAATTTGTATAACAGTCAGTCATAGGGGAAAAAACAAGAGAATAAAAAAGAATAGAAAGTATTGGATAAGTTTCTAGTCAGTATTCCAAGGGTTGTGACATCTGAGAGTGCTAAATGGCGTAAGCTCATACTAACGGCTGAAAGCTGCCCACATAATTTCAGTTCAGATATTCTGAAGAACACACTGAGACTTCAGTGCTGTTATCTTGCAAGATACTTTTTTATTTGTGAGACAGAATTTCCCCTGCATGCCAATCTTTTTGCATTCCTCTGACAATAAAAAGTGGTAGGGAAATCTCTGTGCACCTTATGACCAGTATGCATCATACATATTTGGTATACATATCACAACTAGCCTTCTGTGTACAGTGAAATGATCCAGGTGAAGACCTCTGTCTTTACCGCAAAATTATTTGGCAATAAAAAAACCAATTTGATTTCATATAAGAAATAATATTTCCAAATATTTTTTTATGGATCTTCTTTCTTAGGAGGAAATTAAGTAACTTCATCTAAACCCAGATTAATTTGAATTGTCATATTCGCTGTTCTACTTGTAGATGTGTGAAAATTCAAAACCAGGTATTGGATCATTATCACCATGTTTATTATTATATAACTATATATCCTTGTACCACCTTTAAATCTTCTTGACCTAAAAAAATAAACCAACCAAAGCAGGTAATTCGTGCAATATAAACTGAAACATGTAAATCTTTTGCAATTAGTGATTTTGCTATAGCTTGAAATAGACTGTTGTTGTTGTCTTTCTTCTCAGAATGTAACGAAGGTTGCAAAGATATAAAGCAGCATATATATCTCCTTATTATAAGATGACTTTTTTAGGTTCATATCTTTCAGAAATTTGCATATATATTGTTATCCATCAAGATGTCCCCCTTAATAATCCAGCATGAAATGTGTTACACAGTTTTAGTTCTTCAGTGAATGGCAAGACAAGAAATAAAGAAGACAAATGATCATTGTTAAATATAAAAAAGTAGATCATTTGCACTCTTTAAATAACTGTTTACAAGTTGTCTAAAATAAGAAGCACATATACATAATCGTGTTTTTATAAAGGACTCTGTGTGCGTTGTCCCTGAAAAATGATGGATTTATTTCTTCCCATCACAGAATCATTGTGATCAAGAAGATTAAAAGAAATAGAAGATAAAAAAAAATAAATACATATGTATAGTTCAATGTTGATCTTGAAAAATAGTGACCTGCCAGCAAGCTAGTGTGTATCATATTCATAATAACACAGTTAAAGAGAAATATGCCTTTCAGGTAGCTTTGGGAAACAACTGACACATGGAGGAGGAAAACATCAGAAATTAAATATTTGCTCTACAACTGATTGCTAGCACCCCCTCCTTGTGTATCTTTAGTGATTACTAACTTGAATTTCCCAGCTTTGCTCACTGCAAATAGATGTATCTTCCCAGGATCTAATAATGTCATAAGTATATCTGAAAATCATCACCTTGGAGTGAATGTGAAAACTTACAGTATATACTCTGGACAATTAGGATGACTTTGTATTTTGAGATTACAATGATATTTATTAGAAAAAAAAAAAACCACAATAAAAACCCAAACCCAACAAACCTTTCAATAAATATGAACCATTAAGCATTTGTGTTTTGAAAAGTAAGATAAATGGAGAAAATCTAGAAAGAGTGTATAAGGAGTAAACAAAGCATGTCATTTCTTAATGTGCCTTTTAAGTGAAGACTGATCTAGGAAGATATAGTACAGTCAATGCACAGCTTAAATGGTAAACAATAATGAAAGGAGGGATGGCAGGCTAACAGCATCTATAAATCTGTAAAAAAAAAGGAGAGGGTGGTATCTACTTGTTAAGGTTTCATTATTATGTCAATGAGATGTGCAGCGAAATACTAAATCAGTCACAAATTTACCTAGTGGGTCACATTTAGGTGTTAGAATAAATCATGGGAACATCCTTCCCAATGGGACTGTTTGTAATCTTCTGTGAGAATATCCTAGACCTGTAGGTCAGATAAAAACATATGCTAAATTGTTTTCACAACAAGATAATGCTATCAAAACTGATATTGTGGGGTAAGAATTAATATATTTCTATAATAGCCCTGTTTATTCACAAAGTCCTAGGAAGAACATGAAGAGAAAATGGGGCCAGTGCAAAGTAAGGTTCAAGCACACTTATAAAGGCAATAAATGGAAACATACACAATAGCTGACTGTGATGTATTTATTCTTACAATTCCGCTTCCTGTAGCTGTCTATTTAGACATTTTTATAAAGAACAGGGTTTAGTGGTAATGCCTTATGATTTTGAATTGATGTTCAGATATGAGGATCAGTCTTGTCTTCCTTCTAAGTTTCACCAATGTAAGTGCATAAATAGGCAACATTACCTGTCAGAATATGCAACATTAAAAGTAAAAATTGCTTCATTATGCCAGTGTGCTACATTTATTTATATATCAGAATTTCAGGATTTTACAACTCCAACTGCAAGACCTGGCTTCAGGTGACCTAGAAGAAAAATAGGAATGAGCTCTGAAAGCACCTGAAAACTTGAAAACACCTTGACTTTACAAGTCTGAGATGTGTTTTCCTCAAGGCCATACATATCGTATTCAACACATTATTTGTGCCTTGCTGGTAAAGTGACAAATTTCCCTGGCTAATTGTGACATAGAAAACTTTATTTTGTCTCTTTCTGCAGTTCTTCCTTATGCTACAGTGCAGATTCTCACATTCACATATCCATATTTCACATTTCGTTAATTATAATATTTAATAAGGTGGAACTGGTAGTGGTAATAATTTGGTTAGCAATAATGTCAGAACAAAAACAGTTGCTTGCACACCCATCAATTTATCTTGACTTTGCAGCTGCCTCTTATGCTCACATTTTATTTTTCCTCTATTTGTTCTTTTTCTTGTCGTGGATTTGGATTTAAATTTTATGAGCATCCAAAGGCCTGGCAAAATGAGGTGACACTTTCAGACATAATCTTACTTATAAACATATTAATCTTCTCTATTACTTCACCATCAACATTTTTTCTGCAGTAGTTGGTCCAAGGAACTATATAGACATCTTACCAGCTGACTGCTTTTTAAGGTGGAAGGGGTTTTTTGTTTGTTTGTTTACTTGGTTTTTATATTTATTGTGTAAATTAGCCTGAGGTGAGTTTTCCTCTGAGGTATATAGAGTTTAGCATGGAAGCTAAATTCTTAATCTATCACCAGGATGTCCAAAGAATTTATTTTTTTTGAGTAATAAACTTCATATTTATCCATTCCTCTTATATATTCTGTCTTTGCCTTAAATATTTCCAATTCTTTACCTAGTTCTGAATGACCAATTTGTACTTGACTTTGCATATCTTCTGAACTATCAGGAATGTATTGTACATCCATGAATCATTATATGCTTGACTTATATAAAAAGAATTTTCAAATTCAGGATAACGTGTTCCTCATAATATGTCTCATGCTTTATCTTACAATTTTCAAAGTATATGTATGTAACCTGGAATTTATCATAAACAGAATTAAATTACATTTAACAATAAACAAATGGGGAGGGGGAAGTTTAGTGGTTTTGAAGTAAATTACTAAAAACCCAAGATGTTTTTCTTTTCAGCAAAACAAAAAGTAAACACAAGAATTCAAGTAAACACAAAGCATTTTCTCATAACTTTCCCTTTAGCAATAGGTTGTAACAGTATAGTGCAATGAGAGTGTCTCAAAAAGTGGATGCATTTCTTTGTTTTAAATATCTAAGATCAAGAGCTTAAACTAAGTTAATTTCTAGGGTCCTTCCACCAAACAAAAAGAGAGAACATGTAGAGGAAGATTTTCTTATCTAGGCAAGGGGTATGGGGGAGATAAGATGAACCATGAGCTAAAAATTCTAGTTCCTCCCTATTGACTGAAGTGGAAACATAGATACTTGCTGTCACTAAATGCTCAACTTTTAGACTGCTAAATTTATGGGAATTGAATGTCATAGAAAGTGTCTTGCAAATCCCTAAACTAGCATATCTCAGTTCTTTTAAGTGTTGTACAAACATGCCATATGAATGACTGCCTAGGTTTACAGCACACAGTGACTGTTTTTTTGCAATACAGTTTTCTCACCTCTACTGATACTTGTTTCTCAGACAAAGTGCTGCACTGAAAAAGACTTTGAAGATAAATCCCTATAGAAGCTGCAGGTAAAGCTAACTTTTTCAAGTTCTCACTTCCTTCTTACTCCTACCCAGCTATGACTTCTGTCTCCAAAGACACTTGTAAAAGTACTTGGCAGTATGTACGGTAGTAATTTTACATTTCATATCAAATACTTAAGATACCATGCAGTTATAATGAGCACCAGTTTTATCCATAACACTCTTAATAGTCTGATAGTACCTTGTAAAAAAAAACCAAAGAAATAAACAAAAACAGAACATAGGACAAAATGAGAGGAACAATGGGTTTTAGAGAATACAACACTTGCTTGATGAAACCTTTTGAAATATGAATGGTTTCTACAACAGGTAAATTTCATGGGCAAAATAGAGTAAAAGACAACCCATAGGTGATCTGAATACCAGGGTTCCTTTGAGAAGTAACAAGATCAGAGTTTTTACCCAACTTGATTATTTTACACACTCACTCACTCCTCACCAGTGTGAAACATGAACTTAACTGTTTTTGAGATTTCTTGTCTCTTGAGTAGCACTGTTATCAATTTTTCTAGACTTCAGAATCTCTACACTTTGATTTTTTTGTTCCCTTATGACTATACTCACAGTGTCAGATTTATTTTGAGACAAGACCACACTGACAGAAAGACAAACCTTTCCAGTCCCTTTGCAGGGTTAAGTTCTTAATCTCCTTGTGTGTAATAATACTGGTTTTGCTTCTGAAATGTCTAAAAGTTAAAAGATTTAGTTTTTCTCCTGAGTATGAACTAGTTTTCTGCTGAGAACACTGCTTTTTAACAAGTTTTCCTGTTCTTCATATAACCACATACTTAAAGAACAGCAAGAAAAGAATTATGTCTTATTACAGTTTTCATAGTCAGAGTGCCACCCATGAACTGAAGTCTGAAAAAATCACAAATAAGGAAAAAAAAAAGGTTTACATGAAAAGTTTTGAATATAAAAATATTAAGTTTTGAGCAATGGCTTGGATTAAATCTTACTTTATCCAACAAGTTCACTGAACTTTGAGACATCTCAGTCTTACAGAAGTACAATATAACTATGATTAATCATATATGATATTTCCTAGATATACAGTAACAATTTTGTTTATTTTTTTATAAGCTCTCATTTCAATGCAGGTGCTTGTATTTATTTTAGTGCTGAAAAGAAAATCAAGCAGTAGATGATCCCTTACATTATTTTTTTCCTTTGGCAAAAGGTAATAGAAATACCTTAATTCATTATTCTCTTATGAGAAGCATTGATTTCAAAGAGGAATACACATGGATGTGAGGATCAGCCCTGACAGCTGCCTCAGTATAGAAAGAACTCCCAGGGGTTTGGCTACCTGAGCTCAGGGCCTTTGCAAGAGCTAAGTCCAACACTGGAGAGAGGAGAACAAGTTTTTCTGTTAAATAGCAAATTTTCAAAATAACTGAGTTCTGATAAAACTGAAAATATTTCTGAATTTGTAAAATAAGAAAAATCTGTAGAAACAATCAGAAGGGACAATACCAAAGCACTTCTTCATTTCTAAATCTGTTTTGTTTTGGGTGTGGCTTTCCTTCTTCCTTAGCCACACTTCTTATTTAACTATTCAAACAAATTTAAAGAAAAAGAGTTAAAACAAAAGCATTAACAACCCTAAACCTAAAATAAAATGCCTTGTGCTTCAAGATGAATAGAGAGTTTCAGACTGCAGCAACAACTTTGAAGTCTCTCTACAGTTGTTTCTTCTGAAGAAAGCAAACCGAGTTTCTGATCCTTGTATTTGGCCATAATCAGAGGAGCCCTGTTCTAGCATTCTGTTGCCTAACCTGTTCTCGAGACATCTCATTTACCCCTGTGAGAAAATGACCTGATTTGATCAAGGCTTGTTCCAAAACAAAAGACAATTCCCATTCACTTTGAGATTGTCCCATGCACTGAAGACCCACTTCTTAAAAATCCATCAGGACTCAGTCAGAAGGTATTTGTAGTTGACTGTGATATTACTCCTGGTTGACAATCTAGCTGTATTAAATCCCTCAGTTTACCACTTCTCCCAGTAATCTGTGTCCTTCAACACTGTATGACATTTTATGAGTGTTAAAAGAAAATCATTTGTGCTAAAAATGTAGCTGACCTGCAAAACAACCCTAATGCTTAGAAGTCTACTTAAAACCTGAGTTATAAATTATGTTCTGATGCTGTTCTCTTGCTCTGTTTGAAAACCTACTTTTTTTTTTAAAAAAAAAGGCTGTAAGATAGAACTGTTTTGTAGAGGAAAAAAAAGATATAAAGCTCTCCGTAACATATTAAGCATATTTTTTAAAGTTTAATTTTATTTTGCAAATTCAATGAATTTAGTCTACCCTTAACATATGTATGAATTTATCTTTCAATTACACTCTTTTTGTCTCTTTTATGTTGTTAATTAGATACTACGTCTTGTAACTTTTACATTAACAGGTGACACAGCAGTTTGTTACACCTAGGATTTCGCCTGAAAGTTGAAGGAAGACATCTGCAGATTTTATGAATAAATCAATTTCTGCCAATTTATCTTAATCTATTTCACCATAAATCAACTGAACTTAAGTGCTTAAAAATAAGGTCTTGCATGAAGGCCAGATTTTGTTCACACTCAAAATCTGAGAGGCTCTTGACTCTGTGCCTTTTTATTGCAGACTAGCACCCTTAATACTGGGACAGTTCCACCACTCTCCAACTTAAGTTAAAATACTATAGCACTCCCTCCTTCTTCTAGAGGAAGCCCAATGAAAGTGCCTATTATTTGATCTAGCACTGATTAACCTCTGTAAACTTCAGAACTTTTGGAAAAAAAACATAACAGCCAGTAAACAAAGTGGTGAAGTTTTAGTGATCCATCACAGGGTAAATTAGGAAAGCGGCACAGTGGGATAAATGGAGATTAACCTAATTAGAACATGTAAAGGCAACAAATGTCAAACTGAAAATTGAAAATATTCCTGTACACACTGTATAAATGAGGCATGAAATTCACCATCAAAGTCTGTTACTTAGATCGAAGCTTGGTGGGACACAAAGGGAGACTAGATATTTAAAATGAAACACCATCATTTACTTTGGCTAGAACAAAGCACTGATAAAGAATGTGTTTCATAATATACCAGATGAGAAACAGAAATTGTGATTATATGGAAATACCACTGCTTAAGAATTGGTTTACCACATAGTTTTGGACCATGACAGGAGACAGCTACCATATTTCTGGTCATTTGCTTTTTATTCATAAAGATTTCCACACTTTTAATAGGAGGAGGCCAATTAACAAATAACTTTTGGAACCACACTGTGAAAGCAATGAGAGCTCATTCTTCCTTGCTCTCCTCCCCCCACCTCAGCTAAGAATTTGCTTGAAGAATTTAGCAATTTTAGGGGGACAACTCTGAACTTCTGACATTTTAGTTGCTATCCAAATTAGAGAGTAAGGTATGTTTCTTATATATGATCTTTTTAAATTGAAACAAATATATGATAAGCATCACTGTATTCCTTGTATATGAATCAAGGCTTTGGTTTTACAGTTATATCAGTTTATTGACTGTGACCCAATATTAATTCAGAATCTGGTTCACTACCCTGGCTGTAATATGACTCTGCTTGTTCTTTACCTTCATATATACTTGAGTTTGAATTATATAGTGTAGATTAATGGCTGGAGTAGAACTGAATGTTCCCAAATGTTTTTGTTCAACAAAACTTTCTAATCTTATTATTCTAAAATATAGAATCAGTAGCCTCCTAAGGGTTATGAGTTTTTTCCAGCTGCCTATAGCTTTACAAGTATCACACAGAAAACTAGGACTGTAAACTAGACTAATGCTCTCCTTACTTTCTAGGGCATAAGATATAGAAACTTTTATTCTGTTGCAGAGGATGGAACCAGGCTGGAGAACCGAACAGAAACATTGCAGCTGTTTCAATATGCTGCAGACAGAGAGACAGAAAAAGTAAAGAAACATGTTTTTTACCTTCCTGACCTCTCTGCTCCTTCCTAGAAATGCGTAAGTGACAATTTTAGGTAGAATTTTCCCCATCACTTAAAGGTTCTTCACACCACAATGCATCTTCATACCATTCTCAGCCAGAATGAAGACTTTAAAGACTGACCTGTGACCTTCTGTCTATATTTTTATGCTTTTGTGGAAGTCAACCCATTCTAACCTGAAACATATCTTAACATTTATGGAACTGTGCCCAGATTTATACAGAATGTGGGTTTCCAGTGTAATGTTTCAAATTTATTTTCTCCTAAACTCTTAGAATAGATAGAATTTTTTGAAGCATCTGAGTAAGAAGCTGTACTAGATGAACATAGGAAAATTGTGGGTAGATATTAATACTACCAAGAAAAGTAGTACCTTAGAGATATCTCCTCAAGGAAAATGGAAATAACTCTTTGATTACAAGATAATCAATAGTAAAAAATTATCCACTATCAGTAGGAAAGTTACTTCTAAATAAGTTAGGTATTTGCTAAATAAGACAGTCTGTACATATATATGAAGACTTCATTTACTGTTTTAAAAAAACACATGTTAAATTTTTCATAGGAACATCCCACCAATGTTTCCATAAACATGAGAACCACTGAACATTTGTAACTGTTGCTATTTCCTGCCAGTCTTCAAAAAATTGTCATATCCATTGTTACACATTTTCTTTTGTTAAGAAATCTTAATGTGTAACACTATATAGAAATTACTATTTATATATACTTTGTAACATACTTAGAAATAACTTATATCTTTCATAAATTTGCTGCTTTTCTTTCAAGACTGAGTGATATTTCATATAGCTGATTCTCATTAGTCCAATTTTTTTTGTAATTCCTATGAATTTGACACAAGAAGCAAATAGACATTTCAGGTGAAAAAAATTCCTTGCAAATCTCCACACATGCAATAAATCTAAATTGTGCAAACCACCTGGGAAGACATATCAAAATATTTTCTACTTATTGCAAAGATTGAAAATTTCAGGACTTGAATTTTACAACTTTCATATGCTAAATGTGGCAGCTGCTTTTTACCAGTAATCCCGTTTACTGTCCCCAAGTGCTCTGCATTAGATAACAATATGTAATGTAATCTTCTGAGATATATCTGTCATAACCCTTGGTACTCCTGCGTTCATTGCACCTGTGAATTGACGTATTAGGCAGTCTCACTGACCCTAATCATCATGCCTGTTACCAAGTAATTTGTGCCACTCCAGACAGAAAATGCCAGCTGTTACAGTTCCAAAAGTTTAGTTTCAGCTTCAAAAAGGAAATCAAATGCTATGGCCTTTCCCATGGTCCATCTCTTGCTCCCATACCATGGATATAATGCTCATGCCATCGCTTCCAATAGGGGAATAAGCCAATCCAATCAGAACAGTGAGAAATGTTCCTTAGCTGCCTCCCAAGATGAGAACCAGAAGGCCAAACACCTCAAGGGTATGTATAGATATGGTGGATCCTCTTGCACCTTTCTTGAGAAACCTGCATCCTCGACTACCTCTCTGAAATGCCTGTACACCAACGCACACAGCATGGGGAAAAAAGAGGAAGAATTAGAGACCTATGTGCGATCGCAGGGCGATAATCTCAATGCAGTTATAGAGACATGGTGGGATATCTTACATGACTGGAAAGCTGTCATGGATGGCTGCTTACTTTTTAGGAAGGACAGGCCAGCAAGGCGAGGAAGTGGAGTTGCCCCGAGAAAGTGGAGTTGCCCTTTATGTGAGAGAACAACTGGAATATATCAAGTTCTGCCTAGGGGTGGATGAAGAACGAGTCAAAAGCTTATGGGTAAGAATTAAGGGGCAGGCTAATACGGTTGACACTGTTGTGGGTGTTTACTTCAGGCCACTGATCAGGAAGAGGAAGTAGATGAAGTCTTCTATAGACAGTTGGAAGTAGCCTTACGATCGCAAGCCCTTGTTCTCATGGAGGACTTCAATCACCCTGATATCTGCTGGAAAGACCACACAGCTAGGCACCCACAGTCCAGGAGGTTCCTACAGAGCGTTGATGATAACTTTTTAACACAGGTGGTGGAGGAGCCAACATGGAGAGGTGTGCTCCTAGACCTTGTGCTAACAAATAAGGAAGGTCTTATTGGGAATGTGAAGGTGGGAGGTAGCCTTGTCTGCAGTGATCACAAGCTGGTGTAGTTCAGAGTCCTGCGTGGAGGAAGCAGGGCAAGAAGTAGGATCACAACCCTGGACTTCAGGAAATCTAACTTTGGCCTCTTCAAGAACCTGCTTGGGGGTATGCCATGTGTTAGGGCTCTAGAAGGTAGGGGTGTCCATGAGAGCTGCTCAATATTCAAGCATCACTTCCTCCAAGCTCAAGATCAGTGCATCCCTATGAGTAAGAAATTGAGCAAAGGGGGCAGGACACCTGCATGGATGTGCAAGGAGTTCTGGCAAAGTTCAAATGGAAGAAGGAAGTTTACGGAATGTGGAAAAAGGGACAGGCCACTTGGAAGGAATATAGGAAGGTTGTCAGAGTATGCAGGGATGCGGCAAGGAAGGCTAAGGCCTACTTGGAATTAAATCTCACAAAGGATGACAGAGACAACAAGAATGGCTTCTTCAAGTACATCAGCAGCAAAAGGAAGACTAGGGAAAATATGGGCCTGCTGCTGAATGAGGTGAGTGCCTTGGTGACAGAGGATATAGAGAAGGTGGAGTTACTGAATGCCTTCTTTGCCTCAGACTTACTGCTCAGGCCAGCCCTCAGGAATCCTGGACCCTGGAGGTATGAGAGAAAGTCTGCAGAAAAGAAGACATTCCCGTGGTCAAGGAGGATCGAGTTAAAGATCAATTACACAAATTGGACACCCACAAATCTATGGGCCCCGATGGGATGCACCCACAAGTTCTAAGGGAGCTGGCAGATGTTATTGCAAAGCCACTCTTCATCATCTTTGAAAGGTCATGGAGAACAGGAGAGGTGCCTGAAGACTGGAGGAAAGCCAGTGTCACTCCACTCTTCAAAAAGGGCAAGAAGGAGAACCCAGGAAACTACAAGCCACTCAGCCTCACCTCCATCCCTAGAAAGGTGATGGAACAGCTCATTCTGGATGTTATCTCTAAGCACGTGCAGGAAAAGAAGGTTATCAGGAGTAGTCAGTATGGATTCACCAAGGGGAAATCATGCTTGACCAATCTGATGGCCTTCTACGATGACATGACTGGCTGAGTAGATGAGGGGAGAGCAGTGGATGTTGTCTACCTTGACTTCAGCAAGGCTTTTGACACTGTCTCCTACTACATCCTCATAGGTAAGCTCAGGAAGTGTGGGTTAGATGAGTGCACAGTGAGATGGATCGAGAACTGGCTGAATGGCAGAGCTCAGAGGGTTGTGATCAGCGCTGCCGAGTCTAGGTGGAGGCCCGTAGTTAGTGGTGTTCCCCAGGGGTCAGTACTGGCTCCAGTCCTGTTTAACTTATTCATCAACGATCTGGACGAAGGGACTGAGTGTACCCTCAGCAAGTTTGCTGATGACACAAAACTGGGAGGAGTGGCTGATACACCAGAAGGCTGTGCTGCCATTCAGCGAGACCTGGACAGGCTAGAGAGTTGGGTGGAGAGGAACCTAATGAAGTTCAACAAAGGCAAGTGTAGGGTCCTGCACCTAGGGAGGAATCACTCCATGCATCAGTACAGGTTGGGGGTTGATCTGCTGGAAAGCAGCTCTGCAGAGAAGGACCTGGGTGTCCTGGTAGGCAACAAGTTCACCACGAGCCAACAATGTGTCCTTGTGGCCCGGAAGGTCAATGGTATCCTGGGGTGCATTAGGAAGAGTGTGGCCAACAGGTCAAGGGAGGTTATCCTCCCCCTCTACACTGCCCTAGTGAGGCCACATCTAGAGTACTGTGTCCAGTTCAGGGCCCCCCAATTCAAGAAAGACAAGGAACTACTGGAGAGAGTCCAGCAGAGGGCTACAAAGATAATTAGGGAGCTGGAGTACCTGTCTTATGAGGAAAGGTTGAGGGAGTTGGGTCTGTTTAGCCTGGTGAAGAGAAGACTGAGGGGGGATCTTATCAACACTTACAAATACCTTAAGGATGGGTGTCAAGAGGATGGGGCCAGACTCTTCTCAGTAGTGCCCAGTGACAGGACAAGGGGCAACAGTCACAAGCTGAAACATGGGAAGTTCCATCTGAATATGAGGAGGAACTTCTTTACTTTGAGGGTGACGGAGCACTGGAACAGGCTGCCCAGGGAGGCTGTGGAGTCTCCTTCTGTGGAGATATTCAAAACTTGCCTGGATGTGACCCTGTGCAATGTGCTCTAGGTGAACCTGCTTTGGCAGGGGGTTGGACTAGATGATCTCCAGAGGTCCCTTCCAACCCTTACCATTCTGTGATTCTGTGATTCTGTGATTCTGTGATTCTGTGATTCTGTGAATCACAATATCGTAGAATGTTGTGGGTTGGAAGGGACCTTAAAGATTATCTAGTTCCAGCCTCCCTGCCACAGGCAGGGATACCTTTCCACTAGACCAGGTTGATCAAAGCCCCATCCAACCTGGCCTTGAACACTTCCAGGAAGTGGGCATACACGACTTCTCTGGGCAACCTGTTCCAGTGTCTCACTACCCTCACAGGAAAGAATTTCTTCCTAAGATCTAATCTAAATCTACCCTCTTTCAGTTTAAAACCGTTCCCCTCATCCTATCACTACATGCCCATGTGAAAAATCCCTCTCCATCTTTCCTGTAGGCCCCCTTCAGATACTGGAAGGCTGTTAGAAGGTCTCGTCATAGCCTTCTCTTCTCCAGGCTGAACAGCCCCAACTCTCTCAGCCTCTCTTCATAGGAGAGGTGCTCCAGTCCCCTGATCATCTTTGTGGCCCTCCTCTGGACTTGCTCAAACAGGTCCAAGTCATTCTTCTGTTGGGGGCCCCAGAGCTGGACGCAGTACTCCAGGTGGAGTCTCACGAGAGCGGAGTAGAGGGGCAGAATCATCTCCCTCGACCTGCTGGCCACTCTTCTTTTGATGGAGCCCAGGATATGGTTGGCCTTCTTGGCTGCAAGTGCACATTGCCAGCTCACGCTGAACTTCTCATCAACCATGATCCCCAAGTCCTTCTTCTCACGGCTGCTCTCAATCCATTCTCTCCTGAGCCTGTATTTGTGCTTGGGATTTCCCTGACCCACATGCAGAACCTTGCACTTGGCCTTGTTGAACACCATGTTGTTCTCATGGGCCTACCTCTCAAGCCTGTCAAGGTCCCTCTGGATGACATCCCTTCCCTCCAGCGTGTCAACTGCACCACACAGCTTGGTGTCATCAGTAAACTTGCTGAGGGTGCACTCAATCCCACCGTCCATGTCACCAACAAAGATGTTAAACAAGACTGGTCCCAATACCGACCCCTGCGGAACACCACTCGTCACTGGTGTTCACTTGGACATCGAGCCATTGGCTGTAACTTTGAGTGCAACCATCCACCCAATTCCTTATCCACCGAGTGGTCCATCCGTCAAGTCCATGTTTCTCCAACTTAGAAACAAGGATGTCACGTGGGACAGTGTCAAATGCTTTGCACAAGTCAAGGTAGAAGACGTCAGTTGCTCTTCCCCTATCCACCAGCACTGTAACCCCATCGTAGAAGGCCATCAAAGTGGTCAGGCATGACTTGCCCTTAGTGAAGCCATGTTGGCTGTCACCAATCACTTCTTTATTTTCCGTGTGCCTCAGTATAGTTTCCAGGAGGATCTGCGCCATCATCTTGCCAGGCACAGAGGTGAGACTCACTGGCCTGTAGTTCCCCAGGTCTTCCTTTTTCGTCTTCTTGAAGATGGGGGTTATGTTTCCCCTTTTCCAGTCAGCGGGAACTTAACCAGACTGCCACAACTTCTCAAAAATGATGGATAGCAAGCTCAGCAACTTCATCCACCAGTTCCTTCAGGACCCATGGATGCACCTCATCAGGTCCCATGGACTTGTGCACCTTCAGGTTCCTTAGATGGTCTTGAACCAGATCTTCTACAGTGGGTGGTTCTTCATTCTCCCAGTCCCTTGCCTTTCCCTTCTGCAACATGGGTGGTGTGGCTAGGGCAATTGCCAGTGAAGACTGAGGCAAAAAAGTCATTGAGTACCTCAGCCTTCTCCATATCCCAGGTAACCAGGTCTCCAATTTCCTTCCAGAGAGGGCCCACATTTTCTCTAGTCTTTCTTTTATCACCAACGTACCTATAGAAGCTTTTCTTGTTGTCCTTGACACCCCTGGCCAGATTTAATTCTATCAGGGCTTTAGCTTTCCTAACCTGGTCTCTGGCTGCTCGGACAATTTCCCTGTAGTCCTCCCAGGCTACCTGCCCTTGCTTCCACTCTCTATAGGCTTCCTTTCTGTATCTGAGTTTGTCCAGAAGCTCCTTGTTCATCCATGCAGGCCTCCTGGCATTTTTGCCTGACTTTGTCTTTGTCGGGACGCATTGCTCCTGAGCCTGGAGGAAGTAGTCCTTGAATACTAACCAGCTTTATTGGTCCCCTCTTCCCTCCAGGACTTTATCCCAAGGGACTTTCCCAAGCAGGTCCCTGAAGAGGCCAAAGTCTGCTCTCCTGAAGTCCAGGGTGGTGAGCTGGCTGCATGCCCTCCTTGCTGCCCTATGCATATTGAACTCTGTCATTTCATGATTGCTGCAGCCAAGGCTGCCCTTGAGCTTCATGTCCCCCACCAGCCATTCCTTGTTGGTGAGAACAAGGTCCATCATGGTACCTCTCCTCGTTGGCTCCTCTATCACTTGGAGAAGGAAGTTATCAACACATTCCAGTAATCTCCTAGATTGCTTATGTTCTGCTGTGTTGTCCTTCCAACAGATATTCGGATTGTTTAAGTCCCCCATGGGGACCAGGGCTTGTGAACGTGAGGCTACTCCTATCTGTCTATAGAGCGCCTCAAGCGCTCAGTCTTCCTGGTCCGGTGGCCTGTAGCAGACACCCACTATCATATCACCTGTCTCTGCCCTCCCTTTAATCCTGACTGATATGCTCTCGGTCAGCTCCTCCTCCATCCCCAGGCAGAGCTCCATGCATTCCAGCTGGTCGTTGACATAGAGCGCAACACCCCCTCCTCGTCTCCCCTGCCTGTCCTTCCGAAAAAGCCTGTATCCTTCTGTTCCAACACTCCAGTCACAGGAGCTGTCCCACCACATATCCGTGATGCCAATAAGATCATAGCCCTGCAGGCATGTGCATGTCTCTGGCTCCTCTTGTTTATTCCCCATGCTACATGCATTTCCATAGAGGCATTTCAGTTGGGCCCCTGATGAAGCTGATTTACTAGCTGGAGTTCCTTTCCGCTGCTCTTCTGGCACTCTCCTGCTGACCTGCCATCCTTCTCCAGTCTCTGGTTATCTGTTGCTGGCCCTGGCATCAAACTGTCAGGAGTGGGATGGATTGAGGTTCCCCTCCCCTGGCAACTGCTGACTAGTCATTAGTGTCATGACAAAAACATGTATAAATGAAAATATCTGTACTTTCAATTTGTGTCACTCCTAGTTCAAACTATGGTTCACCCATAGGCTCCAACACAGAGCAAACAAAGGGTGCTCTGGGAAAGGAACCCTTCGTCCTCCAGTGACCGCTTACAATATCACAGCCTGAGGGCATGAGATGATTGGCACCAAATTGCCTTTAGAAAAGGAGATGCTTTCTGGTGGCATTACTGGCCATCTACAGTGTGGAAGCTAGGCAGGACTAACCTCTGACCAAATGAAAATTACATTCTGGTCACTAGATTAGGGTGGAGACCCTGTTTTTGTCTATCTGTTAATTTTTCACTAAAACTACAGTGTGTCATCAGCTCTATCTGTCTGTCCATCTATCTGTCTGTCTATTTTTACCCTTGAGCAGCCTAGTGATGCAGATAACCTCAGTCAGGCAAAGACATTTTATCTAGCCTTGCAGCTTCATCTGGCCTTGTAGCCAAGCTCACAAGTGAGTTCTTAATGAATTAATTAATACATTTCATAAATAAAATAATATCTACTCCATATCATGATCAAAATCTATTCAATATTTCATACAGTTCCTCTTTAATTTACTGTAGTCCAGCTTCTGCCAGTCTAATTCAAAGTGACAGTATTCAAAGGCTGACCCTATGTTTACTATATTTGCAATATAGTTGTAGTTAAAATTCAATCATCTGGAACAAAATCATAACTTACCTGAATTCTATAGCTTATACTTTCCTAATATGCATTTTATTTTCTTACTTTTTTTAAAGGAATAGATATACAGACTATAATCCTTCTATTTATCTTTTTTCTTTTTTTTTCTTTTTTTCTTTTCCTCCCAACAAATTATACTGTGAAAATAGAAAAGATGTGTTAACTATGCAGACTTTGAAACTTAATTCCTGTGTCTTTTAAAGCTTTCCAAGTGACCAGTGGTATTTGTGATGCATCAGGGCAAGTCACCACTGATAGCTGAACACCTGAACACCCTTACTGACAGCAAATGTAACACGTATGTCTACAGCTGCAAGTGTCTGTGCTATATTACTGACCTACACAGGTGACCATAAAAGTATTCTGAAAGCTTTCTTAAATTTCATATCTTTTGTATGTATAAACAAGATATTTATCACTAGAATTACTATCAGATATTTATTGCTTTATTAGTAAGAATTCAAAATGTTTTTAATAAAGAAAACAAATGCACAGGAAGATCCACCGAACTGGTTTAACCAGGGATATACAGAAAATAATCAAGAGTTAAAAAACATCACAGTCCAAACATGAGTGTACAGTCCTATGCAATTATGCAGTGTCATACTAATAAAAGTAAAGAACATAGAATACACAATGCCAATTTATTTATATAAGTACAAATGGCTTAGGTCATGAAAACTAGAACTTCATAGCTTAAAAATTTTGAAAATTCAATCCAGTTGACACTGATTTGTTAAAACAGTGCATTAAACAGCAATTGAAAGAAAATAACTTTCTTGATAAAATGCTTTTGCCAAAACCACTGCAAAAGGATATGCTCACAAAAGAAAGAAAACACAAGCCATTATTAGTATGAGTGAGGATAACTTGGAAGTGTATGACCACTAACATTCGTATTGATCTTGACTGAAAGCCTTTTCATTAGTTTTTGAAATTTCACTTACTGACATAGAGGTTTGCAAATGTCAAATACAAGTGCTGTGTCTTAACTGCCACATGCAGTCAAAAGGAGAGAGAAACTTAATCTCCAAAGGTACTTTTGTCAGTTTTACCCCATTCTAACTGAAAATCAGTGCAATGTACCTAAGAATTAAGCTACTTAGACGTACTTGAAATTAACATATTTCTTAAAGAAATTTCTTTTAGGTATGTATCACAGGTAATGGGAAACAAGAGAGTAACTATGGTATTTTCAGAAAAGGAAAATCTTATTCTATTCTAATCAGTTATCAGCTGCTTTGTGCCCTAAAGCTTGATGTTTTATTCTTATTATCTCAATTTTTCTGTGGGAAAAAATACCTGTCCATATATATTTATATTAACCATTTTTGGCTGAAATTTTCCAAAGAGCCTAAAGGAGTAGAATTCAATCAGAGACAGGTGTCTAATGCCTTTAAATCCTTTTGGAAACCCTATTTTAAAATGTCTAATCCTTTTGCTGAGTATAACTCTTGACCTACTGGTATCCTGTGGCAAGAATTTTTCATTGGTTCCTTTCTTCATCGACTTTCTCAAAATAGTCTATCATTTATATGTTATATATAATATGCACATATATTAAATTCTATTAGAAGCGAAAGATGAAAAAGGAAAGATTTCCATAGTAAACAAAAGGAAAAAAACTACTTTTGTACCAAATATTTCTATTTATATTTGTGTCTATTGAACCGTGTTTCTCTTACCAAGTCAAGAAAAAAAGACTATAAAGGCAAAACTATGTATGTTTTGGTCCTTCTTATTAAGTTTAGGGATACAAAATTGCTATGGCAACCTCTTCACTTTTGCATAAGGTATGATAGATTTGAATGTAACAGAAAGTAGATGACAACAGCCAAAGCAATTGTCAGGTATTCAGATGACGGCATCTCATTTGGAAACAGTTACTGTATATAGTGCAGATACATACTTCATTTCTCCTGACAAGAACGGCTGACAGGACCGACCCATCCTTCGACTGACAAACCAGAATAGGGCGCTGCTTGCCAGCCTTAGAGCTGAAATGACAGTGCGCCTTTTTAATAAGAGCAATAAAGAACACACTTTATTTAAGGCGTTTCACGTGGGTACGTACATCGGTATACAGGCAAAAAGAATGTGTCTTACTTTAAAACCTGGGAGCACACTGGCACTTTTCAAATTGGCCTGCCAAATTAGCTTCTGTTGTGACCTTGTTCATTCCCACTAGCTGGATATTAGACAAGAATCCTGTGCCACCTTGACAAGGCCTTTTGTTTCTATTATGCTATTATTGAATCCCATATGAGTGATGGATGAGAACGGTGCATGTTTGAATAAGCAAGGAGAATCACCCTAATGAATTATCTTCTGCATTGCAACACACCATGGATGAAGTGACTTACCCATTCTGTACTAACTGATGTGACTGCTTCATTTCAACTACTTTTCATCACTCAGAAAGGCTGGTGTTTACAGCTCTCACAATAGGAATATTTATCTGACAAACTGTGTTGGAGGTATGAAACTTAATGGTAACAAAGCAGACCCATAAGAATGTGCATATCAGTAAAATACAGTCCTGGGATCTTATTAAGATTCCATCTTTTCTTTACATTCAAATTTATTTATTTCTGTAGTATATTTCCCTAGGTCAAATCAGCTCACTGCAGCATCTTATTAACCATCACATCCTATTAGATTTAGTCAAATAGGTTAATTAGACTCATTCTTATTCTCCCAAAGATTTTCTGGTCACCTTAATTCCATTTTAATATTGATGCTTATTTTGTCATTTATTATGTGTCTAGAACTATAAACAAGCTTTGAGAATTTTTTTTTGCTTTGTGTTTTTTTTTCTTTAAAATCATATTTGTTTACAAGCAATTTATTCTGCAAACACATTTTGTTCCTTGTGATCTAAGTCTATCTTTCCCTCTGTGGTTGCAGTCTGTTTTTCAATATGCTGTTCCTCTTTACATATTTCCCTCTTTGTTGACAATTAACTCTGTTGTCAACGAAGTGAAACAGCCCTTTTGATGTAAATTATTTACAAATCTCAGTTTAACCCAAAATAATCACTCATGGCTTGTCAACATTGTATGTGATTTACAAGAAGACAATTATTTGAAAAACATTCTACAAAAAAATCATTTTTAGAAATGGAGCACAAATAGGTTTTAAATAGAAGGCAGCAGCAAAGATTTGAGGAATGATTCGTGTATTTAAGGAACGGTTGCAAATAATAAGAATAAATGCCAATGTGCCCTAATTTATATATCCGTATAGCCATTTAATGATAATTTAGGTCTCACTGGAGTCTTGTGAGACATTGCAGAACTAGGCTTTCTCAAGGCAATGCTGAGCACCCCAGCAAAAAGAAGACAAGTCATTAGTTATATCCACAGCTGATGTAAGATGGCACATCTACATTGACTTTGATGGGACTTCACTCTTAACATTGATTGAACTTTTAGTGTATTTGTGAAGAATTGGTCATTTTCTGGATAGGAAGGAATGCAATATTCAGTTCTCCTGTCTGGCCACCATGTATTTATTGGGAAAAGTTTGAAAGACAATACAAAGCAGGAATGGAGTCAAGAGATCCGTACAGATAATGTTTTAAAATCATGCCAAGGACTATAAGTTTTGGTGTAGGTTTTTTAGAAGATCCTAAAATTATTCTATACTAGGAACTTCGTTCTCTCTGTGATCAACAAGATGATCAAACATTTGCTTCTGAGTTCTGTAGAATCCCTGTTCATAAGGGACATACCATAAGGACATTGTGGACATTAATGTTGCCCAGGCATACCGTTCATGGAGCTAGTGATAATAATAGTAAGAAACACTGCACTTTTCATCTCCTGTCATTGGGGAAAAGAATCTTTGGCTCCAGGGGATGAGTTTTATTTGCCCTCCTTTGTTCAATATGCACTATTTTTATTATTTTTCATTTAGTGCATCAAGAGAAATAAATGCATTTCATTAACTTGTTATTTTAATTTTTTTTTCTGGGAGAAAAGATGTGCTGCTTCTAGGTCAGTACTTAACTTTTATGTTCTGAACTTGAATTGATCCCTGTCTGCTTTATACCCACGTGAGTCTCAGTGCTGTGAAAAACTGTATAGGTAACTGTGGTGTATATTTGAATAGTAGGAGAGTTTCTTTAGTACATTATTTTGGAATTAATTTGTACATAAGCATCTCACCATTTTACTGGATACAGCCTACCTTGAAATCCCTCTTCTTTCAGAAGTTACCTACTGAAAATCACATGTGAATACTTTAAATATTTGACTCTGTCTGCTGTTAATTTGTACCTGGTATCTCGTTGAGTAGGAAATGCTTCCACAGAATAGTCAAGACCGGAGAATTATTCATCTAACCATGACACGACATGTAAAAAGGATGACTCAGTAAGATGAATTCCAGGGCGGATTAATTGGAAATCTTAAGATTACTAGTTAGACCTAAATTTTAAAGCCTATATCCATTCAGCTGAAGAAGGACTTTTGTGATATCACAAGTAAGTATAACATTTTACTGGAGGTATAAATGCCCTCAGCTGAACTTTCCTTTCACGTGAGAGAGAAAAAAACAATACCTCTGTCAGTACTAGATAAACTGTTCCAGAAGATGAAGATACAGTTCTGATTTGGAGGGAAAATGCAATTATGAGGAGAGTCAGTAAAGATTTTGATACCTGCTGTTATGGTGATGCTCTTACAAGAATTTCCTGCTGGCTGCCAAGTATGGAAATCACTGAAGATTTAGATTCTGTCCTGTCCTGTAGGCTACAGTGGAGTGACAAAAAGGAAATGGAAGTGCTCTAATTGCTGGAAAGATGTACCACTGGAATAAAAAGAGACTTCTTAGGACTTAAAAACAAAATAGCAATACCATTTGTATGCAAGGATAGCAAGAACAACAATGTAATGCAAATACATTGTGGAAAAAATTAGGTAATTTTCATAAGAGTTTGAACACCTTGTAACACAACCATTTTGGAAACGTCCATTTCTAATCTTCTTCAACATTGCACCTTCAACTTCTTCAATATTATTCTGTTTACCAAGCCGTGTATTCCATGAAAGTCATACCATGCTCTACATGAGCTGCACATTGTCAAATTATATCGCAACTGTGAATATGCCAAAAATCAAATACTTTTTTCATTACAGATGAGCACCACTAAAATACTGCAATTCACACACATATTGTCTTAATGTACTAGAGCATCCGTTGTGAAGCCCTTCAATATTCGCAAAAAGCCCTTCCTAGTTAGTAAGGTTTGAAGAGTTTTTATAATACAATAATAAACTATTACCAAGATAATTTGCTCTTCTCCTACCTCTGACTCCTCCCTTCTCCTGCTGGAAGCAGACAGACAGAATAGCAACCTCAAAACCAGCACATAGCACAGAATGGAAAATAGACAAACTTTAAATTTTGGAGATAAAAAGTAAAAATCAACTGAGAGAGACCCATATTTCAATTCACCTGAGAAGCAATTTTGTTTTGATATTGCTGAGATCCAAAACATTCAGCAATTATTCTCTAATTAAAATGTAAATTTGTGTTTCTAGATCTTTAATGTGTATATTGAATTATATTAAAATTAAAATGGTATGTTAAAGGGTGAAATTTGAGTTCCTAGTTGGAAGATCATTTTTGTTCATATTTTAACTTTAACTAGACATGAATATTGGTATTTGCTTAAAGGCAGATTTGTCCATTTTGAGTTTATTGATTTCAGCTTAGTGAGTATAGGTTTCATTATGACCTAAAAGAACCAGCAGAGGACAATGCCAAAGTATAGCAGCATATGAGACACATCAGTGCATCCAGAAGTTTCGGTACAGAATGCGTTTAATTTAAAACAAACAAATACTAAGAGAATTGATTAAGTATTACACGAAAAATTACAACAACAGAAAACCCAAACAAACAAACAAAAAACTCTAACAGATCCCAAGAATATTCTCTAAGCTTTCTCTTTTCCTTTCAAGCAATCATCAGGAAAATTCACTCCGTTTTCAAAGTTCATTTTCTCTATTTTATTTATTGCTATTTAAATGGTTTTTTTTCTTTTTAACAGAATGAAAATAAGTCCAATTACTTCTGAAATGAGTTTTATAAGCAATCATTCATGAGCTGTTTCACAGTAATTATGAGGTAAATACAAATAGATGATGGCAGCATTATCTATAGTATTTTTATGGTACTATAGCAAAAAACTAAGAGTATAGACCAGAAAACATTTTCTCCATCTTATTTATTTTAGTCTTTGGTAATATCATCTGTGTCCAAAGAACTCTCATGCAAAGCAACCCTTAGCTGTTCAGCATTTAAACTTTTCACAGACTATATGAAAAGCTTAAGTTACAATAGTGGACATAGCTGTGATAACCTCTTACTAAATCAACATGTAGAGTTAAAAAAAAAAAAAAAGGAGGTGTTTATTTCTACCATAGTAGAAAGTTATTGTTTCCCAAGCTTAAGAACTAATATTAATTAAGTATTTCACTGAAAACTGTGCTAAACTGATGTCATTCATCAAGTCTAGGTTAAAAACTAAACACACATAGAGAGGAACTATTTACCATAAACCACAACATATTTCTGCAAGAAGCGGAAGAGGGTCTGTTAGGATACCTTCATCTTTCCTCATAGCAGCTAACATGTATGCTAATTCATAGGAAGCCAGATTATGCCTGGTCAATTCTCATCACAAGGAACCTCATAATGAGATTAGGATTAATTTTGGTTGACTAAAGGCTGAAGAGGGACATTGCATGAGCATATACATTTGTTTTCAATATGCTTGTGTAGTGAAGTTGTAGAATCAATTTTTACTGAAGCTGACAGTTAGTGCATGTTGACAATCTGACTTAAACTGTTTGTGTCATGAAAATGGAAATCTTTGAGCAGTAGTTGTGTTTTGAGTACCCAAAATAAAATTAATGCAGGGCCACCTTCTCTCTTGTTATAGCATTCACAGAAGGGGGAAGGCAGCGAGTTAAGGAATGTCACATTTTGCAACCATTGACATTTTTGAGGAACTTTTTCCTCTGAAAGTCTGTTCTTCTCCATATCTGATCTCCGTTGACTGCACAATCTTCTCTTTTCCTATTACCTTTGCAGCAACATAGAAGAAACACAGCACTCTGGGGAAGACATAGCAATGGAGATTTCCAATTATTTTTCTGATTCCACTCTTCTGATGTCAGGGCCAGGTTTATGTTGCAAAACACTCACACGTTTCACAGCCACATCTACTTCCTTAGCCCTGAGCAAATGATTTTTTGGTGGAGCTTCCAGCAAAGGGAGAGCCCTTCTCAAAAGTCAGCACTTCCCCATTTACATTTCTCAGGGCTTTTCTATCCCATTGTTCTTTCCCTTGAATCACAGGGAGACAAGAGCAAAGGTTGCAGTTACAAGAAAGTGAAACAAGTAGTGATTACCAGAATTTGTCTAAAAAGATAAGCTGCTCCTATTGTGTCAAGGAGTAGCTATTCTCATTGAAAATTTGGGAGAAAATGTAAATTTGTTTTTGGGGGTGAGGGAAAGCTGTATGTCAATTTTAGACACTAAACTTGTCTAAACATATTACTGTTCTGTTAAAGAAATTTATGTATAGAAAAAAGTACTCCATGTGACTGAACTGCAAGCATTATCTTCTAAATTTTTTGCATGTTTTATATTCATATGAATAATTATTTTCAACATGATCTGCAAGCTAATTTCAGAACCAAATTATTAGGGAAATATGATGTTAACGCATACATGTTAATAGATATATTTAATCAATTACTTGGTGAGTGTTCTATTACACATATAGGCTTGAAACCAGAATGTTCTACAGGACCAAGCTGTTCTGAACTAACACTATAAAAAGGGATGCAAATGTAAATCTGTCTGGTTTTGGCTAGCAATACTTTTCTCTGCTTTTTCTTCTATTTTGTTCTACTTTTTTATAAAATAAGAAATCAAATTTCAGTTGAGAAGTTCTTCATCAAGCATAAGTTATTCTGAATTTCTTTTCAGCAATATAAGGTAAAATACAGCCAATATATTGTAGAGAAAGAAGACAAAACTTTTCAGTAAAGCTACTGTGCAGCAGCAGACAAACAGAAAATTTGTCTCAGTACTCTTTGGTTTCCTGATACTTTTTCTATTTCTCAACTACTTTTTGAAAATGCTCAATAAAGTAGATACCATGTAGGAATAGGGCATACAAAGTAAGTCCATGTTCTTTTATTTTGTCACCTTATCTACTCATGTCAGGAGTAGTATTCTCAGTATAATCAGGAGCATTTTATGCAATATTTCCCAAAATTAACCATTACAAGTATGCAAACTTTTTCTAGAAACCTAGGTGGATACTCCCACAGTTTCTGTAAGCTGGCTGTGTTCAGTTTCAAAGCAAATACTATAGCCAAAGCAGAACTGATACACTGTTACTGTTAATACCATACCTGCTGCCACCAAAATTGTCTATGCTATGACTACTGTGACACATCAGTGAGACTAAATTATGATTCTCTCAACAGTACTGATTGATAGAAATTTGGGAGGATGCTGCATTTTTATAGCACAATCTTCTGTGACGTTAGTATGACCCCTACAGAGCTTTGGAAAGTTTAGTTACCACAGTGGCCAACTCCCAGAATGTTAATTGAAAAACAATTAAAAAAAAAGGAAGAAAAAAGCTAACTAACAGAGGTGAACCACATACAAAAACTACCATATATATTTTGTAGACATCAAAAAAAGATTTCTTAACCTATCATCAAATTTCTGTCAATACTCCTCATATTTCAGGCTAATAAAGCGAAAAATAAATACAACTTCAATTTTCACACTGTATTCATCAGTGTAGGGTTTTGCTTCAATCACATTGGGTCCCAGACCTTACAGTAAAGACAGCTGCTTGTACAATTTTAATATCTGAATCACTATTTCTTCTCATTATTTTCTCTTTTCTCTTCTGAGATAATATGTGGTGTGGCACTCTGAGGTTCACTTGCTTTTTTCAACTAACAATCCCACCTCGTTCATGTAAAGTTAAACTTTGTGTTAAGCTATATAGGTTTTTTTGTTCTGTGTTTACAAGTTGCTGTGGTTTAACCTGGGTAGGCAGCTCAGCACCACGCAGCTGCTCGCTCACTCACCCCTAGTGGGGTGAAGGAGCGAACTGGAAGGGTAAAAGTGAGAAAAACTGTGAGTGGAGATAAAGATGGTTTAATAGGTAAAGTAAAAGCTGTACATGAAAGCAAAGCAAAATGAGGAATTCATTCACTGCTTCCCATCGGCAGGCAGGTGTTCAGCCATCTCCAGGAAAGGAGGGCTCCATCACACATAACAGTGACTTGGGAAGACAAAAAAACATAACTCCCCCCTTCCTCCTTCTTCCCCACAGCTTTTATTGCTGAGCACAATGTCATATGGTAGGGAATGTCCCTTTGGTCCATTGGGGTCAGATGTCCCAGCTGTGTCCCCTCCTAACTTCTTGTGCAGCCCCAGCATACTCACTAGTGCATCAATGTGAGAAGCAGAAAAGGCCTTGACTCTGTGTAAGCACTGCTCAGCAATACCTAAAACATCCCTAATTTATCAACATTATTTTAATTACAAATTCAAAACATAGCACCATAAGAGTTACTATGAAAAAAATTAACTCTATCCCAGCCAAAACCAGTAGGCAAGTGAAGTCATGTTTAAAAGGAAGTCTAAAAGAGTACAGTGCATTCTCATTTTACTGTCAATTTAACAGTAGATATCAAAGTAAATGTGGTACTTGTGTATGGCAAACATAGTAGGTGATGCTAGGTTAAGTATATATCAATTTAGTACTTGTTGGCCCATCTCTTTAGCATCTAATAAAATGTCCAAGATCTTTACAATTTCCTGTATTAATCATAATAGAGTACATTTTTTTTTTTACCCAGAAACTACAATAATCTCATTTACAGCCAATCTTAATCCTTTTCCAAACCACAAGATTAGATTTTGTGAAGATTTTTTTTTCTGATTCTGGCACTAGATGGCAGTAAAAGCGCAACTCTGAACATTTCCAACCAAAGTCAAAAAACTCACGGAAAATTCTGAGGCAGGAGAAAGGCTATCACTGTAAGACAGCTTGCCTTCAAAGGTTAGCCAGAAGCAGGATATGGAATATCATGCAGAATCGCTACATAATGTAAAAAAATAAATCCAATAGCTAAACAAAAATAGCATTAAAGAGGGCAGAGTAATGGGAAGCTTTAAATAATCTGAAATACCAGAAGAAACTGACTTCATATGGTTTATTTAAAACTGCCAAAACAGCAGATCAGTGATCTGCAAAAGTAAGATATAAAAGCAAGTGTCCTAGCAGTGTGCCAAAAATATGATTCATCTCCACGAAAAGCTCTAAGAAAGGAGCAGGAGAAAAGCAATCTCAACCAGATAGTTTTTATTCATTACCATTACAAATGGAATTGTATTAAATCTCTGAAATTAATGGTGTGATGAGTTGTATTCCATTACTTTTAAAGTGTTTGAGTCCATACACTGAGTAAGAATGAACTGTTAAAAAGAGGAACAAATTGTCTGCCTTCCTTTTTTTGAGGTTGGAAAATTATATCACTTCCAGAGGAACACATGAAGCTCTATTCTTGGGGTTCAGCCTGACAGTACCAACTTGCAGGGTTCAGTTTCTTGCTGCAGTGCTGTAATAGTTCAATCTTTGTAATATTCAAACTGCTTTGTAAGCATCTAAATCTGTAATGGACAGGGGGAAATAAAAGTAGAATTGTATAGAGAAATTTATATTTCAGATCTTCCTATGAGGACAGTTCCAAACTATTTATTGGAAATATGCCAAAGAAATCAGTGACATCCAATTTGAGTAAGCTTAAACTAAAGCTTTAATGGCTTTCATCTTGTTGCACACTGAATCAACAGAGTGAATTGGATTTAGAACTACAAACCAGAACTGATTCAGGGTTTTATATCAGTTTTATAATAATTATTTTTAGTGACCTAAGCGACTGGTGCTATGCATCAGGATACTTATTACAGAAAAAGGAAGCACATTTTCCACCATCAATCCTATTCAAGATATACAAAATCTTTTAGAAGAACTTATGACATTCTAAAGCCTTTGAAGTTCCAGGACGCAGATAATATCCGTCTTTCTCAAAAGCTTAAGGTATGAAGAACTTTTTGGTAGCCTACTGGCTGTAAAAATAAACCTATAGATAAAAATCAGAAAGCTCAAAACTAAATCCTGGTAGGAGAGTTTGGGTTTATTTTTTGTTCTGTATGATATCTTATTGTCTTAGAAACTCCTCTCAAAGAAACTGCCACTTTTCATTACTTAAGTTAAAATTTTCTTTCTTTGAACATAATGTCAAATTTTTTTTAGGATATATTCTCATACTATAACAGTATATGGCTCTGAGTCTGACAGAAGCAAACATGCATAAGATAAAGTTTTGAAGCTTGTAAGTATTGAATTATTTAGGGTCTAAAACCAAGTAAATGCACTGAATGTTTGTTATCTCTTCTGGGTAAAAATACTCCTTGTTCTACCAAACATTAAAAAATTGAACCTGTGCTATCAGCATGCTTTTAAACACCTTTTCCATCTTTGTCTTATATGCCATTCCTTTATGATACCAAAAATATTGCCACAAGAAAGGACTTTTATTTTATATCCAATCCTCCACACATATGGTTTCCTTAAGGGAATACCTTAAGTAACCAAAGAGAACACCAGCTTTCCTTGTTGCTTATCACCAAATTGATTTATGACCTTTGGATCCTACTGGATACACCCTCACCCCAGTTGCAAAAACAACAATATTCGTGAAAATACCAGCTTCCATCATATTCTAGGCAGGGGAATGGAACGATTCATTTCTGAGAGCAGAACTGAAGTGACTCATCCATCACCAGCAGATCACTTCTGTGTGTTCTGTGTGGTAAAATCTAAGCAGATGTATGTGTGATAGAACCTTTTGGACAAGAAAGGCTTTAGAAAATGTTTATTCTGGGTCTAGAAATTCTTCCCTCTATTTTATTTTAGTGTTTGTGGTTTGGAAGGGGGGAGTATACTACACATGAGACTGTAAAATCAAATTATTCTCACAAAGCAAGGGATTCTCATTTGTGATCTTCTGTTGCTACATAAAAGTCTTCCAGATAGTCTAATCCAAGAGATTTAAGAATAAATGTGCACCTCGAACTGAACTGATCACGTAACAGGAAATAACTCCTAGGGTTTGGAGCATACGATCCAGTGAGGTTAGTTAGGAAACTTACTTTATTGATTGTTATTCTGTCTTAGTAGTATTTCATGTTGGACATGTGTCAATAGATTCATCAGGGACGAAAAGTAAAAATGAGGCTCTGGATTTGGTTAATCTTAGCCTCCTTTCTGCAGGACTCCATTTTGCCAAAGAAATCAAAGTCCTCTTATTAATTATCCTCCAAAACATTTTGCAAGCCTTCACTTCTCCTAAGCTGAGTCATTTCTACAGTTTCCATGAGCTGTCACACTTACTGTGTGCTACACATCTGTCTAGGCAAATCCATGTCACTTTTGGTAAAAGTAGTTCATGAAAATTCAAGGGCTTAAGTTGCAGCTATGTATCCTAAACATCAGTGTTTCTTCAAGCGGTGAGTGCGTGAGCATTTTGTGGCAATAAGAGCTCATTGTAGATGATAATGACATTAGTATTTAGTTATTATTGTGTGTCCTCCTTTATGTATTAAATCAAATTATTATTGCCACATATTGGAAATATACACTACTTTCTAAAGAAACACAGCATTTAAAACTACTATGTGATTTGTTAGTTTCCCATGTACATCTAGAATCATTATTAAAAAAAAAAGAAAAAAGAAAAAAAATATTTCAACTTATCATTTGTGAAACTGGGAATTTTGTCCTTGAAGTGGAGTTTGTTTGCAGAGGACTATCTGCACTTTTCTTGGTTGCTTCTCCAGGGCTGAGAGAAATAATGAGTATAAATGCTGAGCTTCCACTCATAGACCACCACTGGTAACTTTTGATTACTAAACTCAAGCTTTAAACATCTCTCAAACTAGCCTTCTCCTCCTCCTCCTCTGTGTTCCAGCACTTGGTGATGTTTCTTCTAAGCCAGGATATCTTCACATTATGGGTGTGCTGCAATCTTTGACTGGATTTGCTACAGCATAAGCAGAAAGAAATCTGTAATTAAACAGGGGCACCCTTACTCCTGTCTGTGCTGTAGAAACTGGAGGATTTTCATGGCACACTCCCTATTGGTGAGATACAGTTGCTGTCACAGGAGATCACTCTTCATTAAATGTAGTTTACAAAAGCAAAGTAAACACAGATGACCCAAATGACTGCCATCTTTGTGTGCTCAATAAATTACTGGCTTTACTGACTGGATTAACATAAGCCTTCAGGTATAGGAAAAAAAAAAATCACTGAATCTCCCTGAAAATCTCGCATTGCAGAGATTTTACGTTTGAGCCCAGGATGCTCTCCAAAAGTCATATTAGGATGACAGTTAGCATCTCTGGAGATAGAACCTTTTATTCATTTTAGTGGAAAAGTCATCCTATTCTTCCTGTAGTGAAACTTTTGTACACATAGGATTTCACAATAGAAAAGCATTCTTGATCTTCGCAGAATTCTGAATATCACCTGCAGCTTTTGCTTTTATTCTTTGTTGACCCATCTTCATCTAAGTCTCCGCAAAACCTGTGTTAACAGTTAACTCCTACCAGCAGATAACTATGAATATGAACATTCATTATTTAGGCTAAAGAAAGTAATTTTCTTGATTTTTGTGTGGTTTTCTTTTGTTGTTTTGTTTTTTTTTTTTGCTGTTGCTGTTGGGTTTTTTTCCCCCAAGCTATACTATGGCAGAAAATTGTTTGGTTGATATGTCTTTGGAAGCAGTGTTTTCTTATTTTGTAAATAGTACAAAACAGAGCAGAATGAACAGCTGGTATAATATTTATTTGAACATGTATATTCTTCCAGAAAACTGTTAACTATTGTATTTGAAACAAATAAAATATGATTTAGCTGATAAAATTTAAGCACTATGAAAATGAAAACATTTTAAATAAAGCATCTTCCACAACACAGTTTTACACATGTATTGCGGATTTGCTTTGACAGATCTATGATCTGTCATTATATGTTAAATCTTTAGTCTAAGGTTTTCTAGGGTATTTTGCGGGCTACAGCAGACCAAATGATGGTTATCAAATACCTCTGCGTGAGTTATGTCTAGAGCATTCAGACAGCAGTCCATCAAGAATATATTAAAAAAATAAGGAGGGAATACAGTCAGTGTGCTCAGACATTTCAAACGTTACCCTGCTTTTAATGTGAGTATAAGCCCTATTTTCTTTTTAAATTTTGAAAAGTTGAGGTGTAGTCATCAGTACCAATTTTGGAATGCCTCCAGTCTGACTGAACTGCCAAGGCCCAAATGGTCTTTAAGAATATATAAATATATAGAAATTGCTACAATGAGTCAAGCCTCTGTCTATTTATTTCATCTTCAGTAGTCAGTATTGAATACGTCAGAAAAAGACACTAAAATCTCCATCGAAAAGTCTGCCTCCAGGGAAAATTTATTCTGAATTCTTCTTAGATAGTGCCTAACTTATATCTGAATGGATGAAGATTTATAGCCCTTACTTTTTCATCCAAACTAACGTAACTTGACTCCTACTTAACTCTTGGCCTTGCTTATGCCTTGGGGCAATAAGTTCAATGGGTTTATTATGCACTAGGTAAAACTTTTTTTTCTTTTATTATTTTTAGACCCCATTTTCCCTACTCTGAGACTTCCTCGGGTTTATAATAATCTGGTCACTAGCTAGTTGTACACTAACAAGTTTTTATGGTCCACACTATAAATTCCAGAAATTTAACTACTCTCTGTAATGAATAATGAATAATGAAATATTCTTTTCCTATAATCTTCCTTCATTGAATTTAAGGGGCTTCAGTACTGAAAAAATGACAGGTGACAGCCACTGTAAAAAGAGGTGTGATACTGTCTTTTTTTCTGTAGTGTTCTAAACTCAAGGCTAAAACTGGGAATACTCCTTGCTACCCTGGTTCACAACTTGAGACACTAAAAGGGACAAGTGAGTGTCTCTATAGTTAAGATCATGACCAAGCTTAACTGTAGGCTTGCTAGTTAGCCTATCTTTAAGGCTAACTTAAAGACCGGAAATCTGACATTGAAAGCATTATGCTTCCTAAACCAGCTAAGAAAAACCGGGTAAATTGTTCTTAATATCTACCGACAGTTTGAAATGCTGTTATATACAAGTCCAGATATATAATTTCTCTCTGAAATTCCAAATATTTTACAGTTCATTTAACTTTCCTTATAGGAAATCTAGAAAACTTAACCACTGACTAGAGAAGAGTTGGTTGTACTTCAATAACCGGACACTCTACTACTTATCCTTGCATGAATAATGTGTATGCTTATATCACTTTCTGGCTCAAGTTGTTAGACAAGGTTCAGAAGTCTTTCTTTTAAAGAAAGATGGGAGCATGTCTTTTTGCAACTGATTTAATCAAAAAGACAAACAATGTACTCCTTCCATGCATACAAAGAATAAAAACAGTAGATAACTTCCTCAGTTAAGTTCAGTGCTAAGTTCTAGTTCTCATCACCTTTCCTAGACAAAACCATCACTGTCTTTGACTCTATGACAAGTACATCAATTTGGAATTCTCTGAGTTGTCTGCTCTCTGATATTTAAAAGATGACAGATGTTAGTCAAACACTGCTGATGAACACTTACTCTACCTACTGCATGCCTAGGACCAAAGTCACTATTGTTTCAGTAGTTACTAAGGCAATATGTAAACAAAATTATTTTTTTAAAATGCTGAGAATTTAGGGTATGCTTATGTCACAGCCAAATATAAGAACAATATATTGTTTCTGAGTATATTCCTCTGTTGTCTTTAATTGTTGTCCTCTCCCTTAAAACCCCCTGAGTTGTTTGTACAACATATAGCAAACAGGGGTCTTAATGAGTGCAGTAAAACAAACTAAGAACATAAATGATACACAAATCAGTGCAAGATAAAAAGGTCCTCGCTTCTAGAGCTCCTTTGCTCAGTATATGGTAAGACGTAGGGTAAAGCAACAATTTAAATAAGGCTTTAATGTTTTAACTATGAACACTAGTGACCTCAATGAACATGAAAAAAAGGAAGAGTAGCATCTTTCAGTAATCCAAATATATGCTTAATATCCTTCCAAACTAAACTTTTAGTTTTAATTCTTTTTTTTTTTCTTTTTACTTCTACATGTCTTCAGTAGCTTCAGCTTGCATACACACACATACATGTGCATGTACTTAACAGAGGGAGCCCAAGATAGGGTGATTGTTCAATACACTTTTTTCTCCCTTTTGCCATAAGCTGTGGCAGGTGATGCTAGAACTTACAATGCTTCCTTCCCTGTCTCTGAGGGGTACTGTGCAGATTAATTTGTTCATGTCTGTACAGCACTTTGAAAGCACTCAGTACTATATAATTAGTCCTATATATTACTAGGATAGCCTTGAATATCTTCAGTGACTCTACTTCACCAATTTCCCTTGGCAAACTATGTCACTCTCTAATTGACCTTGGTCTTTGAAGTATTTTCTTAAGGTCTAATTTAATTTTCACATTTCCTGGATTTTGTTCGCAACACAATGGTTGGCTGAAAAATTTCCCCTGTTTGAAAGATATTTTTCAAATGAGAAATATTCACAGAACAACTCATTAACCTTAGCCAGTATGAACTTAAATAGCAGTTTTAAAAATTTCCTATTATAAGAAGTATCAAAACCATCTTAAATATAGATTTTAAAAAGTAGACACAGGAGATACTCTGAATGATTTAGTAAAAATCTGACATTCTTATGAAATTCAAAGTCTACTACACTTTTACCAAACTGCTTGCAAGTTATAGAAGGTTAGCTTCACTTCTGTACCTTGATATGCTTCCTCAGCATTTTTTTCACCTTCTTCAATGTACTTATTAATCCTCTTACTATGTAAGTACTTAATCACCCTCACCTCACTTGTTTGATAATTTGAGGCATTCTTTTTCGTGGTAAAGTCTTTATGATCTTTACATATACTGCATATTCATATGCAAATAGGAATGCAAATATTTATACAGTCAAATAAGTTTATAGTCATTTGGTATTGGATTAAAGAAACATGACAATTTATTGGCTGAAAATTTGGCTTGCAGTGAAATGGGCAGTCTCAAAAGGCAGAAGATTTGAAGAAGCAGCCCCAGACTATTATGCAAGACAGAGAGGAGGGAAAGACACAGATTTCACCTTTATTTCACGTCTTGTTCTTGGTGTAAAGGTGTGTAAAATTGTCCTCCCCTCACATTTGTGAACATAAGAAGCAGCAGAAAGAATAATCACTGCTCTTTGGTCTGTTATCAGGACAAGACATATGCCTTAGGAAGATATCTTCCTCCATTTCCAGGGCCTCCATTTCTGGGGCCAGCAGGGGCAGGCTGGTGTGATGGTTTTGGCTGGGACAGAGTTAACTTTCTTCATAGAAGCTATTATGGGGCTGTTTTGGATTTGTGCTGAAAACAGTGTTGATATAATACAGAGATATTTTAGTTATTGCTGAGAAGGGCTTACACAGAGTCAAGGCCTTTTCTGCTTCTCATACTACCCCAGCTTGAGTGGGCTGGGGGGTGCACAAAAAATTGGGAGGGGACACAGCTGGGACAGCTGATCCCAACTGACCAAAGGGATATTCCATACCATATGATGTCATGCTCAGCATATAAAGCTGGGGGAAGAAGAAGGAAGGGGGGGATGTTTGGAGTTATGGTGCTTTGTCTTCCCAAGTAACCATTACACGTGATGGAGCCCTGCTGTCCTGGAGATGGCTGAACACCTGCCTGCCGATAGGAAGTAGTGAATGAATTCCTTGTTTTGCTTTGCTTGTCCATGCAGCTTTTGCTTTACCTATTAAACTATCTTTATCTCAACCCACGAGTTTTCTCGCTTTTACTCTTCCTATTCTCTTCCCCGTCCCACTGTGAGGGGAGTGAGTGAGCGTCTGCATGGGGCTTAGTTGCCGGCTGGAGTTAAACCACAAGAGCTGGAAAGCAGCACCAGGAGGTTTTGTGATGGACCTGCAGTCTGACAATGCATCTGTCACTTGAGTATTTCCTCCTACTTGCTGGCTGCTGGTCTGAATTAAAATCCTCTGCACGAGCTTTCACTGCCTGTGAAGCCTGATGCTTTCTACAATCCTTTATTCTCTCATCCAGCTTTTTCCTTAACATTATTTCCTGTCAATCTTTTTTGTGTTTCTTCAGCTAACCACTTCCCATCAAAATCTCACTAAGAAAAAAAGACAAAATGAGTAAACAGAGGCATTAATATTTTTTCCCTATGTGATTGCTGTACTTTCTTTTTTTTTTTTTTCTTATTTATCTTTGCTTTAGAAGGACTTTATAGTTCTTGTCCTCATAGATTTCTTATTTCTCCATGTTTGTAATCGTGCATACCACAAGAAGGGTGGAATTTCATCACTAGCTTCAGGCAAATTATAAACAGTACTGCTAAAGAAGTGCAGTATGGGACAATCCTCAACTGTACAGAAACATGGAGACAGAGAAATTTGATCTAACCACAATTATGAGGTACAAGTCAATACTTTTATCCAGGAAGGCACCACGATCGTCCTGGAACTTCTGCACATCCTTCTTCATTTCAATAGTTCTAGAAAAGATATGAGAAAATAGTACAATCATCCTAACCCTTTGTCCAGTCCTTGAAATTAACTACACCAAAAAGGAATACATTCTCAAATTCAACTCAGTTAAAGATTTCCACTGCAACTGCAAATAGTGTATTGTGTCTCTCACAGTACAAATAATCTGTCTTTCCCAGTAACTGGGCTTCACATAGGTTATTGAGGATGAGGACAGAAAAAAGATCTAGACCCTTCAAATAGAGCAGCTGTTCAAATGTACTGCCTTATTTCTCAACTTGAGTGCTGCGCAGATAGAAAGAGCCAGTGAAGCTGTAACAGATAAGTTCACATGTAATCGAAGTTGATGGGGCTTTTCAAAAGATAATGAAACTAAAACTGTTAGCACAAATTCACACTCTAAATGGAAAAAATATAAGTACAATAATAGAAATTATTTTGACATTTTCATTAATTGCTTGATGTGTGATCTAGTATTCATAAACATAAGGAGCGGATTTTGCTAAGTTGCAGCCCCCTAATCTAAGAGGTTTTTCTGTTTTGTTTTTTTTTTTCACTGCTCATTTTAGGCTTTTTCCTCTTCTCTTTTTCCCTGGTGCTTTTATTAGGGTGAAGTTTTGAATTATGGTCACCAGAGAATTGCATTTATTGCAGGAAGGCTGGCTCTCAGCCTGACATCTTTCAGATACTCCTTCCCTTCTCTACCTCTCGATGTTCATCTTGCACTGTAGCTCTCTGACACTGTCTCTTTACAGACTTCTAGCTTCAGATATTTGAGGTCATTTGGCAAGTAATGCTGAGCATTGTATTGTCTGTTTCAGACAGGTACACAAGTGTCTGTTTTGAAATATAGATATAAACCCACTGACATTGCATCCTGAACAGGTTTTTTTAGCAGAAATTTTATTTGCTTGTTTGCTTTAATCTGTGACAACAGAGGGTTTCCTTGTAGACATGATTGTTTGCAAGCTGCTTCTCCCATGCTCAGTCGTGCTCCCTCCCTTCCAAATATGTGTTCAGTATGATCTCAAATAGTTCAAGTTCCCAAATTACCTTAGTGGAAAAATAATATTAGAGAAATATATAACTTTTCATAAACAGATAACACAAAAATCATGACATAAGAACCAAACCAAACATGCCTTGGGTAACAGCTTACTTTGAACATCTGTTCCTCTGACAATATCCTATGAACAAATAGGAAGAAAAAAAAAAAAAAATGGATTTGGAGTTACGCATGTATTTAGTAGCAGTGATGAACCATTACCAGAAAGATTTCAGAGAGCTATGGAAATAAGAGTCCCTGCTGGATTTCCTCAGTGGTGCAGGAATGTTCCCTAGAGTACAGTGTCTACAACTTTCCTCAGGTAAGTTTTATAATTTTTCAAAGGATGTCAGACTGTGGCACTAAGCTTCACCTAATTGTGTCTATAAAGTGGTAGTGTGCAGCCTTTAGCTCAAAAGCTGGAAGAGACCCAGGTGGGCATACTGCTTCCAAGCAATATAATATTTGGAGATAGAGTCCCCCATGATCCATTAACATGTCCAGTCTGTCTCCACTCCTACTTCCAGGGCAGTTTGGCTGTGCCCAGGAGAATGACATATGACTTCAGGCCTACCAAAAGTTATCCACTCTCAGCAGCTATGACAGGGACAAGGTGCAATTTTCGACGCTTGCCTGAATGCTTCATCTCAGTGTCCATTTGTGTCAGGATTGATGGTTTTGTGAGTGAGTGCAAAGATCAAACTGTTTCATAGTGCTGTGTCAGTCAATTCTCAAACTTTAGCACAATTCTGAGCTGAGGATGCACCCTTGGTGACCGTCCCTATTAAAATAAAAGCCAAACAGAAGAATACACAGCCCTGCACATACCTGCATTATTCAGTTTAATATTCTCTGGTGAATAAAAGAAACAGTGACAGATTGTCTTAAAAATCTCTCTGAATTCAGCAGTTATCAATAGAACAACTTAAGATGTTTAACGATCATATAACTCCTGAAACGTTAGATTATCAGGAAAGATTTATTTCCTTAGTCCTTAGACATTCAACATTTCATATAGGAAATGGTAATTAGCACAAAGATAGTCTTCAGTCCCATGAGAAGGTTTTGGCCTTCACATAACCAATAGCTATGCCAAGCAAAGGTTACAGTTATTTATTGCATTGCATTCTATCTCCAGTAAGGTCTCACTCAATAAAAATTAAAAAGATCGGGTTTTTTGGTATGTATTTTACATCTTGAAATCGATTAATTGAAAATACATGGTAAGTTATCTGCTCAAGACTAAAAAGGCTGACTTACCTTAAGGTATATGTTTTGTATTATAGTGTGCTGAACTTGTTTAAAGCAACAAATATGTTGCTTACCCTGCAATACTGCTTAGTCAAGGAATCACTTGGGAGCTAAGAGTAGGAGAAAGGGCTAATTACTTAGACCTCTCTAACTCAGAATAGTTCAGCAAGCATTGGAAAGTTTATTTAGTAAATAGTCCTAAAGAGATCAACTTTTAGCAGGTTTTAGGACATGGTTAAATAGAGACCATCCATAGATTTTGATGATTCTCTTGTGGAGGTACCTTACTTGGGTAGTCGTGAAAATTAAGTGCAAGAAGTTTATATTTGTTGCTTTAGAAGTTTCAGCTTCACGTACTGTGTGCTAACCCATGGAAAAAAAAAAAAACAACAACATCCAAAACCTGAGATGATTAAAGACTGGAGGTTAGTTGGGAAATTTATTTCCAGGTATGACTGTCTTTCAGCATCAGCTGTGTTGTTAAATTTTCTGTATTTGTGCCAGGAGAGAATAACATGAACAACAAAGATTTTGGATCCAGGGCCTTATTTTTGTACTGCAGTATTTGAAGGGTATGTTTAAAATAAAATCTCCTTTCTTATTCCTCATAAAATCATTGTCACTGCTATTGTATTGTCGACATTTCCACAAAATAAATGTTAATAATGTCTAGGACCTTGACAGTATTTATCAGTCAGTTTGGTGTGTTTTAGTTGGTTGCTAGTCTTGAGGAGATAAATATCATGGAAATTTTTGGCAATTTAAAGTCAATATCTTTAATACAGATATATATGTCATAAAATTAAACAAATTCAGCATAAAAATATGTGAAATGACGTAAACAGTCAGAAAATTTTAAGTGCCTGTCAGGTACAGCGTGCTTGGAAATGATTCAATTATTTATACTTTCATTTCACTGGTGTTTTGACAAATCACAGAAAATGAGCTACATTTCAAATCATTATTGCTTCTTTTAATATGTATTTTAAAAATGTGAGTCTGTGTGAGGGAGGGAGTGTCCATCTGTACACATATTCATTTTTTCTGTTGATAAGTAATAAGAAAAGCCTTTTGTTTCTAGACGTTTACATGTAGACTATATTCTCATTAAGTACATTTATTATACAGATTTGAACTGAGGACTGAGGACTATTGAGGAAAAGATTATAACTATGATAAGTATTTCAGAAATCCTGTATGAGGTTCCCTGTACAGAATACATGAGATAAAAATACATAATGAGTTTGAAGCAGAAAGCTAGCTTAAATAGAGTTGTCCACATGTTAAATAAAGTTAGACCATAATGAATTGGGGCCTGGATCAGAAGGTGAATTTCAGGGGAGTGCTCAGATCCTTCTCAGTGATTTCTTGTGTCTTGGAGACAGTGTGTTATAATCCGATTTTCATTTTGTACTCTAAATTTCACAGCAAATTTCACTATTCACAAGATAAAAAGATTCCAAAGTTCAATTCAGGTGCAACATACAGAATATAGAAGTTCTACTACTGTTACAAGTTACAAAGCCGCAGGCATAATAAATTTATAATTTCTGTTGCTTACAACTTCAGAAAAGAAATGAGAACTTAAGGGTTTGATGACTGCCTCTTATAAAACCAAGAGGTGCAAGGGAAAAAGAGGAAAAAAAAAAAAAAGAAGGAAAAATCATAAATTGCTGTGCACTGTCAATTCCTTCAGAAAGTTATTGCATTTATCCAAAAAACCTGTTCCTTCTGTGCACAGAATTGAGCCAGTTCTTGGTGCAGAATGGAGCAATTTAATAATGCACAGCAGTGTTACTCTTCTTTAACAGTACTGTAATTTATTAGAAGAAAACCATACAGTAGTCATCTAATAAGAGTTATCAATCAGGTATTGCTGTAAAAAGCAAGGATAAATATTATTCATCTTGGAAATAAAACTAAGAGTAAATTAACCTGTTTTAATTAGAAAATAAATCAAGATCTAGTCCAAAGTATTAAAGTCTTGCCATAAGTATTCATCTACTTCTTTTTTTAATATGCTATATCTGAATTCCATGCTTCTGAAAGACTTTTAGTTTTCTGACATCCACAGGGAAAATAAGCTCTTTATTTTAATCTATATCTGTAACTTGTGCTCAAACAAAAATATCTAGAAACATTGCAGACTTTATATAGCTAGATAGTAACTACTCATTAATTCCCCCTTCTCCAAGTTTATAATGTGGAAATATCCAAATAGAAACTATAGATTTCTTTATTTATATGAAAGCATACTAAAAGATAACATTCAGTTCTGGAACACTGCTCTGAATCTAAAGGATTTAGTCTTTTACACCATCTTTCTAACAAACTTATCTGTAGCGTCTGTCAAACCACTGGAATATTCACACAAACAATCTAAGTTTATTCCTTTAAAAGATTAAAAAATTAAAATAAAAATCCCTAGAATGTTACAAGTAGGTGAGTCGATTCTGACTTAATCCAATGATACGTGGACAGCAAAATAAATATTCATTTCAAATTAGCCACTGATTATAAATATTACCTGCACATCACAGATACTCGGATCACTAATCTGTGAACTAATTAAGTAGCAGCATCTACATACAAATGAGGGTGCGTGCTGTAGAAAACAAGGAAATAAAGTGTTAGCCAATTTCTGTAGCACTTAGTGAATAAATATAGAATTATAAAAAAGGGTTTATTTGACATTAATTTTCAGTTCTGCATACATTGTACATGTATGGACACATATGTTGATAAACCTAAATATCCACGAGCCAATGGAAAAAACATTTAAACACTTATTTAAACAAATGTGGTATGGCTCACATCCTGTGATTCACTCTGTGGCATCCAAGTCAGATATTGGAAAACTCAGAGCTATAACATAACCAGACTACAGGAAGGACCAATTCACCAGGAGAATAATGCAACACTCCCACAAATGCTGGCAATTTAGTTGTGCCCTTGAGGACAATGAAGCATCCTGGGATACTGAATTTTGGTTGCTATAAAGCAACTCCAAAATAGAGACTCAGGGATGGGCTTAGCAGGTTCTACGCACTCTTTTACTTAAAAATAAATAAATAAATAGACAGAACTTAGACTAACTAAACCATGAGGATTATTTGACTTTCAATAAATTCCCATTACTTAATGCAAAATCAATCAATAGTAAATAAATCCAATACCATAGCTACCCAGTGACACATCTTCCTCTACTTTAACTATTTCTGTAGTGGAAGCTCCCAAGCGACTAGAGGGAATAATCAGTCATCCCTTCCACTCAATCAAACTTTAATGATGGATACATCTATTATAAGAGTTGATGCAAGTACAGCACTCCTCATGGAGCACAGGCCATCCTTCAGAAGCAATTAATTTTCTTCAATGACTATCATGGGTATCACCCAATACTTGGATGATTTAACATACTCATGACTGTGACACTTTCATTTGCATTGTCTTGAATTTCAAAATCAACATGCAATTTTCTGATGGCTTCAATATGCTCATTTCTACAGAACCTGAATTTTGGCATAGCTTTCTTTGGAAAGAAAAAAAGGTTTCAAGCTAGATAAACATGCTATATGTCCTTTTAAATGTTTATGAAGGTCATCGTTCCCAGTTCGAGGACATTATGTTTATGATCCAAACATACTTCTGTTTCCAAGTTAGCTTGTGTGCCATCCTGTCTATTCCCTATTAAGAGCTATCATTGAGCCTCACTGTTTTATTCTTGTTTGGGAATATACATGTAATGAAGCTCTATGACAAAAAAGAGTTACATGTTTGCGTTCATGTCCATGTATAAGAGGAGGTGGTGTCACTCTTGCTAATCCATTTGTCACAAAACAGTGCATTTGCACTGGGTAAATAGGTATGCTTAGAACAAGCTAAATATGTCACTGGGTCCCTTTGCCCCTTTTCATTATCTGTAGGAGCAGCATTGCCAATATGCACAGCTCTAGTCAACAGCATCTGGAACTCTTTCACATGAGAAATTTTTTACATAGGATACAGGAGTCAATGATCTGACTCATTAAACATGATAGGGACAGGAAAGCCTACATATAAACTAATACTCCACAGAATGGTGATGATGAAAGCCAGCACCCATTTCGGATGGCAGAACTTCAGACTTTGAATAATTAACATTAGCCTCAAATAATTGTTTGAATTGTCTTTAGGAGTTATCTTGAGCCTTCACCTCAACCTCAAACTATTAACTTGAAGTTATACTACAGAAAGTCCAACTGATAAGGTGCTTTCTGCACTATTTCTTTATATTGATCTTTATACAGTATCTTATTTCTTAAACTGTGCCTTCTAATACAAAAAATGCACTTTATCTTTTTCTTAAAATACGTCAAGTGCATGCATGGCTGCTGAAGTTCCCAGTGCTGCCCTATGTGCCAACCCTAAGTGTGAGTCTCCCAAAAATCATCCAAGTTCTTTGCTCTGCTCGAAGACACATTTTGGAAGTTGAGAATGCATATTGTTAGTTAGAAGAAGAAGTTAGCCAGATGGCAGTGAGAGCAGATGTCAGCTGTAGCTTCTTAGCATTCATCAAAGATGTTAGGGAGAAACCTGACACTGGGGTTTACTGGGAACGGATTCCTCAAGGGAGAGTCACTGGAGCATTTCTTCAGTGCATTGACAGCTTACAAAACTTTTATGTTGATCACAAAAACTGTCTCATGTAGCTTTTATGCCATTCAATGGCCACAAAGCTCTGTTTTCCACAAGGCTATGAGGCTCTCTCTAAACTTGTTAATGACTGTCTCAGACCTTCTATCAGATCCTTTTCACAAATTTGCCTTTTATGGTATACTGGTTCCACACACCGAGCCAGATTATATCCTTCCATCCTATCTTACTGTCATGGTTGTCTTGATCTGTAAAGTTCATCTTGTAATGGAAATTTGGAAGCTATCACAACTGAGATTTTAATGAAGTCATATTAGTCAAAAATAGCTTTAGAGACTGACTCAGTATGAAGATTAGAGTTTTCAATTATTTAAAAGAAAAGTAAATAATTGGATATGTCAGAAGATTTTGTTAATATCATTTAAACTATTTTATAATTTTTATATTAAACCAGTTGTGTTATGAAAGAGTTTTTCTACTGTTCTCTGAGCATGAATAGTTATTAAAGGGTGTTTAAAAATTTTGTTTATTTTGGTGTCATCCACAGTATTTGAATGGACTGAAAATTATATATTTTTAAAATTTCACTAAAAATTGCCATTCCTGAGCTTGGCTACCCTTTATGGTTGTTCTTTGGATTACCCAAAGTGTATCTATTTTTACCTAAATATAATAAAAATATCTGCCATACTTTATACATACTCTGTGAAGTGTGAGACCGTAAAAAATAATGAAACTGAAGAGTGGCTAAGATCAGCATTAATAATCCCACTTTCCCATTGAAACCTACTGTACAACTTCAGTAAAACTATATAAGCATATGCTGAAAAACATTAAAATCAAGGAAAGGGTGATGAAAAACTATTATCTATAGCTTTTTTCTAGGGATGAAGGAATTTGTTTCTGCACTTTCAAAATGGTGTGATAAACCTGCTACAAGGATTTATGCACAGTTATTAAAAAAATGTTTAAAAAGGAATCTTGCAATTTCTTTCCTCTCAATGTAAAATATTTATATTTAATATACATCTATATATAAATTGGCTTACATGAGTGATTCCTAGATTCCTGTACATAAAGCTAAATGATGAGTTCTTTATTTCAATTCTATTTTCAGTTCAGCTTTCGGTTTACCACACTAGGTTTTCTTAGTACTTTGTGTTTTTTCTTTACCAGACCCACATTTTATGTTATAAAATATTGTGAAGTAATTTATTCTTAATGTTTAAAATAATATTATAAAATAATAACTTTATCTATTTTAGGTTTTTTTCGTACTTTAACTGTCAGTCTTAAAAAAATCTCTTGATATTAGAATGCAGAACCAATTTTCAGGTCTTTGTTTTGTTTCTAATTAAAGGCTCTGTAGGTTTGTTTTTATTCATATAAGAGCAATTGTTTACGAAAGGTAAAACGAAAGAAATAGGTCCTTTTAAGAAGACTGTAAGAATGAAAGGACTCTAAGGCCCTAAACATAAAGTAAATTCTTTATTTAGGATGCTGGACACACAGACTCTTTAGCTGTCCTGAGATATCAATTACGAATTGATGGTGCTCAGTGCTTCTGAGCAGTGTTTTGCATTAATCGGACTGATTACAAGTTATTTCACTGTTTGGATGAGGTGCAAGCTTCATTGTTCATGGAATGAGTATCTAAACAGGAATTGCAAAGATGATTCTGCTTTAATTCAATATAAAACTGGAGGGCTTTCTTGCTTTTCTGGCTAGAACAAGTTGCAGTATATTCCGGTAAAGCTTTTGACTAAGAAATATACACAGTAGCAGAAGTCACTTTCAAACATTCATTATGATCTTCTGATTTGGGTCCATATTTCTCATGGATTTATCCTTATGTATTGGAAGATTTCCCTTAATAATTGTTGTGTATAGACAGTAACATTTTAATGGACACAGGAAAATAAAGGTATGTTTATATGTACAGAATAGAGACTTTTTGATACTGAAGGTAGAACAGGGAATTCACTGCCACAGTAACAAGTGGCCACCAAAGATCCTGTAGCAAGCAGAATTAGATGCAAAACCTTTCTCTAAGGCTTAGTACCTCTCAATAACTTATGTACACAAGCTCACTAACATCCATGTTATTGACATTCTTATTTTTTTTTAACAAATCACAGAATCACAGAATCACAGAATCACAGAATGTTAGGGATTGGAAGGGACCTCAAAAGATCATCTAGTCCAATCCCCCTGCCGGAGCAGGATTACCTAGACCATATCACACAGGAACGCGTCCAGGCGGGTTTTGAATGTCTCCAGAGAAGGAGACAAAGAATCCAACTTGGATGGAAAAAAAGAAGAAAGATAGCTGTCTGTCTGTTCTTAAATTTTTACACTCTTTTCAGCTGGCAAACACTTCTGTTATTGTGATAACAAGAGCCAGAAATAAGTATAAAGATACTGCACTGGTTTTGGCTAGGATAGAGTTAATTTTTTTCATAGTAGTTAGTGTGGGGCTATGCTTCGGATATGTGCTGAAAACAGTGTTGATAATGCAGAGATGTTTTAGTTATTGCTGAGCAGGGCTTACACAGAGACAAAGTCTTTTCTGCTTCTCATACCACCAGTGAGTAGGCTGGGAGTACACAAGAAGCTGGGAGGGGACACAGCTGGGACAGCTGACCCCAACTGACCAAAGGGATATCCCGCACCTCATGATGTCACGCTCAGCATATAAAGCTAGGGGAAGAAGAAGGAAAGGGGGGATATTAGGGGTGGTGGCCTTTGTCTTCCCCAGTAACCATTATGCATGATGGAGCCCTGCTTTCCTGGAGATGGCTGAACACCTGCCTGTCGATGGGAAGTGGTGAATTAATTTCTTGTTTTAATTTGCTTGTGTGTGTGGCTTTTACTTTACACGTTGATCTGTCTTTATCTCAAACCATGAGTTTTCTTACTTTTACCCTTCTGATTCTCTCCCCCATCCCACTAGGGGAGAGTGAGCGAGCAGCTGTGTGGTGCTTAATTGACAGCTAAGGTTAAACCACAACAGATACATAGATGAGATTCATAAAAAAATTAAGTATTTTGACTTTGCAGTTAATAGTTATTAGATCACTCACGGAATGACACCTGTAAAACACTAGCATTTTCTACATCACTTGTGCCTTTAGTTCTAATTCCACTGCGTTTCCCACTGAGCTTCTCAAGACTGAAATTCTCCTGTGCCCATCCTCTGTAGGGCAGATGGAAGGAAACTATCAGTCCTGAGTAGTTCTTCAAATCCCTTGGTTCGGAAAGAGCAGCCTTGACCTTCAGGAGTAAAACTGGTTGTAAGTAAGTCTGTTTCTCAGTAGCTTTGCAGAAAGAACTTTTTCTATTCCACCCAAAAATAATGAAAGAGAGCATTAAAGAGAGGGATTGATGAGCTGTAAATTACTATCCATGCCAACTGGTATTATTTTGTACCATTTCTATTCAGTCCTTCTATCTCTCATATAACTGGGCCGAGTATTCTTGTTCTGCTTTTGGAACAGCAGAATTTTGGTGATAAACCAGTGTTGTGCTGAGACTGTGATTAAAGGTGACTAATGAGATAAGGTTTCAGTTAGTCAGAGACAGACTTTGCTATAGCTGGTATTAGGACCAGCCAGCAGATAGACTGGAATGAGCAGTAGTGAGTCAAGGTCTTGAAAAGTTCCAATAGTGGTCAATAGGAGACACAGATCTGAAGTAACTCAGGTAATGCATATTATTTTTTATCTTCCAGATGAGAAATAAGTCTTTTCATGGAGTAGTTGTGTTTTCAATTATAAGCCCACAAAGATGAAAACCCAGCAGGAGTTCCTCAGAAGGGCAGTCAGTTTTGGTTTGGTTATTTCCAAATTAGCACAAGTGCCTGGTAGGGGACCAGGCAAACCTTCTCAACCCCTTCCCTCAGTCTCTGAAACTGCAGATGGTACTCAAGGATAGATTAAGAGACAAAGACCTGAGAAAGGGCCAATGAAACAGACACCTAGCATTCTAACAGTACTACTGTGTGGGTCTTGCACATTAACATTAAATTGCTACTAAACCTGGAAAAACATACTAATTGAAAAAGGAGACAAAGCACAACTTTTTGCTGGCTTCAAGATCACAGAGTATGAAAACTGCAAATAATAAATTTTAGTCAATTTGAAAAAGCTATGATAAACCATGTCTGATATTATTGAATGCTAATAATTACCCTGAAATTACTCAGTAATAATGTCAGTAATATAATATACTTATACAATTATGAAGTTTTTAACCATCAATAGATGTACATTCTTTTAACAGTTACTGAAGTTAAAATATGGATCTGTTCTTTCAAAAGGAAACTTACTTCTTGATGAATTATCTGTGTAATTACATTATCTAGGAGGTAATTTGAAGGTTAGTGTGCTAACTGAAAATAGACATACCTCAGCAGGTTTTTTATAATATATTTTAGAATATGTCACCATTTCCAATGATTTTCCTTATATTTTCTGAATTCATACCAAGTTGCAGACCTACAGGAAGCTTCAGCTTGACTTTTCTGCAAATACCCTTTCAGTTTTTTTGTTGTTTTGTTTTGTTTTGTTTTGTTTTTAATTTTATGTAAGATATATCTAATGCACCGCACTTTAAAGGCTCTTCCTGTTTCACAAGAAAATATATTCTAATGAAAACTTTAGCTATCTCCTAATTACACATCACAGCAAGAGATCCCAGAAACTCTGTCTAACAAAGAACTGTTCTCAGCATGTCATGGATGAGCGGTATGAGGAATGATGACAGATATGAAGACAAGGAATGAGGCTGAGGAAGACCAGTGCCCTTTTAGTAAGTTACTTCCACTATTTGAGCTGCACTGATGGAACAGCCTCTAAAGTCGCTGAGAAATTGCTGTAGCACTGCCTAGTTTGATGGACTGGATGACATGTAAGCACATAAAGACACATGTGATTTTCTACAAGAGAAGGATTTTTGTTATTCCTACAGTTGCCTTACATCTGCATGTTTGAATATAATTTGAAACAGTCTTAGCAATTATCAAATCCTATTTTTTCCTTAAATAAGAAAACATGCATAAGCTCACCCTGTGTAAAATTACATTGTCACTCTTTTGACTCAAAGTTGAACACCTATTTGCCAACATCTGTCCAATCAAAACACTGATTCTGAGTACCATTATCTGAGATATAATTATAGTATAATCCACCTCAGTTAAATGCAAAGTTAATTTGTGCTTGAGTTGTCATAGTCCTTTTGCATATGTAATGACCCTGCAAAATTACAAGTTACCTACCTAACCATACTTATCATGATAGTACAGAAAATAAAATATAATAATAATAATTTAAAGAAAAAAAACCAGTTGATTTATTTTTCATATGCCTGGCTCTGATAGTGTCTTTTTGCTGCTCTGCACCTTAGTCTCCTTACTCTAAAATGAGTACTCCACTCCTTTGTAAAGCACTCTGCAATCTCCTAAAATTGTTCTGTAAGAATATGATATTATACAGTTTTATTATTGTTTACCTAAACTCTTAAAAAATCCTCTCACGACAGAATCAAGTCTTCTATAAGGACTGATGAAGGCAGTTAAGGAAAGATTCAATATTTGGTTCAGAGTGCACAGGAGATGAAAAGAAACTACATAGTAAAGCCCTATAAAAGCAATATGATGCAACCGTATTTAGCTGTTTGGTACAAGGCTGGGTTTTTTTTTTTCTTTTTGTTTTTGAATTCAGGCTATCAAAATGGTTAATACTTCATGAAAAGGCAAATCGGATAAAAAAAAGCAACAGTAATTATTAGAATAATTATAACGTGGCTGCAAGGAGCAAACTGTGTAAAAGATATTATGGCTTAATACAGATACAGCATTCCTTAAAAATGTTACTAAAAGCTTTGCCAGCTCTCACCTGTGTCCCTGGAGATGCATGGGGGTTATGTTTGCTCTTACTCTGTTTAATCCATGATTTTCAGGTTTAAATTGGATTGTTCAGAAACCCAGTCTGTCAACAATCCTCCATTATTTGGACGATTTTCCTTTTCTTGCTACAGAGTGCCAGAAAGCACATTCATAAATCAAGACTCCCTCTGAGCACAAGAAATCTTATAATTTAGAAGTTACTGTAGAAAGCAAAGATATTGCTGATGTTAAGTCACAAAAATAGGGAGTCAGAATGTGGATACGGGTGCTATTTATGGTTCAGCTCACAATCCCTGAGTAATGTGGAACATAGTCCCTCAGGGCCCAGTTTCCAGCTAAGCATCACATGGATAAAAATAACAGCAAATTTCATTGAGGCTTGGGGAGATCAAGTCCACGAATGTTGTTAGCAGCTATGAGGTAAGTGATAAAGGAACTAGAGAAATAAGAAGAGGTGAGTAAAAAGGGAGGAACAATTTATTTGCTGCAGAGAACACCTCTGCAAAGGCTTCACTTTCATATCCTTAACCTGTCCTTCAGGCCTTGCTAAAGCCTCCAGAATGGAGTTCTGAAACTGAGCTTTTAAAATGACACCTACTTAAAGAAAAGAAATCCAGTTTCCACTGAATTCCAGTATATTACCAGTGCCTAACTTTATAGTTCTTGAAAAATCCCATCTCAAATGCTTCACTTTTAAAAAAAGTGAACAGATTGTCCTCATGGGTCTCCCTCGGCCACTTGAAGAAAAGCCCCAGCTAATTTCCTCTCATATGTAAATTCAGTACAGCTAGTACATGTTATAGCTGATGCATGTTTGTATTGTGTTCACTTTTAAGATACGGAGATCTTCGTTCTGAACCATTTCTCCACCTTGATCATTCAGCTTGATTTGACATGGCTTTTTCCTTATTTTTCCCTTGAGGTTCCTGACTGACATATAGACAAAGAGGGCAGCTCTAGCTTCTTCAAATATGCATCTGTAGGATAAACAATTTGGTGTCACATCTGCACATTTTTGGGGTTCTGTCCTCATTAGTCCCTAAATGAAGGAGTGGTATAATGAACCATGATACCATTATTTCAGCAGTCTGCTTCAGGATATTGCCTGGAGTATTCTGTCAATTCCACTTGCCTTAGTTCAAAAACTAGAGAAGAACACAACCTAGAGATGAAGTCAAAAGACTTGTGTATTTCAGGAATTATTTTTTCACTGACAAACTCCTTGAGCAGTGACCTTGAGCACCACATTTAATCTCTTTGTTCCAGATCCTCAAAGGTGCTTAGGTATAAAATTTCCATTAATTTCTGTCAGACTAGGGAGGATCTATGTGCCCCAGTCCTCTATGTGAAAAATAGAGATTCTGCTTCCGTATGTCACAGAGGTCTTCTGTGTATCTTCTCAAAATGTGTTCATTAATGTACTTAGTTACTCTGGTGATGATGATTCTGCCTAAGACAAAGTGATTTAATTCATTAATTGTCACATAATACCACTGAGACCAAGAGCTAGAAATTACTCAAAGTGTAGAAATAAACTTAATAAGGGTAAAGAAAAAAACAAGAATTTTATTAGAAAAAAATCGCTTTTCTTTCAAATTTTGAAAACAGTTTTTCATGTCACAAAGTACAAGACAACTGCTAGCTGGTGAAGAAAAGGCAGGGGGGTTTCCTCTGGGTTAGTTATTCCAGAACTGCTCTCTCCAAAGGCTATTGCATCTTCCTGTGAAGCATCTTATATCTAAAATGCACTGTTCAGCCAGAGTATCAGTCCCGACAGAATCCACTTAAAATAAATGCCCTCTTTTTCCCCCAGACATCAAGTAGGAGTTGAAAGGATAACTGATACTCTGTTTTTTAAAAAGGAGAGTATTCAAGGAATACAGGAGAGCTAAGTGCTGAGACCTTATTGGAATTCAACAGAAATCAAATTTTTTACTCTCTTAAGGTGCCTTGGAAAAGTTCAGTTGTAGAAACTCTATTCTGAATCCCTTGCTGATGCAGAATACACAGAGAAAAGTTCCATGGTTAAGGGTATTAAGGATTGTGTGGGCTGATAACTTTAACCAACATGTGTTGACCTGAGAACTGTGCCATGCATGAAAACATCAGCAGTGCAAAGAAGAGGTAGATTTTATAAGAGGCACAGTGGGCTCTGCTCCACTTCAAAGTGAGGGTTAATAGTGAGCACTGGTTCCCAAATTCAGAAAAGACAAGCTTAACAGTATGTGTGCTGTTCATCCTTAGCATGGATCAATAGTCAATTTTGAATGCTGCTTGGAAAGTATGCAGAAGGCAATTATATGATTGCAGAAAGGTGGGAGATTACTGCAGACAACTTAGTATGACTGCTCTTCGACTGAAGAATTTGGAGAATTTCAGGCAGTGTCAGGTAGTCAGCAAATTTAAGGGCAGTAGCTAAATTATAAAAGAATTCTATTGTTCTTGAGAGTCTAGTTTTTAGTGGAAGACTAATTGTACTATACCGCTTTGCATTAAATATTGCATATTTACTGGGGATTTAGAACAATTTCGTGTGTCTAAGAATATGGAGATGAAAGAGCTAGAATAAGCTAGAAAAGAAGTCAGTTTTGTAGCTTAGTATTTTCCTTAAAACATTTACTGGAATCATGAGAATGGACGCATAGACCAATATTTGGACAGTAATTCCTCAGACAGATCAGGATACTAATTATGGGAAATAACAGGACTTTACAAACATAGGCAAGAATGCTCCTTCCTAAAGCATTACAATCTCCTATTTGTTTCAACAGAAAACTCTATATAATTTACATGAATTTATTGTCTGGATAAAGGAGAAGTGTTAACAATGCCTTCTAACCTTTCAAGGATGGGTGACCTAAGTAAGAGCTAAAGATGTTCCTGTAAGAATTTGATAAGAGAACAGTTTCTGAACCATATTGAAAAAGCAATTGGTACTATCTATTCAAATTGTATCTGGAATGTTACTTTTTTTGTTTGGAATATACTATTAAAGTCCTACGAGTTTCTTTCTTCAAACTAACATTGATCAGTGTTGACAGGACAGTTAGAAAGTGATAACAAGTTTTATAAATCTAGTCCTTTATATTTAACTTTTAAAGTGCATGGAGAAGGTTCATCTCCAAATTTCAGTTAAGCACGTAAACAGAATTCATAAAACTTTAAGGTAGTAGAAGCATACAGTGATCAACTTTTTCATGAGTTCTATTTTGCAAATAAATTACAGTGATGGTGATCATTCAACTGGCTGTGAGTGAAAAAGGAGTATGGGAAAGGAAGGTTATTAAAAAACAGAAAACTTAACTATGTAGTATTATTAACTTATTTTAATTGCTATTTATTATTTTGACTTGTGAAGATTAAGGAGTAGACTTCACTTTTGATAAATCATGAAGATGCAAGCTAATGGCTTCAAAGTGAGCATTCAAAGAATGAAGAATTTTAAACAAAGTGCTCACATGTTTCATTCTCCTTGAAGTTCTTAACTTATTTAATGTAATAGCAATATTTTACAAAACTAGCTACGTATCCAGAATTTTATTTTTCCTTAAGATAACTTATTTGACAATGAAGAAGCTTTGCAATAGCTGCATTTATTTTTCTTGTTTGCTCTCTTCAATTTTCTGTAGAGTGATAGAAAAGTACAAAAGTACAACTTGTTGCTTTAAGTAAGGCACGTTGTGATTATTCATTTGTCTAACATCTTAATTTCAAATATACTTGTTTAGAGTGTGTAAGTAAATAGCTATCATTTAGCAATACAAAATCAGATCTATAAAGATAAATTATATGTGAATTATATACAAAAAAAAAAAAAGAAATAAATGTCAGGTCAGACCCCTATTTGAAAATTATGAAAATACAATCATATTACTCTTTGTGGATCTGCTATTGATACAACTGATATTACATTTAAATTCTGCCATTATTATCATGACTGGTTCTGCTTTCTTGTGGATTTCTAGAAAAATGTATATTCAAAGAATATTAATTTCTTTGGGCTTGTGATTGTGTATTACCTCCCAGTAAAGTCTGCAGAAAGTCTATGCATGCAATCCGTAACCTTAACATTTCCATAAGACAAAAAAAAAGGAGCAGACGTTTATATTATCTAAAAATTTTAAGCCATTGTGCAATTAATTTTATTTAAATCATAGTAAAATATTATTTAATTTGGCTTTTCAGAGTCTGGGAATGCTGTTAAGTTATTGATCTCCTTGACTTTTAAATCATACTAATAATTTGAAATACATTGTCCTTTTGAAAGAGAAAGCAAAACTAAAATAGAAGTTGGTTCATCTTCTTAATTATTTTTTCTAAGAAATCAAGATCGGTTTATTTAAAAATTTGTTTTCTAATAACAAATTTTTGTAAAATTACCTCCTAGGAGATGAAAAAAGGCTTATACTACAACATAGTTTCTGCTATCCTATTGCAAAAATTTCAGCAGTAAACCAAGGACAGCAGGCCCTCTGACTGGAAAAATGAATTGTTTCAATTACATCAAAAAAGAGATCTTTTCACACAGTTGAAGGAGACTATCCCTCTTCTGTTTTTTTGACGAGTATCAAAACCAGCTGAAGGTGTTATATTGCCTACATGGAATATTTGCCTTATCCCAATAAAATGACAGATAATCTATGCCATAAACACAGAAGAAGGAACAATTTACAGCTCCTCTCACCAAAAAAAATGATGTGGTAGAGTCCAATGTTGTGTACAACATCCTGCAGCAGTTTTCTTTTCATACCAGCAAGGCTATGCGTAGCAGTGACAATACACATGTATCAAAATTCAAAGTCCCACAGCCTATTCTGGAGGAGAAGCAATGATCTTAAAAAAAAGTTGATACTGAGTCAGACTCAATATCCCATATACTTAACATAAGAATTAGTTCATATCCCACCTGCGCATGAGATAAGGCTAGAATGGCTTCTCAAGCAAATTTTCAAAATGGCAGACTCAGAACTATTCCTTTGGAGTGCATCTCTTGGCAAAGGTTTAAATGTTATGATTAATCTCAGAAAAACAATGGACTGAAATATTTCTATTGGTTTTCCTGATAATAGAGGTTGATCACATTTGACATGCTAGAGTAACAAACTCTAAGCTGGCATCTCTGAATCACTGGCACCCATGAGTTTTCACTAGTGGACCTTATGTTATTGTCACACAGAACTTCATGTCTGAACCTGGCTTCCTTGTTCTCCTTGCTGCATCTCTTTACTCAAGTCTCAATTTGTCTTTTGTCATGTGCTGCAGCACTGTTCAGCTCTCCAGTCATACAAACTGTCTTTTGTTTAAAGTGCATCACAGCCTCTGCCTGTGTCACTCTCCAAGTCTTGCTTTCTGCTATGGGAGAGGAGAAGGGTGCACAGGGAGACTGTGTAGACTTAAATCTCATTCTGTATTTTGGACAGAACTCAGTCAGCAAAATATACATCTAGATCTCTGTTACCCAAATGCCACAGTATATGCTTATTTCTTGTGGATCTTTAGATACCTCTCTCATTTCTCCGCTATGCTTTAGTTATAGCAGCTTAGAACATGTTTTGTTTTCACTTTAGATAAAAAGAACCAGCTCAAACCCGAGTCTGCTAACACCCTAGCTAAAGGAAAAGGTAAAAAATATCTTGAATGTTTATGTATATCTTAGACCCTCATTCAGCTAGACTATCACAAAATAATAGTCTGTTGCTTCATCTCCCTCACATCCAGTAGCCAAGGATTTTAAAGCACTTCTAATGCAAGCAAAGAAAATAAAAAGAAACATTTTTCCAAATTCCTGGAAAGTTTTGCTCCAAAAGACACAGCTTCCAATTTGCTGCCAAAAGATTAATGTCCCCCATATGAAATTTCCTTTCCAATTTCTTGACCTCACTAATTTCAGTTGTTGCAGACTGCTTCAGCTTACTGACTCAGCCCATCTGGCACTAGAACAGTTTAATCCCCTGTGCTGGTTTTGGCTGGGATAAGGTTAATTTTCTTCATAGTAGCTATTATGGGGCTATGTTTTGGATTTGTGCTGAAAGCAGTGTTGATAATACAGAGATGTTTCAGTTATTGCTGAGCAGGGCTTACACAGAGTCAAGGACTTTTCTGCTTCTCACATCACTCCACTAGCGAGTGGGCTGGGGGTGCACAAAAATTGGGAGGGGACACATCTGGGACAGCTGACCACAGCTGACCAAAGGGGTATTCCATGCCACATGATGTCATGCTCAGCATATAAAGCTGGGGGAAGAAGAAGGAAGGGGAGGGGGGGTTGTTTGGAGTTATGGTGTTTTGTCTTCCCAAGTAACCGTTAACTGTGATGGAGCCCTGCTGTCCTGGAGATGGCTGAACACCTGCCTGCCAATGGGAAATAGTGAATGAATTCCTTGTTTTACTTCGCTCTCGTGAATGGCTTTTGCTTTATCTATTAAACTGTCTTTATCTCAACCCACAAATTTTCTAACTTTTGCTCTTCCTATTCTTTCCTCCACCACACTGTGAAGGTACTGAGCGAGCGGCTATGTGGTGCTTAGTTGCCAGATGGGGTTAAACCACGACATCCCTTCTCTTTCACTCTCTTGTATCTATCTCTATCTCCATTCCCCACGTTTTGAGAGAATCTGATCAAAATGAAAATACTGATGAATTAGACAATATGCATTCTGATTTTGACTTAAACTTTCACATGCCTATGAAAAAGCAAAATAATAACTCAATAATTTTGGAGATAACTAAGCAGTGAAAATTTATTTACTGAAAATTAAATCCTGAGTAACATTATTTCATCTATGTGGAGAACTGCTGCATATGTGATAAATTACTAGAAAGCGAGGGAGGACAAAACAGATTGACACCCAGGAATGGACACAAAATGCACCACAGAAACTTGAAAATGCAAGTAAAAAAAAGCTCTTCACTCCATAAGTATGTCACTGTTGATATGTATTTCTGATGCAGTGCTGCAACTTTCGTACATTTTCTTTCAGAATTGTTTGAAAATTGTGGAGCATAGACCAAGACAAATAACAAAAGTTGCCCCTTACCTTTAGCCTAGGCCTGTTAGGTGACCTAATATTAGGGGTACCATCATATGACCAAAGTGGGTAGAGACCATCTCATGATGGGCAAATGCCCTTTCATTCATGATGGGACTATATTACACTTACTTATAAGCATAAATTTATTGCCTTAATTTAGAAATCTTTTTGCATGGGCTGGATTCTCTAATTAATAAAGAAAAGAAGCTGTTTTTCTGAAACCATACTGAAGACCAAGAGGACAGAGGCAGGAAAACAGAAAGGAGAAAGATAACCTGAATTATATTTTTATCTGTCTTTAGTCCTTTATCAAAACTTACATTACAGTATGTTTTCCTCTGACATCCACCACTAGGAGTAAACATACTGAAGGTTAATTTAAGATTTTTATTCTACTTTTTCTCTCTACTTTCCCTTCACAAGGACATACCCTTTCATGTTTGTATTTAGTCATATAATATAACACTATATTCTAGTCTCTGGCCTCCCTAGGAGCTGTAGTTCACCCTTAGAATTTGTTGCCTAAGGTGCTTACTGTAGCTGGATTCCAAGACTGTTTATTTAATTATTCTTCTTTGGTGTACTCCCAGCACACAATGAACAATAATGTAGTCTGTCTTTCACTATGGTCCATGTACCTACTGTCTCATAACTAACAAGCTGAACTAAACATAAAAAAAAAAGCAGGACAAGAAAACACTTTCAATTAAAAATGGATTAAATCTATGCCCATTGAGGGAATAGCCCAAAAAACATGTTCTGTGGAAAATAAAGAAGTAAATAAAACCTTATTTGAGCTGGAACTAGGATTATCTGGAACTAGGATTTAGTTAATCCAAAACAGAATTTAAATTACGTAGGTCCAGTAGCCAGTCCAAAATCGCCTTATTCAACATGATCTTCCTTACTCTGAAGGTGCCTTGAGTCATTGTTGCTTGATAAAAGTTTTTCCCTTGCATAGTATTCCATTTCTGCGTGTGTTCAAACCTTCCCCAGTCTTAGAAGTGTAGGATTACACACAGATTAAGTTTAGGCAGAAGTTTAGCTCTTCTTCACAGGGTCCCCTAAGGATCTCACTCTAATGAATGTTCTTTGATCACACTAAATACATAACAGTTATAATAGACTCTTTGCAAAGGTATAGATGAGGTTACTCTTTTATTATAGGTTTGTTAAAGGAAGACATGGTGGTTAGAAGATACATCCAAACTGATGTGTAACGCTCCAACTTTAGGTAGCAGCTTGAATATTAACATGGTATTCAGTCTATCAGAATTCAAATCTTCACCTGTCTGGGAATGATTTGAATATATATCTCCTATCTATTGAGACAGAGAGACTTGTAATGGAGCTCTTCAAATTTATCCAACAAAAACATTTCTGACTAAAAAATTTTTATGTCAAAGAGAGAGCTTAAGAGTAATCCCATATCTCTCTGATTAGATCACTCTTTGCATGAGAGAAACTTAGTAAACCACGTTTCTTTTAATGCTGACATTTTTATATGAAATGCACAACCAGGTCTTGAAGTCCTTTTTATGATTTAGAACCTATTGAAACACATGCAACAGAAATTGCAGTGCTGATATAAAACTAGTAGGAGGAAGCATTTCCTACTGTTCAAATTCATTAGCTAGGTCTATGGGAGTCTTTTTATTAATGCTTCCTACTGTTACACATAATGCACTGAAAACCAGTAGGTATTAGCTTAGTAAAGCTATTGTGAAGTATTGCCAATGACTGAATGGAAACAGGTATAGTTCTTCCCTGATAATGGCATTACACCAAGTTCTGTATTGCTTTGTTCCTTTGTGTGACCTCCTTCAATCCAGCGGAGCTATCCAGATATAAATATAGGGAAAGGCTTGTGTATGGTAACGCTGCCTTAAAGAAGTGCAGCTACTCTAGCTGAGTATCAAAGCATTTGCAAGGAATGAGAGTCACAGAATTAAAGATTACTTGGTTCTTTAAGGGACAGGAAAATAGAGGAAAATTCTTTTATTTTTATTGACTTCTTTTCTCCCCTGCCCCCCCCCTGCCCCTTCCCAATTTGGAATACATTTTTAAAGTTTGTGGATTCCCTTAGAGTACTTCCAAGTCCTGCTATACTGTGAGAGATTAAAAATGTATGGAACTAATTGGTAGAAAGCTCTTAATTAAAATAGGTTTCTGCCAGACTGATACAAACAAAGGTCAGAATACCCTGCCAATTGCAAAGTTTTAATCAACAATGACAGCAAAACCATCATCCATAGGAATGAAAGAGCACAGAACAGATATGTGGACAACTAAGGTATTGTCTTGAGCATGACTTATAGGACTGTGTGGGAGGGGCTGACTGCTAAGACAATGCAGAAAATGCAAATACCATACTTAAGGAAAAATGCCACTAAAATGTCAGGAAGACTTGTTCAGACATGTCAGTGTCAATGTCTGCTACTGCTAATGATGCCTTGACACCCCTCACGTACAAAGTCTTTTACCAAAAAAGTTGCAGAGACTTCCAATTACATATCTTTCAGAATTAAACTTTTTTCACCTCTTTTTTTTTTTTCTTTCCCTACTCCCTGTGATTTACATAGTTTTAGTATTTCAACAGCCTAGGAGAAGCATTGCCTTTGAGAATTAAGATACAGACTGATCCTGTGAAGAGCTGAATGCCCTCGACACTTCTTGACAGCAAACATTTCATTGGAGGGGGACCAGAGGTGTTCCAGTTGAAGTATAAGCTACGAAAACATAATTACATTTATAGCAAAGGATATAAAGTATAGATGACATAGAGGAAGATAACAAAGAATACATGGAAAGAATAAGTAAAAAAATAAATCAGCTTCCTATGAATACATATGTCAAGACCATGAATATAGCTGGAGCTGAATGAGAAAATATTTCTCATTGATATAGATTGCATATTCAGGATGAAATTTATGTCCAAAGATTTAGACAAAAAAAATCACATGACTGTAAGGGTTTTACTCAACTTTCATGGAAGACCAAAGAAAGCTGATCAGCTAATTTCTGAAGCCACTTCTGACTAACTCTTGGTGCGTTTTTAGTAACTTATTACCTGAAACTGTTGTTAAAATCTTTGTCCAGCTCTGAGACTAGCCTTAAAGTTATTCAACAGATTTTGGTTTCAGCCAAATTTAAAAATGTTACAACATACAATTTTGTGATAAATGTTAAAAACTCATCAAGGAAGATGCTGATCTTTGCAGAAGATGAGTAGCATTTAGCTTTGTGAGTAGATTCACAGAAATAGGTATTGAAAAGAACACTAAGACTGAGTTTTTGGGCTTACATTTTGCATTAGGCGTCAGGCTTAAATTTAGGAGTATATAAAAAATAAGGCTAAAATTTACACACCAGTCTGATTTTTTGATGGAAAATGAGTTTTTGACTGAAGTAAATTTTTAAGGTAATGCTTTATGTTCATATTCCTTTTTTCTTCCCTATAGTGCTTGCTTCCCATCCTTTGTGGCAAACAAAAGTGATACAAATCTCTATCCTTGCCTCAGCTCTCACCAGAAGGGGAGTTTGCTAGAAATTGCAATCCAAGTGGGAACCTGGCCCCTGTAGGAGAAGATAGGATATATGAACTACAACTTTCTTGAAACACTGCAGTAGTCTGATATGAAATAGGAGCTTTTGGTGGTTTGGTCAAGCAGTTTCCTATTTTAATAAAACTTTTTATGATTTTCACCAAATCATAGGGGTTTTTTCATTGAAGATGAAGGAAAATACAACTTTTGTTTGTTTTGTTCTCTTTTCTCAACATTTCCTACAGTGCAAATATTTCATTTGCATGTTCTGTTTAGTTTTGTTTGTTTTCCCAAAGCAAGTGGCTTCAACTTACTATGTATCACCTCAATTAAGTTAATTACTAGGCAAAACTTATTTCCTCCCCCTCTTCAAGAACCACCTACAACATAAGAAACTTTCAGGCTATGCTGTAGCCAAACTAAGCTCACTTTTTTAGCCTGTGTTCTAGACATTTTAGGACATTTTTTCACAATCATGCATTTTCTGTTCCAGGGATAATGTCATGGTATGTGTCTGCACACTGGTAGGGGTAGCCCAATCAGGAAAGGAAATATGTATTTATTTTACTCACTACAACAGGTTTGCAGTCCACATCAGAGACTAGTATTTTTCACTTCTGAAAAATTACATAACTACTTCAGCCATAGTGAAGACAAAGATCCCAGTCTTAGTATTTGGGTACAGCTGAACGAAGCCTCAGGATGATTTATTTCATTATCAAAGGGAAGAAACAGATGATGTGTAGACTTTGAGTATGCAGGTGATAACAATATTGTCTGTAACCAGACCTATCATAAAGACTTTAGTGTGAATTTATTTCCACATGAATATGTTATTCAATATACTTAGCAACTCTAAAATATCATGTCAAATTCATTCCCATAAAATAGGAAGCTTTTTTCTTTTTCTCTGCTGTACAACTGCGATTACAGGATATTGCTCTGGTGAAGAGATTTTTGGCATCCATGCTAAGACAGATCAATAGTATATCAATCTCATTGTGGTGTAAACACTAATCAAACGAGTGAACATGTTTCTTGCAAATGCTTCTTACAGTAATCTTGTAAGTCAGACAAAAAGTTGACATCTGATATATCAGATGATTACTAACTGTGTTGGATTATGGAATACTTGCTAATTCATGTAAATTTCATTGGAAAATAATAATAAGTAATTAATTATTAGGAAGGATATTATCACCAAGGCAAAAGTCTGCTGCTCTCTAAAGACATTATAACACCAATTCTTGCAGAATAAGCTCAGCTGTCATGGAAGCCACTAGGAAATAAAAGTCTTAGTTCCTGCCAGGAGACACTGCAAGCCCTGTAACATCAAACTTGATGGATATCTCTAATGTCAAGTAAAAGAGGACCTGAGATATCTCCTCATCACAGAGATCAAGTGACATATATTGACTCATGTCCGCACTGTTCAGGCCTCCCTTTCTGCTCTACAAAATTCTGGAGGATTATGGAAGGAAGCCAAACCTGGTCCATGCTTTGCATATTAAATTTGGAATAAACTGTCTCCAGAATGATGGCTTCAAGGTGTAGAAACAAGATAACAGAAGTGAGTCAGATACCAGGTGATTGATACAACAGCTCCAAGTGAGAGTAAATTTAATGTAACAGCTAGCTTAACTGTTTCAAAACAGAGTCAGATAGTAAGCTGTTTAGCACTGTGGATGACCAGGAGTTCGTTGCAAACTCAATTCCTGGTCCTTTTTTTTTAGATGTATCCTATTCTTTTGCAGAGTACAAGCACAAACACTGTGTATCCCATAGAAGCCAAACCTTCAAGACACATCTAGTGTATATGAATCTGTTGTTGACCACAGAAGCAAAAAGGCCTGAGGGACCTAATCAGACATGATGCTTGAAAATTGAGTATGAAGAGGGCTTTTGCAGACTCTCACACAATAAGGAACAAATTTTATTTTATAGGCTACAAGTAAGCTTTAATTTTTCACCTGTAAGTTGCTGATCTAAGTGACTAGATGTACAAATTGATTCCTGATATTTTTATTTTGGAAGGGATAACAAGTTAGGGATGGAAGTGGAAAGGAGGAATGAGAAAGCAAGGTGTTACCAGTCTGTATGGGTAGCATATCCTGTATTTTACAGAGCATGATTTTTTTTTTGTTTGTTTTGCCTTGAGTTGCCTTTTTATATTCTTTTATTAAGAAGGAAAATTGTAGTTTTTGAATGACCTGCAGACATTACGTGGGCAAAATTCCTGCTTTGAATGGTTCCCACGGTACTCTGCTTTGTATATGGCCCCTAACGCCAAGCAACTTGTAGCTGAGATTTGTTTTGTTTCCTTGTAAAAGAAAATTAATATATCATGATGGGCAATGCATGGCACAAAGTCAAACTACACAAACAACTGAGGATTTTAGTGTACTTGTATCTGTCCATAGATAATATTTAGAAAACAAAGTCCTTTGAAAACCTTAAGGAATTTTGACTGCTTTTCAGAAATGGTAGAGTTAAGTCAATAAAATGCTCAGTAGAGATTTTATGTCCCCAAACATATTTTATCTCTACAGGTTATATACTATTGAGAGCTGCAGCCACAACTTGAAGCCAAGTTAGGAAAACAGACTTTCACCAGATGTGAGTATAGCATTCAGTGGAGAACAGTAATGGGGTTGTTTGGGTTTTTTGTTGTGGCTTCATTTTTTTAATTGAATATTTGAATTGGTTCTTTGAATTTGATATTGCTTTGAATAATCAAATCACTGTAAGCAACAGTGTTTTCTGCACAGAGGCAGCATTGTTTCCCCAGCAGAAGCATTGGATCCAGCACAGAAGTTGTAATGGAGGTCCAGAAGCTGTATAGCTTGAGTTACACAGGATTTATTATCTCAGGTTTAAATATTCCAGTTTATACTTTTACACTGACTCTCACTCTCTAGCACTCTCTAGCTCTGTTGCTCTCAGTTCTGGAAAAAAAAATCCATAGACAGATGTTACAGGGGTCATGCATTTCATTTCATGGTGCTAATGTTTCTACTTTCAGGGGACTAAATATTGGGATCCTGAAGTAACTGCTCTTTCAGTCATTGTGCAGACAGCATGTTCGCTACAGTGGAAGGGTTTAGCAACCAGAATTGCCTTGAGTTACAAGCCAGGTCTGTTTTTATGGAAGATAGGCTGTTGAGACAAAATTCGACAGCCATGAAGTTACATCTGAAATTTCAGGCACTTACATGAGGCAATGCCTAAGGTAAAGATGAAGTACATTCAAGTCAAATGGGAAAAATTAATATAGTCTAATATTCAGCCAGGCATTGTTTAAATTGTGCCTACCAACTCTGCAAATATTTATTGACAAGAATGAATCTTTATCATACAGTAAATGAAATCTTGTTTCTCTTATATTTCTGTCACTACAATGAAGTTATGTGAGTGTAAGTGAGTGAAAAATATGGAAAGCTGCTTGTGTGAGTACATATTTACATGTGCAATGATTAGATGTCACACATAAATTAAGTATCCTTTCTGAACCAATAAACTATATAATCTGTACTGGATTCAAACAAAAATTCAAGAAGAAAAAGCTTATATAAACCCCAGCTTCTCAAAAGTACAGGTATACAGATTGGTATATAACTAAAGAAATTGTATTACATCACATAGTTTTCATTGTTAAAAATGAAAAGGAAAAAGGAATTGATTAAAAATAATCTTTCTTTGATTGTGAATTCCATAAATTTAGCACACTTAGCAAAATCCTTGTGTTTTTCTGTCATGATAAGTAGTAAACTCAGCAACACTTTATTGCATTTTGCTGTGTTTTATGATGTGATCTATTCACAGTCGCCTCCCAGCAATATGTCTTTGTGACTAAGTGGATATCATGTTCAGACCAGAGATGTGAAAAACTTCCTATATTTGTACTCTCAAACATAAAGGTATATAACTGCAATTGCTAAGGTGCCACACTGATTACACTTTAGCAAGAAAAAGCAATGACACTAAAGTGATCTTCTACCTTCTGAAATATGTTTGACAAGTTCAGAATTGCATTATTTCCTTCTAGGGGATTATGTTTCCTCATTTAACACTGTGATCCTCAAGTATCATTTTGTACTTCTTGAGCAAGATTTTTTTTCTGAATGTTGGTTATTTTAATATGAAATAATTTGCTCTTATATGCATATATTTCCTGCCCCTTCCCCTTAGGGACATATTTGCATTTGTGAAATTTCAACTTTTCTCAGAACTGGGAATTTGACGTTAGCAGGGTGGTCTATTAATTTCCATGTCTGTGATACACTTGTTTCAGCCCTCTTCCTCTGTAATTTGTATCCATAACGTTAACTACAGTGCCAGTAGTGCAGTAGAAAGTGGTAAGTACACTTGAAGCTGTGCAGAATTCATGCTATAAAGATGATAAGAGCCTCCAAGGGAATAATTGTCTCACTACAGGGAGTGCAAATTGTTTGGCATCTGGTCTTTGTGTCGTCCTTTGCTTTCTTGCAACTCATTGACATCAGTACACATTAACAGCAAAGCTGATCAGCTGTGCAGAGCCAACAGTTTCATAGTCATTCGTTTTCTTCCTAAAGATAATAATAACAAAATAACTGAATAGCTCGCATAGTACTAGTGGGATATAGAGCATTTTCACTTAAGTACTCAATGTACCTTCTAGTCTAGGTTTTAGGAACTTGTTTAGAATATTTCTTCACACAATTTATATTATTTCAGTGAATGTTTATTTCGGAACTAACTATATTGAAAGAGTTTGTACATCAGAACAGAGCACTATCATCCTTAAACTATATTTGGGAAATTCAAAGAAACTGCTCACTAGAAAATATTAAGTTTGTGAAATAAAATCACAGAAAGTAAAAATAAAGGAAAAGGGAAGGAAAGGGAAGGGAAGGGAAGGGAAGGGAAGGGAAGGGAAGGGAAGGGAAGGGAAGGAAAGGAAAGGAAAGGAAAGGAAAGGAAAGGAAAGGAAAGGAAAGGAAAGGAAAGGAAAGGAAAGGAAAGGAAAGGAAAGGAAAGGAAAGGGGAAAGGAAAGGGAAAAAGAAAGGAGAGGAGAGGAGAGGAGAGGAGAGGAGAGGAGAGGAGAGGAGAGGAGAGGAGAGGAGAGGAGAGGAGAGGAGAGGAAGAAGGAAATTGTATGATCTGTTGGCTGTCACTGTTTCTGTTATTGAATGATGTTACTATAATGGCAGCCCAATGACTCCCACAATGAAATTATGTTCTGTACTCTTCAGAAGTCCTTTTGTCCTATTTATAATTTGGCTTCTTAAAGCAACCTATTTTTTAATTGAAAAGATTTATAAGTATTGCAACTATCTACATATACATGTGTGTAGGATTGTCCTAGCACCACCCCCTGTTGATTGGGTGATAAAAAGACTCCTGGAGGGCAGGGACTAGTCCCTGGCCAGAGGGGAGAGGGGGAGTCAGCAGTGACTGGGTGTGTCCCAGGTCAGGGGAGGCCGCAGCAGTTTGCAGCTCGTTGGGGAGGGCGCTGACTCCCTCCCAGTGCACAAGGCGAGGAAGGTGCCAAGGAGCTGTGAACCAGGGGTGCCACCAACAGGTATTTCCCAGCTCAGTGAAAGAACAATGGTATCTACCTGGTGGAAGAAGACCAAAATGGATGTGGGAACCCAGACAGAGCTCCCACGGAAGGAGGCGATGGTGCAGGTCGCAGGCTGCAGGGAATGCTACAGCGTCTCTGTGGTGACAGGGGGCTGTGTGCGCTGTGAGCAGGTAGATGATCTGCTCGGCTGAGCGGCACAGCTGCAAAGCCAGGTTGAAAGGCTTCAAGCCAAAGTAGAAAGGCTTAGGAGCATTCGGGAGGCTGAAATGGAGATAGACTGGTGGAGCCACGCTCTGCCTTCCCTGCAACAAAAATGGGAGCACCTGCCAGAGAGCTCCCAGGATCGAGGGACCCCTGTACTCTGCCCCTCTCAGGTGGAAAACAATAACCTAGAGGAGAGGAGTGAGTGGAGGCAAGTCTATGGCCGTGGCAAAAAACGAGTGCCCTCCTTGCCTACCTTGCCTCCACAGGTGCCTCTGAGAAATAGATATGAAGCCCTAGTGGAATACAGCTAGTCCAATGGGGATGTGGTGGAGAGGCAACCTATATCAGAGGTCCCACCACAGTCAGAAAAACCTGACAGGTGTATAGCTACCTCCTCCACAAAGAAGAAGAGAAGAGTTTTAGTGGTTGGAGACTCCTTCCTAAAGGGATCTGAGGGCCCAATATGCAGAGCTGACCCCCCATCACAAGGAGGTCTGCAGCCTGCCTGGAGCCCGAATCAGGGATATCACCAGGAAACTCCCCAACCTGGTGAAGGCCACAGACTACTACCCCCTGCTGATCTTCCAGACAGGTGGGGAAGAAGCTGCATCCCGTAGTCTGAGGGGGATGAAGAAAGACTACAAGGCCCTAGGATGGTTGGTGAAAGAGTCTGGGGCACAAGTTGTTTTCTCCTCCCTCCTTCCATTTTCGGGTGATGACGTGGGATGGAACAATAGGATTCTCTCTATTAATGCCTGGCTACGAGACTGGTGCTACAGACAGGGCTTTGGGTTCTTTGATAATGGCTGGTTTTATAAGACAACAGGCGTGACGGTAATACATGGGAAAGGTTTATGTCGTAGGGGCAAAAGGGTTCTGGGACAGGAATTAGCAGGGCTCATTCGGAGAGCTTTAAACTAGATTCGAAGGGGGATGGGGTAGTAGCTGGGCTTGCACCACTGGGGCAACGCTCTAGTGTTGAGGTAGACCAGGAGGCCTCCCTTCCCCTAGGGTGAAATCGGTGTGCTCAGCTCTCTCCCTGAAATGCCTGTACACCAATGCACGCAGCATGGGGAATAAACAGGAGGAGTTAGAAATCCGTGTTCGGTCGGGGGGCTATGATCTAGTGGCAATTACAGAGACTTGGTGGGACGCCTCGCATGACTGGAATGTGGTCATGGATGGCTATGTCCTGTTCAGGAAAGACAGACCGCTAAGGAGAGGTGGTGGAGTTGCTCTTTATGTGAGTGAGCAGCTAGAATGTATTGAGTTCTGTCCAGGGGCGGATCAGGAGCGAGTTGAGAGTTTGTGGGTGCGAATTAAGGGGCAGGCTGGCAGGGGTGATACTGTTGTGGGTGTCTATTACAGGCCACCGGATCAGGATGAGGAGGCTGATGAGGCCTTCTACAGGCAGCTGAGAGCAGTCTCGCAATTACAGGGCCTGGTTGTCGTGGGGGATTTCAACTACCCTGATATTTGCTGGGAGGCCTACTCAGCCAGCCATCCTCAGTCCAGGAAGTTCCTCCAGTGCATTGATGATAACTTTCTGATGCAAATGGTGGATGAGCCAAATAGGAGAGGAGTGCTGCTGGATCTTATCCTCACTAACAAGGAGGGTCTGGTTGAAGCAGTGAAGGTTGAGGGCAGCCTTGGTTGTAGTGACCATGAGATGGTAGAGTTCAGGATCTCATGTGGCAGTGAAGTAAGGGGAAAAACGGGGGGCGCGCTCACAGGTGCTGGGCGACGGTCCGGAGTAAACAACAGAATCTCAGTGTGAGTATGGAAGCTTCTCCTTTATTAACAAAGCATGCCGCGATTATATAGACGGTAACCTGAGTACATGCTAATCACGCGCCCCGATCGCACTTGTGATTGGTCCGTAGGTTTACATATTCAGAGCCATGACCGCCCCCACCACCGGACACAGCTCTGCTTCCCGACGAAGCAGGCACCATGGGGTTCTTTGTTTTGCACTGTTCAAGGGGAGTCCAAGGTCGCTAGCTCTGGGCTTAACCCTTGCTCAAAGCCTGGGTTGCTCAGACTGCTCAGTGGCACAATATCGTGCCCCTTCTCACTTAACCAAACCTCTACAATTCCCCCTTCTTGTTTGTGAGCAAGCCAGGCCTGATTTGCAAGTTTCATTAAAGCTTCCTGCAAACAAGAACACAAACATGGTAACACTAACAAGATAACTGCAATCACAAAAACTCTCGTAAGAACCATTTTTTTCCAGTTCCACTTTTCTTAGGGATAACAAAAATGGGTGTATTCCAAGGACTAACTGAGGGTTTGATATGTCCTGCTTTTAACTGTTCCTCTACCAGTCCCTTAGTAATCTGCAGTCGCTCTTCAGTCATAGGCCACCTCAAAGCAGTTATAACATTAGGTTGGTCAATTTAAATACTGTGTCTCCCTGTTGGATATACACACAATCTTTACACCCAAACGTTAATGCATACAAAGCAACAAGGCATTGTTGAATAAATCAGCAACAAGTTAATTACTGCAACTTAGGCCCTGTGACCAATTACACATGATTAAAATTACTTCCCACATTCACAGCCACAGTACTCTTCCACCATTTAACTTCTCAACCAAAACGTTACACATATAAAACATTTACTAACAGGCAAAAGTACTAAACCTGTATATCTGCTATTGCAAATAGACTTATGTAGCGTCTGATTTTACTCCATACCGTGTAACTGCAGCTTTTGTTTGTTAAAGAATTTTCCAATCACGTGGTTCCCATGCCGGGAATCGAACCCGGGCTGCCGGCGTGAAAACCGGGAATGCTAGCAGCTAGACCACTTTCGGAACAGCATTCGTCAATTGCTTAGGCGCTGCACCTTTAAATCCTGTAATTCCCGCAAAACCTGATGTGAAATGCCGGTCGCATCCGTCTCCAGGTTCCCATGGTCAGGTGGTGTAGATGCCATCGATCCTGATTGACAGGGCGAGGGCGGAAGGGGTGGGTACTCCGGCGGCGCAGAGGGGAGGGACCGGCCCCCCTCTCCAGACGCCGGCTGAGCAGGGTGAGGGGCTGACCACCCCTCCCCCTCCTGTTTCCGCTTTCTTTGCCACGCAGTCCTAGGAGCGCCACGTGGTTCTTTGTTCGCAACCTCCTCCTCTAAATTCTTACTGCAACATTTCTCCCGGGAGTTCGCTGCTTCTACCACCGTATGGACCTCAGCCACGGATGGCTTTATGTTTGCTGACATGCCCTTAACTGCCGGTAACCCGAAGAAACGAGCCAGAACCCCAGGTTTTTCTGTTTTAGCGGGGGGGGGTGGGCTCCGGCGGCGCCGGCCGCATCTCAGCAGCTGCGCGGGCGACCTCTCTTTCTGCCCTCATAGTTTTCAAAGTCTCTATCACGTTTTGCCAGAGTCCACACACCTCCTTAATTGCTTTTTCCTCGGGGTCCCTCTCAACAGTCTTTTCCCACATAATGTCTCCCACTTCTCTCCATTCCTCCACAGAAAATACAAGCACTGTGTCTTTAAAATGTCCCCAGCGCTGGCCCAACTTTATCAGCTTAATTAGCTGTTTCTCCGCTGTCTCGCTCCCTCTCTTAGAGAGAATACCTGCAAGCAGCGCGGCTGCAGCCTCTATCTCCATGGCTGCCCCTTTTCCAGTGTCTGCTCTGTCCTTTCTTGAACCCGAACAGCACCTGAACTCTGGGAGCTGAGTGGCCAACTCTTCCAGTGTCTGTTCTGCCCTTTATTGAACCCGAACAGCACCGCTCCCAGCCGTCTTTTTCCCAACACCTCCTTTCGCTGCTTACCGCAGTCTCGGAGAGAGCACGCCGAAGGGAACCATCCTCTGCTACCAGTTGAAGTAAGGGGAAAAACGGGGGGGCGCGCTCGCAGGTGCTGGGCGACAGTCCGGAGTAAACAACAGAATCTCAATGTGAGTATGGAAGCTTCTCCTTTATTAACAAAGCATGCCGCGATTATATAGACGGTAACCTGAGTACATGCTAATCATGCGCCCCGATCGCACTTGTGATTGGTCCATAGGTTTACATATTCAGAGCCGTGACCGCCCCCACCACCGGACACAGCTCTGCTTCCCGACGAAGCAGGCACCACGGGGTTCTTTGTTTTGCACTGTTCAAGGGGAGTCCAAGGTCGCCAGCTCTGGGCTTAACCCTTGCTCAAAGCCTGGGTTGCTCAGACTGCTCAGTGGCACAAGATCGTGCCCCTTCTCACTTAACCAAACCTCTACATGGCAGGAACAGAATAGCTAGCAGAATCACAACCCTGGACTTCAGGAGGGCCAACTTTGGCCTTTTCAAGCAATTGCTAGGGGAAATCCCATGGGACAGGGTACTAGAAGGTAAGCGGGCTCAAGATAGTTGGTTAGCATTCAAGGACTGCTTCTTCCGAGCTCAAGATCAGAGCATCCCAACAGGTAGGAAGTCAAGGAAGGGTACCAGGAGACCTGCATGGTTAAACAGGGAACTGCTGGGCAAACTCAAGTGGAAGAAGAGGGTGTACAGATCATGGAAGGAGGGGCTGGCCACTTGGGAGGAATAGAAGTCTGTTGTCAGAGGATGTAGGGAGGCAACTAGGAAAGCTAAGGCCTCCTTGGAATTAAACCTTGCAAGAGAGGTCAAGGACAACAGAAAGGGCTTCTTCAAATACATTGCAGGTAAAACCAACACTAGAGGCAATGTAGGCCCACTGCTGAATGAGGTGGGGGCCCTGCAGACAGAGGATAAAAAGAAGGTGGAGTTACTGAATGCCTTCTTTGCCTCTGTCTATACTGCTGGAGGCTGTCCTGAGGAGCCCCGGACCCCTGAGGCCCCAGAAGAAGTCAGGATAGAGGAGGAATCTGTCTTGGTAGATGAGGGCTGGGTCAGGGACAAATTAAACAATCTGGACGTCCATAAATCCATGGGCCCTGATGGGATGCACCCGCGGGTGCTGAGGGAGCTGGCGGAAGTCATTGCTAGGCCACTCTCCATCATCTTTACTAAGTCGTGGGCAACGGGAGAGGTGCCTGAGGACTGGAGGAAAGCGAATGTCACTGCAGTCTTCAAAAAGGGCAAGAAGGAGGACCCGGGTAACTATAGACCGGTCAGCCTCACCTCCATCCCCGGAAAGGTGATGGAACAACTTGTTCTTGATGCTGTCTCTAGGCATATCAAGGATAGGGGGATCATTAGGGGCACTCAGCATGGCTTCACCAACGGGAAGTCATGCTTAACCAACTTGATAGCCTTTTATGAGGACATAACCCGGTGGATAGATGATGGTAAAGCAGTGGATGTGGTCTATCTCGATTTCAGTAAAGCGTTTGACACTGTCTCCCACAGCATCCTCGCAGCTAAACTGAGGAAGTGTGGTCTGGATGATCGGGTAGTGAGGTGGATTGTGAACTGGCTGAAGGAAAGAAGCCAGAGAGTGGTGGTCAATGGGATAGAGTCCAGTTGGAGGCCTGTATCTAGCGGAGTCCCTCAAGGGTCAGTACTGGGACCAGCACTATTCAATATATTCATTAATGACTTGGATGAGGGAATAGAGTGCACTGTCAGCAAGTTCGCTGATGACACAAAACTGGGAGGAGTGGCTGACACAACGGAAGGCTACGCAGCCATTCAGAGGGACCTAGACAGGCTGGAGAGTTGGGCGGGGAGAAATTTAATGAAATATAACAAGGGCAAGTGTAGAGTCCTGCATCTGGGCAAGAACAACCCCATGTATGAGTGCAAGTTGGGGACAGACCTGTTGGAGACCAGCGTAGGGGAAAGGGACCTGGGGGTCCTAGTGGACAGCAGGATGACCATGAGGCAGCAGTGTGCCCTTGTGGCCAAGAAGGCCAATGGCATCCTGGGCTGTATTAGAAGGGGTGTGGTTAGCAGGTCAAGAGAGGTTCTCCTCCCCCTCTACTCTGCCCTGGTGAGGCCGCATCTGGAATATTGTGTCCAGTTCTGGGCCCCTCAGTTCAAGAAGGACAGGGAACTGTTAGAGAGAGTCCAGCGCAGAGCCACGAAGATGATTAAGGGAGTGGAACGTCTCCCTTATGAGGAGAGGCTGAGGGAGCTGGGTCTCTTTAGCTTAGAGAAGAGGAGACTGAGGGGTGACCTCATTAATGTTTATAAATATGTAAAGGGCAAGTGTCATGAGGATGGAGCCAGGCTCTTCTCAGTGACATCCCTTGACAGGACAAGGGGCAATGGGTGCAAGCTGGAGCACAGGAGGTTCCACATAAATATGAGGAAAAACTTCTTTACGGTGAGGGTAACCGAACACTGGAACAGGCTGCCTAGAGAGGTTGTGGAGTCTCCTTCTCTGGAGACATTCAAAACCCACCTGGACGTGTTCCTGTGTGATATGGTCTAGGCAATCCTGCCCCGGCAGGGGGATTGGACTAGATGATCTTTCGAGGTCCCTTCCAATCCCTAACATTCTGTGATTCTGTGATTGTCCGTGTTTAGTGATCTCTCAACATGAAGAAAAATGCACCCATCCAAAACATATCAAAGTTTTTAAAAAATTTCTTCACTTTACTAAGATTTGCTTCATTTCTACCAAAAAAATCTCCTACCTCAGCTATATGTTCCTGCAATTGTTTCATACCAATAGACTTCTACCTCTTAAGACATAAATCTCACTGAAAGTATCTACTTTTCAGCAATTAAGTCATGCAACAAAACAGAAACTGAAATTTAAGTGAAAGACAACATGAAAGACATAATCCTTGCCTTTTTTTCCATTGTGTGCCATATGAGGATGTTTGTGATGTGCATCCTCAAATGTGTACATCAATTCTGTAAACATGAAGTGTTATGCTACTATGTGAGTTAAATGTATAGTATTCCACTGTAGTAGTAGCAGTTAAATCCCAATGGAGTGTTGTTACTTTACCCAAACTCATAGATAGAGCTGAGGAACAGAAATCTGGAATCTTCCCCTTCCTATAAGCACCTATCAATGACATCTTCATGCAGAAGAAAAGGAGGTTGAATTGGGGTTTCATCAACAAGTATATTTCTGACAAGGTATACTATGTTATTGCAGCCATAATCATAATTTAAGCTAGCAATTCAGGAAGTATTTTCAGCTAATGATACAATAACACACTGGCAACTTCAGGGTAGCATATGTATTAAAAGAAATAAGAAAAGTTTTTTCAATTTAATGTAATTAGTCATTTGAATACTTAAGGTTGCAGTTTCCCAACGCATGGAGTTTGAATCAACGTTCTTTCCAGTTCCCTCACTTCATTGCTCACTTATGCCCTTCAACAAGAGACACCAGCACCCTCAACTTCTATCTACAAAGGAGTTGCTTTTGTACATTATCTGTCTGCATTCAAACTCATAAAAAACAACACCAAGCCCAAGCATGGACAGACTGGATGTTGCTAGATATTCATAAGAGTAAATGGTAGGTGTTCTGATCATTACAGTATTTGCTACTATGTACTGGTAAATTGTAACTAATATCCATTGCCATCCCTCTTTAAGTAATTGCTATGTAACAGACTACATACAATTGGTAACAAGGATAGAAAGGTTAAAGAAAATGGGTAAAGGAAATGAAACCAAAAGTACTAGGAACATTTTTCAGCTTCAACAGTTAGTCCTCAATGATGGGTAACCAGAGTAAACTCAATCAACAAAGCCTTACACCAAATACTAAGCTACAATTTCCTTCAGTGACAACAAGACACTACTTGTGCATGTAACAGTAGAGTATGGGATATGAATGATAAGTTCTGCACACCAAAGTCTGAAGAAGTGACACCAACACAACTAGATGTTTTCATTGCAGACCTTTCTGTACTTTTAAAGCCGTTTCCACTGGGCTGGCAGATTTGAGCACCTTCATTAGCTCATTATGCAGTTCTGCACCAGTACCTGGTCATTGGCAGAGGTGCTCACCAAGCCACTTTCCATCATTTATCAGCAGTCCTGGCTAACCAGGGAGGTCCCAGTGGACTGGAGGTTGTCTACGTAGACTTCATAAAGCCTTTGACACTATTTCTCACAGCATTCTCCTGGAGAAACTGGCTGCTCATGGCTTGGACGGGTGTACTCTTCACTGGGTAAAAAATTGGCTGGGTGGCTAGGCCCAAAGTGTTGTGGTAAATGGAGTTAAATCCATTTGGCAGTCAGTCACAAGTGGTGTTCCCCAGGGCTCAGTATTGGGGCGAGTTCTCTTCAATATTGTTATCAGTTATCCAGATGAGAGGATCGAGTGCACCCTCAGTAAGTTTGTAGATGACACCAAGCTGGGCAGGAGTATTGATCTGCTTGTGGGTAGGAAGCCTCTGCAGAGGGATCTGGATAGGCTGGGTCGATGGGCTGAGGCCAACTGTGTGAGGTTCAACAAGGCTAAGCATTGGGTCCTGCACCTGCGTCACAACAATCCCATGCAATGCTACAGGCTTGGGGAAGAGTGGCTGGAACACTGCCCAGTGGAAAAGGACCTGGGGGTGTTGATCGATGGCCGGCTGAATATGAGCCAGCAGTGTGCCCAGGTAGCTAAGAAGGCCAACAGCATCCTGGCTTGTATCAGAAATAGTGTGGCCAGCAGGACTAGGGCAGTGATTGTCCCCCTGTACTTGGCACTGGTGAGGCCACACCTCGAACACTGTGTTCAGTTTTTGGCCCCTCACTACAAGAAAGACATGGAGGTGCTGGAATGAGTTCAAAGAAGAGCAACGAAACTGGTGAAGGGTCTAGAGCACAAGTCTTATGAGGAGTGTCTGAGGGAACTGGAGTTGTTTAGTCTGGAGAAAAGGAGGCTCAGGGGAGACCTTACTGCTCTCTACAACTACCTGAAAGGAGGTTGTATCGAGGTGGGTGTCAGTCTCTTCTCCCAAGTAACAAGTGATAGGATGTGAGGAAATGGCCTCAAGTTGTGCCAGGGGAGGTTTAGATGGGGTGTTAGGAAAAATTTCTTCACTGAAAGGGTTGTGAAGCATTGGAACAGGCTGCCCAGGGAAGTGGTGAACTCACCATCTGTCAAAATACTTAAAAGGCAAGTAGATGTGGTGCTCAGGGACATGGTTTAGTGGTGGGCTTGGCAGTGCTAGGTTAACCATTGGACTTGATGATCTTAAAGGTCCTCCTAGACAAAATGATTCTATGATTTGAGTAAACAAATGGTATCTGGTATGACCTTGTTCCTGTAGACTTTCAAAATCTTTGTTTTGTATTGTTTAGTGGTGGGGTGCAGGTGAAGTTGCTGTGGTCTTATGATCATTCACTTCCACACGATTCTTCTGAAGTCCTTTATGTGTTATTGGTATTCGTTAGAATTTGGTTCTTTTGAAGCTATAACAGATCCTTGCATTTGATAATATATTAATTATTAGTGCCTTTGGAAAACCAAAGTAGCAACACTACTGTTAGTCTTTTCAGACAATTCCAGCATTTAATTTAGACTTCTATTAGATTAAAACTCTACTGAGTCAAAGACAACAAAAAAAGCTTTTACAAATACATCAACAGCAAAAGGAGGGTCAAGGAGAGCCTCCACCACTTGCTGAATGAGGAGGGTAGTGTAGTGTCAGGGGATGAGGAAAAGGCAGAGGTGCTCAATGCCTTCTTTGCCTCGGTCTTTAATGTCAAGGTCGGTTGTCCTCAGGAGGCTCGGCCCCCAGAGCCTGAAGTTAGGGACGGGGGGCTGTGTGAACCTCCCATGATCCAGGAGGAGACGGTTAGTGACCTGCTGTGCCAGTTCAGACACCCACAAGGCTATGGGCCCAGATGGGATTCACCCTAGAGTAATGAAGGAACTGGCAAATGAACTTGCCAAACCACTCTCGATTATCTACCGGCAGTCCTGGTTAACTGGAGAAGTTCCAGATGACTGGAAATTAGCAAACGTAACGCCCATCTACAAGAAGGGTCGGAAGGATGATCCAGGGAACTATAGGCCTGTCAGCCTGACCTCGGTGCCAGGCAAAGTGATGGAACAGATCATCCTGAGTGCCATTACACAGCACATGCAGGACAATCAGGGCATCGGGGCCAGCCAACATGGATTCATGAAAGGCAGGTCCTGCTCGACCAACCTGGTCTCCTTCTATGACCAAGTGACCCGCTTAGTAGATGAGGGCAGGGCTGTGGATGTAGTCTATCTAGACTTCAGTAAGGCATTCGACACTGTCTCCCACAGCATCCTCCTAGACAAACTAGCTGCCCGGGGCTTGGATGGGTGGACTCTTTGATGGGTTAAAAACTGGCTGGATGGCCGAGCCCAGAGAGTGGTGGTGAATGGGGCAAAGTCCAGCTGGCGGCCGGTCACTAGCGGTGTTCCCCAGGGCTCAGTTCTGGGGCCGGTGCTGTTCAATATCTTTATAGATGATCTAGACGTAGGGATTGAGTGCACCCTCAGCAAATTTGCAGATGACACCAAGCTGGGTGGGAGTGTGGATCTGCTGGAGGGTAGGAAGGCCCTACAGAGGGATTTGGACAGGTTAGATAGATGGGCCGAGACCAACGGCATGAGGTTCAACAAGAACAAGTGCCGGGTCTTACACTTCGGCCACAACAACCCCATGCAGCTCTACAGGCTGGGGGAAGAGTGGTTAGAAAGCGGCCCGGCGGAAAGAGACCTGGGGGTGCTGATCGATAGCCGGCTAAACATGAGCCAGCAGTGTGCCCAGGTGGCCAAGAAGGCCAATGGCATCCTGGCCTCTATTAGGAATAGTGTAGCCAGCTGGTCTAGGGAAGTGATCGTCCCTCTCTACTCGGCACTGGTGAGGACGCACCTTGAATACTGTGTCCATTTCTGGGCCCCGCACTTCAAGAAAGATGTTGAGGTGTTGGATCGAGTCCAGAGGAGGGCGACCAAGCTGGTGAAGGGTCTGGAGGGTCTGACCTACGAGGAACGGCTGAGAGAGCTGGGGTTGTTTAGCCTGGAGAAGAGGAGGCTCAGAGGTGACCTTATTGCAGTCTACAACTACCTGAAGGGAGGTTGTAGTGAAGTGGGAGTTGGCCTCTACTCCCGGGCAACTAGCGATAGGACAAGAGGGCACAGCCTCAAGCTTCGCCAGGGGAGGTTCAGGTTGGACATCAGGAAGAATTTCTTTACAGAAAGGGCTATTAGACATTGGAATGGGCTGCCCAGGGAGGTGGTGGAGTCACCATCTCTGGTTGTGTTTAAGAAAAGACTGGACATGGCACTTAGTGCCGTGGTCTAGTTGACAGGGTGGTGTCAGGGCAACGGTTGGACTCGATGATCCCTGAGGTGTCTTCCAACCTGGTTGATTCTGTGATTCTGTGAGTTGCTGTTGTCTAAGTGCTTGACTAGGTTTTTGACAGCTTTTGAATTAGCCTATGAACACTGGTAAAGCTGGGAACTGAGAGTTCTTTGCAGGAAACACGGGAAAGGAAAACTATGTCATGGTGAAGAAGAACTGTGAGAAAACTGTCAATGTAAATATTTAATAATGATGGAGAATAATTATATTATAATTATTATAATAATGATGGAGAATAATTATATTGATAATAATATTAATAATGGTGGTTAATAACAGTCCTAGAGCACAGCTCCCAGAGTGAAGGTAACAGAGGTAGCCAACAGATGCAGCAGTTTGCACAGCAGTTTCTGGGTTCTGCTTTGGGAGCTTCTGGACATTCTCGGGGCAAGATCTGGGGTCATTGGGGAATGCCTGGAAACCTGAGAAACTTGAGAAGGTACCTGATGCTGCTAGGTAATGATGAGGTAGGGGGAACTACAAGGGAATGAGCCTGAGGAACTCTAGCAGCTTCTAACAAACTCCATTAGCTGCTCTTAACCCAAGGTGACTGGAACTTTCATTACAGCTGCCCTTTAATTAGGGAGCGTCAAGTACCCTTTTAGCCAGTGCTCAAGACAGGCCTATATAAGAGCCTGGTCCAGAGCACAGCCAACAGACATAGCAGTTTGTGCAGAAGGGCACAAGGAGGAGGGGGCTCAGCTGAATTTGTACCATAGTAGTGTCTCATATTTGGTGGTAACACACCACAGGAGAGTTTCCCTGTCAGGTGTTAGAGTTAGGGCAGAGGCTTCAATGCAGAGATTCAGATAGTGGAAGGAACTGTCCAGGTCCCAGGCTGCCTGGAGCCTCTCTCCGGTGCCAGGAGACACAGCCCTCTGTCCTATAGGAGGTATGCTGTCTTGGAAGAGCTATGCCACTAAGTGGAGGAGTTATGGGATGAAGTGAGCAGACTGCCTAGCATCAGAGAAGACGAAAGGGAGATAGGCAGGATCTCATCTGTTACGCAGCAGCTTGAAGATCCCTGGACCCCAACTGCAGTAGAGACGCAGACAGTGCCCACCCCTAGCTTGATAAACTTATATGATTAAATTATTGGCTTGGTAGATGAAGGTAGAACAGTGGATATTGTCCACCTAGGCTTCAGGAAGGCTTTTGACACTATCTCCCATAAGATCCTCATAGGCAAGCTGATGAAGTATGGGCTGGATGAGTAGACAGTGAGATGGACTGAAAACTGGCTGAACAACTGGGCCCAAGGGAGGTGATCAGTGGCACAAAGTCTAGTTGGAGGCCAGTGTGGATGATGGGACAGAGCATTACCCTCAGCAAATTTGCTGATAACACAAAACTGGGAGGAATGGCTGATACACCAGGAATGGCTGATGCTACCATCCAGAGGGACCTTGACAGGCTGGAGAAATAGACCTATAGGAACCTCATGCAGTTCATCAAGGGGACGTGCTAATTCTTGCACCTGAGCAGGAACAACCCTGTGGACCAATATATGATGGGGGTCACCAAGCTACAAAGCAGCTTTGCAGAAAAGGACCTAGGGGTCCTGGTGGACACCAAGTTGAACATGAATCAGCAATGTGCTTTTGCAGCAAAGAAGGCTAATGGTATCCTGGACTGCATGTGGTGGTGTGCTCCCTCCCAGCCCCCGCTTAAGCCATAACCACCAGTGGGGGTCGTGATGGCTGCATCCAGTTTATGCTGTACTTTGGGAGATGGATGGCAACATGGTAGCCAAGGGCTATCTGGAACAGCAACCCAGACGTCTTGCTGGTATGCAAATTTGACTCTAAGTCAATCAGCTGACTCTATAATACTGGACAGCCCAGGGCCCATAGGGCTCTCATGAAATGACAGTGGGCTGCACACCAGGATCTCCCTTTGAGTAGCGATGCCTCTCAAGGTTACTCCTCAAGGCTGAGAGAATCCTTATTGCATCAGAGACTTGGTAAGTCAGTTGAGAATAAGCGATGAAACTTTGAAATCTTAGCTAAGTGATATAGAGGATTGATTATGCCCATATATAATCCTTTATACATAAACTGTTGACCAAGTCTGGGACTAGGATTGGATCCAGCTGCACCTAGACTCCTCTCTGAGAAGGAGTTTAGAAAGCAAGGGCATCTTTTCTGAACCTCGTGGCTCAATGGGAGGGTCTCCCTGATACTTTTATCTGACCCTGTCCTCTATGCAGCAAATAATGAAGAGTACCTTGCCATTGAATCTTGTTAAACCACTGTCGCATTTACTATTGAACTTTGTTAACTTGCTGGTTTATATCAATAAAGTGTATTGTTCCTTCTCTCTTAGGAGTGAAGTGTAACTCTCACTCCATCCGCGGCACTGCGTTAGAAGGAGTGTTGCCAGCATGTTGAGGCAGGTGATCCTTCATCTTCACTCAGTACTAGCGAGGCCCCGTCTGGAGTGCTGTGTCCAGTTCTGGACCTTTCACTACAAGAGAGGCATGGACATACTGGAGGGAGTCCAATGAAGACCACAAAGAAGATGAAAGACTGGAGCATCTTTCCTATGAGGAAAGGCTGAGAGAGCTGGGACTGGTAAGTCTGGAGAAAAGAAGGCTCAGAGGGGGGACCTTATCAATGTGTACAGGTACCTGGAGGGAGGGTATAAAGAAGATGAGGCCAGGCTCTTTCCAGTGGTGCCCAGTGACAGGACTGGAGGCAATGGGCATACACTGAAACACAGGAGGTTCCCTCTGAACATCAGGAAAAAACTTTTTTACTGTGAGGGTTACTGAACACTGACACAGGTTGCCCAGAGAGGTTGTGGCATCTCCATCCTTGGAGATATTCAAAAGTCACCTGGACATGGTCCTGAGCAACTGGCTTCAGATGTCCCTGCATGACCACGCGGGTGGGGACAGGTGACTTCCAGAGCTCCCTTCCAACCTCAGCTATTCTATGAGTCTGTGAACTTAAAATAGTTAAGTCTTAGTCTGCTCAATTTTAACCTTATAAGAACTGAAAGCAAGCTTGTCCTGAGGGGAAATCCTTGCCCAGAAGAACTCTGGCCCAGGCTTGAGACTTAATAGTTTCAGTGTCAACTTGATTAGATATTAAATCCAGGTTTTCAACCCAAGCATACTGTTCTACTCTTATCTTACAAATGATTCTGGTTACATCTACACACAAATTCCAAGCTGGCATATACAAGCAAGCTCCCACAAAAAAAGTATATGCTGGAGTGCTCATAGTGCTTAACCCATGGTAAATAATCCTGCCTCTTATCTGATATACCCAATGTTAACAGGGTACTTTGATTTTGCATGGTTCACAGTACGCTTTGTCAGCAAATATACAAGAAGTGTTTAAAAGTTATGGTTTTTTTCAAAAAGCCTCTTTTGAAGACATTTATTCTGAAGTAAGAGTCATACGGATGTATGCTATTTTGTATGCAGAGCGTTACATTTTGGTTCTTGTTTCCATTACAGGAATGACACCACATCGGTTACGCAAAGCCGTTTATTTTCAGTATCACACAATCTCTTATACAGTGGTCTGATTTTTCTTTTTTTACAATTCTTAAATATGATCATAAATGGATTCATAATTTACTTTCAAGGAAATGTGAAGCTTCTGAAAGTGAAGACAAGACAGTTCTTGGATATTTTGTAGGTCTTTGTAGAAAAGCATTGCAAGCTTTCAATGCTTTATAATTGAACTTTAAATAAAAGTGTGATAGCAATTTCTAACTGATATTGGATAATTCATTAGCTGTAAATAAACATGTATCTTACTGTAGAATTTTAAAGTTCGAAATATACAATTAATACATTTTTTCCTATGTCTTATTTTCTCATAGAATTTAGGAAAAATGCATTTGTGTTTAGAAAGAGATTCACTGGGAGTATAAGTGGTGAAAAAGAAAAAAGAAAGAAAAAAATGCAAAGATCTTAAAAATCTGATTTTATGTAGCTCAGTACTGCAGAATCATAATCACAGTCTGTAGGTAGAATGTTGAATAAAGAATGGGAAAAAAGCTTTTCCATAAATAGATACAATTCTTACTTAAGCACTACTCTACAATGGACTATTTTTCAAGGGTTCAGTTCTCTGAATTCAATAACAAAATATTACAGTTCATTATAAATGCAAGTCCAACTTAAACTTCTAAAGGTCCTTGGTTTGAAAAAATAAAAAAAAGATGTTAAAAACAAGTTCTATGCTGAGTCTTTATATAGTTAGTCTAGTCATATCTGTTCAAGGCGATTCGCATCTGAATATTATTTTATCCGTGTTGCTACTCTGCCCAATAACACAAAGCATTTGACTGAAAAATTAGACAGTTCTCTAAATTATAAAGAACGTCTAGCTGTCTTTAACCATCTTTTGTGCACTCTGTCTGAAACTGTTCCAGGTTATTCAACTGAGAAACATTTTGAAAGTCACCCCCTGAAGAAAATGTTGTTCTTATCATACTGGCACCAAACATTCCATTTCTAGCTGTTATAAAACTCACTTTCTACTTTTGCCAAATTCAAAGGATTAAGGATAAAATATAGATAAGAACATTGATATTTTCTCTCTTAAAATGTAGTTTAACTGAGTTTTTCTATTTCTGTGTACCAAAATGACACAAACTCATCTGCCTTCTTCAAGCCTCCCAAGTTCCAGCTGATTGCTTTTAATTATATTTATTCATCCAAAGATATGCTTGTGTTCTGTTTCACTACAAAAGCCTCTTCTTGTCAGTCTTTTGAGAACTGCATTTAAGAAGGATCATATAGAAGACATAATTTTACTTATGTGAAAACCCATATTAGAATCCCATTTTTAATTCTGAATGTTGTTTATAATAACACAAAAGAACAAAGACTCCAAATTTTTCATTTCAGGTAGCATGCATACATACACACGTGAAAAATATATATATGTTTTTACATATACATATACATTTCTGTAAATACACATATAATTTAAAATATTTTTTTGTGATTAACCTAGTGGCTGCAAAAAATAATAATTACGTAATAACATAACTTTTCTACTTAGATATTGGTTATAGATTTATGGACTCACAACCATACAGTTAATACAAGGAACTCACCAAATGTGGTCACACTGGAGCGGCCACTGCCTGACATACATATGCTTGAAAATCAGGGCCATAAATAAATTATCATTAGAGACATATATATATATATATATATATATGTTATTAAAGTTATTTTATGGATTGATTGCAAAGTCCATATATGCAGAAAAGTCATAGCAATCTCTGGAGAAGGATATATTTCATTCATTGATGCTTACCATCAAAGAAAAACATTTTAATTTATAATTGCCTGTGTAATAAAAAAATCATTTTTTCCATTGTCATAAGGTCATCTCAAATGACCTGATCTTTTTTTTTTAAAAATACCCCAAAACTCAGAAGAGATTTAGGACAAATAGAATATATTACAGTACCCTGAAAAATTAATGTTTTTACATTTATCATAACCATTGTTTAAGACGTTGAGACTTCTGAGTGCAAAACAGCAGCAAAATAAATTTACAAAGTATTTATCATTTTCATCTCATGTTTTTAATTTGATCTCAACTTTATTATAGCTTCATTATCTGTAAACCTGCAAGTAAATCTAAGTGTTCCTCTGAAGCTCAAACAATGTGTTCATATTTCACGTAAAGCAATATTTCCCCACTGAACTGCTCCTGTATTAATAATGCATGGGTTCAGGTTCACTAACTCATCAAGGTTTGTAATATTATAAGCTCAATATCGTTTGGCTGTGTTGGTTGATACAACTTCAAACATAAAGCATTTTATCTTGCAGATATCAACTGTTTACTCCTGTTGCATTTTATACAGTAATAGACTAAAAGGGAACACGCTTCCAAAAAAAAATCCAACAACAAACAGAAGCGTTGGCTTGATATCTTTACTAAAGGAATAAATAAAACAATTTCTGCATAAAAATGATTAATTTGCCTTACTCTCCATACTTTAAAATAAGAATGCCACCATTTGGTGATTATTCCAATATTACCATAATACTCCTGAATATTTTACAGTATACTTAGATAGTGATATCTAGCTTTAAATATACTTTCATCATACTAATTTTTCTTATGATGCTTGATAGCTGCTAGGTTTTAACCCTGTTTTTGCAAGACTTATTTTTGTTTCAATATATTTTAACTGGAAAAAGAAATATGAAATACATATTTAACAGCAATAAAGACTGTTTAGACAATTGTAGACACAGATGTCATAAAGCAGAAGAATTGTATCATTTGCATTGTAGGAGATGAAATGTGTGTTAAAAGTATATTCTTCAGTCTCGACATATTGAGTCTGAAAACAATGTGTGTTCGTAGGCATCTGGACAGGTAATTATTTTTCTCTTACCAAAAGTAATTTACTGTACTGGTCAAAAGCAATGAATTTTAAAGAAAAAAACAATACAATAATATAATTTTTGTTCCTTGACGAATATAATGAAAGAGCAGAAAAGTAAAAATTTCAGTAATATTTATAGATTTTCACTTAAATTTCTAATCCCAATCTTCTAAACTTCATGGTGAAATAGACCAAAAATCTAAAATCTGACCTCTATTCGGTATAAAATGAGAAATGTGAAAGTTAAAAGATTTGCAAAAATGAATTAGATTCAGAAAATGTAAGTAATCTAGTACAGGTCATTGTGATAATATTTAAGATAATAGATTTACATTACTTAGAGTTCCTATTTATTTAACTATTTCTTGCATGTTGCATTGCTATAATACATCATATAATATAGATTTTTAATAATTTCCTTTGTTTAGGGTTTTTTTAAAAATTCTTATACAATTAAAACAAAACCCCACATTTTTCTCTTTAACTAGCCAGTCATATTAATATTCAAAAGTTTTCATCCTCTCATGGTCTGGCAATTTTATTCTGAAAATACTCATGGCATACATGTATTTTCATAAGAAAATAGTTTATTATTCCTCATAGTCATATTTTGCCTATTTCCACAACACAGTACGCAATGTATGTATACACTGTATACAATGTTAAAAAAAAAAAACACAAACTGAAAATATTTGCAAAAAAGCCTTCCTTTCTATATGCAACTTGACCCACCTTTTACCTTAAAATATCATGCTACAAACATACAAGCACGTCTGTAATGCTAGCACTTGAAATTCAGGGGAAATAAACAAGATATTCAAGGTTTCACTGGAAAACCGCTCTGCACATTTCGCAGTCTCTCACCTTGCAGTCACAAGTTATCAGGTGCCAGTTACAGTAAAAAGAAATTGCTGTGAATTGTTGTCCTATGCATAAGCACTTGCCATTTAGTACGAGTAGCACTGTGAAATAGACCGTGACCCCAGATCTTCAAGGCAGTGAGTTTCACATGATTTACAGTGTTACGGGAAAAGTTTGCTTTTATTCATGTGGAGGGAAAAAAAAAGGTAGAACACCTAATCAAGGTGCTTCGTAAGTGCTATAACACATTTTCACTCCAGAAATGTCCTTAAAACACAGGATGGCCCTCAACCAGTAATACTTAAAACTGTGGCACCGGCATCAGGGTAAAGCCTGAAGTTCTAAACTTAAGACCTAGTTTTGCCTACTTTAGATGTGATTATCCCTAAGTATCAGAAAACAGAATTAAATCCATGCAAAAGTAAAAAGAAACGAGCAATTTTCAGTTTAAAAATACTGAAATTGTTATGAACTGTATGGACAAAAGGTCCCATAAACAGAATATTTTTCATTTTAAATTTGAAATATACCATTAATGTTTTGAACATTAAAAATCAAAATAAAAAATATTCCTGATTTTAAAAAGGACATTTTTTTTAACTTTAAGCTGTAAAACTACTGGGAGTATCATCACATATTAGTAGTGTTAAACAAGAAAAGACAATAGTGGAGATTAACATAAAAAGGAATAAGAGTTGAGATGATACAAGTCAGACTGATGGTCAGTATTTGTAACACATTAGCACCCTCAATATAGTCAATTCAACCATATAGAAGTATAAAATGTGCTCTCCATTTGCATACAACTCTGGCTAAATTCAGAAGTGATGTGTTCAAAATGTTCTTTTAGCTGGTTCTCTATGGAAAACAGTCAATGAATATTTGTTGGGAAAGCTTTGCACTATTTCTAAAATGAAGAAGATTAGAGTTTACAATGTCACATTTGAAGACTCTAACACCATAGGAGAGACAGCAAGAGGAACAAGGAGGCAGGAGTTAGAAAGGGAAAATTTTAAAATGAGAGTTTGCAGTAATACAAGGATTAATAGCTGTAAGGAGTGGATGCACTCCAAACAATTGTCTTACGTGAAGACTTTGAGCTAAAGTAGCTACTGAATTGCCCTACCATAAACATCTTTAGTTCCATCATAGAATATCTGAAGATAATAAATCTGGAGGTTTACTAAACGTAAATCATCCACAAACCACACTTTTCCCTGATGTCTATGTGGTCAAGTAGTTCTGCAATTGTTCAAATATAGGTTGTTCATTGTTCATTTGGATTTCTCCTGAAGTCCATTGGACGTCAGTGACATAGGATCTATTTATGATATGAGAGGGAAAGAAAATCACATCCATAGGACATAGGTCACCTCAGTTGCTTTTAAAGACTGCAGTCTTTCCTCTGTGAAAATTCTCCAACGTGTTTCAGCGCCACAGAAATTTAATTGTGTTGATCATTGTGTCGATGTAAAAATAATCTTAGATTTACTTAGAGAATACTTAACCTTGTTACCTGAAGAAGTCTTAAACAGTTTCCTTTTAATTTTATTTCATGAAAAAAATATGCATCAGGAGCATTTTTATTCCTTTTCTCAATTCTTAATCCATTCTTACCACAACTTCCAGTGGTTATTGGGTAATATTGTAAAAATGCAAACACTAAGTCCCTGTAATCAGGACAGTCTCTGCATTTGTGTACTAACTCTTTGGAACTTTAATATGAGCTTAACAGTAAGTATGCACTGAAGTGCACCACAACCAGGAATATTATCCTGAATGAAAGATAAAGTGAAATAAGTGAAAGCTCCATCATATCTGAATAAAACTAAATTAATGTAACTTGCTAAAATCAAATGGAAATAGATTTCATAGACCTAGAAAACAATAATGGATTGAATAAAAATAGCATCTTGAACTGAAAATAATACTCAGCTAAACTCTAAAGATGAATGACAGATGCCTTTAAATAATTAGAATGAGTAACTTGTAAATTAATACAGATTAGAAGCTAAGAGAAGGTAGTAGTTCTTTTGAGGAAAGCATGCACATTCCTCTGTATCAGTGCCTTGGGAAATTCCTTAAAAAAAAAATTACAAACACATTGACAACTTCAAGTAGAAATTGTAATTTATGTTTATTATTTTGTGCAAGAATAAAATAAACATACAGACAGGAACAGGATGTTGTTGCAACAAAATGAAGTTTTTCAAAGACACTAAGTATAGGTTAACAATAAGATTCATTTGTTTTCTTGGAATTTCTGACTGTTCAAAATGCTGGAATAAAACCAGAGCTTAAAGGATGAAGTATTTTTTTCTTAGTGTTTGAATGCTGTTAGTGTTAATGTACTTCTGAGCTCCGCATGCTCCACATAGCTTTGCAGTCTTCTGTTTGCAAATGAGGTACAGTTTCAAAAGTTTAGTTCATAATAAATGAGAGCTCATATTAATTTTCATCTAGATGTTACTGACAACCTGATGGCAGTTGCTCATCTCATGGGATCTCCGATAGTTTCCCATTCCTTGCTCAGCATTTCTTTGGATTTTTCAATTAATTCATATCCCATTCAAGTTGTTACCAAACCTTTCATGACAAGGATCATTTTGTCTAGTGCCAATGTGCTAAGATGTGAAATGAGCAAAAACAGCTTTCCCAAAGAAAATTCTGCTCTGGTATTCTGTACCTCTTTCTTGGTTTTAAATTAATGTATCAAGTTATTTCTTACTACGGATAAATTATCATCTTAAACTACCTGATTTAAATATTTAAAATCCTTACTAACTTTGAATGTAATAGAATTTTAATGTTTCATTCTTTCTTTACTGATTCTATATACAGTTATAACAAGATGTCCTTTCTCACATATGCTATTGCTTATTTGTAACATTTCCCAATACTTAGCAGTATATTAAGAAAATGTACAGGATTTTATATGTTATTTTCAAAATGTTACACAAAATGTCTGTATTGGGTGCAGGTGCCCAGGTGCTGGCAGCAAGGAGTTGTGAGGAGAGGCCAGGGCTGCCCCATGCCAGTTAGAGTCAGTTCCAGCTATCTCCAACAGTCCCACCGCAGGGCACAGATGAGCCCATCAGCCGAGAGGACGGCCTTTAAGAAAGCATATGTCATATAGGGTAAAAAAGTGAGTAAGGAAAAAAATGAAGGAGAAAGAGCCCTGCAGGCATCAAGGTGAGAGAAGGATGGGGAGGAGGTGCTCAAGTTCAAGTACTTCTGTAAATCCCCTCTGTTGTCTCTCTGTTTATACCTTCAGGTTACAAAGTGATTGGCTGAGTGCCTGGAGAGCGATGCCAAACCTGAAATATCTTCTAGGACTGTTAACTGCAACACGCTTGTTTCCACTGCTGAAGGAATGCTTAAGTGTTGCCAAAAGGCAGTAGTTTTCACATTTTCAGAGGAACACCACAGGTCTTACATTTTTGCAAACGTATGCTATGAAAAAGAACGAAAAATTAGAATCACAGAATCATAGAATAATTTAGGTTGGAAAAGATCTTTAAGATCATAAACTCCAACTGTTAACCTAACACAGCCAAGTCCACCACTAAACCATGTCCCCAAGTGCCACCTCTACATGTCTTTTAAATACCTCCAGGGATGGTGACTCTACCACAGAATCACAGAATCAGTCAGGTTGGAAGAGACCTTCAGGATCACTGAGTCCAACTGTTGCCCTGACACCACCCTGTCAACTAGACCATGGCACTAAGTGCCATGTCCAGTCTTTTCTTAAACACATCCAGAGATGGTGACTCCACCACCTCCCTGGCCAGCCCATTTCAATGTCTAACAACCCTTTCTGAGAAGAAATGCTTCCTAATGTCCAACCTGAACCTCCCCTGGCGAAGCTTGAGGCTATGCCCTCTTGTCCTATTGCTAGTTGCCTGGGAGAAGAGGCCGACTCCCACTCCACTACAACCTCCCTTCAGGTAGTTGTAGACTGCAATAAGGTCACCTCTGAGCCTCCTCTTCTCCAGGCTAAACAACCCCAGCTCCCTCAGCTGTTCCTCATAGGTCATGCCCTCCAGACCCTTCACCAGCTTGGCCGTCCTCCTCTGGACTCGCTCCAACACCTCAACATCTTTCTTGAAGTGCAGGGCCCAGAACTGGACACAGTATTCAAGGTGCAGCCTCACCAGTGCCGAGTACATAGGGATGATCACTTCCCTAGACTGGCTGGCTAGACTTGGGCAGCCTGTTTCAATGCTTCATCACCCTTTCAATGAAGAAACATCCAGTCTAAACCTCCCCTGGCACAACTTGAGGCCATTTCCTCACATCCTATCACTTGTTACTTGGGAGAAGAGACTGACACCCACCTCGATACAACCTCCTTTCAGGTAGTTGTAGAAAGCAGTAAGGTCTCCCCTGAGCCTCCTTTTCTCCAGACTAAACAACTCCGGTTCCCTCAGACACTCCTCATAAGACTTGTGCTCTAGACCCTTCACCAGTTTCGTTGCTCTTCTTTGAACTCATTCCAGCACCTCCATGTCTTTCTTGTAGTGAGGGGCCAAAAACTGAACACAGTGTTCGAGGTGTGGCCTCACCAGTGCCAAGTTTTGCACTCAGAAGTCTCAACGTCTTAAACAATGGTTATGATAAATGTAAAAACATTAATTTTTCAGGGTACTGTAATATATTCTATTTGTCCTAAATCTCTTCTGAGTTTTGGGGTATTTTTAAAAAAAAAAGATCAGGTCATTTGAGATGACCTTATGACAATGGAAAAAATGATTTTTTTATTACACAGGCAATTATAAATTAAAATGTTTTTCTTTGATGGTAAGCATCAATGAATGAAATATATCCTTCTCCAGAGATTGCTATGACTTTTCTGCATATATGGACTTTGCAATCAATCCATAAAATAACTTTAATAACATATATATATATATATATATGTCTCTAATGATAATTTATTTATGGCCCTGATTTTCAAGCATATGTATGTCAGGCAGTGGCCGCTCCAGTGTGACCACATTTGGTGAGTTCCTTGTATTAACTGTATGGTTGTGAGTCCATAAATCTATAACCAATATCTAAGTAGAAAAGTTATGTTATTACGTAATTATTATTTTTTGCAGCCACTAGGTTAATCACAAAAAAATATTTTAAATTATATGTGTATTTACAGAAATGTATATGTATATGTAAAAACATATATATATTTTTCACGTGTGTATGTATGCATGCTACCTGAAATGAAAAATTTGGAGTCTTTGTTCTTTTGTGTTATTATAAACAACATTCAGAATTAAAAATGGGATTCTAATATGGGTTTTCACATAAGTAAAATTATGTCTTCTATATGATCCTTCTTAAATGCAGTTCTCAAAAGACTGACAAGAAGAGGCTTTTGTAGTGAAACAGAACACAAGCATATCTTTGGATGAATAAATATAATTAAAAGCAATCAGCTGGAACTTGGGAGGTTTGAAGAAGGCAGATGAGTTTGTGTCATTTTGGTACACAGAAATAGAAAAACTCAGTTAAACTACATTTTAAGAGAGAAAATATCAATGTTCTTATCTATATTTTATCCTTAATCCTTTGAATTTGGCAAAAGTAGAAAGTGAGTTTTATAACAGCTAGAAATGGAATGTTTGGTGCCAGTATGATAAGAACAACATTTTCTTCAGGGGGTGACTTTCAAAATGTTTCTCAGTTGAATAACCTGGAACAGTTTCAGACAGAGTGCACAAAAGATGGTTAAAGACAGCTAGACGTTCTTTATAATTTAGAGAACTGTCTAATTTTTCAGTCAAATGCTTTGTGTTATTGGGCAGAGTAGCAACACGGATAAAATAATATTCAGATGCGAATCGCCTTGAACAGATATGACTAGACTAACTATATAAAGACTCAGCATAGAACTTGTTTTTTAACATCTTTTTTTTTATTTTTTCAAACCAAGGACCTTTAGAAGTTTAAGTTGGACTTGCATTTATAATGAACTGTAATATTTTGTTATTGAATTCAGAGAACTGAACCCTTGAAAAATAGTCCATTGTAGAGTAGTGCTTAAGTAAGAATTGTATCTATTTATGGAAAAGCTTTTTCCCATTCTTTATTCAACATTCTACCTACAGACTGTGATTATGATTCTGCAGTACTGAGCTACATAAAATCAGATTTTTAAGATCTTTGCATTTTTTTCTTTCTTTTTTCTTTTTCACCACTTATACTCCCAGTGAATCTCTTTCTAAACACAAATGCATTTTTCCTAAATTCTATGAGAAAATAAGACATAGGAAAAAATGTATTAATTGTATATTTCGAACTTTAAAATTCTACAGTAAGATACATGTTTATTTACAGCTAATGAATTATCCAATATCAGTTAGAAATTGCTATCACACTTTTATTTAAAGTTCAATTATAAAGCATTGAAAGCTTGCAATGCTTTTCTACAAAGACCTACAAAATATCCAAGAACTGTCTTGTCTTCACTTTCAGAAGCTTCACATTTCCTTGAAAGTAAATTATGAATCCATTTATGATCATATTTAAGAATTGTAAAAAAAGAAAAATCAGACCACTGTATAAGAGATTGTGTGATACTGAAAATAAACGGCTTTGCGTAACCGATGTGGTGTCATTCCTGTAATGGAAACAAGAACCAAAATGTAACGCTCTGCATACAAAATAGCATACATCCGTATGACTCTTACTTCAGAATAAATGTCTTCAAAAGAGGCTTTTTGAAAAAAACCATAACTTTTAAACACTTCTTGTATATTTGCTGACAAAGCGTACTGTGAACCATGCAAAATCAAAGTACCCTGTTAACATTGGGTATATCAGATAAGAGGCAGGATTATTTACCATGGGTTAAGCACTATGAGCACTCCAGCATATACTTTTTTTGTGGGAGCTTGCTTGTATATGCCAGCTTGGAATTTGTGTGTAGATGTAACCAGAATCATTTGTAAGATAAGAGTAGAACAGTATGCTTGGGTTGAAAACCTGGATTTAATATCTAATCAAGTTGACACTGAAACTATTAAGTCTCAAGCCTGGGCCAGAGTTCTTCTGGGCAAGGATTTCCCCTCAGGACAAGCTTGCTTTCAGTTCTTATAAGGTTAAAATTGAGCAGACTAAGACTTAACTATTTTAAGTTCACAGACTCATAGAATAGCTGAGGTTGGAAGGGAGCTCTGGAAGTCACCTGTCCCCACCCGCGTGGTCATGCAGGGACATCTGAAGCCAGTTGCTCAGGACCATGTCCAGGTGACTTTTGAATATCTCCAAGGATGGAGATGCCACAACCTCTCTGGGCAACCTGTGTCAGTGTTCAGTAACCCTCACAGTAAAAAAGTTTTTTCCTGATGTTCAGAGGGAACCTCCTGTGTTTCAGTGTATGCCCATTGCCTCCAGTCCTGTCACTGGGCACCACTGGAAAGAGCCTGGCCTCATCTTCTTTATACCCTCCCTCCAGGTACCTGTACACATTGATAAGGTCCCCCCTCTGAGCCTTCTTTTCTCCAGACTTACCAGTCCCAGCTCTCTCAGCCTTTCCTCATAGGAAAGATGCTCCAGTCTTTCATCTTCTTTGTGGTCTTCATTGGACTCCCTCCAGTATGTCCATGCCTCTCTTGTAGTGAAAGGTCCAGAACTGGACACAGCACTCCAGACGGGGCCTCGCTAGTACTGAGTGAAGATGAAGGATCACCTGCCTCAACATGCTGGCAACACTCCTTCTAACGCAGTGCCGCGGATGGAGTGAGAGTTACACTTCACTCCTAAGAGAGAAGGAACAATACACTTTATTGATATAAACCAGCAAGTTAACAAAGTTCAATAGTAAATGCGACAGTGGTTTAACAAGATTCAATGGCAAGGTACTCTTCATTATTTGCTGCATAGAGGACAGGGTCAGATAAAAGTATCAGGGAGACCCTCCCATTGAGCCACGAGGTTCAGAAAAGATGCCCTTGCTTTCTAAACTCCTTCTCAGAGAGGAGTCTAGGTGCAGCTGGATCCAATCCTAGTCCCAGACTTGGTCAACAGTTTATGTATAAAGGATTATATATGGGCATAATCAATCCTCTATATCACTTAGCTAAGATTTCAAAGTTTCATCGCTTATTCTCAACTGACTTACCAAGTCTCTGATGCAATAAGGATTCTCTCAGCCTTGAGGAGTAACCTTGAGAGGCATCGCTACTCAAAGGGAGATCCTGGTGTGCAGCCCACTGTCATTTCATGAGAGCCCTATGGGCCCTGGGCTGTCCAGTATTATAGAGTCAGCTGATTGACTTAGAGTCAAATTTGCATACCAGCAAGACGTCTGGGTTGCTGTTCCAGATAGCCCTTGGCTACCATGTTGCCATCCATCTCCCAAAGTACAGCATAAACTGGATGCAGCCATCACGACCCCCACTGGTGGTTATGGCTTAAGCGGGGGCTGGGAGGGAGCACACCACCACATGCAGTCCAGGATACCATTAGCCTTCTTTGCTGCAAAAGCACATTGCTGATTCATGTTCAACTTGGTGTCCACCAGGACCCCTAGGTCCTTTTCTGCAAAGCTGCTTTGTAGCTTGGTGACCCCCATCATATATTGGTCCACAGGGTTGTTCCTGCTCAGGTGCAAGAATTAGCACGTCCCCTTGATGAACTGCATGAGGTTCCTATAGGTCTATTTCTCCAGCCTGTCAAGGTCCCTCTGGATGGTAGCATCAGCCATTCCTGGTGTATCAGCCATTCCTCCCAGTTTTGTGTTATCAGCAAATTTGCTGAGGGTAATGCTCTGTCCCATCATCCACACTGGCCTCCAACTAGACTTTGTGCCACTGATCACCTCCCTTGGGCCCAGTTGTTCAGCCAGTTTTCAGTCCATCTCACTGTCTACTCATCCAGCCCATACTTCATCAGCTTGCCTATGAGGATCTTATGGGAGATAGTGTCAAAAGCCTTCCTGAAGCCTAGGTGGACAATATCCACTGTTCTACCTTCATCTACCAAGCCAATAATTTAATCATATAAGTTTATCAAGCTAGGGGTGGGCACTGTCTGCGTCTCTACTGCAGTTGGGGTCCAGGGATCTTCAAGCTGCTGCGTAACAGATGAGATCCTGCCTATCTCCCTTTCGTCTTCTCTGATGCTAGGCAGTCTGCTCACTTCATCCCATAACTCCTCCACTTAGTGGCATAGCTCTTCCAAGACAGCATACCTCCTATAGGACAGAGGGCTGTGTCTCCTGGCACCGGAGAGAGGCTCCAGGCAGCCTGGGACCTGGACAGTTCCTTCCACTATCTGAATCTCTGCATTGAAGCCTCTGCCCTAACTCTAACACCTGACAGGGAAACTCTCCTGTGGTGTGTTACCACCAAATATGAGACACTACTGTGGTACAAATTCAGCTGAGCCCCCTCCTCCTTGTGCCCTTCTGCACAAACTGCTATGTCTGTTGGCTGTGCTCTGGACCAGGCTCTTATATAGGCCTGTCTTGAGCACTGGCTAAAAGGGTACTTGACGCTCCCTAATTAAAGGGCAGCTGTAATGAAAGTTCCAGTCACCTTGGGTTAAGAGCAGCTAATGGAGTTTGTTAGAAGCTGCTAGAGTTCCTCAGGCTCATTCCCTTGTAGTTCCCCCTACCTCATCATTACCTAGCAGCATCAGGTACCTTCTCAAGTTTCTCAGGTTTCCAGGCATTCCCCAATGACCCCAGATCTTGCCCCGAGAATGTCCAGAAGCTCCCAAAGCAGAACCCAGAAACTGCTGTGCAAACTGCTGCATCTGTTGGCTACCTCTGTTACCTTCACTCTGGGAGCTGTGCTCTAGGACTGTTATTAACCACCATTATTAATATTATTATCAATATAATTATTCTCCATCATTATTATAATAATTATAATATAATTATTCTCCATCATTATTAAATATTTACATTGACAGTTTTCTCACAGTTCTTCTTCACCATGACATAGTTTTCCTTTCCCGTGTTTCCTGCAAAGAACTCTCAGTTCCCAGCTTTACCAGTGTTCATAGGCTAATTCAAAAGCTGTCAAAAACCTAGTCAAGCACTTAGACAACAGCAACTCACAGAATCACAGAATCAACCAGGTTGGAAGACACCTCAGGGATCATCGAGTCCAACCGTTGCCCTGACACCACCCTGTCAACTAGACCACAGCACTAAGTGCCATGTCCAGTCTTTTCTTAAACACAACCAGAGATGGTGACTCCACCACCTCCCTGGCCAGCCCATTCCAATGTCTAATAGCCCTTTCTGTAAAGAAATTCTTCCTGATGTCCAACCTGAACCTCCCCTGGCGAAGCTTGAGGCTGTGCCCTCTTGTCCTATCGCTAGTTGCCCGGGAGTAGAGGCCAACTCCCACTTCACTACAACCTCCCTTCAGGTAGTTGTAGACTGCAATAAGGTCACCTCTGAGCCTCCTCTTCTCCAGGCTAAACAACCCCAGCTCTCTCAGCCGTTCCTCGTAGGTCAGACCCTCCAGACCCTTCACCAGCTTGGTCGCCCTCCTCTGGACTCGATCCAACACCTCAACATCTTTCTTGAAGTGCGGGGCCCAGAAATGGACACAGTATTCAAGGTGCGTCCTCACCAGTGCCGAGTAGAGAGGGACGATCACTTCCCTAGACCAGCTGGCTACACTATTCCTAATAGAGGCCAGGATGCCATTGGCCTTCTTGGCCACCTGGGCACACTGCTGGCTCATGTTTAGCCGGCTATCGATCAGCACCCCCAGGTCTCTTTCCGCCGGGCCGCTTTCTAACCACTCTTCCCCCAGCCTGTAGAGCTGCATGGGGTTGTTGTGGCCGAAGTGTAAGACCCGGCACTTGTTCTTGTTGAACCTCATGCCGTTGGTCTCGGCCCATCTATCTAACCTGTCCAAATCCCTCTGTAGGGCCTTCCTACCCTCCAGCAGATCCACACTCCCACCCAGCTTGGTGTCATCTGCAAATTTGCTGAGGGTGCACTCAATCCCTACGTCTAGATCATCTATAAAGATATTGAACAGCACCGGCCCCAGAACTGAGCCCTGGGGAACACCGCTAGTGACCGGCCGCCAGCTGGACTTTGCCCCATTCACCACCACTCTCTGGGCTCGGCCATCCAGCCAGTTTTTAACCCATCAAAGAGTCCACCCATCCAAGCCCCGGGCAGCTAGTTTGTCTAGGAGGATGCTGTGGGAGACAGTGTCGAATGCCTTACTGAAGTCTAGATAGACTACATCCACAGCCCTGCCCTCATCTACTAAGCGGGTCACTTGGTCATAGAAGGAGACCAGGTTGGTCGAGCAGGACCTGCCTTTCATGAATCCATGTTGGCTGGCCCCGATGCCCTGATTGTCCTGCATGTGCTGTGTAATGGCACTCAGGATGATCTGTTCCATCACTTTGCCTGGCACCGAGGTCAGGCTGACAGGCCTATAGTTCCCTGGATCATCCTTCCGACCCTTCTTGTAGATGGGCGTTACGTTTGCTAATTTCCAGTCATCTGGAACTTCTCCAGTTAACCAGGACTGCCGGTAGATAATCGAGAGTGGTTTGGCAAGTTCATTTGCCAGTTCCTTCATTACTCTAGGGTGAATCCCATCTGGGCCCATAGCCTTGTGGGTGTCTGAACTGGCACAGCAGGTCACTAACCGTCTCCTCCTGGATCATGGGAGGTTCACACAGCCCCCCGTCCCTAACTTCAGGCTCTGGGGGCCGAGCCTCCTGAGGACAACCGACCTTGACATTAAAGACCGAGGCAAAGAAGGCATTGAGCACCTCTGCCTTTTCCTCATCCCCTGACACTACACTACCCTCCTCATTCAGCAAGTGGTGGAGGCTCTCCTTGACCCTCCTTTTGCTGTTGATGTATTTGTAAAAGCTTTTTTTGTTGTCTTTGACTCAGTAGAGTTTTAATCTAATAGAAGTCTAAATTAAATGCTGGAATTGTCTGAAAAGACTAACAGTAGTGTTGCTACTTTGGTTTTCCAAAGGCACTAATAATTAATATATTATCAAATGCAAGGATCTGTTATAGCTTCAAAAGAACCAAATTCTAACGAATACCAATAACACATAAAGGACTTCAGAAGAATCGTGTGGAAGTGAATGATCATAAGACCACAGCAACTTCACCTGCACCCCACCACTAAACAATACAAAACAAAGATTTTGAAAGTCTACAGGAACAAGGTCATACCAGATACCATTTGTTTACTCAAATCATAGAATCATTTTGTCTAGGAGGACCTTTAAGATCATCAAGTCCAATGGTTAACCTAGCACTGCCAAGCCCACCACTAAACCATGTCCCTGAGCACCACATCTACTTGCCTTTTAAGTATTTTGACAGATGGTGAGTTCACCACTTCCCTGGGCAGCCTGTTCCAATGCTTCACAACCCTTTCAGTGAAGAAATTTTTCCTAACACCCCATCTAAACCTCCCCTGGCACAACTTGAGGCCATTTCCTCACATCCTATCACTTGTTACTTGGGAGAAGAGACTGACACCCACCTCGATACAACCTCCTTTCAGGTAGTTGTAGAGAGCAGTAAGGTCTCCCCTGAGCCTCCTTTTCTCCAGACTAAACAACTCCAGTTCCCTCAGACACTCCTCATAAGACTTGTGCTCTAGACCCTTCACCAGTTTCGTTGCTCTTCTTTGAACTCATTCCAGCACCTCCATGTCTTTCTTGTAGTGAGGGGCCAAAAACTGAACACAGTGTTCGAGGTGTGGCCTCACCAGTGCCAAGTACAGGGGGACAATCACTGCCCTAGTCCTGCTGGCCACACTATTTCTGATACAAGCCAGGATGCTGTTGGCCTTCTTAGCTACCTGGGCACACTGCTGGCTCATATTCAGCCGGCCATCGATCAACACCCCCAGGTCCTTTTCCACTGGGCAGTGTTCCAGCCACTCTTCCCCAAGCCTGTAGCATTGCATGGGATTGTTGTGACGCAGGTGCAGGACCCAATGCTTAGCCTTGTTGAACCTCACACAGTTGGCCTCAGCCCATCGACCCAGCCTATCCAGATCCCTCTGCAGAGGCTTCCTACCCGCAAGCAGATCAATACTCCTGCCCAGCTTGGTGTCATCTACAAACTTACTGAGGGTGCACTCAATCCTCTCATCTGGATAACTGATAACAATATTGAACAGAACTCGCCCCAATACTGAGCCCACTTGTGACTGACTGCCAACTGGATTTAATTCCATTTACCACAACTCTTTGGGCCCAGCCACTAATTTTTTACCCAGTGAAGAGTATACCTGTCAAAGCCATGAGCAGCCAGTTTCTCCAGGAGAATGCTGTGAAAAATAGTGTCAAAGGCTTTATGAAGTCTACGTAGACAACATCCACAGCCTTTCCCTTATCCACTAAGTGGGTCACCTTGTCATAGAAGAAGGTCAGGTTAGTCAAGCAGGACCTGCTTTTCACAAACCCATGCTGACTGGGCCTGATCGCCTGGTTTTCCTGTACATGCCACATGATGGCAGTCAAGATGATCTGCTGCATGACCTTCCCTGGCACTGAGGTCAGACAGACAGGCCTGTAGGTCCCTGGATCTTCCTTCTGGCCCTTCTTGTAGATGGGCATCACATTTGCTAACCTCCAGTCCACTGGGACCTCCCTGGTTAGCCAGGACTGTTGATAAATGATGGAAAGTGGTTTGGTGAGTACTTCCACCAGCTCCCTCAGTACCCTTGGGTGGATCCCATCTGGCCTCAAGACTTTCGTATGCCTAAGTGGCATAGCAGGTCACTAACCATTTCCCCTTGGATTATGGAGACTTCATTCTGCTCTGTGTCCCTGTATTCCAGCTCACAGGGCTGCGTACCCAGAGAACAACTGGTCTTGCTATTAAAGACTAAGGCAAAGAAGACATTAAGTACCTCAGCCTTTTCCTCAGCCTTTGTCACTCTGTTTCCCCCCACATCCCATAAAGGATGGAGATTCTTCTTGGCCCTCCTTTCGTTGTTAATGCATTTATGGAAACTTTTCATATTGTCTTTTATGGCAGTAGCCAGATTAAGTTCTAGTTGGGCTTTAGCCATTCTAATTTTCTCCCTGCGTAACTTCACGATATCTTTGTAGTCCTCCTGAATCACCTGCCCCTTCTTCCAAAGGTCATAAAACTCTCCTTTTTTTCTTGAATTCCCAACAAAACTCTGTTCAGCCAGGCCAGTCCTCTTCCCCACTGGCTTGTCTTTGGCACATGGGCATGGCCTGCTCCTGCACCTTTAAGATTCCCTTCTTGAAGGGTGTCCAGCCTTCCTGGAGTCTTTTGCCCTTCAGGACTGCCTCCCAACGGACTCTGTCAACCAGACTCCTAAAGAACCCAAAATCTGCCCTCCAGAAGTCCAAGGTAGCAGTTCTGCTGACCCCTCCTTACTTTTCTGAGAATCAAAAACTCTATCATTTCATGATCTCTATGCCCAAGATGGCCTCCAACCATCACATCACCCACAAGTCCTGCTGTGTTCACAAACAACAGGTCCAGCAGGGTGCTTTCCCTAGTTGGCTCACTCACCAGCTGTGTCAGGAAGGTATCATCTTCCACACACTCCAGGAACCTCTGAGACTGTTTCCTCTCCACTGCATTGTATTTCCAGCAGACATCTGGTAAGTTGAAGTCCCCCATGAGAACAAGGGCTACTGATCGCGAGACTTCTCCCAACTGCTTATAGAGTATTTTATCTGCCTCCTCATCCTGGCTAGGTAGTCTACAACAGACTCCCACCATGATACCTGCCTTGTTGGCCTTCCCCCTAATTCTTACCCATAAACACTCGACCCTATCATCACCATCTTCAAGCTCTAGACAGTCAAAACACTCCTTAAGATTCAGGGCTACCCCCACTGCCTCTCCTTTCTTGCCTATACCTTCTGAAAATAGTTAGGTATCTGGAGTCTAACCATTGCTTATTTTGATGAACGACTGCAAAGGTTACAAAAATATTTTGGCAAATCACCACTGCTTCAGTCACCTGAGAAATAATTAACTTTGAGACAAACTGCACCATACTCACTAATTAATTTGTGCTGTATGTTGTAAATATAAAGCACTTGATTGTATAAAATATTACTTATTAATGTAGAAGAGACTTTTTAAGAACAAAGATTGCCCCTTCATGAGTGTAAGCATTGAATGTCAGAAGTGTGCACAGCCATTTTGTTGGAACAGCTTGCTTACACCAAGTGGACATAAAGTTGTTCTTGTCCTATAACTTTGTCAGTAGGCCAAATGTCACTTAAACCACTCCAAAAATAACTCAAGATTTCAGTGTGAATTTAGTTCTCTTTTTCTCACCCAAAGATTAGCTTCCGCTGCTTAAGTCCCTTCCTTTCTATCTCCCTTTTAATATGGTCATTCTTTTGTTTTGTTTTGTTTTGTTTTGTTTTTCCCAGTTTCTTTTGAATTGAGAAGATGTGACCTTTGAGAAGAGGGCTGCTCTGATTTCAAAATATTATGCTAATAATATATAATTGGAGAAAGTTTCCGGTAAGAATTCAGTGCTAAAAGGTATACTGATGGTTTAATACAGTTCAAGGTCGACTTTAAAATTTTTTACATGATACTTGGATGCAACTTACTTTAGAAAATAAAAACTTTTAAAAAAATGAAGACATGATACCAGAGAATGATATTGACTTGGAAATGGTACTCAGTATCAGAATCAGGGTCCTTAATGTTATGTGGACTGAGCTGATGAAGAAAAGGTTGAAAGTAGAAGGCTGCTGCCTTACATGGACTATCACTCAGAAAGGAATGAAAAATGCAGTGGGGAATGTATTTTGTTAGAGAACCTTCTCTGGCAGAAAATTAATGTAGAGTCTCATGACTTTTTGCAATCAGTTGCAGCTGTAGGTGGGAATATGCCAAATGAAAAAAACATGTTTCTGCCCCTACTTTTCCTGTTTTATCTCCATATAATCCTTTTTCCCCTCAATCCCTTCTTCTGTCATTCTCTTGAACCTCTTGGATAATAATTCGTCTCTTGTCTTGTCTCTACACTAATGCACTTCTGAATTCCCTATCAGCAAATAGCTTTCCTCCCTACCAATTCAGGCATTTTACTTCTCTCTCAGATAACATGGTACTCTTTACACCTACTTCTTAGTCACCACACTCTCACTTGTCCCACAGATTCTCTGTCTTCTGTGTCCTCATTCTTTCCTCACTGTCCTGAAGCTTTCAGGAAAGGAATTAAATCAAGAAGAAACATAGGTCTCATTTTTCAGGCCTGTGCTCATCAGTCCATCACATGAAGCAGGAGAAGTTCAGGTCAGTTCTGGCTATGGTGGATGTGGGAATCTGTCCCCTTCCTTTTGAGCATTGTCTCAGAAATCGTAAACCACGTGCTCGGGCGACATCTTATGGCGGCTGCCTGGAATGCCTGAGCCTGGCAACGTAAGATGGCGCAATAAGCTAGGCGCCCGCCCTCCACCCGCCTCCGGATGTGTGTCTCCAGTGACAGCCTGGCAAGGGGCCAATCCTACGGCACAGGAACCGGACATGTCCCGCCTTCGGATCTGTGATTGGTGCGAACTGTTGACTGACGGCTCCCAGTCACATGACTCTGCCGAAAAACTCTTTTATAAAGAGGCTGGATCGCTTGAACACGCGGGACCCTCACCGCCATCTTCCAAGTAGGAAGGAATCATTTCCCGCGGGACGCCGCTGGATCTCAGGGTGGTGAATATTTTCTTTTTCTTTCTCTTTCAACTGTTTTCTCGGTTTCTTTCTTTCTTTTACCTCTCTCTCTCTCTTTTCCTTGAATATTGAGTTGCCTCAGTGTTGGACCTAATAAAGTCAGAGCCAAGTTTGTTGATACCGTGCCTCGGTTGTGCTTTGTCCGAACTCAAGGATCACGAATCTTTAATATTTCGGGTCAGGATTTTTTGGGGGTGCTTTACCTACAGGCAGGTTAAGCATACCGGGTGTTCGCATTGAACCAGGCACGCCGCACGTGGGCTGCACTGGAATTATTTATAATTTTGGCGGGCCCTGCGCGCGGGCTGTCTGCATTGAACCAGGCACGCTGCACGTGGGCTGCACTGGAATTACTAATTAGGCGGGTCTCTCTCTCTCTCCCTCTCTCTCTCGGGGAGCAGGGGAGGCGGACGGGGATTGTCTGCATTTTATTTCTAGATTTGCTCCTTTTTGACTAATTAGGCGGGTCTCTCTCTCTCTTCCTCTCTCTCTCTCGGGGGGGGCGGACGGGGGACTGTCTGCATTTTATTTCTAAATTTGCTTTGGAGGCGGACCTTAAATCCGGAACCTGACATTTATAAATTGGAGTAGTCGGCAGGATCCTTGAGTTTTCGGAAGGTATCAATAACTTGGAGAGAATGGGTGCAATTCTGATTGCATTTGATGTAACGCAAGATCAGGAGTTGGAGGACTCGGCACAGACGCCGCAGACAAAAGAGCTTTTGGTGCGGTTGTTGCAAGATCGGTTGGCAACTTTAGAGGAAAGAAACTGTGAATTGGAGGAAAGGGTTAAAACTCTGCAGGATGAAGTAGAGAATGAGCGGGAGAACGTAAGGTGTTTGCAGGAGGCTTTTGTGGAGAACTTACGTGCTTGTGACTGCAGAGGGCGATGGAGTCGTGCACAGGCAGCTGATGCAGCCCCGTCCCCTGGTGATGATCACAAAGGGGATGGTTTGTACCGCAAGGGGGAACCAGAGGAAGCGAGGACACGATGTGATTTACCGCAGGGTCCTACGCAACCCCTTCGACTGCTGGTTAAGGTCGAATATGCTTATGAGGATAATGAGGACAATAATCCTAAGATGGTTACTAAGGAGGTGCCGTACACAGCAACTGAATTGGCTAAGTTGAAAAGGGAATTTTCACGCAGTCCAAAGGAGTCTGAGACAGAGAATGTGTGGAGAGTGTCGTTAACTGGTGGTGATCAGATTCTGTTGAGTGAAAGAGAAGCTGAGGGATATTGGGGACCTGGAGTGTTTTTGACTACTGGTGATAATAGAGCCCCTTGGTCTCTCGCTCAGCGAGCAGCTTATTGGGCTGGAGGTTTGAATCCCTTGGAGAGGGGAGATCCTCTTGCGCTTACAGGCTCGGTGGATCAGCTTATGGAGAATGTGCACAAGGCGGCTTGTTTGCAAATGATGTATGATCGGGAATTGAAGCTTAGGCAGGAATCCCCAATGATGATACCGGTAGATCCTGAGAGGATGACTCCCCTGGTTAGAGGTTTGCCTGATTCATTGAAACCCTTAGGAATTCAATTGCAAGGCACTATCAGAAATACCCCTCAGAGTGCACGGGTGACAGCTACTTTAACCAGAGCTGTAACCCCGGATCGCTATATCCCAGGACAAAAAGTGTGGACGTGGGGGGAAGTAGCTCAAGAATTGATTAACTATGGGTGGAAATATGGTCCAGTGAAATCAGGACCTAAAAATGTGAGGCGTATGGAGGCAAAGTGTCCTCTAGCGAGGCCCTCTCGCCCAAACCTGATAAATTTAAAGAGAGATAGTACATCTCGAAGGAGAGTGTTGTGGATAATAGAATTATTTGTGGTAAGCTTAGCACTGCTAGTGGCTGAGCACATCATTCGTCAGCAACAAATCATTCTCAGAGGCCCCTTTAAGGAAATAGCAGGGACCCCTCCCCCTGACGGGGTGGCACAACGAGCTTCTGTACAGAAATGGCATGCACAAATTGAACATTATTGTAGCATCTTTAACGTATCAGAAGGCACACCTAAAAAATTAGCTATACAGGAGGAATTCTCTCCAGATCATGAGAATAACCTCCCACCTCCTGCCATACAAGTAGTGCTTCCATTTTCCAAGCAATTACCAAATACCGGGTTCACTGATGCCTCAGCCAAACGTGAGGGAAAAGTGTGGAAGTATCGAGCCGCTGCTTTACAAGCCCAGACTGATGAGAAAATCATAACAGAAGGTGAAGGCAGTGCACAAGTGGGTGAATTAATTGCTGTTTGGAGTGTTTTCCAACATGAGGCTCAATCTTCTTCTCCTGTCTACATCTACACTGACTCTCTCACTGTCTCCAAGGAGTGCACCGAGTGGCTTCCTTTCTGGGAGAAAAATGGGTGGGAAGTCAACCAGATACCGGTATGGCAAAAGGAAAAGTGGCAGGACATTTTAAGAATTGCCAAACAAGGGAATTTTGCCATAGCCTGGGTGGCCTCTCATCAGGGCGGTGATGGTCTGGCTGGTCGATGGAATGGTGGAGCAGGTGAATTGTCTCGTCCAGCTCCCTTACAAAATGAACCAGTAATAGAAAATTGGGAGAGATTATTGGAGTGGCTGCATATCAGACGAGGACATATGGGAGCCAAGGATCTTTACTGTAAGACTCGGGCTCGGGGCTGGCCTGTCGCTGAGGAAAGCATAACCCAAGCCTTAAAAGAATGGTTTTGCTTACTCCCAAGACCCCAGCTTATTCCACCAGACAATGGTTAACCAAAACCTCACCCGGTCCTTTCACTAAGAGGACCGAGAAGTTTCTTTTTCTGTTCCTTTGCAGGTTGGAAGATAGAAGTTCAGAGAAGCAGAAGAAGAAAGCAACATTTAATGGAAGTTTTGATTGAATGTATAGTTTTAAATTGTATAGCCTTAATAATCTTTGCAATATGCCTTTGTCACTATTGTCAAATTGTTTTGGGCAGTTGTATGTTGTCTCGCCTATACTGTTCAAAGCCTACCCGGCGAGAACCTTGCTTCCTTGTTCTCAGGTTTAACATGGGGAAAATGAGTTCTTGTTGTAGGGAAAATTAGTTACTCAAGCTTTTAAGCTTATTAATTGCTGGGTGTGTGGCGGACCATTTGGTCTGAAAAGTTGATTGTGGATCTCCATTTCTCTTGCTCATGAGTGGATTGTGAAAAGAATCACCCTCATCTTGGCCTATGCAACACCCTGCTCCTGGTCACTATTGTATTAGTTACAACCAAAAGGGAGGGTGCTACAATCAGTCCCTGGTGGGAGAAGATTTTCTGGTCCCCCACTGATTACACTCACTTTGGGGAAATATTAGGTACAAATTGTGTTTGGAAACAATGAGCAGGAGCATGGTAATGCAAATGGGGATGGAATTAAATTAATTGCATTAACTGTGGTGTGACAGGGAACCCCTTTGGCCTGGGAACCATCTGAGTCAAAGGACTACTGCCCCGCCAGATCATGGCCAAGTCCTTTGCAAATGGGATGCGAACCCTGAAAGGTCATTATTGGATTTGCAGGCACCATGCATTCAAAATACTACCAAAAATTGGGCTGGGGTATGTTATATTGGTATGTTATACCACCATTCTTCATACTTCTAAAAATTGGCAGCTAAGAACTGGGAATCAAATTATATGATCCCCAACGAATTATTGAGTATTATGGACCCGCAACCTGAAACACCAATGAACCAATCAGGGGTGCTCGAGAGCCAATCAAGATTGACTGGTTCTCGATTACCTGCTAACAGAAGAAGGAGTTTGTGCCAAAGTTAAATGACTGTAATTGTTTCCTGAAAATTGATGATAATGGAAATGTGTTTACACTGTATAACTTTTTCTCATTTTGTTTACATGTTATAGTTGCACTATAACTTTATCAAAAGCTATTTATCATTATTGATGATATTGTTGTTGTTAGACTTCTGCAAAGAAGAAGAGGTGACTCATTCTGTTTATTAGAATGATACCAATCACAAGTCATTGGACTTATCTTTATTTCTTTGTATGCTTTACTCTTCCCTTGTCTTTCTTCAAAACCTATTATCTTTTTCTATCCTTACCTTTCTACATTTCCTTGTCTCTTCCCTTTTCCTTCTTTTAATCTGTTATCTTTTTCTGTCCTAACTCTTCTACACCCCCTGGAATCGACCTCTTCTACGCCCCCTGGAATCGACCTCTTCTACACCCCCTGGAATCGAACTACTGACTATATGTTGACGATTTCTGAGCCACGGGGTGGTGTGGGAATCTGTCCCCTTCCTTTTGAGCATTGTCTCAGAAATCGTAAACCACGTGCTCGGGCGACATCTTATGGCGGCTGCCTGGAATGCCTGAGCCTGGCAACGTAAGATGGCGCAATAAGCTAGGCGCCCGCCCTCCACCCGCCTCCGGATGTGTGTCTCCAGTGACAGCCTGGCAAGGGGTCAATCCTACGGCGCAGGAACCGGACATGTCCCGCCTTCGGATCTGTGATTGGTGCGAACTGTTGACTGACGGCTCCCAGTCACATGACTCTGCCGAAAAACTCTTTTATAAAGAGGCTGGATCGCTTGAACACGCGGGACCCTCACCGCCATCTTCCAAGTAGGAAGGAATCATTTCCCGCGGGACGCCGCTGGATCTCAGGGTGGTGAATATTTTCTTTTTCTTTCTCTTTCAACTGTTTTCTCGGTTTCTTTCTTTCTTTTACCTCTCTCTCTCTCTTTTCCTTGAATATTGAGTTGCCTCAGTGTTGGACCTAATAAAGTCAGAGCCAAGTTTGTTGATACCGTGCCTCGGTTGTGCTTTGTCCGAACTCAAGGATCACGAATCTTTAATATTTCGGGTCAGGATTTTTTGGGGGTGCTTTACCTACAGGCAGGTTAAGCATACCGGGTGTTCGCATTGAACCAGGCACGCCGCACGTGGGCTGCACTGGAATTATTTATAATTTTGGCGGGCCCTGCGCGCGGGCTGTCTGCATTGAACCAGGCACGCCGCACGTGGGCTGCACTGGAATTACTAATTAGGCAGGTCTCTCTCTCTCTCCCTCTCTCTCTCGGGGAGCAGGGGAGGCGGACGGGGATTGTCTGCATTTTATTTCTAGATTTGCTCCTTTTTGACTAATTAGGCGGGTCTCTCTCTCTCTCCCTCTCTCTCTCTCGGGGGGGGCGGACGGGGGACTGTCTGCATTTTATTTCTAAATTTGCTTTGGAGGCGGACCTTAAATCCGGAACCCGACAGTGGATTACTTCTCTGGTGGTTCAGAGTTGTCCAGAAAATAGAAACAGTATGTCCTCTCTGAACCACATAAAACTCAGCTGCAAAGTTTAGCAGCAAATCTTTAACAGGTCTCTCCTGAATGTATATCAATTAAATCATTGGATTTGAAGCACGTGATGGAAGTCTGGAGTGGCATTTTTTTTTAATAAACAGAACTTACATTACATCGAAAACCTGTTTACTGACACCCTGATCCAAACAGAAATCTGAAAAGAAGGACTGTCTGTTTCAAAGACCTCATTCAAATCATAGACATGCTACTGTCTCTTAAGAAGAGGCATTCATACCCCTCTTTCTACACAAACAAACAAACAACATTTTTTTTCCTATTTTTTTTCTGGTTTTCTCTCTACACTTATTTTTGGAGATTGTGGATTCATTTACGTCAAAATCTGTATTCAGGGTGATGCAGCATGCATAATTCACTCCAAATGCCTAAAGTTTGTCAAAATTATCAACAGCTGAAAACAGCTTCAGAACAGGAAGCATTAGCTAGCCTGCACTCTATGTGTTAGTATCTGCACAAACTATAATTACAATTTGTAGCATATAAATTTTAAGCACCAGCAGCAGCTATATGACCTTCTAGACACCTTTTTTCAAATCCAGTTGTTTCCATACACTGTCCTTTACATACACACAAATATGACTAAGTGGTGTATCCTGAGCACTCCTATATTGACCAGGGCCAATATGTGTATTAAGAAAAAACATTCATAGTATCAAATGCATGTCTACAAATTTTACTGAATATTTTGAGCAGAAAGGAATCATTTGCCTGCAACTAATGTTTTTGCATTTTTTTGAATTGATATTTAAATTTGTAGGCCCCAGAAGTATTCTGACACATGCTAGGAGTAATGATCTAGGAAAATTGGAAAGTGTGATACTGATTAGGCAAATGAAAAAAGATATCTCTACTCTGCATGAGTCATTACCAAAAAGTCTGGTAATGTACTCAAAGCATTATTCAATGACAAACATTTTCCAATGGACATTTAGAAGGATAAAAATAGAGGGACAAACAGAGCTCATAATTTTATAAAAATAGTGGTAAGTTTCCTATTGAAGCAATAATAATAATGAAAATAAATCTGCCAGCTTGTAATCTCACTGAAGTGGATAACCCTTTAATTGAAGGAAGAGGTAAATGGAATATTATATTTATACTGAAGAAGCTGTGAGTTTCAAAGTTTAAAATGAAAACTGACTTTCCACTTTGACAATAACCTCATTGGGGTCAATATCTACCTTCACCCTTGCTGTCTGTCGTTTAGTTGCTACCTAGTTACCTGCAGCTAACTAGCTGCAAAATAAGATAAAAAAATTTCATGCAGATAATTGAGTACCTTGTGAGGAATGGAAGGGTACAGGTATTACCGCATACCATGACCAATTTCCCCAATTGTAGGCAGTACTTTAGCAAAATTTTTCTTGATAGTTTCTAGGAGTGAGAGAAGGAACACTAAAGAGAAAGACAGGATTGGATAGGATAGGAAGCATATCTTGTAAGTATTAATATCTTCTTAAAACAGAGATGGGGAGGAAAAATTCCCGTAAATTAGGAAAAATAATTCTTCAAACATAAGTGGAAGAAATTCTATGAATGATCAATGAATCAAGTTTGGGATAATGTAATTATGGTCAATATAAGCTTCTAAAAGTATTAAAACATGACTAATGTCACTAGCAATAAGTTATATCTTTATTAATTACATGAACTTATCTTTGAAACCCAGTAGAAATACTAATTTTACTTCAAGTATACCATTTTCTGTTATCAACTCATCTCACATGAGATTCAGAATAATTCTGTAGCAAGTGCATTAATATTATTGTCACATGTAAATTTTGTCTTCCAGCTTCAAATGAACATTACCTAACCAACTCTGTAGGGAAAATGTTTCTTTTGAAAGTTGTGACTCCGTGAGCACTGTCATTGGCAGTGGTGTTGTGTTGCAAAGTACTGAAAGAAAATTATATTGCTGTTTCAGAAATAGTTATTTAGAGTGTATTTTCAGAGAGGTGTTTTATTACGGCAGGATGACAGCTTAAAAGAAAGGTACGGGTGCAGAATCTAGGCATTCCCACAACTCATTATCCTGCAAATACATGGATTACCACAGCGCAAAAGAAGCAACTGATTCAAGAACAGTCAACAAATCTCTGTGTGAATAGTTACTGTGAGAGGCTTGCAATAAGAAAAGTTGAAAGCGACTTTTGTGCTGCTCAAAGACTCATTCAGGCATGTAGGGGGTGAAGCTTCATCTCTCCAGTTTAATAAACTGATTCATTTTTAATTAAGCGATAAGGTATGGTAGGGCATAAACTGTACTGCATTAATTCATAGTTAGTGTGCTGCTGCTAGCCACAAGGCTGAAGGATAAGTCATCATCAATGCAACTAGAAATGAGTTACTGCCACTGAGTGTTCATTTTGGAGTGTCATATGGCCACTGTAAAAATGTTCTTATTTTAAAAATACTTATATTGTTAATTAAAGTTGTGCACAAATAGAGTTTTGTTTTAAACTATTCCCAGTTTATTCTATTTTTTGAAGTCTATACATTTATTTAGCAAGGCAGGAATTCACCTCTCCCCGCACAAAGGTCATTTACAGTGAAATAAGAGGCAATAGGGGAAGGGAAGAATGACTGTTGTTTTCTGTTCTGCTATACTAGCATCTTCAGTTCCTTTCTGAAAGGTTTGCATGCAGAATTATCACAAAAGTGAAATAAAAAAATTAGCAATTAAAAAAGAGTCTAGATAAATCTTGGAAGCTGAAAATTCCTAGTTCTGAGCAGGGGATCAGATTCTTTTTCCTGTTTTGCTGCTGTAAATACCGAGTAAATCCCTTGCAGCACAGCAGTGTAAGTCCCTTTAATTCAGAGAGCTGCTCTGTATTCAAGTAACACAACATCTTGTCCTAATGACTCTAACTAGAATATAATGAATTTCACAGAACATTTGCTCCTCCTCTTCACCTATTGGAGATTTCATGTGTGCCTCATAGTGGAACCACAAACAAGCTCCCACAAGGTGTGCCACACACAAGCTTCCACTGTCCCCACTCTGAGTTAAATCTCAGCCAGCTGTGGTCCAACAGTACTGTGGTCCCATCACCATGGGAGAAAAATGAAAATCAACATTTAATAACACAGAGGCATATTGTCCTTAGTATTCTTTCAATAAAACCCTTTTATTTTAAAATACAGACATGCTTTACTAAAACCAGATATTTAATGTAGATTGATGCAGATGGACAGACAAAAACATACTAATAGAACAACAGAACAAACAAAAATGTAAATTACAACTTTAAATATCTTTCATCCATTCTTACAAGTTCTGTACTAATTCTAGTTCCTTTCATTACTGTTCTTCCTTTCCTTGTGTCATCTTTAACATGGTTAGTACACAATGAAAAAATTTCTGGCTTATTCTTCATTTTGAGGAGAGCACATTAGCACTGAGACAGTTCTTAATAATATAAACTGGCAACAAGTTCTGTGTATATTATCATCAAAAGTCAGTTTCTGTGATAATATGAGACCAAATATATGGAATATCCTACATTTGGAGCACATCACATGATTAGATTTCTTTGTGCTGGTGAAAACCAATTAAAACCACAATAGGATATGATACAATCCAACCACCCCATCTTGTAACAAAGGAATTATTGCATCTTTTCCAAACATTATTTCAGGATTTTCTTTTCCATATGGTATATGAAAGAAAGTCATTGGCAGTGCTGAGTTGCTATGTGTGCCAGAAGTGCTCTTTGGCAAGCAGTAATTCAAGGAGCAAATAAGTTTCTATGTATGATTACCTGATTGAATGACCATGTGAAATATAGTGAAACAGTGAAATTTTATTATTCATGAATAATTCATGTCCATGAATATATTATTGCTCTTAGTTTTGTATAAAGTACTATTTTTGAGGCACTTAAGAAAGATAGGTATAATTTGTATTAATAGTGACAAAGTGTAGAAAACAGTATAGAATTGCAGCAATGTCTACTGGCAGTACCAAGGTTTCATATGGCCTGAAAACTGCACATCGTGTTGTGCATTCTCAAGGGTTAAGTAATCCATCTTATCTTCACAGAATACAGTAGCAACTAGAAGTAGGAACTTCATTATGGTAAGAGCACTTATGCGCTCTCTCATGATCACCTGGACTGGAAGTGACACTCATCACTAGAGCTCTCATCCATAGTGTGAGTATGATCTTTAAATAAACACTGGATTTTAACTAAGCCACAAATATAATGGACTTTTAAATGATTAAACGTCCTTTCAGGGAAGAGGAAGGACATTGATGATTTTATTCTGTCTTCTAAGAAACTTTCAAAAGAACCAACAAAATTCCTGCATAGCTCAGAAATGGTCTAAAGCTAAACTGACTTCACACAGTCCTTAACAACCTAGTCCTCATCTTAAGTGAAACTTTAAAAAACAAAAAGCAATTGTTTTTCTTCTTCTGTTTGAATAGCTTTAATCCTCAGTAGCAAAAAGGAATGGCACACCAACAATAGGTCTATTTTCTATTTTACTGAGAAACAGTTGCATTTTACTGGTAAACAAGGCCAATTTATCCTCTAATATTTTATGAATATGTGTACAGTACAGTGAATGGCATCAGTGTATCTCACCTGTCTGATTCTCACATGGTCAACACACTAATGTTGATAATTGCTTCTAATCATAGGCAGAATACACGACAGTTACCTTTCTACGTAAATATTAAAATTACTATTTGAACCCCTGTTTTTCACATTTCTGAAAGTAGAATGGTATAAGTAGGTAGAATCTATATTCTACCTGTAAAACAAGCAATAAGACTGGCTAATAGTGGAGTTTGGACACGAAGTAACTGGACATGTTGTAACTGGAAAATTATTTTCCCCAGTGGTGGCCAATGTTAAAAGAGATAACTGAAAGATGGTATGTAGTAACACTGACAGACACTAAGACTCACGTCTGACATGTTCAGGTTTACAAGAAATGCGTTTTATTACTGATTAGGTTGATAGGAAATTTTGTGTCAGTCTAACAATTTCAAATGAAGTGGTTTATTTTAAAAGATAAAGAAAATATTTTGATTTGAGCTAAAATCTAAATGTGTTTTGTAAAGAAGGCATATAAGCAGACACACAAGTAATACTCAGCTAAATATGTTGAACATAACATCCCTTTCACCCTGGTTAATGGAGGTATTTTAGACTCCAGAAACTTGAGATTAAAGAAAAAATTTAAAGAAATAAGTTACAATATATATGTTTGAAGAATAGGTTAATAATCTCTAGTTCAACCTTCTATTCTAGATCATACCTCATTCTAAGATTTTTTTATCAAATTCATTTGCCAGTGTCACTAACATAAAGCCAGAATAGTTTTCATGAGAATATTTTTGTGCTATTATCACACAAATCTAAGATAGTTCCATCACCTATGTCTCTGTACTTCTAACTTTGTGGATTTTTAATAAGCTTGACTGGTGCTCAGGCAATTTGTTTATAGCCATAACAAGGTTTGACTTGGTTTCTTTGTTTGAGAAGCATAACAATGTGGAGAAAAGCAAGCACTGATAACCAGCCTCGTAATGACAGTGACCCAAATGGATATTTGAAAATCAGACCTTCTCTTTATTATTTTTATGCCTGACATAGGATAAAATGTTTATGAAAGAATATTAGATTAATCATACTTTGTGATAGAAAGAAGAGAAAAGTAGGGGGGAAAGAGATAGAACTGGAAACAAAAAAAACCCTTTAGATTTCTGAAGCAGTCATGTGAGTTTTAATAAAGGTGCAGAAAGTCTAATGTGGCAAAGTTACCTCGCAGACTCTTCACAGAGAAATTAGTCAATGCATGCAACATGGTACACTTCTGTAAGGCTACAGAATAGCACATGAATGTCCTAACATCCTTAAAATAAAAAATCTGCAAAATTATTCACTTGCCATGAATTTTGAATATTAATGACATTTAATACTGCAGTTTATTAACCTTTTACATTAGTGGTCAGAAATGAAACACGCTGGGAACCAATGCATGACAGAAAGGAAAAATGTTTCTGACGGCTATTGGGTTCCATTTGACAGTTAATAAAAACCATCAAGTCCATATTATGTTAGATTAACCAAGATCTGGATTTCACTTGACAAGTCATTATTGTTAAAGGCAAGTGGAGGGTATTTTCAAAGACACCCTGGAGTGATGCATGTTAAAATATGTATGGCAAACTCTTGAATGTCAAGGACATTTTGTGCAGTGTATAATGAAAAACTGCATGTAATGTGCAGTTTGGGAACTCTTTTATGTACCTCTGAAGACCCCAAAGCATCACAATGAATGTTTTATTGAAAGCTGTCATACTTGGTGCTGGGATCAACTGTATCGCAGATATTTACGAACAGCCAACAGTTTGGCAGCTGTGTGCTTCTGCTAAAGAAGAAAAAGAGCAGAATGTGACTAAATGGCCCATCTCTGCTTTTCTGCTTTCTGTTCATTTCATCACCTGCGTTATTCTAACATGTTAATTTAGGACTGTGACTTCCACCTTAATATTATTGTTTTTAAATACACCAAAATATTCCTAATTTTGGTCTCAGTGTTGTAAAAAGATACTGTTTTCCAACAGCCCAGTGGCCTCATCATCCATTTTCTGATCTATCTCTAGATTTTGTTTTATTGAAGTGAGTTATTTTTATTTTACCATTACTTTCCACTACTCTTTAAAGTCAGGCTAGGATTTAGGGAGATATTTCTTGGTGAATCTAAAATTAAAGAGCAAAACTAAGTCTAGGAACTGTAACGTTATACAGAAAAAAATGATTCAGCTTTGTAGTCAATCCACAAAATTATTCTACAACACAACAATATTTTATAACAATTTTTATATTTTTCAGTTTCCTTGTTTAATTCCAAATATTTTAAGCTATATCAGTCTCCAAGTCACTGTGATCTACCAATGTTTGTCAGGAGAGGATGTTCATTTTTGAATGAACCTTTGTACTTTTGGCACCAAATGTCATCAGTGTACACTTGGACTAGGACATACTGAAATTTAAGAAGTGATGAGCAGAAAAAAGACCACAGGTAAAAATGATCATGAATTAATGTGCATCTGGTGGCTTCTAGGTTATATGCCTGCTAGAAGGAATAAAGGTGGCAAGGCAGAGCACAGAAAAGTGCTTCCTCTGTGTGAAAAATGTAAGATAGCAATGATGATTTTTCATTAGGTCCACAGCTAATTCTTGCTTTTATCTCAGCTTTTGTCATGTCTAGAGATGGACCTAGGATGCCCTAGATGAAAAGGGCATTAATATTATTCTTTTCTGTTTATGGTAGTGTCATCATATCTAAATTTATACAATTTATTATACTGATTGATTGATAGAAAAAAGTACCACACTGGCTAAAGAAAACCTCTTGTGGAAGCTACACTATACTTCTAATCATCTGTCTTGCCCTTCTCTGTACCCTGCTCTTTCTACTGCATCGTCTTTAATAGGAGGTGACCAGCATTAAGTATTGCTTTCAAGTGTAAGCACAGTATAAATTTGTAAGTGATACAGTCGAAATTTGTTTTTGAGTTCCTTCATAACAATGCCAAACATTCTTTATGATTGTTGTTTAGCTCTCAGCAGTACTTTTTTCATGGACCTACAGAGAAAAACTCCAAAACATATTTCCTGGGCCTAAATAGTTGATTTAGGCCTATCCTATCAGAATGTGTGTGTAACCAAATTTTTTTTTGTTTTTCCATGTGTGTTTCTTTTCATTTGCTGGTGTTGATTTTTAGGTGCCATTCTATTGACCACTATAATGACATAGTTTATAATAACATTTTTATTTTTGTAGGGGTTTTAAAATTATATTAAATATTATAATATTCCAAACAATTTTTAATCATTAGAAATATTTAGATATCAGCATTCTCAACTTATTCGGGATCACTTAGGAGTTTATTAAATACCTCAGGTTTCACTACAGATCTTTTTGATGTTCTGGTGGCAATATATTTTACACATAAACATTGGCCATTTTTATACCCTGACCTTTTTTTCTGGTCTTTGTTTCTTCTATGGGGACAGTTATTAATTCACAAGGATCTTTCCTGTTAATAGACTGTGTTATAACTTCTTGAAGACCTTTCAGCAAGGGACCTTTAAAAATTTTGAAAAATCATATTTTTTATGGCTTTTTCTAAGTTGTTAGATTTGGAATAATTCCAGCCTTTCTTATCTGCATAGTAGCTGGATATTAAAGAGATATTCGTGCGAGATGATAGATTGATACCAAGACATCAAGTTGCCCTCTATGTGTTCAAGACATTTTGACTTAACATGAACTAATAAGTTCCGGATGAGTCGTATTTTCAAAGGACTTGCTTTTTTTTTTCAAACTATGATAATTTCTAGGTGTATAATTACAACATATTAGTAAAAGAGATGATTGAAATATACTGCTTTCAGTTAGAGATTAGCTCTGTTCTGTCAGGTGCTCTACCTGATCTTCTGAGAGTGAATGCTTTTTTGTCATGACATTGCTTAAAGACCCTGTAAGTTTCCAATGAATTAATCACTTATTCCTAAAAAGTCAGAAGAAAAATTAATTAAGTACACCAAGAGTTGAAAACTTTCTGGTTTGACCCCTGCCCAATGCTAAACAAACATACCAATTTTTGTATTCCTTCTCTTCGAACTTTGGGTCCCTGACATCCTTCTTTTTCTCATCTAACATGTTACATTTTAAGGTTTATGAAGTCACATGGTTGTCACGGTTATAAGGGGTTCAGTATCCAAGACCTCTACACTTAAAAGAAAATTATAAGAACTGGACATGAGAAGATTCAAGCTAAGTCTTCAAGTTTAATGAATAATATAAATCAAATACAGCAGTATCTAATCATTGTCATAATCTAGTGGCTCAGTATTGGTGCCAGTTCTCTTTAATATCTTTATCAACAATCTGGAGCAGGGGATCAAGTGCACCCTCAGTAAGTTTGCAGACATCAAGCTGAGCGGGAGTGTTGATCTGCTTTAGGGTAGGAAGGCCCTGCAGAGGGATCTGGATAGGCTGGATCGATGGTCCGAGGCCAATCATATGAGGTTGAATAAGGCTAAGCATTGGGTCCTGCACCTGGGTCACAACAACCCCATGCAATGCTACAGGCTTGGGGAAGAGTGGCTGGAAAACTGCCTGGAGGAAAAGGACCTCGGAGTGTTGATCGACAGCTGACTGAATATGAGCCAGCAGTGTGCCCAGGTGGCCAAGAAGGCCAACAGCATCCTGGCTTGTATCAGAAATAGTGTGGCCAGAAGGATTAGGGAAGTGATTGTCCCCCATACTTGGCACTGGTGAGGCTGCACCTCGAATACTGTGTTCAATTTTGGGCCCCTCACTACAAGACAGACATGGAGGTTCTGGAGAGAGTCCAAAGAAGGGCAACAAAGCCGGTGAAGGGTCTAGAGCACAAGTATTATGAGGAGTGTCTGAAGGAACCGGAGTTGTTTAATCTGGAGAAAAGGAGTTTGAGGGGAGACCTTATCACTCTCTACAACTATCTGAAAGGAGGTTGTAGTGAGGTGGGTGTCAGTCTCTCCTCCCAAGTAACAAGTGATAGGATGTGAGGAAATGGCCTCAAGTTGTGCCAGGGGAGGTTTAGACTGGATATCAGGAAAAATTTCTTCACTGAAAGAGTTATCAAGCATTGGAACAGGCTGCCCAGGGAAGTGGTAGAGTCCCCATCCTTGGAGGTATTTAAAAGATGAGTAGATGTGATGCTTAGGGAAATGGTTTAGTGGTGGACTTGGCAGTGCTAGGTTAACGGTTGGACTTGATTATCTTAAAGGTCTTTTCTGACCAAAACAATTCTATGATTCTGTGATTCTAATTACAAGTAAAGAGTGAACAACTAGTATCTTACTCAAATAACACACACGAGTGATGTCTTGATACTATACTAGTATTCTGGAAAATATAATGGTCTGTCTGTGTACTGTATGAAGTGCTCTGTAATTTAAGGCATTTTGTTGTAAATATTGTGCATAATACTTTGTATTACCAAATATGCAAGATACCTCTGGTAATACATTGGTGTACAAATTTTCTGTACATTTACTATATAAGCAGAATAGATTAATAGATATTCTGGGGGTTTTTACTTCTTGAAATGTTTATAATTATTTGTAATTTTCCTGCAAAAAAAAACCCTTACCAAATTACCTTCCTAATACTTCAGAATAACATTTAGATATTTACAAACTGTACCTGATTATTTTTCAGTTCTGTTTCCTTTTCTGTTTTGGTTGGCCCCACTGTCTCTTAACTAGTCACAGATTCACATATTTACAATCCTTCATTTTAACATAACACAGCATCTTGAATATATAGTATTGCTCAATCAGCTTTATTACTTTTAGAATGTATCTCACATACGTACTATTCTCTATTCCCAATCTATTTTTTAAAGTGTTATTTTTTTTTGTATCTTGCATAAAGGACACCTTTTTTAACATCTAATACATCATCCAAAAATAGAAAATTGACATCTAATTGTATATTTGCATATATGTAGACAAGTGGATACACAGATTATATACCTAAAATTAAATGTGATTTAATATTCTGTTAACGTTACTATAGTTTTACTTAATAATTATAAATAGTGTCTAACCTATTTCCATTTATATCCAGATATCTTTTAAGGAAGACACTATTGTAATTTCACATAGTCTCCCTTTTTATTTTTTTTTCAGAAATAGAAACTTCATTTCAGAGGGGAACATCTGCTTTTGCACGTTATTTTTATTGGAACTCACCAAAGCTCCCTCAATCTTCATTTGTTTTTTGTTTGTCATAAAAATTAGTATTTTCTCATGGCATTTCAAAATATTAATTCTCTCTTTCGTATCTCACTCATAGTGTGCAAAAATATCAAAAGGTAGTGTCCATTGGAACTAGGTACAGACACAGGCAAATATTTTACTTCACTACTCTGTGTCTGGACCACCCACAAAGCATCAAAACCGTCCATGATCTCCTGACGCTTTTAACTGGGAAACAGAAACATCAGCTTTCTCTGAATCCAAAATTCAGGAAATACTTATCTTTGCTCTGTGAAGCTATATATCTACCAATTTGAAGTGTTTGCGTATGGCAGCATCCATTTATTTTTCATATTTAATTTTCTGTAATATTCAGATTTATCACGATAAAGGACCTTGCATATTAGCAGAGGTTAGACTCTGACATCAGATAAAAAGGAATGATATCAGACTAACAAACGTAACACTAAGATTGTATTAAAACAACAATTCCCTTGTCCATCCTTCAAACTATCCTTGCTGTCTCTTAGATTTTCCAGTCTTGGATTTGATGGAGTATCCTGGTTTCACTGGAATAGAATCATAGAGTCACTTTTCTGTTCAGAAAAGCTGCACTGTTGAGAAGCCTGCAGCATCCGATACAGTGGGAACAAAGTTGATGAGACACTTTGTTTTAGTTCGTGGCCAGCCATGGTATGCGGGTCCCCATAGTGTTCAAGGCCATTAGCAGTTTAGAGGTAGCCAGGTGCTAAAGCTAGGAGGAGCGATAGCCAGGGCAGCTGACCCAGGCTGGCCAACACCAGCATTCTATACTATAAATGTCACGCTCACTATAAATATAAATTGGAAAGTTTTCTGGGGACAGCCTCTCTCCCTTCAATGGTCACCGTCCGTTCTGCTCCCGAGGCCTGCTCTCCAGTTCATTGTGACTGTCGCACTTTCACTGGAGCTGTGGTGCTTGTAGTGTTTAATATCTGGCACTTACTGCTGGGAGTGCGCAGCTCACAACCGCTATATGGGCTGAGTATAACTGTGTGTATTTTGTATTAGGATTAGTATTGATATTGGTTTTCTTCTTTTACTAATTCTGTTTCCATTTCAACCCACGGGTCTCCTTTCCTTTTCTGGATTCCCTTTCTCAGCTGGGGAGGGGTCAATGGGTGATAGAACAACTGGATATTCTTTAGTCCCACAAGCTGCTGCAGTTGTGTGCACTTCTCTTAAACACCTTATTTCTACAAGTTATTCATTCAGTACTGACCTTTGTAATAAAACTCCTAAGATGAGAAATGTAACATATATTGAAATTACAGAGCTGTTATTCGTAACACTTCAGTTATCTTATTCAGAGATTTTTAAGAAGCCTAATAGCCCTTAGACAATCCAGTATGATAAAACAACACACAAAATACAGAAATATTAGGAAAAAAATGAAAGAAAGAATTCGAGGATGATAAAATAATATTTTACTTCCATTAAATTTAAATGCAGATTTAAAAGTCTTGAACTTTATAGTCATTATAGATAGGGTAAGAATCAATGTGACTATAAAGGTATAGAAATATAAAAAGTGTCACTATAAAGATAACTGTGTAAAGTTGAGTTCTCATAGACTTTTTTTCATTCCATGGTTAAAAGAATAGCAATTACATGGCAGAAATAAACTGATTAATTTAACATAGTCAGTATTCTCAAGATGTTGAATAATAGCCTACTCTAAGCTTCATTAAAATTCTTTTAATGAAGGGGAAAGAGTTGCAGTTCCTTCTACTATTTCAAGTACTTCATTAAAATACTTTACATGTTATGTAGTTTTCTTCTTTTTAAATCCCTAGAAGAAATAATTTCGATAAAAGCATTTATATGTCAATATGCTATCTTCTGAGATTGAGTTGTCTTAATCAGTAACCTGTCCTGAAAAATCAGGGAGAGTAGCATTAGACCAGAACAGAATGTAAAAATAAGAAAATATTTCTGGATCAGTATGAGACTAGACACCAGATGAAATGCATGAAGATCGTTGCTTTTGAACTCAGTAATACTGATGACATTTAATCTGTGCCCTCTACATGGCTTGAGCATTCCTCGTATGCACTCTTTCAAGTGGCACTACATGCCCAGAATAAATATAAATCATACCAATAGCTCTCTATACTGCACACTAAAAAAACACTGGAGAAGAATGATAATGCAATGTAAAAGCAGACTTTTTTTAAGATTCAAGCTATATATTAAAGTTTACATATAGACTTATTTTATAGACATAGCAAGATTTTTTTTTTTTACTGATGTTGTAAAAACGGGGGGACAAAAGAACTAAGGTCTTTCATATGTAGTTCTTCAGCTGAAATTCGTTGAAAATTTGAAGACTTATGATCCAGACATGTAGTTTATTTTCATCTTGAAACTGTTAGATTTACAATTTCCTGTACATATAGGAAAATACTAATTTAAATGTTCACACTTTAAGTTCCTTTATCACATAATAGGCAAAACCAAAACGCAAAGGTGAACAATGACCAGTTTTCATGAATTGCTTGCACACATTCCAGGTAAGAGAAGAGCTTTGTCTAGAGTTTGGCACATATCTACTCAGAGATTTTATGTATTAAATTTTGGGGGTTTTTGTAGGTGATTTAAAACCACTGTCCTCACTATTGCCAGTATAAAATAGGGAAAATCGTTGAAATTGCTTCAGACAAAGATGCAGAGATAAACTGATGAATTTGAGCTCAGCATGGGATGAGAAGATAAGAGCACACTGAATTCAAAGTTACCTGAATTTGCAGTTAACTTACAGAATTGGTCTCCTGTTTGATAGCCAGAAGACAGTTAGCCAGAGATAAGAGAGTCACAGTGATTTTGTTTACTTTTTAGATTTTTTTTTTTCCAGTTACATAATTTCCAGATAAATTCTACCTACAAGTGACATTTAAGGCTCAGAGCAGGATCAGCAGTCTAATTTGATCTGTAGCTCCAGCAACGTAAGAGGAAAAGCCTTGGACTTCCAAGAGAACATTCAAAGCTTCCAGCTTCTTGCCCATGCCTTTAGCATTTTTGTCCTGGCACCAGGATTGCTGTAGATTGTCATTACTCACTTGTCAATGAAAGTAATTCTCCTGGTTTTGACTTGGCACAAGATATCAAGAATTAAGAAGTGTGACAGTTAAGCCTTTCTCTGTTTTACATGCTTGGTTATACTGTTCCACCATAGACACCTTTTTTTTTGCCAGAAATTTTCACCACCTGAAAGTTTCTTGCTATGTAACTACTGCCACTGTTTAGTCATTGAGGATGGATGCTTGGTTACTTTTGCCAGTGCAGTGAGCAGTTTCTGGGAGAAGATACGCTGTGTGGTGGAAAAGGCAGGAATTACTCAGAGCTGAGGAATCTGACAGATCTTGTCTTCATTCAGTTTCCGCTGAGGAGAAAAGGCACTAGAACTTGTTTTTATATTAGCCATTATAATAAACTACATGCAAATTAAGGTATAATACCTTGCTGTTATTATAGAAATATAAAAGAAAAGAATGCTAATTTAACAACTAAACACTCAGAAAAGAATTTAGTTAAACAGGTATAACAGGATATAAAACTCCAGAGTTCCCATGAGAGTGAAGGAAGACATCCCATTTCAGAAAATCTTCTAGGCATGTTGCTAAAAGAAAGCATGTTGAATGCTCTAAGAAAATAGATGTTTGTCATTTAATAAGGTATAAGAGAAGATTTCTTTTTTTTTTTTTTTTTATTTCTATTCATTTTTTCATAATATTTACATGAAGAAGGAGGAAGACAGCAGGGAAAGATAAAATTGTGCCAGCAAATGTCTCAGCCCGTGCTGAGAAAAAGATGTGTTTACAGCTGAGATTTGTTGCAGCACATTCCCTTGTTCAGCAGACCATACAAGGCTGTAAACATAGAAACAGATAACACAGCGACTGAAGAAAAGCTCTTAGCAGTTTTTGATTTGGTGAAAAAAACTAAACACTTGGTTTGATTTTTGGTAAAAAATAAAGAATGTTAATACCAGCTTTCTGGTTCCTGAAATCTGTAACCTGTGATAGCAGTTTCCAAGTGATGTCACAGACTAAAAGTAAAAACAGATTTCAGTTAAACTGCATAGGGTCCGAATGGTAGACAACTGCATGATATCAGGGATGCATAGACACAGTACAGCAGTCAATTCCAACAGTTTCTGGCAAGAGCTCCTTAATGGTACACTTTTCTGTACCTTCCTTCTTTGGAAGAAATAATCATAACAATAGTAGTATTAAAATATTGATTCATTTAATCCTGTAAACATCTTGCTACCAGTGTTTCAGCATGTCTGGTACTGTTACACAAACCTACTGTGCTCCACACAAATATTGCAGCACTGACACTTGATAGCAGATGGACCATTCACTCAGACTGTGCCATGCCCTGGAGTTTTATCTGACTCTGTGGGGTTCCCACAAGACAACGGTCACGTACGGAACGAGCTATGTCCAGGCATGTCCAGGGGGTGGTAATGGGGTGGTAATGAACTAGCCAATCATAATACAGAACAAGGACCTTGGCTATGAGACAAACAAGATATGAGGAAGTTGAGGACCTTGGCTATGAGACAAACAAGATATGGGGAAGTTGAAAAATAAGAAAGAATGCTGCAGCTGCAAGATATAGCTTTTTAGCATAAGCCAATCAGAACTAATATAGAGGTGCATGGACAAAGCATGCTCACCAATCATGTCAGTACAAGTAAGGTATACTAACCAATCATAATAGAGATGACACGTGCACGGAGCATCCACGGAAATAGAATAGTATAAATGTACCCTCAGATACGCGAATAAACGAGATCTGCTTAACGATCATATTGGTCTGCGTGCAGTGACTCCGAGCCCTCTTGCGAACACCGACATGACTCTGCCATGGTTGTTTCTTCCTGGTTTCCAGGTGATGCAGCCTGCCAGGAGTGTGAGAAGACATCTGTAGCTGGAGGACTGCATTAGGTTTCAAAGAGGGGCACAAACCTGTACTCATGTACCCTCAGGTCTGTACTGTGGTCAGACCTCTGACACTGGCAGGAAACTGTAGGGCCTATGAGGAAGGCAACTTTGGCTGGAACCATCTGTTGGGATAATTGGCCTGAGGTCATCATCATTTCTGGTCTCCCATGTCTGCAAGGTAGAAAGACCTAAATTCATAAGTGCCAGCATCTTGGCCTGTAATGTTAGCATATGCCATAGGTTTTAACAAAGTGCATGCTGTCATTATTCATTAAAGACTTTCTAAATGTGCCTTCCTTTATTTTTAGATCCTTTCAATTCTTGGATGATCTTCATGATTATTTTTAGTTTGAGTGGTCCAAATGATGAATGGGTGGCCAGGAACAGAAAGGTAGGAATCCCCTAAACTTTTCTCATTTCAAGGAGAAAAGGATTCTTTATTCATTGTCTGTAAGTGGCCTGATCACAACCTGAAATGTGAGTAAGTTGGCCAGCATTTAATGTCCAAAATTGAATATAGAAATGTAATTACTTGCATTTGGACAAATTCAGGAATGCAGCAAAATCATTACAAGTGATTAATATCTGTAAGTACCTGAAGAGAGTCACTACTGAGTTGCTCACCATGGGAATACTGAGACAGTTAGAAGGCAACCAGTAAACTTTTTATATAGACTTTATTATTTGATCAATAAAAAATTATTAATATTTTACACAGCCACAGATGGATTAGTAATAATTTTTAGCCACTTGAAAATACTTATATAAACCCAAAATAGAGATGTTGAATTTTTAAAGCAAGGCAAGATTTTCAGAAGTAAATACTATTAGATAAACAAATGTAGCTAAAGAAAAAAGATTTTAAAAAAGTTACCCCCTCTCTGACAAAAACTCTGGGTTTCCATTAGGAAGCAGCAGCAATTTAAGCTGGTTGAAAACAAGTTTTTCTGATTGTGACTCAGATATGCTATTTTTATTTGTGGGTTTTTTCCTTTCTTTTTCATCTTTATTTTTCCTTTTTTCTTTTCTTTTATTTTCTCTTTTCCATTTTCTTTCTTCTCTTGATTTCTTATTTTTTTTTTTTTCTTTTGCTTTTTCCTTCTTTCTTTTTACTTGGGGGTTGAGGAGGGGGAAGTGGTGGTATTAAAACCAGTGTGGCATTTTGGTGTACGTTTCGCCCCATTAAACGTGACATTGGGAATGTAGTTTTATTTTGGTAGCAGGAAAGATGACCTTTGCCTAATTGCATAGAATTTACAATGGAACACAAAAAAAAAAAACAACCCTGATGTACCACAAAAAAAATCTCAAACTGTATTTTGCAAGGTAGGCCAAGACTCAGAGTCTCATAAGTATATATTAAAATGACAAATTTAATAGTAGTATAGGAATAATAGCTAAGACTTAAATGTGTTACTTGTAAGTTCTAAATGATTATAATGTAGTGCAACATTTTTCATACATTTGTATAGATATGTGCGTGCACATATACGTATACATACATATGTATAATTAACACGATTTAAACTCTTCACTTCCTTTAAGGGGAAGACATTTCCAAACATAAGAAGTCAATGGAGATGGAGCAATACTTTTGGAAATAAACAGTCAGATTTTGAAAATTATGTTGCCACAGTTCTTTTAACAATTATATCCTCTTTTTATGACAACAAGGGTCTCCACACCTACAGTTGTATTTATTACTTTCCTTTAAGTTTTCCATATTTTCTTCTGCTGACTGTTTTTTGACTGAGAAAAAACTCAAAGCTGTTTTTGAAATCCAAGTGGTTATGATATTACTCAACTTTTTACTCCATGCTTGTTTAATTCTCCAAAGTGCTGATTTTCCTTAATGTGTGACAAAGGAGAAAGAAACTCCGGTCTTTTGAAAACTTTATCTTAGAAAGATTTAAATCCTTACTTTATTTTGTGCCTGAGATTAGCACACACTGTAAAAACTGTATCTCTCCCTCTGTTATTGTCCTTTTGGGCTTCTGCATATGGACACTGAAATTTTGTAAAGTACAAAGAATCATTTATCAGATTTAAGCACAGAGTAGCTTCCAAACATTATTATAAAAGAAATAAGGCCACTACTGTAAACTCTAAGGCATTATTTGATTTTTCAATAGCTCTATATTTAATTTTATTGTTGAAAATTTCTTGCCTATACTTTCTGATTATTATAAAGGATAAATGTCTTGCCCTCTTGAGGTTGTATTTTTTGTTATCTATTGTGCCAATTTTCCTTTTTCTACCATGGTCAGCTGAGAACTTAAATCAAGGAACAGAGTGCCACATTTTCAAGTCTTTCTTCCCCATCAATCTGAATCCCTTTTTCCCTGTAGTTAAGAAGAACTGCAGATTATCTATTGGCACTTAAAACCTCCAAAAATCTCTCAATACATTTATTCTCATTAACGGTTACCTCTATATTCTCATTATCAGAGATGGCCCGCTAGGGAATCCTTCCCTCCAACTGGCAAGTTCAGTGAGAAAAAATGTCAGTTTTATCATTTTTATTCTGAACTCTACTCATTTTATTTATGAATAGTTCCTACAGAAGTCATTTACAAATGGTATTGCCTATAGGACATGTATCCCACTGCTGTGTTTTAGGACTCACAAATGACTTAATGGGATCCTATTTTTACTGCCTTTCCCAGCAATTTTCATATCACACATTCTCAAAGTAAAGGCAAAAATCTATTTAAACTGTTTGTCTCCTGCCAGCTCTGAGAGCTGAGCTGCAGTTCTTCTTTATTTATTAGTATTCACTAGTAATAAAATATTAACAGCTTTACACCACAATCTATTTGTTAAATTTAATTGTCATGTTCGTGTTTATGTATTTCAAACTGGTACTAAGGTCCCGATTGTTCATACAGTATACTTGTATACTTGTATCCACATCTTTCATAGACAGATTTTATTCTACTTCTTAAACTTGACACTATGAGGTAATTTAACAAACAGAAGGAAACTAAAATAAGGAAAGGTAATGAAAAAGTCCCAGAAGCTTCTGTACTGACCCCTAATTACAGATAAAGAAAATAGGCGCACTGGCTTGGATGCTCAGGGGACCACAGCTGATGGTACCTCTCAGCAGGTAAGCGGGAACACAGCCGCAGACTCCAAGCCAACATATAATTAGCAGCAAAACATTAAGATCTCTACATCTCTCTGAAATTAGGCTTCAAGTAATCAATGAATTCAAATGTTATTGAGGTGTGAGAATGGGAGGGGTCAGGCAGCCCTTGTTGACTGTGTTACTAGATAGGTCTTATTTTCATCCAAAATCAGATTCTTGAAACGGTAAAAACATTCACTGATCCAGTGAAAATAATTAAGAATATGACAATCTTCCCCAAAAGGTGAATGTGCTTGAATTGAAAAAAATAGTAGTACCCCATTGCACAAAGATAGCAAAGAGAAGGAAACATATTGATGCTTGCTTGGGGAATATGACTTATTCTCAGTCTACCACAAATATATTTTATTACCTGGATATCTCTTAGAGTCCAATGTTCTTTAGAAAGAAAGTTAAATTCCTACCATTCTTTTTCAAAATCTGTAGTAATGGGACTCTTTAGAAAGATAGTGGTACTTTTTGAAAATAGAGGAAATGGTTAGATGCAGTCTTTTCTTAACCAAGGAAATATAGCATGATATCATAAGCTTTGTTTCCATAAGGGTATAAGGCTAAGTTTCCCCCATGTTTCACTAAGTCACAGGTTTCAGATTCACTTGGGGGATAATTAAAACAAAAACAACCACCCAAATGAATAAAAAACAGACAGACAAACAAAAAAAAACCCCACTCTGCTTTCCATATCCTTTACCTCTGCTTATAATAACATTTTCTATAATCAACTATGAGAACAGCTGTCTAGCACTCTGTATTTAAGTCTGGGGGCGGGGGGGAGGAAAGATCTTTAAGCTCTGTAAACAATCCCTTCACCTTTTCTTTTTCTGTCTTCTTAGGACCTTGTTTTGGTTTCTAGACAAGGGTATTTTTCTTTTCTCTGAAATTAAGCCCTCACCTTCCTTGTACAACTGCTAAGTCTATCTAGTCTCAGTTGCAGTAGATTACTTCCTGATAGCAGAATTTCATTGAGCTGCCTCTGAAAGCTCCCACAGAGATATAACAAAAAACATGAGTTTCACTAAAAGAGATCTGTTCTCAAGTTACCAGCTGGGAAAGGGAATACCTCATGGCTTCAGAGAGCTCTACAGGGGCACTGAATGCTCTATAAAACCCACAACACTCTTCTGCTCTGAAGAATTTACAGTTACAAAATCAAGGTCATATTCAACATCAAATTTAAACTCCTAAGTTTATGTGGTACACATAAGTTCCCACATGTGCACTAAGCATCAAAGCTCCTGTTACAGTTGTTGAAGGTCTATTTTCCAATGTTTTGAGCTTGTTTTGGGCAATGGAAATAAGCAATCTATTGGTGAGACTACGTTGTGAGTACCCTTCAGAGCCACTACACAGAGGCTATAACTTCTTATAGCCCCCAGTAACAAGATCTTGACCATTTTGTTAGAACTGTAATAGTTTATGGTTTTAGTTCTGGAGTTCATTGATTCAATTCCTACTATGTCAGTTAAGAGAGCAGCTGCCATATCTGTATTAAATAATACATTTTGCGAATTTGGGATGCAAGCTAAAATTCAGCGAGATTACTGATATAACCCTGTATAATGAAATTTAATCTAATAGAAACTCACAGTTTACTGAAAAGGCAATCAACTATTAGCAAACTTTCTGATTAACTGTTCGTTTAGGTATCCTAAAATTTCTAATTTGGATATAGGAGAAGAGTATATTATATTTAATTCTAAAGTATAGCATTTATCAAATGGGAGGAGAGCAATATAGAGTGAATAGGATGCAGACCCAATCTCTGTGAAAACTCAAGTCAAACTTCTGGGATAATATTTACTTCAATCTTCTCTCAATATCTGTATTTCCTGGATTAACAAAGAAATAAAAATTTATAATCTAGTTCCTATCTAGGACTAAAATGTATTAGGAAGGTGAAGGTTTTTAGTCACCAAGTTCACTGTTGGAGTATTCTCAGTTAAATGCAGGTAACTGTTAACATTTTGAGAGATTATTCAATCTCAATCAATTCCAGTCTTAACACACTGAGATTCATCCAGCCTTAATCAAGGAAGTCTTTACACTATGAAACAGGATAGCGTAGTATAAAAATTGCAGTACGGTATTTTTCAAGGGGGACACAGAGAGTGAGATTACCTCAAGCATTTACAGAAATGAGCTATCTTAATGGAGCTAAAATAGTGTATGATATAGTCAGAAAAAGAATACCAAACATTAGCAAGATTTATGAAATTAAAGAAGCCTATATGTATGCTTAATAATCATACAAAGTATATTATTTACATTTATGTTTACAATCTTTTGCCTATAGAAGTTTTATCAATGAATGTGTTTAATATTATGTTATAATCAGCAACTAAACAAAACAATCACTTCTTCATAACAGTCTACAGTATTCCACATTTAATTCTAATTATACACTTAGAATACCACTGCACTGTTTTATGAGACTGTAATTTTGTTCCAGAATGGATAAACTGTAAGACCAAGGGACAAATAGGCCCACATGATGAAGGGATAAGAATTATTTCCTCATAAAACAGTGTAGAGGAATTGATGTCTCTACTACACTGAGAGTCTGTATCTTTTAATAAAGTATATTACTGACAATGCTGGGTCCTTTGTTTCTGGTTCCATAATAAGATGACCTACATATGTTCTGTCACAGCTTTGGTACAAATGTTGGCCAGTTACTAATACACTGTGTTCTGTATTTCTGCTATCTGAAAAAGAGAGCCTATGAACCTGCACACTTGTTTGACTTTTTTCCCCACCAGTATCAATTAGTTTAATAACAGATACCTTTCCCTCCAAACCCGAACAAAGAACACTGAAGTTCAGGCATCCATAAATCATGGGTTTGGTTTCCTTTAGGCTAGATAATAAACAGAACTTATGCTTTACACCACCTAGACAATTATTTTAAAACATTAAGATCATTTATATAATATATGTTCTGCTGCTGCAATTTTGAAAAAAAAAAGAAAAAAAGAAAAAAATAGTGGAGAACTTAGAAAAAAAATAGAGAGAAATCTAGTCTTTTAATGTGGTATTTGCACTCTGAAGAACTGTTGGATTCATGACATGACTGTATTTCCTTATTTGGTTGTTGCTGATGACATCTTTTTATCTATAGCAGCATTCTTAAGAATAAAGCATCTTACTTTCAAATGCTTTTATCCTCTCATTATATCTTAGAAAGAACTGAAAGCTTACATTCTGGCTTCCGTTCAACAAAAAGCGTTACAAGATTCTGTATGTGTGCATCAAAGATCCAGGAGAAAAAATACTTTGACTTCTGAGTGTCTGCTGGCTGTGATCGTTCTGTATGTTTATATAGTTGAGATGTTCAAACAAACAGAAATCTTTATTCGATGTAACACTGTTTTCTAGCAGGAGTAAATGAATTAATTTTTCAGGAAAATCTATGAACAAAAGTTCTCATCACTAAAAACGTTTTGACACTCCAATCCCTCCCATTAGCTGTATACTAAAAGTGTCAGGAGTAAAATCCACATAAGAGCGAGCTGGAGCTGTATTCATAGAATGGCTTGAGTAGAAAGGGACCTTAAAGATCATCTAGTCCAAACCCATTGCCATGGTTTGATCAAAGCCCCACCCAACCTGGCCTTGAACACTTCCAGGGAGGGGACATCCACAACTTCTCTGGACAACCTGTTCCAGGATCTCACTACCCTCACGGTAAAGAATTTCTTCCTAATATGTAATCTAAATCTACCTTCTTTCAGTTTAAAACCATTCTCCCTCATCCCATCACTACATGTCCTTTTAAAAAGTCCCTCTCCAGCTTTCCTGTAGGCCCCCTTCAGGTACTGGAAGGCTTCTAGAAGGTCTCCCTGGAGCCTTCTCTTCTCCAGGCTGAACAGCCCCAAGTCTCTCAGCCTGTCTTCATAGGAGAGGTGCTCCAGCCCTCTCATCATCTTCATGGCCCTCCTCTGGACTCACTCCAACAGGTGTATGTCCTTCTTATGTTGAGAGCCCCAGAGCTGAACGAAGTATTCCAGGTGGGGTCTCACAAGAGCAGAGTAGAGGAGGAAATCACCTCCCTCAACCTGCAGTCACCCTTCTTTTGATGCAGCCCAGAACACAGCTGGCTTTTCTGGGCTGCAAGCACACATTGCCACCTCATGTTGAGCTTCTCATCAACCATCACCCCCAAGTCTTTCTCCTCACAGCTGCTCTCAATCCATTCTCTTCCCAGCTTGTATTTTTGAAAAACTAGATTATAATAAAGCTATACTATTAGACGTAACTTGAGGTTATTTGAGATTAAAGTTCATCCTATTGAATTAAAAATTGATCATTAAATTAAAAACTAATGATTACTGGGTATATATGATTATGTTTATTTATATTTCCAATATGAAACTAAATACATATGTCAGTCATAGGTACAATTAGCATTCTAAAAGATAGCAGTTTCCAAAAGCTGAAAGCCTAGTGGTTCCGTAAATATCTAGGCAAAAATGGGAATTCAAGCAGAACTTATCATAATATTGTCCAGGAAATCTTTATGAAATAATTCTAATGAAGTCACACATAACCCTGGCTAATAAGTTGAACCACAAGTGTTATTAGATACTCAGTCTGAATGATGACTTTTTTACTTTATTTCTAAGTCTGTACTTCTCTACATTCTTAGAGCCAAGAAACTAAAAATTCTACCAAGTAAACAAAACCAAACAAAAAAAGAAAATTAAAAAAAAAACCACCCAAACTTCAAACGCACAGAATTTTCTATGCAGTTAGGAAGATCAAGTTAAAAGCTTAAATTAAACTTTTGAATTGCATTTGGGTTGAAGGAACTTACTTGTTGAGTTGCATATAAGCCATACATATGGCTTAAGAGTAAAACAGGTGCAAAATCCCAGTCTGCCACATTTTCATAGACACATAAATGACCTTGGTTTTGTCCTTGCATTATTCACTCTCTTTTATTTCTTTCCAGCTGTAGGCTGCAGACCATATTTCTGATTTTCAATATAAGATATATGATATAAAAATATGGTATTTATGTTATATGATAGAAATATGATACTTATAAGGCACTTAGGTCTCAATGTAAATTTAATTTCAGAAATATTAAAATTTCTGTGCTTGTACTGCTTACTGCATAATCTTATGTGTCATGGTTTTCTAAAAAAACCTTTTTTTTCCTTATACATGCATAAGGCAATCAAAGCTAGATATAGACTTTTGTATTCAGTTTTATGGGTGTCAATGACATTTGACAAGCTACATTGTATGAGGTTTGAGGTTGAGAGGGTACCCTATGATTTATGAGCATGTCATTTAAAGTGAATAATGAAGTGACAGTTCTCGTAGTTTCCTTAGTGTTTCAGTTTTCCACTGAGTGTGCAAGAATTATGAACTACATGTACATTTCCGTGAACTTGTATATCTAAATCCAGTGACATTCTTTAAACGCTTAATACTGCCAAGCTCCTATTCAATTTTTGATTGAATATAAACAAAAAAGGGAGATTTAATCAAAAACTACATGCATCCTGACAGAAACAACAATAGATATTTTCATGTCACTTAATTTTCAGTGTATATTTTCCAGCACTGTTTTATTCCAAAGTATCATACCACAGAATCACAGAATCAACCAGGTTGGAAGAGACCTCTGGGATCATCGAGTCCAACCGTTGCCCTGGCACCACCCTGTCAACTAGATCATGGCACTAAGTGCCATGTCCAGTCTTTTCTTAAACACATCCAGAGATGGTGACTCCACCACCTCCCTGGGAAGCCCATTCCAATGTCTAATAACCCTTTCTAAAAAGAAATTCTTCCTAATGTCCAACCTGAACCTCCCCTGGCGAAGCTCGAGGCTATGTCCTCTTGTCCTATTGCTAGTTGCCCGGGAGAAGAGGCCAGCTCCCACTCCACTACAACCTCCCTTCAGGTAGTTGTAGACTGCAATAAGGTCACCTCTGAGCCTCCTCTTCTCCAGGCTAAACAACCCCAGCTCCCTCAGCCGTTCCTTGTAGGTCAGACCCTCCAGACCCTTCACCAGCTTGGTCACCCTCCTCTGGACTAGCTCCAACACCTCAACCAGCTGAAGTTCATGGATTTCTGATATTTTGTATTATGCTTTTAACCATGATGTCTTCAATTCTTACATAAAACCAGAAATTAATTTAAAAACAACTCATATATAATCATAGGCCAGTCATGTTCAGATTTTATCAGTTGGCTGAAATGAACTAGATTTGGTCTAATTCGGGATAAATCTTTCTCAGCTTCTGTTTCCTGCCTTTCTTTTAGAAGTCAGAGCTACTGTCTTCTAATTCACAGTAAATCTTAACTTACCTTCCTTCTTTTTTCCAGTCAAATAAGCTCTTGATCTCTTTCCTTCAGTTAGTGATATACTGTTTTCTGTCTATCAGTTAGAGGCGTTTGTGGGGCCTCTTGCCTATTTTCTAAAGTGCTTTCCCTCCATTTCACGTGATCATACTTTGATTATTCTTTCTAATTTACAGAAGGACTCTCCTCGACACACTGAGTTCTTGATAAGTTTGCGATTCTCTGTTGTGTTGGAAGACCACTAGAAGGCTACATGAAGTTAATGATGGATTTGATGTGGCAGAATTCATACCAGAGGCTACTTCTCTATATACAAAAGAAATAAGGGATTCTAACAGTAAGTAATTAGAACAACTGAGAACTGGAAACACTCTTGATCGAAAAAGAGGAAGAGAAGGAAATATTTTCTTTCGTAATTATGACACAACCATTTAAAAATTTCTGTTTATTAAAATTATTTGGATTTAGATGCACTGTCAAGGAGTAATAGAGAGGTTTCAGTAACAGAATTTTATGCAAGTATCCCTTGAGTTCGAACCGTACATTAAGCAAGTACAAACTTACATTAAGCAAGTACAAACTTGTACATTAAGTATTAAAATTCATATGTCTATAGGAATTCAGTATCAAGATTCATTAGGGAAGTGTATGTGTAATTATACATAGCTAGATAATACACATTCAAATATATGTACACACATACATTTTATGTATGCAGGATTGAGTATTTGTGAAGCTGATGTTGCTTCAGAGAAAGAAAGAAATTATTAAATAATTAAAGCCTGAAAAATACATTATCTGTTAACACAGAAGAAATAAAGAACAACTTATTCTTACTGGAAATTCTGAAAATATTATCTTATTTAACAGGGCACTGTCAAACAGAAATATAGCCAATTTAAAAAATACATATAAAAATTAATTTCAGGTATTGTATATGCTCGTTAATCTCTCCTTCGCCTTTTGTGATTTGAGAGTGAAGATTTCCAACTGAAATAATACTTCTGCCTATATGAAAGAAACAGAAGCAGGGGAGTGTGTCTAGCAGACATTACACAAGACACTGAAATTGACTGTAGATTATCCTCCAGTCTCCTTTCTTTGTAGAAATATGGTCTATTTCTTGTAAGTTATAACAAAAGCAAGCACAACATTTTCAAACAGAAGTAATTTTTGAGATGATAGTATTCCTTAAGACACTGATCTTTTTTATTATATTATCTAACACAGAAAAGTAATCTGCCACTGCTTCGGAACTGCAGATGAAAAAACGCGACACTAGAAAATAAGAATGGACTCAGGAATAATAATAAATATTATTAATAATAATAAGTATTTTTAATACTTTAAAATATTTTAGAATATTTAAAAAAAATGTTAGTGCAGATGAAAAAGTACAGTTATGCAAACGATTGAAAAAAGCAAAAACCAATGTTTTCTTTTAAGCGTTTAATTTCCAGAATCAGATCCTATCTGTCTATGCAACCACAAGTACTTGTACAGAACATCAGAATTATCAGTTCTTTTAGTGGAAGTGATGTCAGCCTCATTTGCTGTCATGAAACAGAACGATCAGAAAATAAGGTCATCCAGAACTGAAAACAAGCTTGCTTTCTTCCCTACTTCACTGTTGACTCTTAGGTGCTGAACCAATGTGTGAGCAACACTAGAAAAATGAGCCTTTAGTCATTTAACAAAAAAAGATCCAAAATTTAAGAAGCTGAGGGGAAGGAAGGAACTTTGGAATATGTGGCACAACAAGTTGAACGACAGCTGTGGATAATCTTGCGTGCTCCTAAAGTAGATACAAAAAAAATAGTGTGGAAATCTTTCTGGAAATATGGGAAAATATTAATAGTACAAGACAGTAAACTTACCGTAAGACAACTACACTTCTTAGTGGCTTTCTAACACTTGGAACTTTTGCAGGGGGTGGATACACAAGGTGATAGCACTTGGAAACCACAAGAAGATAAAATTAGAGCAAACAGAATACTATTTTTACAACATAACCTACACCCAAAGAGTTTGGGAATTAAGGTCAAAAACCTTATTCTCTAAAAAAGAATGCAGATATATTATCCTTGGCTATGCGTGCAGCCTCGTTTTCTACAATGTGTGATAGATTCGGAAAAAAAAAATAAAGTGAAGAAACCTTATCTTCATCTAGGGATATTGCTTAACTTGCAAAATCTTCCCCTCCCCACCCTGCTCCCCCGCTCCAGCTAACTATGCTTTAGCTACAAATGCAGTGCTTATAACCTTATTATTTAAGTTATAATATGAGGGACGAGTTTTATTTCTTGCTCTTTCTCAGCCTTTTATCATTTAGGGAAGTAATTCAATTCTTCTTAATCTCTAAAATGAGGGATTGATATTTATATTACCCATGAATATTCTCCAACAGGGAGATAGATTACTAGAGCATTATTAGACAGCATTACAGGTAGATAGAGTTAGACTGTACTTCACACAGACCTGAAGAATTTCACATTAACTGTATAAAATTACCACAACATGTTACCCGACACTTTTGTTTTATGACCATCTTTTTAAGCACATTTAGACAGTGTTTGGTTCTGTGGAACACACATACATGACTGGAGTGTGTAGGCAGTCTGACAGCGTTATTTATAAACAATAACAACAACTGGGGACCAAGTTGGGGAGCTTTTTTTTTATGTCTACATCTTCTACTGCTCAGAGTGGTGAGTAATAGCCACGGTTAGTGAAGTTGCGAATGCATTCACATTAAAAAAGGGAAAAGACCACGGGAAGGTGAAAGGCATACAACAAAATAAAACAAAATATGTTCTGTAGATTGGGAAACCAGAGCATAGCACAATACGCTATGGCTACTTTCTCTGAACATTCAGAGTACTGCATTTTCCATGCAAAGGATTTATAACCTCAGAACCATGCTCCTTTCACCTTTGTTAGGGTACTCTGCAAAGGTTTGTACATTGGGGATCATTTAAAGTTTTTTTTCAGTTTGTAGCAAGAAAGGTCCTCCTGGGATTTTTATCACAGAAGGTTTGTATCACTTCTTGAAAGGATGTGTCTGTGGTCAAATTTATGTTGCAAAATGAGGAAGCCTAAACATAAGTAGCAGTGAAATTCCAAGGCAGTATCAAAAATATTGCTTAGAGCTGTCAATGGTTTGTCACTGGTTTCCTCCATCTGAATTTACAGGGAACACGATAATCTAAAACAAAATAATCTTCCATCAGATAAATATCTCCTAAACTGGAAATAAAGAAAAAGAATGACTGTAATGAAAACTTTAAGTAGGAATGCATATTTTACAGTGATCATTTCTTTAGGTCTTGCAGAAACTTGTCAAATTAGTAAGATTTTGGTATTTTATGAACGCATTATTACATGTGGTCTAGTGGAGTAGGAAGGGTTAGAGATTTTTTTCTATTATTGGTCTCAAGGATTAACATGAGCAGACCCAGCACAGTCTTAGCAAAACTCAGAATTGCAGGGTGACAGACAGGTGTCTAGATCACTATGAAGTTTCAATGTTAATATCTGCTTTTTTCTAGAAGCTTTACCATGGTTCATATGCAGACAAGAAGTCTGCTGCCCTTTGAATATGACATTAAATATCACAGGAAGAAAGTTGGCATTTCATCAGTTTTCTTCATATCTCTCCTGAATGTTCGGTAATGGACTGAGATCCCCATGATGACAGCAGTGGGGGAAGATGATGCTCTTCAGATCTCAATAAGAGAGTTTTGCAATTACTTTGGCAGAGTTTGAAACACTCACTGTGCACAGTCTTCAGGAGACACCATGAAAAACAGATGTCTTCTGAGAACTTCAGGCATTGATCAGTGATCCGTATGCTGAAGAAAACTTAAAAAAACAAAAGTAGCAAGACAGAAAAATGAAGTAGAAGTTGGTTTAAAGCATGTAAAGAGCAAGAATTTCTTTTTCAAAAGTTTAACTGTTAACTAGAAGCATTGCATTTTATAGAATGAAGGCAAGAAGATTTTCTCAATTCTGTTCAAAATCTAACACTTATGCAGTGAAGTATCTTACTCAAGCTGTAGATTTTAAGGCAACTAAAAGTTATATGCTCCTTTCTCAAAGCTGAGATCTTTAGTTGTTTTGAAAGACTAGTCTTGAAGAACTTTTTGACTAAGATCCTTCCATCTGTCAGAGTAATACATCCACCTTGACATATCCTGAGATGTTGGCTGAGAAGAGCAGTACATTTAACTTTTTATAAATGATAAACAGGATAGAGATTAATGTAATTTATACATATATATGTGTGTGTGTGTGTGTTGCTCAATATATCTAGAAATTTAACTGAGTGTTGAAGTGTCAGTTATTTAGCATGGAAAAATCACATCTGAATATTTTGGAGTAATGAATTTTCAGAGACATCCAGGAAATAAATCACAATCTTCACTGTCTTGGCCACAAATTCTATTATCATTACCACAAAATAAAGTAAATTTTTCTGTGTTCAAAAATCAATATTGTTTGTCTTCTCTAGCATAAACCAGAACTTTAAGCCCTCACATTGTAATATCCATTATTTTTTTCTGAAGGAAAATTTTCAGTTTTAGCCTGAATATGCTACTGTGTAAAATAACTGCATAGTAAATGTATGCTCAGAAATTCAAAGATTAGGCATTTATTACATCAGACTAAAATAAAATTGCCCATTACTTTTTTTGGGGATAAGCTAGGAAAGAGGGAAAATATGAAGAACCTGGTGAAAGTACTTACTGTGTAAGAAGCACTGCAGTAATACTAGCTTTGAATTTTAAGCATATGAGTAAACTTATCTATAATGGTCAAACAGCATATCCCATTAATCACTATAAAAAGAGCAAGAAGTACTTTTAAAATTGTCTTTTCATATACAAGTTTCAGATGGAGAGATGCAGATGCTGCTAAGGCCTAACTATTTTAGCTGATTTGCTACTTACTTATACATAATTACAGGCAATTTCTGAAGTTATTTGAGTGGTTAAAAAAATAATCAGAACTTTGATAGGACTTGGGAAGATTTCTGTAAAATTCCATGAATTTTAAGAGCCATCAGTCACTTGGTAAGAGAGCTGGAAAAGAGAGAGCCAGAATCAATGGGCCATCAGAAACATAAGGTAGGAGTTTCCAAGAAGCCCTCATTTTGCATCAGCATAGTGTAACAGCAGCACCTGAGTACTCTGGGATCTCTGAAGGAGAGATCAAATAAAGGAGAACAAAGATCTGAGCCATTAAATCCAGGGAACAGGCAGAAAGCTTAGGGCCAAACTACTCAGAATAAAACCATAATGACTCTCAAGACATCATGTCTATGCCCAAGGTAGCATTAGCTACGATGACTATAAGCTGTTGGCTACTCCCTAGTCTATCACCGTATTTAAACTGGCAGTAGGAGCAGGTCTCACATGCAATATGCTATATAAAATGGAAGACTGACACAGTGCTTCATATACAGTCTAATAGAGTAACTGGGAGTGAAAAAAAAAAAAAAGGAGGGAGAAGTTTATAAACAACACAAGAAAAGGTGTACTCAGTGTTCACTGCACCTTTAAATACAATATGCTCCCTGCTGAAACAGCTCCCACTTAATGTTTCAGCTGGGAAGTAGCATGTTACAATTCCTCTTTTGCTGTTTGTTTGTTTGTTAGTTTCCCTCAATCCAGAATAAAAGTAAATCAGCCTGAAAAAAAGAGAGGTTTGCTCGATATGTATAGCAACAAAACCATGACAGAGAGATTGATATCTCTATTAAAGAAGTAAGTGAGGGAAATAATATCTTAGTTTTGCTAAGGCTGTGCTTGCTGTTCTTTTTGTAAATACTTCACAGTTCAATTTTGGGTTTGAACCGAAAAAAAAAATTAACCCCTTCATCTGGCAGTGGAAATTTAAAGCCACAAGCAGCCAAATAATCATTTAACTTTGAAGATCATAAAGAAAATAGTAAAGTATTCCTGTCAACACCCAGACTCGAAACAGACTAGAGCTTTAATGATCAGAACCTTTCCACGTGATTACTTGACAGTCTCTTGAGACATTGCAGAGGATAAAAATGGCTTGTGGGGTTTGTTTGGGGTTTTTTTCAGTAAGGAAGACCAACTAGCCATCTTCTTATATTGGTTGCCACACAGAGAGATGCAGCATGTCGTAATAAACAACTGGGAAGATTCTGGGTATCAAAACTTTTAAAACTACTGATAAATATATAAGGAGAACATCAGTGGTACAGTTTAGATGGCTGGTTACAGATACCCCTCCTATTTTTGCAAATGCTTCAGTTTTGCAACAGCAACTCAAATGAAATCATTGAAACTGACATTCACTTGGAGAAACATGAAGGAAAACTCTCCAGCAAAAAACCTTTTAAAATTTGCATTTTGCTACTTAAACTCCTCTAAAGCAATGGACTTCTAGCAGAATCTGAATCTGAAATGAATGTCAAATGAGTATGAAAGAAAAAAAAAGATAACTCCTAACAAAAAGTAAATGTTGTTGCAATTTTACAAATTAAAACAGTGCTGGAGGCGAGTCATTAGAAGGGAAGCAAATATAAATTAATGTGCGAGTAAACATTCATTTGTTGTTGTCAGTGTAGTCCCTCTACCCCTTAGACTGCAGGAGCCTCACAGACTGAAGATCAATGCAAGTGAGCAAAGCTGCACTGCATTCATGGTTTAGAATTTGAGGAACAGTAAAACTGTTGGTCTGATTAGACTGCCTAACTGAATAGTTTGGACAAGTTTATATACAGTCACGATGCTCTTTTGAACTGATTCAGGACTTAAGCACCAATACTGATAAGGTCAGGCAACAATACTGATAACCAGATAACATTCAGACATATTTCTTGCTCTTCTGTGTACCCTATCAGTTTAAGAATGAGGAATTATAGAGCATGTGAATTAATTATCTTGCATCTGTAGAAAGCTTCCATGGGTGCTGTGTGTTCACACAAGTGTCTCTCAAGTATTTTGCTTTGGTAATGAGTCAACTGGGGTTTAGCAATAAAAGCCAGGTTTCCACTCCAGGCTAAAGGACACCAATCAAAATTACTTTCGGAGATAGTAACACCTTATGGCTCAGAAATGTTATTTCCAAGCTGAATTTAAAATACAGCAGCCTGAAGTTTTTGACTTTTGGGGTATTCTTATGAATATTTATTCTAAGTTTTTGGAAAAATCAAAACCGTATAGCATAAGGGGCAGGACACTAGATGAACATTTAAGGGACCTGTGTCTCTTTCTGTCTTCATAGCTTGACATCTGTAGAAAGTTCTTTTTTTTTTTTTCCCCCTCCCACCATCTATATGTCTTGTCCATTTTTTCTGCAATCTTCCAAAGGCTAGTATGTGCTTTCCTGTGTATATGAGCATCCTTCATTATAATACGAGTGCTGTTATGTTGTTTTATTTACTATTATATTAACATGTTTTGGAGTACTGGTGAACAATACCCATAGAAAAAATGCTTAATAAATGTTGACTGCTGAATAATATAAATGTGAAGTATGTATACATCATTCACACATGCAAATTGAAGCTTAGAATAAACAAAACTCACATGTTAGAATCAGTAAAGGATGACAATCTTCTCTATCAGTCTTCGGAAAAAAAGTATAGCCTCTGAACCATTCTTCCAGGAAAAGCATCCAAGATAATTTTCTCAGGGAGTGAAACCAGGTTCCAGATTCTTTATGAGCCATAGTCAAAGGCAGTAATTTTTAAAAGCAAACTGAACTCTGTATCTGCAATAAACCAGAGTCATCTGTAAATCATTTTATTATCAAAGAAGACAAATGGGGATAAATAAGTATTGTAATTATCATGTCTCAAAAGACTTTTTCCTTGTTTTTACTAATACTAATGTCTAAAGATTGGTATTGGGTGATAAACGCTCATAGGACCAAACTGAACCTGATCTGAACCATATGACTTTTTTTTTTTTCCCCACATGGAGGTAATACAAAATGACTCCACCAGATGTTCTCAATCTCTGCTACCATTGAATGATTCCAAAAGCCCATAAATCTGTGAAAGAACTGCTGGAATTAAATTATTGTTCTTCACTCACTGTAAAACCAGAATTTTCAACTTAATTAAACCTTTTCTTTTTATCATTTTTTTTTTTTTTTTCCACAGATGAGTCTTGTGGAATATCAAACACATGTACAAAATAAACCCAGTAAGCGCTCAACATGTATTTCTTTTGGAAATAATGAATTGCAAAAGTTTCTTGTCACAGTATTTGCTAGACGTTGAAACACTGAAGAGCATTTTTGTAAGAAAACACACCCACCCCCAAAAACGTGTTTGTCACGAATTATAGTAACGTCTGAGAATACAAGGCAAATTTGGTGCTCATCTATTCTCTCCATTACTATCAATATTCATCAAGTCAGAAATGTTATTTTACTATGCAAAAATCAGTGTGTTATGAAGCAGTATTAGGTCCACACAGGATTAAATGAAGCTGATAAATGCCAACAAAACTTAGAAATAATAGAGGTAGGGGTATAGTCATTTTCACAATTAGATCAAAATTCTATGCGTTAATTGTACTGCTGGTCGCCAAAATCCACTTCTGTGCAGCAGGTTTGGAATGTTCTAGATGGGTGTCACGGTTTAAAGCTGGGCTGGCTATTAAACCTGTGGCAGATGCTCTCTGTTAACCCTCCCCGCCCCCACCCTAAGGGAAAGGGAAAAGGGAGAGAGACTTCCGGGTTGGAAAGTTAAAACAGTTTTAATAAACTATAGTAATGAAAAAGAGTATAATAACAATAATAGAAATAATCAAATATATACAAATATATACAAAACCAAGATCGAGAGCTTGGAAATCCTCCTCGGGCAGAGTTGCTCCCCCAGCACGGGCAGAGGGGAAAATGCAGTAGCTCCACCCAGCACAGGCAGAGGGCAAAATGCAATAGCTCCCTGCCATCACACCTGCAGGCTTTTAACTGGAAACTGGCAAAGCTGGTACCAATCAGTGGGAGACAGGAGGGCCCCTCCCTCCTGGGCCCCACCTCCAGGAGGCAGTGGGTTACTGATAAATAGGAAAGTGAGAATGACATGTATGGGATGGAATACCTCATCCATCAATCTTGGGTCACCTGCCCTGTCTGCTCCTCCCTGCAGGTGCAAGCCCCCTTTGGCTCTTCACTCATAAACAGTGAGGAATTTAGCAGTGACCTTGGTTTCTCTAAGACTAATTGGCCTGGTTTGGGCCAAACCAGGACATTCCACCCCTTATTCCATACCATTCACATCATACTCAGATCACCACTACCTTTTCTTTTTCAAATATATATACACATATCACTAGTTTATGATTCATCTCTATACAAAAAGTTCATTAAGTTCATTTGGTTCAGGATTGTGGGTTTCCATCTGGCTAGCAGTCTCTCAGCAGTCTCTCTTTTGTCATGGTTCGTGCCCACGGGTTGCAGGTTAAAGATGTCAGACTCGAGGAGGTTACTGGACGCCACTTGATGAAGCTCCGGTCTCATCACCACTGTCTTAACCTGAAAGACACTTATGCAGCAACAACATACAGTTCAGACTTAAGTAGTCTCACCCAGAATCAGATCACCTTCAGGGACACATCGGACTTCACCATCTTGCAACATCACCCACCAAGTACATCCAGGTCCCTGAGCAAAAGCAATCCCACGAATGGGTTTACCTTTGCCCGTTGCAGGAAGAATCCAGACAGTTTTTCCCAATAGATTCCTTTCATGCACCACAGGGACTTTATCCCCTTCTACTGTATGTAGAAGGTCTGACTGAGCAGGGCCAGCTCGATTGATAGATCCCCTGGTGTTAACTAACCAGGTAGCTTGTGCCAGATGTTTATCCCAGTTTTTAAAGGTTCCACCCCCCATTGCTTTCAGGGTAGTTTTTAACAGCCCATTATACCATTCAATTTTCCCAGAGGCTGGTGCATGATAGGGGATGTGATATACCCATTCGATGCCATGCTCTTTGGCCCAGTTGTCTATGAGACTGTTTTTGAAATGAGTCCCATTGTCCGACTCAATTCTCTCTGGCGTGCCGTGTCGCCACAAGATTTGCTTTTCAAGGCCCAGAATGGTGTTCCGGGCAGTGGCATGGGGCACAGAGTATGTTTCCAACCATCCGGTGGTCGCCTCCACCATGGTAAGCACATAGCGTTTACCCTGGTGGGTTTGAGGGAGTGTGATATAGTCAATTTGCCAGGCCTCCCCATATTTATATTTCAACCACCGCCCCCCATACCACAAAGGTTTTAACCGTTTAGCTTGCTTAATTGCGGCGCATGTTTCACAATCATGGATAACCTGTGCAATAGAGTCCATAGTTAAGTCCACCCCTCGGTCACGAGCCCATCTGTATGTTGCATCTCTCCCTTGATGACCTGAAGTGACATGAGCCCACCGAACTAAAAATAGTTCACCTTGTCCTTCTGTGGCTTCTGCGACTCGTCGTATGAGACTCCATACAGCAGCTTTCCACTTCCGATGCTTTCCTACAAGACGGCAGGATCCATCGGTGACCAGGGCATACTGCTTCTCATCCTCTGGTAATTCATTATATGGTGGGGCTCCTTCAGCACTTGTCACCTCAATTAAGAAATGGATTCGTGCTGCTCACAGGGACTGGACCTTCATTTCTCCTATTCACACTTGGGAAAAAGTGATTTGAGGCCCATCTACCCTGGCTGGGGTCCTGCTCACTGGTAACTGGAGCAGCCATCCTCCTAGAAAAATTCTCTCTGGTATTTCTGTTAGCTTGCAACTCACGTACTCGTGCCTGTAGGGTACTGGTAGGTTGTCCATGCCATCTGTTCATGTCCTCCCCATAACCACGCAGGGCAAACCACAGGATACCTCGTGATGTGTTCCTTTTCCTTTGAGCTGGTCCTGTAGGAGAACGTTTTCTCTTAACGGCTGCAACGCGCGCCTGTGTAGGTAGAGAGTCAAGTGTATTCTCGATCATGGACAGTTTGTCTGACAGTTGTTTAAATGAGTCCTTGTTCTCCTTAGTCAGTTTTTCCACAGCCGAGATGCGTGCCTGCAGTGGGGAAGAAATACTATCTTCATACTGTCGCATATAGTTAGCCATTTCGCCCACACTAGATCGTGCCATAGCATCTTCTCCCCATACTAATATTGACAATGTATGGGTATATGTCGGTGGAGCATTCTTCACAACCTTCCGGAACATGGATCGGTTGCATTCCACTTCATCAGGATCTACAGGATCTACAATGTCCTGTGGGTGTCTATAAATGATCTCTTGCACAGCTAGTTCTCTAAGGTAGTTAATACCTTTTTCTATAGTGGTCCATTTGCTTAGGTGGCTCATAACATCATCTTTATAGGGATACCTGCTCTTTACAGCTGACAAGAGTTGCCTCCAGAGACTGACAGTGTTTGACTTTCTTGCGAGCGCCTTATCAATACCACCATCTCTGGACAGGGATCCCAACTGTCTGGCTTCTCTGCCATCTAATTGCATGCTATCTGCCCCATTATCCCAGCATCGGAGCAACCAGGTAGTAATAGGTTCACCGTCATAACGGCTGAAGTCTTTCCTTATATTTCTCAGGTCCTTCAGGGATAAGGAGTGGTAGGTTATCTCTACGTCCGAGTCCTCCTCTTGTGATAGTTCTGCTTTAGAAGGACCTTTCTTCTGTGATGGGTCTGCTTTAAAAGGACGATCGAGGAAACCCCCATCTGTGTCAGGCCCTAACTCTGCCTGAGAAGGGCCCTCACCTGGGTCATATGATGGCTCTGCCTTAGAAGGCTCTGAGTCATCATCCTTCACTTCACGAGCTGGTTTCTTTTGGTATTTCTTCCTGGTTACAGGAGCAATTGGTACAGATTCGATAGATGCTGGAGTCTGAGTAGATGCAGTGGCTGTCGTGGGAGTGCTGAGAGTCTGAGTAGCTGCAGTGGCCATCTTGGGGGGTGTAGCAGCTGTGGTACAGGCTGCCGAGGCTTCAGTGGGTTTAGTGGCTGTAGCGGCAGTACACACTGTAGGATCTGAGGTGGCTGCATAACACCTACAACTGTCCCTGCACCGATATTTAATCTTATCCCACATCAGAAACACATTCAGGACAACCAAAAATAAAAACATGCCACCTAGACAGCACCATCCTAATTTCGCAAAATCTAGTGGAATCAGCTTGGCAGAAAAGGAGAAGGTACTATTTCCCAAAGTAAAACTGGAAGTGTAATCACTAACAGAATCAGCTAAAGGACGCCTAGAGCGTGCAGATGAAGTCACTGCTACTGATTCGCAATTAAAGCTACCCATCATTGTGTCATAGAGATAAGAGATCGGAATATTAACTGCCCAGTTTATCACAGCATAAATCAGTATCAATCCCCATACCAAAACAATACATTTTGACCAGCGCCCACTGCTAAACTGCATGTAAACATTCATAAGAAGCAAGCAATAACACAGTGCCCACGGCAGGTAAGGCATCATTGCAATACTCAGCTGTGAAAGAAACTCCATAAAAAGATGAGATAACACAGCATTCAAAAATGACATCACCATCTTCACTATCTGTTTTAACTTTCCAACCCCTCGTAAATCTCAAAGAAATCTGATATTCTCTCAGCTGAGCTCTCCGGGTCTCCTCCCACCAGAGCCAGGATTCAACTTATCAGAGCAACCTGTTGGAGCTTCTCTCGAGCCCCATGTTGGGCACCAATAAATCTGTCATGGTTTAAAGCTGGGCTGGCTATTAAACCTGTGGCAGATGCTCTCTGTTAACCCTCCCCGCCCCCACCCTAAGGGAAAGGGAAAAGGGAGAGAGACTTCCAGGTTGGAAAGTTAAAACAGTTTTAATAAACTATAGTAATGAAAAAGAGTATAATAACAATAATAGAAATAATCAAATATATACAAATATATACAAAACCAAGAGTGAGAGCTTGGAAATCCTCCTCAGGCAGAGTTGCTCCCCCAGCACGGGCAGAGGGGAAAATGCAGTAGCTCCACCCAGCACAGGCAGAGGGCAAAATGCAATAGCTCCCTACCATCACACCTGCAGGCTTTTAACTGGAAACTGGCAAAGCTGGTACCAATCAGTGGGAGACAGGAGGGCCCCTCCCTCCTGGGCCCCACCTCCAGGAGGCAGTGGGTTACTGATAAATAGGAAAGTGAGAATGACATGTATGGGATGGAATACCTCATCCATCAATCTTGGGTCACCTGCCCTGTCTGCTCCTCCCTGCAGGTGCAAGCCCCCTTTGGCTCTTCACTCATAAACAATGAGGAATTTAGCAGTGACCTTGGTTTCTCTAAGACTAATTGGCCTGGTTTGGGCCAAACCAGGACAATGGGAATCACTTCTTAATGCCTATGATGAAAGAGGGACTGTAAGTATCTTATTTTAGGAATAGTTCCTCCTATCCCTGCATAAATCTCTATCTTTCTATCTTATTATCTATCACATTTTATCACATAAATGATAATCACAAGGCTTCCCACTGCACTTGGTATTAATAAACCCACTTGACAGTGTCTGAAATAAATCAGATGATAAATAGTCCTGAAACCTTAACTAATCTGCCAAGACTTCAGACACAGCATGTAGCTCAAAGGTGGGGGACATGGAAACTGCACTGGATTGCAGAACTTGGTATCGCTTCCCAGTTGTGCCCTGGTAACACCTCAGGGTAAGACTAAAGTGTCTACTATCACAGCCTTTCATCTGCATGCCATGGAAAGAAAATAAAGGGGGGCAATCCAGATCTAGCAGCAAACTGGCACATGACAGATGACTAATGTACTTGTGTCTCAGCAAATATACAGAGATACAATGCAAGGATGAGAAATAACTGATCTTCCACTTAACTACAGGTTATCTTTGGCAACCTCTCTTTTGGTGATTGCAGAACAGCTATTGAAATCCAAGGCAACAAGAAAATCAGCTCATAAAAACAAAGTTGTAGCAAGTATTTTGTTGGCATAATGAAACTGGAAACAAACAAAGGAAAAAGGACTAACTTTCTCAGACTTGCAACAGTTGGTATTAGGTGTCTTCTCATCAACTTTCAAAATTTAAAATTAACAGAAAGAGTCAAGCCCCACTTTTTGACAGATTCTTCTGCAGTGGAAGTGTCCTTGACCAACTGTAAACCCAACAACTACGTCAGCTACTAGTCATCTCATTTACGAAGATAATATCTCCACAGTGCCAATGTGCTCAAGTTGCTCAAAAGAACAAATCAGAGTGTAAGCCTTTAAATTAAGTGCTTCAACATTTTTCTGATACTATCCTAGCTTATTTTTCATTCTAAGACTTTATTATCCAAAGCATTCAAGTAAACAGGCATATATGAGGAGTCCTGGGATCCCACCACCGGGTACTGGTCTCTGTTCTTCACAACTGTCACTGAAAAGGTAAAGGTGAACACACCGCCTCTGTGACCTTGTCTTACAAAACATATATTTGTAGTTTCCCATCTAGGATGCCTCTAGAAAATCCTAATGTCAAGGGCAGAACAGAAATTGAGGAATTACTGTACCTTCTTAGCTTTGGATGCATGTGACTCTCAGAGAGGGAACACAGAGATCCTGAGGCAGTCTCCTTACAGATCTCAGCTGTTTTTCTTGCTGTCACAGCAGCCACAGACAGCTTCCTTGGACAGCATGGTGAGAGATGAGTCAGACCTCTCTATGCATCAGGAAGTTTCCTCATGCCCAACACTTCTGAAGATTGAATGATGCAGATAGGGTAGTTTGTACCAGAGGAGTTATCGTATTGCGACACAAAAATATGTAGATAGCTTTTGAAGGAAAAAATTGCTTCTACCAAAGTGCAGTGCAGACAGAATTGCTGTCAGCAATGTATCTGCAATGTCAGAGCCTCCTGGGTCTGAGATCTCAAGCCTGAATTCAAACTTGACCACTGGGTGCAGCAATATCTTGACTCAGAAATGCCTGACTTTTTACTGACTGGAAAGTTTAGGACAATAATTGTCTTTCCTTAGGCACTTTCTGACAATTAATAAAGTAGGCTCCTAATTTAGACACTCATAAAGAATGCTAAAACTTACCATGTTACTCGTAGTTTAAAATACAAATTCATGCAAATCTTACTTATAGTATGTTTGCTGTCTGCCTAACATTTATTCAAAACCCTTTCCCACTGCAGCTGGGAATGTTGTTTCTAACCACCAAAGACGAGTGCAGAACACTGGGAGTGTAGAACAATTGGCATTGTTAAAGGTAACAGGGAGGGCTTTCATCTAAAACATGCTATGGTATCCCACAGATGCTGGTGTAGCTCCCAGTGCTGATAGTGATAAATGATGTACAAAATGAGTGAATGATGAGACAAAGCCACACACAGAAAAGTGAATCTAAGAGGAATTCCTTGACAGCAAGAGGCAACTGATTTTATGAAGAGAGCAGGTATGGTATTTATTTTTCCCTTACACATCTTTCTACTCTCTAAACTTTGGGACTTGTTTTTGACTCCCTCAGGGTGCTCTGTTCCAAGACAGTCTTGGTCATGACAGCAGCAAAACCCTAGTTTCCTCATGTCTAGGATGGGGTTATATAGGTATATATGGTGATCAAGAGCATGTAAAGGTGCTCTTGTAAAGGTGTCCTGTACTTCTGAGAAAGCACTGTGCACATTCAGAAGGTAGATAATCAGAAGATATCTGTAGTTCACTGTGCCTTACTGTTACTCCATCATAACAGCTAGCATATTCTTAGTTTTCCCCCTTTCACTTTTATCTGCTCATGTATTTTCCCCAGTTTCAAATTGTCTGAGATGTCCCAAAGAGCATCTCTGTTGTTTGAAAGGGTGTGCCGGTTTTCCAGACTAACCTGTCTCATGTATTGAGCTGTATAAAGAACATTTGCAACTAATTGAAAACATGGATACTCTTCACAGATGAATGCCTCAGTCATTATCTTTCAATTATGAATCTTGTCTCCCTCTGTTCTTCAGTATCTGGTTTTGTAACCACCTTCAAACCCTGTCTGAGAAGCTCAGTAGCTTGTGTAAGATCTGGAAGATGAAGAACACTTTGAATTTTGGCTCTGAATTATGTCAGATCTTAATTATAGAGAAACATAAATATTATAGTCTACACTGACTACAGTACGGCAAACATTTAATTAGAATAGGCATAATCATCTCAAGCACCAGGATGTGAAAGCAGAAATCAAAAAAACTTGCAATATCTCATACCAGGCTCTGATCTGGCCCCAGAAAAAATAGGAGAGTTTCTAAAGGAAATCACAGACCTTTATCAACCCTGTTCTTAGGTTCTGAACCAAACAATGCTGAGTGAGTATTAAAGTGTCACTCACTGACATTGATCCAGGAGTCACTGAGAATGCTTTAAACTCACTTCAACAGAGATTATAGTCAATACACTTTATTAAATGGTAGCCTTCAGCAACCATGAGAATATACAGATTCCAAAACCTTCAAAAATTTCTTGTTTTAACATTCTTACTGTTGGTGTTAAAGTGTTTTTCTTCAAAAAAAAAAGTTTTTCTATTTATGCAATTGCTAACAACTACCTGGGAATTTTCTGATGAAAACTTTTTTTTCTGTGAAAAAAAGTCTTGTTGAATGCAATACAAATAGATGGAAAAATGTAATTATTCACTAATTTCTTTGTCTTAAATAGGAAAGAAAGAGAACTTTTATATTATCAAAGTATTATGCTTTAACATTTTCAAGTTTCAGTTACTTGTTCAAGTTTTAGTTATTTGATTGAAATGACCTTCCATTTGGGAATTTATTTCATTTTAGGAAAAAAGATACAAATTTTAAAAGAAATTATTATTCGACCAGATAAAAAATGTTAGAGCTTACCAACTTATGAATTCTTCTTATGTTTAATTTTTTTTTTCATAGAATTCAGGATTCTTCTGGGCAAGTGTCTCCGTTTACCCTGAGCCAAGACTAAACAATAACCAGTTGTTCTATCAATCACCTAATCTCCCCTCCACAGCCAAGAAAGGGAATAAAGAAAAGGAGGGAGACTCGTGGGTTGAAATTTAAACAGATTTAATAAAATAAGAAAATCAATATCGATACTAATACAAAAGACACGAAATTATACTTAGCTCATAGAGCGGTGGCAAGTCCCTCCAGGGACAATAACCATTGAGGAGAAGAGAAGGAGGGGGAGAACAGAGCAAAGAGTCCCCCCATCCCCCCCAAGCTTTTCCATTTATAGTGAACTTGATGTTAATGTTATAGAATACACCTGTGGGCCAGCCTGGGTCAGCTACCCTGGCTTTCACTGCTAATGGCTTTGATCGCCATACCACAGCTGGCCACAAACTGAAACAAAATGTAACAGAAAATTGATTCTATATATTTTATCCCTGCAAAACAAGGACAGCCAGGGAAACTATACATATATATATAGTAAAATGGTTTACAGCTAAGAATAGAAAAGTGAATCAATTAATCAAGATATTTCCTATTTATTTTCATAGACTTTATTTCTCAGTTCAACTTTATAATACAAACACAGAAAATGTTACAAGTCATGTTGTGCCTCCCATGTTCATTATAACTATGTTCGGTTTAAAAAAAGATTAGGTAGCTACAAACTGGTCAGAAAGTGATTTGGCTGGTCATTGGAAGAACAATACTAATCTTCAGAAGATAGTATATTCTTTTACCCCTATTCTTTCTCTCAGAATTAGTTCTAGAGCTTAGAATTATTCTATGGCCAAGATACTCCTGCTTTGAGCAACAAAATTTATAACCTAATTTATCATTGATCCATTTGATGAATAAAAGGTGTGATATAACAGCAGACTATGGTACTTAATGATTCATGTATTTTCTTTCAGTCCTGAGAAACTGGAAATAGCAGCATGATTCTTCTGTTCAATTTCTACCTATAATTATGGGCCTCTGTGCAAAATGTCACACTAGTTTTACCATAATTGACACTTTTTGCTCTTCTAATGCTTGTTGAGAGGAAGAAGAGGCTTAAGTATTTACCCATTCACTCCTTTCCCTTCAGTAGTAGCAAGGATGACTAACCAAGGAAAGGTTTCAGTGTGGTAGATAGCCTGGCCCGATTACTTCTCCTATCCTGGCCTGCTACAAGAAGGGTCATGTTTTGAAAAGTAAAAGACAGGAGTGAAAAATTGTCTTAGTTCTTTTCCCCAGGAAAGGCTCATGAAGGCAACTGGGAAGAGTAATCAGTATCCATGTCTGCTCTTTCTCTTCCCTACTGTGGAATCACATTTTTATCCTTGCATCATACAGAACTTAGAGGGTTGCAGAATTTTTTAAGTCTGGGATGCATTTAACTCTTTCTTTCCCCAATGGTGGTACAAAGTCCATCTCACCACAGTCGTTATTTGTAATATCCTAAAGAGAATTAATCAGCAAAAATGGGTGAAATCTTTATGGTCTCTGTGAATCATGAAGTATTTCTATGCAGACAGCTGTGGGGTTTGCATTTCTATGCAGACAGCAGACAGAGGAGGGCTATTTGCATGTTTTCCTATGAACTATGTTATGAAATTGCAAATCTCACAGAACAGACAAGAAGAAATTGTGATTCACAGTATAGTTGTTGGTTTTCCATAGCCTGAATCCAGTGTTATTTCTGTCACGGAAGAAAAATGAGTTGCATTTTCCTTTGCAAAAGTGGTTTTCTTCACGCTATCTGCCCAGCTGTGCTTAGTGTTCAGTGGGATTACTCGATTTACTTGCTTATGAGATATATACTAACCACAACTATTATTTCTTTGCTCCCCTTCAGGGATGTAAAGAAAGACCCATACTCCCTTTTATCAATTCGTTAAAATACTGGATGGTTCAGTTGCCCCTCTGTAAAGCTTATCTGTCTAGAAGCTTTAGTATATTACTCTACACAAAAATTGTACAACTGATCCTACAAGGACATTTATGAACAACACATTCAGCAACAGTGCACACAGTGGATATTATATAATCCCACTCTTCCTACAGAAGCAAAATACAGCCATCAGCAGAGTTCAGTCTGATGCCTGTGTATACAAATCTGAACCGTTCGTCTATTTTCCTAGCAATAGATTGATGTGAGACACCAAAAGAAACAGAACTCATTGCCTTTCCAGTCTGTCAGGCCAACGATCCACAAATAAAGAAGCATTCATGCCAAGAATTAGAATAGATTGGAGATCTGTTTCTTTTGTCTTCAGTGTACTTGAAAAATGGACCCCATTATGGAAATCTGTGTATGGATTTGGTTTCTTGTTTTGATTTGTTTTGTTTTTTTTCTAGTAATAAATCCATTTTTTTCAAAAAGTTCGTGAATGCAAACACAGAATTAATATACAGTGTAACTGTAAAGGAGATACTGAAGTATGTCAAATGTATACAATATTTTAAATATTAAATGTATTTTACCAACTTTATAAGTAAATTTTTACATACAATTATTTGAACAATTTACTACAAATCAGATCTTATACTTGGACAACATATTTTATTTGAGTATAGCTAAGGATAACAAAATGAGATTAAATAAGAGGAAAACTCTCAGGTAAGGTAAGACTGACTTCCATTAAGTTCTACTGTGGTTGTCATTCTGCTATGCAGTGACAAATCTGGGACCCTGAAGGTCAATTCCTAATAGGAGAAGTCAGTAAAGTGAAGCCTGGTGGTTTCTTAGTGTAATTTGCTACATTTACAAAGGTGCATGAGTACATCCATATCAGTGGTAGATAACAAGGAACACGGTTAAATTCTCGTTGGGGATTTTGATTAAAGTATTAACAATAGCTCCCTCAGAAATAGAATTATACAAAAAATTACTCAAACAGAAAAAAAATTTCAGGCCTTTGCTACAAGTCCACCAAAACACTTTCAATGTGATATTGTCCTCCTCCTATTCTTACACAGCTATAACCCTGCTTATGTGCTGCAAAAGAGAAATGAAAAAACTGTTTATACAAACACAGTCTATAGGCCTTGTGTGATATCTTTCCACATTTAAACAAAATAACACATGATCATTGACCTGTTATACAATAACAACAAATTTTAACTGATACAATTTGCTATATTTAACTCTATCAACTTCTAGTAGTCAAGTTAAGCTTACCATAAAAATCACGTTTCTGTACGTGGCTTTCTTTGAGAGAAAAAAGTTTGCATATTCCCCTTCCTGATATGTAACTTATTCAGACCTTGCTGGTTCATTCTTAATTCATATACACTGTGGAAGTGATGTGACAGATCCAACAAAAAGTACAGAAGACCCAAATGATTTTGATGTAACAGAACTAAGTACCTTTTCCAAGTAAACTAGCAGGCCTAGCAAAATAGCCAATTGCTTAAAAGATCTCTTTTATTAGCTTGAAATGCACATTGCTTGGTCAATTAACAGTATTTTCATTGTGTTATATGAAGTAATGTTTAGGGAATTTTGGTTTTGTTTTATTTTTCTGAACGAGTGTAAATGCATGTGAGTGTGTGTGCATACGTTGCTTAATTTTATGAGTATTTAAGTCACGCTCATATGGAACAGTACTATTTGGACTCATCATGTTGCAAGGGGAAAAAGAGACTGTGGTACCTCTCCCAACATGTTTGATTCTTTCAAGTTTTCATTTTTGAGTCAACAATTTAGTCTAAGTATCTGTCTTATTACGCTACAAGCAAAACAAATATAATCAACATGGAATTTGTTTTTTTCATAAAATTAATTCAGTTTCTGTCAGAAAACACAAAAGAAAAATTGCTAAGTTAAACTAAAAAGTGAGATGCTGAGCCTTTGAATATCCAGAACAGGTACAGACAAAATGATAATGAATAAAGCAATTTGCAGTGAGAACTATTCTTTTTGGGTTTATCCAGATTTACCAGACTTCTGACTGGAACCCCTCTTAGATTCTAGATTTCAAAGGTGCTCTTGGTTTGTGTCGTTTCTGCTACATTGGATGGATAAATTGTCTCATCATGATTTAATTTGTCACGTGCCACTTACTTACCAAAACCAGGAAATAGAATAGTCTTGAGGTTACTTATATATAACTATTTCAGAAAGGAAAATAGGTTCTTTATGCTCCCAGTGTCCTCTCCTTTTAAGTCTCAAATACTAAATGAATAAACAAAAGTGGTGACAGATGGAGTCCAAACATTCATGATGTTATTATTAAAGCTGTTGAAAATTCAACTAAAATTTCCTGTGACTAGACAAAATCTAGCTGATTTGTTCTTTCTCTGTTTAAGGCTTTGAAAATTTTACCACTCCTTTTAAAAACTTAACACCAAAGAACCGTAGAATATCTGATTGAAGGTAAGGAGTATTACAGAGGGAGGAAAAAGTGAAGGAAAAGGTTGGAGTGTGTAGGATTTATTGTCAGTAGAGTTTTATGCGTGTGAAACACAATCATCTTTATGGCAAAAAGAGCATCAAGCTGCAGTAATATAATGTTGATGACGTGGCTTGGCTGTTGTAGGACATTTATTATATGATTCCCAAGACTGTTGTGGTATATTCACTGGGATTGTGAAATTAATTACTCCTATTTCAGATAAAATTGAGTGAAAAAAAGAGGGCAGGGAATAACAAAAATATGTTAGAAGACCACAGATGCGATAAACAATTATGAGGCTGATGTTCATCTTTGAATTGTACAATGCGTTTTAAGTGAATTGTATTTAATAGATTTCATCATGCTTTGAATGATTCAGAATGCTTCTGGGTGACTTTTTATACTAAAGATCACCAATATTATTTCATATATGTGTGTGTACATAAACATACATATACAAAAAAATAAAATATGCTTTATGAACTTGGGCTGCTGACCATAAGTAGAAGTTAATAAACTGGACTGACAAGTGTAACTGGAAGATACGGTCAGATCAAAGGTATAAATACAGTGCTTAAGTTAGTGTACAACTTCTAAAATAATGGAATAATTCCACATCATAGAAAATATTTTTCATATATTTTTGGGGGATAGCTTTTATGGCAAAATAATGCATCAATCTATTAACCCTTTTATATTTAATGTTTGATTTTTATAACTTTATGAAAAATGGAGTTTTAACATCACTGCTGTGATTTAAACAAAGCCATAGCCAATATAGTTCTAATTCAAATTTTATCTGGGTTCCCTATATTCACTTTTTATTCCTCTTTAATTGCTGTTATCTTCATTCTTGAAGAAAATCCTGATCAGACTTTCACAGCTGTCCTTAACCAGTTCATTGCACTGACTCAAGAAAGGATATGAATTCAAATTTGAAACTTCTATCTCCATGTTAGATTCATATACTTGGGTATAGTAGATAATATGATGTCTATAAGAATCTCCCTCTTGGCAGGCTTTGATTACAGAAAAATAACTTCAGGTTCACTGATATGAGGTAAGAGAGCACTGCAACACCAAGCCACAGACTCTCCAACTGTGAATGTTTTCGACAAGAATCTACAATGTTTCTTACAGACATTGATATCTGTAGGTTTAGAATCCGAAAAAGAAGAAAAATATCTATCACACCAATGTCATAAATGTAACGGACTAAGTATTCTTGATTTCCCTTAAGGAATCTCAATTATGATTTCTGTTGCAGATCACCAAATTCAGTCTTGATCTTCAGCTTAAAAGAAGACGTGTAATATATAGGAACATAGTCTCATTATGGAAAGAGCATTATGTCCTCTAGCACATGTGAATCTGCCTAAAATCAAAAGTACAGACAAGCTGGAAGGTGAGATCAATTGTAATGAATCACTACTAACATTGATAGCTACTTTCACTTCTCAGTCTTGTAGAAATACTGCAGTTAGCATTGCCTTAGCATAAGAACTCCCTCAAAACAATAAAATTTAATTTACAGTTAATTAAGAATGATATTGAGAAAAAAGTAAAATAATTGGAAAGTGTAGTTGGCAGCATTTCACCATTACTTATCAAGACTCTTTGCCATGATGCCAACAAATCAGTGTGAAAGCAAGGAATGGGTTGGAGCTTCAAACATTTGCTTTTGGAAAAGCATCTCTGTGTATCTGAGACATAGAAGACTATGCCCATCGATTTTTGGTGATAATTTTGTGGAAGCCTGTATTGTAACCAAGATATGAGAGCAGGACATGTAATTATTATTTGTCTATTTTTCACTAGATACCTTGAACATTGGATAAATTACCTAAAACAGCAAGCTCAGGGATAGCTACATACGACTCATAAGCAGAAACAGGTAGCTGTTTCCCAGGAAACTCAGTGCTGTCAAAACTAAACTGCTACAAAGCCATACAATTTAAAGTTAATTTTGATTTATCTGCGTAACCCATATCTCAGTATGTGATACAAATAACCATGAGCTACTGTGGTTATTTCTACTAATACTGTACTGATGCTAATTCATAGTTTGCTTGATTCTGGCTTTTTATTAAGGTAAAAAAAAAAAACTTGAGGAAATAGAGCAACTATGATCAGCACTTGAATAAGCAGAAGAAAAATATTTGCTTCATTCAAAACTTTGACCAAAATTTGAATAAAGGCATAGTTTATTATATAAATCAAAACAAAATAGCTGTGCTGTGGTTTTAATTCAGTGTCATGTTACTTATTTGTTATACTTTTTTTTTTTCTTTGATTAGAATACAAAATCCTGAAATGCCAGTGTATAAAATGAGTATGGATGTGTATATCTATGTCATGTAATTGAAAGAAAGAAAACAGTTTCCATAACTAATATTCCTAAGCTTCCCATAGCATGATTTCAGCTACATAAAAAGGGAGATTTTGTTTACTAAGTTTACTTTGACATTTGAGTTCAGTTATTGCCATGGCAGAAGACAAGCTGATTAGGTCATTTGCATCATCTAGATGGAATTCTGAGTAATGTCATCATTCAGTGGGTCATTGAGAACAGAAAAGTGATTGTATCCCATCAAACCAGGCTTTATAATCAACTAAATAATACTTGGAATGTATCATTATTCTGTGCAGATAAAAAGTCTGATTGGCTGGTATTCAGATAAGGAATACGGATTTTAAATTTGAAAAGGATACTTAAGAGGAAAAAAAAAAGAAAACACAAAGAAAAAGGAGGAGAAAAATGCCTCTCAAGTGAATACACATTTACAGACAAACTTATTCACAGTAGACTGATTTGAGATCACTTTTGAATATTCTGTGATACGACCAATAAAAAAAATTAATTTCAGTAATAAATTCATTGCATTTATAGGCATTATAGTTGATTTAATCTGATGGAGACAGTGCACTGCGTACCTTCGACACATGTTTGAAAATAAAATTTAAAAAAACACAAACACACAAAAAAAAAACAGAGACCCCAGATTTTGTGCGAACTCTGATGAGCAGTTTTCTCCTTATCTAACTGAATTAATTTCATAACTCTTACAGCTAAGAGTAGTCCATGTACTAAATATCTTACCACGTCAATAACACACCTCAGCAGATGCCGATTATTGTTTCTATAGTGGATTATGTATTTTATGATGTAGAAATATTCAAGATGTCCATATTTCAAGAGGAACAGCAGGGCTCACTATCCAAAACAGCTTTAAATAAACTTGTACACGAATATTTAACTTTGGCTGCCTGAAGCACTTGACATTCAGTCAGCCTCAAATGGCTCAAGTTAGTCCAAACTGTAAAATTCACTTTCATTTAAAATGTACATCAGCACTGGAGATGTGTTGAATCTGATGCATATTAAGTTAGCCTTTGTCAGCAGAATATCGCAGGGATTTAAACATGTTAACAAATTACCTTCATTCAGAACACCAACTTGACTTGAATCTCCTGAGTTATAAAATTCAGCATGATCAAAAAAAGAAAGGAGAATGACAGTCTAGGTTAGACTCTTTTGGAATTGTAATGTCCTCACTTTCAGTACAACTGGCAAGAGTTCCAAGAAACAGGAGAATGTCTTTAATTGAATGGAATATGAAGTAATTCTGAGAATAATACTGTATTTAACCTCTGTACTATAAAGAACATATATTCACACATGTTTGTATATCTTGCCTTAGACCAGTGTTAAAGGAGAGAGGGAGTTCAATCCTGTAATACTCTTCAATACTCTGGCTGTAATCCAGCAAAGCACTCAACTATAAGTTTAAATTTAAGTACATGGATCACGCCACTAACTTCAACGGGATTATGCTTAAAGATAAACTAACCTTAAATACTTTGCTGCATCACAGCCACAGGTGAATGCAAATCCTGAAAGGAGCATTTTCCTGTCCACGTTTTCAGAGAGAGCTCACAAAATACATACAAAGTTCCTTTCAGGAAAGAGAGTTCAGATGATAGCCAAACTGAATAGATTCAGAAGAGTGAGATGATTTATAAATCTTGGGATACTTGTGTTCAGACAAACAAACAGACAAACAGAAAATGTTCTTTGACTTTCCCAGCTTCAGATATTAATTTATTCATTTAATATAATGACTGAGTCTGGACAAGGATGTAGACAAAGCAGAAGAAACCAAGTGAGAAAGGAGAGACACAGGCAAATAGTGCTCCCTGTTTTCCTTTGCCAAATTTCTCTCTTGGTTTTAGCTGTGACCTCTGTTACTTCTATAATTGAAAAGAACAAGAAGTCTCTAAATTTAAGAGTGTATGAATACCCTCACAGAATACATGACAATTGAAATCAGACAATGCAGTCTATATAATTTGACATAAGTGACATTCTTATGGGCCTACTGCTGTTCCAGCTGAAAAAAAAAAGGAAAGTGAGTTTAGGAGACAAAGAATATTTCAAAAAGCAAAAGCGAGGCTGTGCTTTTCAGTATTATATATCAAGATTACTAACTTTGTTGCTTGGTGTGCAAGTTTTGAACATTCCTTGGCTCCCACCAGTGTAGCGAGGACCTGGTTAGAGAACTGGACCCTGCTGAAGGAAAACAGAGGAAGCATACTTGTCTTTTAAAAAGTGAGGGAAATGAGAAGAGAAAGAACAAAGCATGCATGTACTTCCACCACTCACCTATTCTTGATGGACAGCAAGAAAGATTTTGCACCAATTTTTTTTCTCTTGTTAATTATTTTTAGGCCAGGTTGCCAACTCATTGGGCAAACCTGCAAGTTTGTCTTCAAACAGTAGCTGTCACAACAGCTACACACAGATGGTGAAAATGGGCTGTGCAACATTGTTTTACCAGGGTGATGATATGACTTGAACAAACATAATAGTTGCTACATCCTGGACATCTTGACTGCCACGCTGAAAATCAAGCCACATTAAGCTTCCTGTAAAAAGAAAAAGAGAAAATGTCCCCTAAAATAGCATACAAAAACCTAGGACTGCCTCAGCAAAACTTGGCCACATGTGGATTTCTCGAAGGCTTGAATCTTATTTAAAAATAATATGCAATACACACAATAGGACTCCATATTTCAAGGGAAATAATTAAAGACAGCTTCACACTTTCTAGCTAACAGCTCTCATTGAAGCAATGGGCAGCTCTGGCAAACGTCTGCCACAGTGCACCCTGCAGTACGATCAAATCAAACTGATAAAGATTTCTATCAGAGGTTAGTGAACATGAGACACGTCTGAAATACAAAGTGCCCAAGCAGCTCAGCATGTGTACTTTTTCCCCCCCTAGGTTTATCTTATTCCCACAATTCAACTTCTCATCTTTTCATCATCTCCATCAATCTCTTCCTTGTTGAGAAACAATTGTATCCTAGGAATCTCTTGAACTCATTTATACTCTTTCCTTTATTCTCATTTCCTTGAACCTTGTTCTATGGCTTTATTATCTTTTATATGAGCCATGCTCCAATTTTCTATTTACTCCTAGATCCTTAATGCTATAAAATGTTCTTCAGATTTGAAATCTGTCACCAACATGTATCAGTTCCTTGCATAAACTAGAAAGCTCAATTTTGATTCACCTCTTGAAATTAGAAGAATGTTCTGTAGTCATGCAGGTACATTTTATGTTTCTGTCAAATATTCATAACAATATTTTAAAGCAGGAACATGTTTTCTCAACTATATTCCCATATATCTACTTTTCTAACTGCATAATCAAGTCAGTTAAGTCATAAACAGTGAACTGCCTCCTATCCGGTTGCCATCGTACACAGATTTTTATCCTTCCACTTACAAAGCAAATAGAAAAGAGGTTACTGGTTGTGTGCAATATGGGAACTCATTACCTTGTCTTTTGAAATGCATTTGCAGAATATACTGTGCTCTAAATATAGTAGCAATTTTTTAAAAAACTTAATTATGTTTGACTGAAAATTCCACTTGGCTCCAATATGTGGAAAGATTTTAATCTGTAGTTCATTAATCCCTGTCTAACTCAGATCAAGAGATAATTACACTTTTCAAAGTCCAGTATCTCTTCCATAACACGTATAAAATGACTTCAGTGATTGTAACAGCTCATTTCCTGGGAGGCAAGTTTCCATCAGGAAATCCATCATCAGAACTAGCATTGTTTGGGAACTTCATCAAAGAGACTGTGAATTAAATGTATTTGGAAAGACAGTTTTCTTCTGGTGTTAGATTTAGGTCTGGATTAAGGCTTTTTGGTGAAGTTCTCTACTGATTTTTGACTATTGCAATGCTATGCGGAGGCCCGCAGCAGCTGATACACTTTAGAGAGATCTCAAGATTTGTTCTTTATCCAAGCTCTGGGTTTGTTTTCACAGTGATGTTAACTTAAGTGTTCAACACTTAAGGCAACTGCTTTGCAAAGTCACTGCACAGAGCATTCCCAACAGCAGCCTGCAACAACTGAGCTTTTGATTTCTAACCCAGAACATCACATGGGCCAGCTAGCTCAAACTGAAGGTGCTCATTAACTTTAGTGAGAAGTTTCCAGCTGTGAATATGCATGAAGTTAAGTTCAAAATGAAAGTTAAAGCCTGAGTTCACAGTTCAGTAGAAAAAGAGGTGCTCAGATTTTTTTTTCTGTTCAAATTTTATAGTCACAAGGGAAACGAACAAAACAAATCTCACAGAGAAGGGAAGCATGTTTAGGAAGAGAAAGGTAGAAGATTTCTTCTGTTTCATTGATATATGAGTACGTTTGCTACATGCTTCTGTGTCAGTCGTCTTGGGTTAGGGATCTGTTACTGCAGTGTGGTTCCTCTAATCCCAGTAGCACAACTAAAATAAAACTCACTTCTCAAGAAAACTCGCAAATGCTGTTTATTTTGGGAGGCAGTGGAGATATTTAAGTTCTGTTCTTTGGAATTAGTGACTAGACATAAACACAATTCAGACTTCCTTCTGTTGGTAGATAAGTGTTTTCAATATTGGGAAATGGGAACTTACATAGTAAATAAAATGTGTTAGCTATGTGGTCATTTAACCAAAATTACTCCATATTAAAAACTGAAAGCGAGAGAAAAGCAGCAGAGGTAGAAAAGCAGGATATTGCTATCTCCCTTTTGAAGGCAGCAAGCTATTAAGTTGTCTCAGTTTCCTGTATAACTGCACCACTAGGATGTGATAGTCTGGAAAGGATAACAGGGAAATTTGATGTGGCAGTACCACATACAGACCTAACTTAAGGTCTAACTTCATACATCTACCTTAAGTGCCTGAAAATGGATCTTTGCCTCTAAATATGCTAACAGATTTCTCAGAGAATGATTCAACACTCAGCAACGAACCTAAGAGCCTGCCAACTTCTAAATCAGATGCTCAAAGTTAAATGAGGTTAATACATTAATATTCATTCTAGCACAGCCCTGAGGGCCTGTTGCAGAAACAAGGATCTTGAAGTTTCTTACAGGGCCCATGTTTTGTAGTCTATGATGAAGCTGAAGGGATTATTTTTGACCTTGCAGAATAGATAAATGCAGAGGTAGGAGTCTCTTACAGAGAATACTATGCCAGCAACCAATATGCTTTTGCTGAGAGATGAACTCTTTTGCTGCAAACAAAATGTAATTCAGTCATCTGGCTATCTGTACTCTGTGATAGTATAAGATTTTAATGGGGTTTTGCTGACACAAAACTGGAATAATGTAGTACAAATCAGTCCTGTACTGAAAATGAAGGTCAGCTTACACTAATACACTTTCTCATATTATTCTCTACCTTCTCGTAATGGAATAGAAAAATTATTAGCTTTTCTGACAACTTCTTTGCATTGAGAAACCAAGTTCAACATGCTGCCTGTGTTGATACATAGAGCTTTTTCCTGCTAGGTTAACTAATTCTAAATCTATTACTTTAGATGGATTTGTTTTCCTCCTTCCTGTATCACATTGCTCTAGACTACAACGACCTGGCATGTCTCTTTATTTTTGTTTTCACATAGTCCCCTTGTCTTTTATTAACATGCACATGTGCTAAGCTCGTGACACTTTCTCTTGCTTCAACTCACCTTCCTCAAACCTCCTAACTTTTTTTCTTCCCTGCTTTAGATGTGAAGTTCCCCAAAAACACTTCTTTCTTTTTTCTCCTGTAGCCAAAAGAGGTCCTCTCCATTCCCTTCAGCTTTGTTGATGCAGTTGCTCAGTAGAGCTACTTGAGTTACCTTGAGTTGCCCTTTGAATTTTGTTTTGTGCACACTTGGGTTTCCTTTGTTAGAGGTTTCCCACTGTGCATTATGTGTCAGAGCATAGTCTTCACACTCTTACCCCTTCCTTGCACTTGCTGTTTAAGGCCCAATAGAACTGCTATCATAAATGTTGCATCTTGCAATTTTTTCTGCAAAGACAAGTCATTCTAGTATATAATTTGATACTGCGTAATATGAGGGTATGGTTGCATTAGCGCCAATTTGGAAATAGACTGGCATTCAGACTACTTCTTAAAAAGTAAAGAGCTGTATTTCTTTGTAAGTAAAAGCTCAGATATTCATGGTTTGAAGGTACTCAGAAGCTGATCTCTAGCTTGATCTAAAGCCTGCTGAATCTATGAAAAGTCTTCCACCGAGAGTAGCTAGCTTTGTATCACGTCCTTTGTGCAGTATCTGTCCTCCATTAATGACAGATGTCTTGTCCTGTGACTCTCAGCAAAAAAAAAAAAAAAAGAGCAACTTACTTAACAGCTGATAAAGGATGTATCTCTGCTAATTCAGAGTTAAAAAATGGCACTTCAGCAGAAGATGAAAATGTATTTATAAAAGCAAGAGTAAAATTACAGACCTTTAGAATTAATTTATCACTGTTTGCAGTTTCCTGTCCACAGCAAACAAAATAACAATAAATATTTAGCAAAAGAAAGTGAACCTGCATTTAGAGCATTTTAATAAATGTTTAAAAGAAAATCAACATAGATCACTTGGCTCTGCCTAACACTTTTTTATCTTCCATCTCTCTGTCTTTGATGGATGTTGTTCATGCTCTTTAGTTTACTGTAACAAGTAGGTTTTTAATTTTTCTATCTTCCTTCTCTCTAGGGCCAGACTGTGATGGATGATGTGACAAAAAGATTCATCAGTAAATTCTAAATCCTGAATGCAAAATAAATTAGTAATATAAGAAGCACATTTGCATTCTCCTTTGACAGCGTTGCAGCTACATATGCTGCTCTCATTTTTCCCTTTTACTTGTTTAATCTTGACAATAATACTAACTCAGCATAGGGAAATCTTGCATTTTTTAAAGTACATGAGGGTACAGTATTGTCCTAATACACTTTGTGTCATTATTTGAGCTGGAGTGTTTGGATTTTGTATTGAAGAAGCAGCACCTGAATGATAGGTAAGAATCTCAGAATCAAGAATTGGATTTCAAACCAACTACATTCCACTCTCTAAACAGCATTTCTCAAATATTGTGATACTGATTTGCCATGTACCATGTTGTTACTAAAGACTAGACATTTCTAAAATATGGATCATGTACATCCAGTCATTTTTCTTTGACTCTCCTGAAGGTCAACATTCACCTTAAAAATTTCTTTCCTCAAGTTTAGGGTTGTCTGGGTTCCTAAGAGTTCTTCTACAGTTAAATGATTGCTTGGAATCCTTCTGGGGTCCTCTATCCTTCATGTAGAGAAAAGCCAAGGTTCCCTCATTGCCAAAATGAACAGTAAAAACAGTGATAGGGAAGCTGAGTACAATTTTGATCTTTTCTTCTGTTGTAAAGGTATTTCTCTTGCATACAATTTCTACTTTAGAAAAGAATTTCATCGTTACTCTTGCATGAGACTTCTGTTAGGAACATACATGCACACACACACAGAGATGAGTGTGATGTTTTTCTGAAGGAAGAAATAGCTATTTAGGAACTTAAAAACTGATACTTATGCAAGTCAGGCAGGACTAAAATTAATTTATACAAGTAAAAAGGATAACTAGCTAAAAAGCAATAGTGATAAGAAAGCTGGGTGAATTTAAACTGTTCTTTCTTACATACATCATATTTCAGTGATGATATCTCAGCATTACAGTTATTCACTCTTACTGAAAAGCTACTTTAAGGTCAATCTCAGTAGTGGCTCAGATTGTCTCAAAATAAAGGCTTATTTTTATGGTGTGGAGGGCATCTTCTGCAGTCTCTTTTACAGCTCTATTCAAAGGTAAGACTGACCAGGTTAAAAAGAGATGTCAAGGCATCCTTATTCTGTAATTAATTTCCAGCCACTGGATTAGACTTTTTGGTCACTTAATCTAACCTTTTGAATCTCAAAGGTAACAGATTTTCTCCCATAATTCTTATATCTATCTTAAGGCTTTACATTGTTACGTAGTATTGTAATATGTGAGCATAGATGATATCTGGTGGAGTTATAACATTTCTTATGTCTTTTAGTTTAAACACTTGCAAAGCCAGAGTTCAACAGCACATTGATGGTAGGTTTTCAGGGTTTAATTATTGTCGGTGTAAAAATCAGATTCAGTGAGACTCTGATTTCTAGCATGAAGTTTCCTCTTCTGTCTAGTGGATTTTGTGATAAGAAGGAAAATATTGAAACTCCCTTAAACAAAAAAAATCTAGATGCATAATTTGTACTTTGAATGGTCAGGAATGAGGTGTGCTAGAAGGGCATAGTTTGAAACATTGAATTCCATGCAAGCCAAATGTCTAAAAGGATGAAGCACCCCACGATCAAAACTTCAGCTCACCACCTTCTGCCCCAGCAAACCAACAAAACAAATATGCCATTACAGTTTGTGAGGTCAGATACAGACTCTGAAGTTCCATTAATTTTCTTTTTACCTGTTGTATCATTGAATGTTTCAGCAAATGTGGAAGCTCCTGTTGGCAAAGAGAAGCTGAAACAAATCTTTCTTGGGCCAGGAACAAAGAGATCATCATGCTTGTGTTCTCATCAGGCAATGGTGATAACCTTGGGAGTCATCATAGTCCCAAAGGGATTATTACAATATCTGTCTTAGTGGGAATATAAATTTTGTGGAGCTAGAACCTGAGCAGTGAAAATTTGTAAAACACAGAATGACAAAAACACATTACTGGGGAAATAAGTCAAAATGGGTAAAATCTACAAATGCACAGAGAAAGCTTTATAAAGGAAAGGAAAATGATTGGTTTCATGCACTTGGGAAATTATGGTCCTGCGGTAGAGAGGAGGTAGAGTGCTACTCTGGCTTAATTATAGACCCAGGCATGACAAGAGACAGGGTACAAGTACAGAAGATATTTGATTTTCAGAACCCTTGAAATACAGAGGATGCATGAGTATGCTCCCACAAGATCCCAGAACACTTCAGAGCCATGAGATCAGTAAGGCAGGGAAGGGTGTTTTGTTGTTTATTGTTTTTCTCCGATACTTCTCATGTAGCCTGACATGTAGCCTGACAGCAATTTGTTTTCAAGTACGAGCAAAGTGCCCGTATGTGTAATACTCATGCCTGCCACACACTCTTGAAATAATTAAACATGAAACTAAAAGAATTTAATCTCCAACCAGAGCTGCTGGAGATGCCTGGGGAATGCAAACCTTATCTCCAAGACCTAGTCAGACTGGGCACTTTGGTGCCAAATGATTATCAGAGTCTCTGGAGGAAGTTTATGTCTTATGTACTTCAGGTAGGGACAGAGAATATCTATATACAGCATCAGAAAACTCACAACTTATGGGATTCAAAGTCTATAAAACAGGACAGCAGTCCTGCAGTGTTCAAGCAAGGGTGCTCAATTAAAACTATAACATATTTTGTTTTCCTTCCTGTGGCAAGTTTATCACATTCACAGCTGAGAATTTAGCCTAATTTGAACAAAACTTTCAGATAAAATGCATTCAAATCAAATTTATGTTCTGTTTGTAAATATAATTACAACATACACATTTTTTCACCATATGTATCATATAGGTGTAAAAGGGAATACCTACATGTATCTTTTCTTCTTCATTTTCCTTGAAATCTAATCTTTTTCCCTCTGAGATACACCACAGGCGTGATTCTACAACTTTAAGGAGTGTTTCTCATTCCATAGAGCAAATTAGCACAGTTTTTGCCCTCCACTCTATATGTTCATCACTGATCCCTCCTGATAGTGTTCAATATGAATGAGGAAACTTGGACATCATATCTGAAAACACATTTAGATGTTCCAGTCTCAGTGGAAAATAGCAATCATTCCAAGTAATATTTGAAAGAACACAACCTTTTTGTTTCACAGTAATTCCAAAGACTTAGCATGAACTGTTGCTATAAATAGCAGCAGTTACTGAAAATGCTGCAGAGTATATTAAAAATGTGTTGTATTGCTGTACCAGTGCCATGTAAAAGGTGATATGAATATGCAAAAACCATGATGGATAATTAAAACCAGAGGAAAATTTGTGGGATGCAGAACAAGTTACAGTGACCAGTTCACCCATCCTTTTCTACCCCTTGAAGTTAAGATCTCCTCATTGAGGTGAAGATAAATAAGTACTAGAAATGGAGAAGAGAGAAAAACAAGCAGCATGCTAAAAGGAGAACTTACAAAGGGAAAGGTAATCTGCTATGGAAGTTTACTTTTCCTTTTCTTTAACTGAAAGATAAGGAAAAAGGGAAGGGAGAGTACACAAAAATCTCCAACTAAACCATACAGGTTACTTCTAAAAATCTGGGGAGATAAAACATACCCACTTATTAAGACTAATCTCAAATCTGTGTTAGTAATACATTTAAGATACCTAGTCATGGTTTCAGTCTTTCTTTGTCACCAAACCAGGTAGAAAACAATTTAGCTGTCACACACTGGGACATGGTTCATTGCTAACAGTTCTTTTTTTTTACAGATTTAGTCAAAGAAATTGCATTGGGAAGAAAATAATATCTATGAAATATTATTGTAAAAAATGATACCCTTATCTGTTAAAAACAGAACTATTTTGGGAGGCTGAAGTTGTCCCTTAAAGGGGTAGCTGTCATACTTCAGGATTTTCCAGGTTCATTGGAATAGGCAGATTTAAAACAAAAACAAACTAAAACCACCCAAAGCAAGCAAACAAACCCCCAAAACCACAAAGCTTTCAAGAAAAGCTTTATTAGGTTCCCCTTGCATCTGTTAGCCAATCTCGGAAAAGTTTACCTTGCCCTCTTTTTAAGCATTTGAAATTTTCACTTTACCATTGGCTATGTAAAACATCATACATTCTGCACTACTTCACCACTCTTGACACCCAAAATTCAAAGAGGTAAATGAATTTGCAAAGGACCATGATGTAAAAAAATGCTCCTTTTCCTTTGGAACCCACCACACATAGCGAGTGGCTGGCTGAATCCCAAAGACATCCATGAGAAGTTTTCCTCGGAGCTGTGACTCCAGCCAGGCAGCGCACAGCTCCTGGAGTTAGGGAGAGGTGAAAGAAGGGCTAAGTGACACATGAAAGAGTCGGTTTCTATTAGGTATCACATTTTAATACCAACTGCCTGAGTACTTGGCTAGTGGTTTAACAGCTGGGAAATCCCACTTTTCTTGTTACTTTTCTTGATGTAAGGAAAGTAAGTATCTTTCAGTAACACCTTCCAGTCAGGTCTAAGAAATGGGACCTGTGTGACTCAGCACTGCATCCATGTACATCTGTCATCAGGCGAGAACTAAAGTTTTAGGAGAGTTCTTCATGGCACCCAACACTTTCAGTACATTAACCTTAAATCCAAAGGCTAAACCTTGCTTAAAAGTAGTATGCCCTTGAACACAGAAAATTAATTTGTCCATTGTGAAGAAGCTACCATATTTTTTTATCCCGTTTGGCAAATGCATGGTATGTTGATTATGTCAGGTCTCAGAATTTCAGTCTTTCATACTGAGATTTTAGCTAAGTACTTAAAGTCACTGGAAATCTGTCCATTGCAGGCAAGAGACAGCTTCATATAAATATCGCATTTAGTCAAGAAGGTTTGTGTTCTGGATGTCAATGAAGGGCACAAGGGGGAAAGGACAGAGTGGAACAGGGAGCTCGCGTGAATGACTTCAAGCCTCTGGGTGAGCTCAGGGCAGATCCTGTGCCTATGAAATCATTTTCTATTGTTAGCCTGCACAAAATGTTTGGCTGTAAGCCCATGGCGAAACTAGGCTGTTTTTGTGCTGGACTACTGTTATGAGGACAGTGTATGACTGCTACTCTGCACATACGGAACAAAGAATTACAGATTTTTCTTTTCCTTCTCTGTGAAAGTCAGATTAATAACCATTATTGTAATTTTCCACAACAAATTGGTAGAAAAACCTCGTGTTCAGGCAGGTGTGTTTCTCATGTATTAGAGAGGGGAAACCTTGTCTGTCTGTGTCCTGAAGATGAGAAGAGAGTTATTCCTACCCTTGAAAGGTGACCTGCCCTTGAACATCTGAGCTGAGATTTTCTGCCTTGGCTTTCTACAAGCCTTTACCTTTACCTACCTGCACAATAATCCTGACTACCCACCCTAGTGAATAAGAAAAATGTTTCTGTGTGTGAAGGCACATAGCTTTGTTTTTCCCTGAGAGAACCAATGCACTCTGTGTATATAATGGCGGGGGTGGGGGGGGGGGGGGGGGGGGGGGGCGGGGAAGGTAAACACTTTTAGAGATATATCTAGTAATAAACAATGAGAGTAATTATATACCTGAAAATGTCTTATGATCCCATGTCTCAGTAAGCTCTGCAGTAGAGTGTTGTAGCAAGAATAAGAGATTAATATAAAAGTTCATTCAAAATCATTTTATTTTAGTAAATTAAATACATTCCTTTCAATCCCTGCATTTTAGCATTAGTGTCTGAGTGTGATTAGTCTGTTGAACTGTATTTCTGCTTTATTGGTTGTAATAGCTACTCAGGTTGGTAATCCTAGTTTTTGATATTGATGAACAGGCCACTTTGTTTTAGGTCCAGGTTACAGTTTCTGCTCACTGTCTTCGGAACTGAAGGTGCAAGGCTATAAAAACAGAAAGTAGAAAGTACTTTTCACAGGTAATTTGATTCAGCTTTGGAGAAAAGAGTGTTGTGGTATCGACCATGTTAGGATCTCTCCCTCTGCTCTAACCAGACCAGTTTAACGTTAATTACAGAGCATTTAAAAAGTATCTTTTAAAAGGAGAATAGCTGGGAGGAAGGCTAGATGAAAGAACTTTTAATAAAGTGCTATCTCGGTTGACATGCATTTTGAACAGTAAAGTGTGTTATCAACCTTGAATACAATTCACATTCTGTCAGCATGTTCAGGAAGTGGTAGGTTTCTTTGTAGCAAAAATAAAATGAATGTCATTTTGAATGTGAAATAAATACACAAAACAAGCATCCTAAAACATTGTTTCTCTAAGGAAGTTGTCACTGTCAAAAGTCGTGAAACGATTTATTGTAAAGGAGACCTAGATAGTTTTGCTCCTCCCCTCAGGGCTCACTGACATTAATTATTTTCAAGAATCTGTTTATTCCAATGAAACAATAAAGACAAGGAATACTGACTCTGAAATAAATAATTCCATTAAGTAAATGTCTCTAGGTAAAAATATGCTCTGTGAAATGCAACTCTCTCAGAGCCCTGTGTACGCTTATGCTGACACTGATCCTAAACTGACGTTACATGAGTAGTTCCAAAGAGGTAAGATATATGTTAATAAAAGAAAATAGCATTTGCACTATGCTAAGATGGCTTTTCATAGATTGACTGACCATTATAGGACATAGCATTTACTTCTAGACTTAATCTGAAATTAAGACTTTTGGATATTATAAACAAGTTATGGTACAGTTTGTACTAAATAAAATATGAACTCCTCAACCTGGTAACTGCTTTACCTAGCTGAAGTCATAGTGCCCTTTTAAAATCCATTAATCCATCAGTGCTTGCCAAATTCTGAATAAAAACTATTCACAGACTTTTGTTGATAATTCAGGCGGTTCGTCATACTAATCTCACGTGTTGGCAAGGGCCAAATGCAGACATATATCTGTTATAAATTACCCTTGGTAGCGTGACCCTTTGCATCAGATGAATGGATAAACAGATCATATCTGGGTAAAGTCAGTTTTGTATTCTGTATTTGCAAGTGTATGCTCAGCCTGATTTATTCTGGCAAGCAAATATTAGATTATACTTAATGGTGTAAGTCTTGGTTTATCTTTACTGCTATTAGTTTTGTGAGAAAAGAAGTGATGCAATCTCTGTTAACGGGGTCTCACATATCATCTCTGGCAGTTTTATGGATTAGCAACTAAAATAGTGGTATAAAGTGGGTGGATTTACAGTAAAATTCCACCAAAATAGGCTTGCACTCATCTTTCAAGAGATTGTGCCCAGCTCCACAAAAAATAAACAAACAAAACAGAACAAAAAACTAGTTACAGGGATTCAACTTGCAGGTTATACAAGCAGTAATCTCTCCATAATGAGATCACAGAATCATAGAATCATAGAATGGTTTGGGTTGGAAGGGACCTTAAAGATCATTTAGTTCCAACCCCCTTGCCACATGCAGGGACACTTTTCCACTAGACCTGGTTACTCAAAGCCTCATCCAATCTGGCCTTAAACACTTCCAGGGAGGGGGCATCCACAGCTTCTCTGGGCAACCTGTTCCAGTGTCTCACTACCCTCACAAGAAATAATTTCTAATCTAAATCTACCCTCTTTCAGTTTAAAACCATTCCCCCTCATCTTGTCACTACATGTCCTTGTAAAAAGTCCCTCTCCTGCTTTCCTGTAGGCCCCCTTCAGGTACTGGAAGGCTGCTAGAAGGTCTCCCCGGAGCCTTCTCTTCTCCAGGCTGAACAGCACCAACTCTCTCAGCCTCTCTTCATAGGAGAGGTGCTCCAGCCCTCTCATCATCTTCGTGGCCCTCCTCTGGACTCGTTCCAACAGCTCCATGTCCTTCTTATATTGGGGGCCCCAGAGCTGGACGCAGTACTCCAGGTGGGGTCTCATGAGAGCAAAGGGGCAGAATCACCTCCCTCGACCTGCTGGCCACACTTCTTTTGATGCAGCCCAGGATACGATTGGCCTTCTGGGTTGCAAGCGTACACTGCTGGCTCATGTTGAGCTTCTCATCAACCATCACCCCCAAGTCCTTCTCCTCAGGGCTGCTCTCAATCCATTCTCTGCCCAGCCTGTATTTGTGCTGGGGATTGCCCCAACCCACATGCAGGACCTTGCACTTGGCCTTGTTGAACTTCATGCTGTTCGCACAGGCCCAGTTCTCAAGCCAGTCAAGGTCCCTCTGGATGGCATCCCTTCCCTCCAGCATGTCGACCACAGCACGCAGCTTGGTGTTGTTGGCAAACTTGCTGAGGGTGCACTCAATCCCACTGTCCATGTCGCCGACAAGGATGTTAAACAGGACCGGTCCAATATCAACAACTGAGGAACGTCACTCGTCACTGGTTTCCACTTGGACATCGAGCTGTTGACTGTAACACTTTGAGTGCAACCAGCCAGCCAATTCTTTATCCTCAGAGTGGTCCATCAGTCAAGTCCGTGTCTCTCCAATTTAGAGACAAGGATGTCATGTGGGACAGTGTCAAATGCCTTGCACAAGTCCAGGTAGATGACATCAGTTGCTCTTCCCCTATCCACCAGTGCTGTAACCCCGTTGTAGAAAGCCACCAAATTTGTCAGATCTTCATCCTAAAGGAGTGTTTGAAGTATTCTGGATAACAGTAATGAAAGACCTTTTTTTTTTCTAACAATCTAGATTATGGGGAAGCATTTACCAGTCTCCCAACATCTTTTTAAAATGCTGTTGATCTGTTTGATGACTGATGTCCTTCAGTATCAAGGGTTGTGTTGAGAAAACAGCATCATGTCTGCTTGCAGATGATGTAATGAGAAAACACTGGCAGATAAGAGCTAATAAACAGCAGGGTGAAAACTTTGCACCATGCCCCTATGAACTAAGTCAGTAACACATGCTATTTTCATGACATCAGTGTTCTGGAAAATTCAAAATTGCAGTTGAGGATATAAAAGAAAGGAAAAAAAAGAAGTTGCTATTATTGGTAGAGTTAGGACAGTTACTCCATGATTAGCAATGGATTAATTTTTCAGTGTCACTGGAACACAACTTCTAGATCCTTCAATCCTACTCAATCTGCACTGAGTGCAGTTCTTCCATATCAAAGCATGAACAAATGGCTCATCTCTGTTTAAAGGGTACCTGTAGTATTCTTAAAGATCTATTTTCAAGAGCTTTTTTTTTTTATATTATAAATCTATCCAGGAACCCTCTATAAGTGTATAGTAGTTAGTCAAACAATCTGCAGGTTGAGAGAAAGAGCGCAGTGAATTTGAAGTCCACGTAACTCAGCACTACAAGTGAAAGGCCATCATCTGCTGACCATCAGCCCAATAGCAAGGTGTCAGAGGTGCTCAAAGGCTCTCAGGCTGAAAGTGAAATTTATGCCTGAGGAGGATATTTTTACAGATGCTGAGTTAACAGAGGGTGGCATAATATCTATGATATCAAGAAGATATTTCCTATTAATGGAGCATGGACCTTGGTACTGCACATACAATTCTGCTCAACCTCATCAAGACCCATTTTTCCTGCTTGAATGAAAGACCACAACAAGGTATATTTTGTAAAGAAAGCTTATACAATCAAAATGAAAATTGAATTCTTACAGAGGAAAGATTTTAACAACAAAAGCTGTAAAAGTCCCCTGAAAGTGAGATTCAGTCCAATTTGACACAATAAATTGTTTTACAGTAGAACAGAGTCCCACTAACAATTATAGATTACATGTGTAAGACCCAGTTTTGCCTGCAGCTAATGTACCTAGAAGACAAATTAACTGTGCAGCTCTCCCGTTTGCAGGCAGTAAAAAGAGTTTGGTTCTGTTTAAGTATAGGAGGAAATGGAGAAGAATATGAACACTAAAGTCTAAAAATGGCCAACTATTCAAAAATGTTTAATATCAGTAACTGACTTAATGTTCCAAATAGTCTAAGGAGGCTATACCCTTATCTATAAGTAAAATATGTGTTATTGTTTACTGTAATACAGAATAAAAGGCAATTACACAGATATTAAAATGCCAGACAGGAGAAGAGGAGGCACGCTATGAATTCTGCAGCATGCCTCCTTGGAACTGTTAGTGCTTCATGCTGTAACAGGCAGAAAATGAAGTGCAAACTCATCAGTGTAATTATTTCTTCTCCTCCTTTTGTGGAGGCTGTGCTGAAGGGTGGACTTCTTTAAATTAATCACTGATTACATTCGTTGCCGTATGAATCTGTAAAACAAGTGTAGCAAATCTATTGCTACGCTGAGTCATCAGGAGCCCCAGTTCTTGTTCTGAAATTTGCAGCTTTGCTGTACGAAAAACAGAAAACTCACTTTGTCCTGCTGGTGGTTTGAATTGCTCTAATTTGTTCTGGTAATGGCGCCAGATGTCACAGTATAAAAGGAAGCCTGACCCGGCGAAAAAGATTGCCGCTCTGACCTTCTATTGAAGTCTAGAACTCTTGCCCTTTTTTGTCTTCTGAACAAACCCAGCGCTCTCAAACGTGCTGAATGGAGTGGAAAAAGCAGCTTGACTCTTATGAAAGAAGTTACAAGCAGAGCTGAGATGGCTGCTTGCCACTTTCCCTGTCAGGGTGACATCTGCCGCCATTTGCTGAGCTGCTTTTTGTCGAGGGGGAAATGAACCTTCACCCCAGCAGGGCTGGCCCTCTCCCCTTGTCCCTGCACCATTGTTGCTGCTTCTTTTTTTCCAGAAAGGTTTTTATTTTTCCTTTGGTCCTTGGAGTCTATCTTTTAGGAGAGATGAAAGCTATATCTTACAGGGCTTTTACTTCTTCAGCAAGGTCCTGACACCATTTCTTTTCTCATACAATGAGCATTTAGTTTATTATACTTGCCACTCCGTTTGTCTTGGTAAAATGGTTTTACATCTGTAAAAAAACCCAGCAGTGTAAATCAAAGTGAATACAGCCAGATGCCTGCTTGCATTGATAGCAGTCCACTTTCATGATAAAGGCAGTCAACTTTCACAAGATTTATGCATCTTAGCCTTTAAATCATATATTTCGTTAACCAGTCTTTGCCATGTTCAAGATAATGTGTGTGAAATTCTGTTTTCCTGTTTGCAGAAAGAAGTAACAAAGTTTGGCAGTATTGATTTTGGATGCCAATAGGTGTGCATACATGTATGTACGTGGGTGTGTATTTGTGTGTGTCTATACACTTCCAAGGTCTTGGCACTTTATTTCCATAACTCTTGTTTATATAAGCCTAAACATGGCTCTGCCACAAAACTGAATACAGAGCAGAATATAGTTGTAGCTCTCACAAGCAGAGAAATAGTCATTAAAAGAAAAATAAGAGAAAAGATTTGCAATCTTTGCTTGGTGAGGGTCTAAGTACCCTTGGCAATCCAGCAAGAGCATAGACTTTGATCTGTCCTCCTAACTGGCTCAGATGCACTATTCAGCATCCTCCAGGGCAGAGACATGCTGCTTGGCAGAGGGCATAATCTCCCAGTGCTACATGAGACTGCTTGTATCCAGGGAGTGCAGAAAAAGAAGGAATAACCACTAGAGAGAAGAGCAAGGGACAGTCAAAGATATAATGTGCAAATCACCCATAAGAACAGTTTAGAACCAGACTGTAGCCCTTGCTCATGCTAATTCATATTTGCTCAATTAGAGAAACCCAACAAGTGTGTACAGTGCTTTATGATTATTTTCAGCAAGCAGTTATATGGTATATATAGCAATTTTGTTCAATATAATGTTTTCAAGTGGGAAGCTTTTCTTTATGTTGAAGTAAAATATTCTTTTTGTGCATCATGTTCAAGTGAGTGAAAAGCAAGACAGACATTGGAAACTAAATGTAAAGCAGGCTGAAAATATAAAGGATTTTAGAGTCTTAACATTAGAACCTGTCTTGGACATTAAAATACAGTTTAGCAGTGACTGTTGAGGAGTTCTGATCTGCCTCATGAGATTTCCTGTAGGTAAGCATGGGAGGTGAAAATTCTCTACTATAGAAGAAATGTGGTTTATTTTATATCTTTATATCTTTACATCTGTCTTTATATCTACCTTCATATCTTTAATCTTTATGTGTATATCACTGCATCTTTTTAACACATTTTATCATCACTGTATACTTCATTAAGCTAGATCACTCATTTCGGGATTGTTTTCAATTTACACAGAAGCAGCAATTAAATATTCACATCTTGAGTTGTTCTTTGGTTGCTGTTCTGGTTTTAAAATGTAATGCAGATAAAAATTATGTCAATTAGGGGGATTTTGTTTGGATCAAAACCATAACGGATAGATTAGACAATGAAGAAACTTGGGACAAAACTAGTTATTCACTCATCTCCCTGACAATACTGGAGTTCAAAAAAACCCACAGTCTACTGAAACCCAGAATAAAAGAGTTTGGCCATTTCATCTTGTATCTGATATGATCTTTAGTCAATTAGCAAAGCAAGTTTCCTTTTCTTTTCAGAGTATAGCTCTGCATTGCTAAGCTATTTCTTTGTTTGACTGCTGTATTAGAGACATGCAAGTGCTGAATTCAATTGTTCTTTGATCATAATCATTCTTATTTTTACAACTCAAAAAACATGGTAGGCTGTCTACAAATGTGAAGTATAGTTTTAGGCATGAGAACGAGGCTTTATGAAATTGCACGTACTCACACACCAAAAAAAAAAAAAAAAAAGCAAACTCAGCAAATATGACACTTGCTGGGCCAACAGTCCTCCAAAGATTCATACTGTCTGGAGGTTTGTATCCAACTTTCTTCCTTTTTTCCTCTCCTCCATTCTCTTCTATTTATCATCAGTCCACCTCTTCTTTTTGTTATTTACAGCAGTAACTGACACCCACCAGCAACAGCAAGTTGAGGTCACTAAGGCAAGTGCCTGTGTCCTGCTGGAATTGATCATTGATCTGGGAGTATGACACACACTTGACAGAGCAAGGTCACTCAACTTCTTTCCTTCCATTTTTCATTTCTACGCAGGTAGCTACCACTTCAAGGATCTTCCTCTCAGCCTGTCATGTTGTTTCTTATTATACTACCACATGAAAAATAGGGAGTACTCTAACCTTTATAAGATATTATCTTCTACAAATTGCTCTACTAACAGTTCAGAAACACACTCTCCACCACAAAATGTCACTGAGGTACACTATCTTAAAAATACTGTTTTATCTAGTAACAAGTGTTACTATGGGAAAAAAATGCAAAGAAAGAAAGAAGCCAACTCTTTAGGAATAACCTATTAAATCTTAACAAAAATATATTGCAGAGGAGTCATACATATGCAGGGAATGACATAACTAATAATCCAGTGTGAAGTAAAAATTCGCTCACATACTTATGATAGTAACTTTTGTTGATATAAAGCACTTTAGGATATTCCATAAGTGCCAGCAGCCTATTTATCTTTGAGCAAAAAAAGCTTTGGGAGTTGTGCAAGGTATTTTATTTATAATCATCTTTCCTTTATATGTAAAATTATAAAACTGTAATGAAAGCGAAGTAACACAGTTAAACAGGTTATGACAAACTACAGATAGAAAAGTTCAGGCCTGTGAATGTGTGCAGTTATAAGAAAGTAAATATACTTTAGTGGCCAGATTTCTCAGTCTATCCTCTGGAGAAAAAGGTAAAGGGGGAAAAAAAGACACAGATATCTATAGCACATAGAAACAGTATGTACACATGAAGACCTCTGTATGTCTATGTTTCTCTAGGCTTACCATGAGTGCTTTAATTTCTGATAGTTCTGTCTCCAGATGATGATATATCCAAGAATGTTAGCACAGACTTATGATTTGCCATGTTTCTCTCTAAATTTGTAAACCTACTTCAGTATCACTGGGGAAGTCCTACACCCTCACCCTTCCCACAACATACATTGAGTTCCCTGACAAAGACACCATCACTTTAAAACAACAGTAATGCCCACTGTAGCTGAATGACAGGGCTTATAAAATGACTAGAAACTATGTGATCATTTCTGCTTAAGAGAAATTTAGTGAAAAGTTGAGTTTGCCAAATCTGAAATGCTTTGAGGAAAGATATCAATGTTTATTGTTAATGGAAACTTACTGAAGGCCAGAGCCTACTTTTCCTCTCCAAAGAGGCTTCCTCTATTATTTGCTGAGTTTCGGAGCAAGGACCCTTTGGATCATAATTTGTAGTCTGAAGGTAGGGCATATTGTGTCTATTTTATTTCTGTTGATGTATTTTCTGTCTTTTCCTGTCTTTTCCCTCTTTGAAATATCAGTGCATGACCATTTCCAACCGTGTGTAAAACAGAACCAGAAAAAGAATTAATGGGGAAAAGAAGTCTGAAATGTTTGAAGACACAGAGGAGCTATCTGTAGACAAAAAACGAGAGCGTTCTAGCAACCTCAGAAACAATGTTATAGTAAATGACATATACAATGATAACCAGAAAGTAATGTGTATGATAAGCATGAAGAAGGAAAATAGGAGAAAAAAATGATCCTAGAACTGTAGTTATGGCAGAAGTCAGATAAAATAAATAATAATACATCATAATAATGTTCATCGGAGTGTAAGGTATTGCTAAAATAGGTAGAGCATTAGATGCATGCTTGGCTAGATTACCTTAGAAGTAATTAAAAATACTGCAACAAGAAAAAATCTTCATACAAGTAGATCAAAGACAGAAATAGTATTTTGCATTATAGATACCTGTCCGGAAAAAAAAAAAAAAAGAAAAAGAAAGAAATCTGCTGTTCTTTGAGGAGCTAAATGGTAGTTCACTAATAACAGATGAGGTGGTAACTATCACATATATCTTTTGTACCACGTAAAATAGAACTATACATTGGTTTGGGATGCTAGTGCTAAAGTCACCATTCACAGCAGTAATATAAATAATCACGTCATCAGTTTTTCCTCTGTAACCATAAAATAAAATTGCTGAAGCCTGAAGTGAATTATTTATCTCACAAGGTGGTAACAGCAGTAGCATCAACAGTTATAGGAAAGGAAATAAAACCTTCTCTTGTCTTAATAATTTTGTGGCTAAACACACAGCGATGTGTCTTGCTGCCTTGTGCCCCTCCTTCCTGGCCCAGGGGAAGAAAAACTGTCACACAAGTGCCACTGAATTGCAGCAGAGACCTGCCCCTTCCCTGCCTCTCTCTACACTTTTTCTCTTCCTGTGGGGCTGCCTGATGTGGCATTGCTCTGCCATCCATCTGCAGGCCATCTCCTCTTGCAGGAGGAGCAACCTGGGAGGCAGACAGACCCTCCCTGCAGCAGAAGGAGGGACCAGAAGCCACCCCCTCACCTTGAGTGTTCAAGATCTTGCTGATAGATGCCTCTCTCTCATTTTGGCAGCAGGGAGCCACATGTGAACACATGGGGCTGGAAGGATTAATTTTTTTTTTCCAAAGTCCTGCTTTACCTCTGCATTGGCAATTTAAGAGACTTCTAATTATCCTCATCAGAGTGTTCACCAATGCAGTTTCAGTAAGTAAAATAACTGAGTGTAAGCTTGTTTTTTTCTGATGGATGTTGTGGTTAAGAGGACATGACAGTGAGCTGCAAGAGTCATTATCTATTAATTTTGCTGGTTTGTTTTAGTAAGCAATTTATAGCTTTTCCAGAATGTCTTTTACATTTTCCACTCATTAACTGAGTCCCATTTATACTCTTTCTTTTGCATTAAAAGATGTATTGCACTATTTAAAGTCTTAATTTAGCCCATATGTCAAAAGTATATCTAAATGAGCCACTTACAGCACTTTTGTATGAATTATATTACGTAAGTCTTTCCCCTACTGTCTTTTTTATCCTTGCAGATTCAATTTCTTTATTACAAGGTAGGAAAGGAACAAATAAAGTATAATTATGATAAGCAGCAATATTGAAACACAAACTTGGGACTACCAAGTCAAGTTCAGCTGTAGAAGGTACTTTAAGTGCCTGAAAAAAATGGTCCAAAACCTTGCACAAAGTTGCTGTTTCCTCTTGTCCTATCGCTTGTTACCTGGGAGAAGAGACAAAACCCTCCTCGCTACAGCCTCCTTTCAGGTACTTCTAGACAGCAATAAGGTCTCCCCTGAGCCTCCTTTTCTCCAGGCTAATCAACTCCAGTTCCCTCAGACACTCCTCGTAAGACTTGTTCTCCAGACACTTCACCAGCTTCGTTACCCTTCTTTGGACTCTTTCCAGCACCTCCATGTCTTTCTTGTAGTAAGGGCCCAAAACTGAACACAGTATTCAAGGTGTGGCCTCGCCAGTGCTGAGCACAGGGCGTGATCACTTCCCTTGCCCCGTTGGCCACACTATTTCTGATACAAGCCAGGATGCTATTGGCCTTCTTGGCCACCTGGGCATACAGCTGGCTCATATTCAGCCAGCCATTGATCAACACCGCCAGGTCCTTTCCCACCAGGCAGCTTTCCAGCCACTCTTCCCCAAGCCTGTAGCATTGCATGGGGTTGTTGTGACCCAGGTGCAGGACCTGACACTTAGCTTTGTTGAACCTCATACAGTTGGCCTCGGCCCATCGATCCAACCTGTCGAGATCCCTCTGCAGAGCCTTCCTCTGCAGATCTCTGTCGAGATCCCTCTGCAGTGCACTCAATCCCCTTGTCCAGGTCATGATAAAGGCATTGAACAGGATATCAGAACTTCTTTCTCAAAACTCATCTAGTCTTCCAGCTTCTGACAGTCCTTAAATCTAGGGAAAAAGTAAAAAAAGCGACCAAAATAAAATAACAACATCCCTGCCCCCCCTTGTATCTAACCCAGAGTTACTGAGGCCAGGACACACTCTATCTTTCACAGAATCATAGAATCACAGAATCATCCAGGTTGGAAGAGACCTCTGGGATCATTGAGTCCAACCATTGCCCTGACACTGCCCTGTCAACTAGACCATGGCACTAAGTGCCATGTCCAGTCTTTTCTTAAACACATCCAAAGATGGTGACTCCACCACCTCCCTGGGCAGCCCATTCCAATGTCTAATAACCCTTTCTGAAAAGAAATTCTTCCTAACGTCCAACCTGAACCTCCCCTGGCGAAGCTTGAGACTGTGTCCTCTTGTCCTATCGCTAGTTGCCCAGGAGAAGAGGCCGACTCCCACTCCACTACAACTTCCCTTCAGGTAGAGGTAGACTGCAATAAGGTCACCTCAAAGCCTCCTCTTCTCCAGGCTAAACAACCCCAGCTCCCTCAGCCATTCCTCATAGGTCAGACCATCCAGGCCCTTCACCAGCTTGGTCGCCCTCCTCTGGACTCGCTCCAACACCTCAACATCTTTCTTGAAGTGCGGGGCCCAGAAATGGACACAGTATTCAAGGTGCAGCCTCACCAGTGACGAGTAGAGAGGGATGATCACTTCCCTAGACCAGCTGGCTACACTATTCCTAAGAGAGGCCAGGATGCCATTGGCCTTCTTGGCCACCTGGGCACACTGCTGGCTCATGTTTAGCCGGCTGTCGATCAGCACCCCCAGGTCTCTTTCCACCGGGCCGCTTTCTAACCACTCTTCCCCCAGCCTGTAGCGCTGCATGGGGTTGTTGTGGCTGAAGTGTAAGACCCAGCACTTGTTCTTGTTGAACATCATGCTGTTGCTCTCGGCCCATCTATCTAACCTGTCCAGATCTCTCTGTAGGGCCTTCCTACCCTCCAGCAGATCCACACTCCCACCCAGCTTGGTGTCATCTGCAAATTTGCTGAGGGTGCACTCAATCCCTACGTCTAGATCATCTATAAAGATATTGAACAGCACCGGCCCCAGAACTGAGCCCTGGGGAACACCGCTAGTGACCGGCAGCCAGCTGGACTTTGCCCCATTCACCACCACTCTCTGGGCTCAGCCATCCAGCCAGTTTTTAACCCATCAAAGAGTCCACCCATCCAAGCCCCGGGCAGCCAGTTTGTCTAGGAGGATGCTGTGGGAGACAGTGTCAAATGCCTTATTGAAGTCTAGATAGACTACATCCACAGCCCTGCCCTCATCAACTAAGCGGGTCACTTTGTCATAGAAGGAGACCAGGTTGGTCAAGCAGGACCTGCCTTTCATGAATCCATGTTGGCTGGCCCCGATGCCCCGATTGTCCTGCACATGCCGTGTAATGGCACATTCTTTAAATGTTTATATTTTTTTTTCTGGAAACTCTTCTTGAGGTTTTTGTTTGTGTATTAGTTTTCTGGCAAGTATTTTCTTCCTGTTTCATATATCAGCTACCTATGCTGTGAGCTAGATACTTTACTGGTTTAAATTTTCATATCATTCATTTCTCATAGCGGCGGCAGCAGCGAAAGCGGCGGCAGCGACTTGAGGTTAGTGCGGGGGCGAGGGCGTCATCGGGTTTAACCGGGCGGTTTTTCGTACTCTGGGCCCCCCCCTGAGCCCCTCGCGAGCATCAGCCCCGAGCTGCTTCCTCCTGACCCCGGACCCGGACCCGGAGGTTCCCGGCAACGAATCAGGAGAGGAGGGGGCGTAGCCAGAGGCACCGCGGAGGCACCGCTGGCGATTTAAACGCGGTGAAACCAGAACAAACAGCTGACAGCGGCGGCAGCAGCGAAAGCGGCGGCAGCGACTTGAGGTTAGTGCGGGGGCGAGGGCGTCATCGGGCCAGTTCTGGGCCCCTCAGTTCAAGAAGGACAGGGAACTGCTAGAGAGTCCAGCGCAGAGCCACGAAGATGATTAAGGGAGTGGAACATCTCCCTTATGAGGAGAGGCTGAGGGAGCTGGGTCTCTTTAGCTTGGAGAAGAGGAGACTGAGGGGTGACCTCATTAATGTTTATAAATATGTAAAGGGCAAGTGTCAAGAGGATGGAGCCAGGCTCTTCTCAGTGACATCCCTTGACAGGACAAGGGGCAATGGGTGCAAGCTGGAACACAGGAGGTTCCACTTAAATTTGAGGAAAAACTTCTTTACGGTGAGGGTGACTGAACACTGGAACAGGCTGCCCAGAGAGGTTGTGGAGTCTTCTTCTCTGGAGACATTCAAAACCTGCCTGGACGCGTTCCTGTGTGATATGATCTAGGCAATCCTGCCCCGGCAGGGGGATTGGACTAGATGATCTTTCGAGGTCCCTTCCAATCCCTAACATTCTGTGATTCCGTGATTCTGTGATCTTTCCATTAATGTCTCCATTGAATGGCCCATTGATTCCAAAATGGAATATTTCCAGCAGGATATAGGAAACATCGTTCTTTTCCTTGCTTGGCTAGCAGCAGGCAGTGACATCTCCCATTGGGAGTAGTGTCTTTGCACTGTTCAAATGTGCATATAACTTAGATGCTGATGCTGATGTTAACAACAATGATGTTTGTCATCTGCTCCATTGCAGATGTGAGAAGCTCTTTCCCACTTTGCACTACATAATAAGGTGTCACTCTCATCGTTCTTCACACTTCTTTCCCTATTCACAGTTTGATGAACTTTATTTCTACATTCTCTTTTTATGAGCAAAGCATGACTTTATTAGATTATTTAAGGTATGTACTGTATTTTTAAGATCTCAATTAACATCAATCAAGACAGTTTTTTGCCCTAAAAATGTATTTTCAACATAGGTTTCCTTTTGCTCCCACACTATTTTGAGCTAATATATCGCTTATTATAAGGTAGAATATTGCCAGTGGTTATAATAATGATCTTTAACATCTGTTCTTTGCGAATACCAACTGTTTCTTAATATGTTGTCATTTTTTAAATTAATTACCTGCTTTCAGCCTTTCAATTTAATATCAAGTTATATTTCATATCATTGTATTTTACTAGATAGCTGATTTTCTTTTATTGTATTGTATATATTGTATAGATTCTTAGCTTATGACAGGTTACTATTTCTCTCACCCTGGATAAATTTGATGGAGTGAATAATACTCCTTATTATCTGCTTCCATTGACAACTTTCTTTCAAGCCTGGCAATAAAGAAACAAACAATCACAAAGTATTACCATGTTATCCTGAGCAGGCATGTGGATGTACTAGAATTTGGAGATACCTGTACTGCATATGTAATGGTGTTGCTCTTTCCTAGTAACTACCTTTCCACACAGAGCTGAGCACTACCTTTTTAAATCTTTTTATTTTTCTTAGTTATACTTTGAAAAACTATGTGTTTTAGCCTTTTTCTATAAAAATATTTCTAGTATAAGGCAAGGCACCTTTATAATAAGGCACTTTCCAACAAGGCTAAGTGCAAGGTCCTGCATGTGGGTCGGGGCAATCCTAAGCACAAATACAGGCTGGGTGGAGAATGGATTGAGAGCAGCCCTGAGGAGAAGGACTTGGGCATGATGGTTGATGAGAAGCTCAACATGAGCCAGCAATGTGCGCTTGCAGCTCAGAAGGCCAATCGTATCCTGGGCTGCATCAAAAGAAGCGTGGCCAGCAGGTCGAGGGAGGTGATTCTGCCCCTCTACTCCACTCTCGTGAAACCCCCCACCTGGAGTACTGCGTCCAGCTCTGGGGCCCCCAATATAAGAAGGACATGGAGCTGTTGGAACGAGTCCAGAGGAGGGCCACTAAGATGATGAGAGGGCTGGAGCACCTCTCCTATGAAGAGAGGCTGAGAGAGTTGGTGCTGTTCAGCCTGGAGAAGAGAAAGCTCCAGGGAGACCTTCTAGCAGCCTTCCAGTACCTGAAGGGAGCCTACAGGAAAGCCAGAGAGGGGCTTTTTTACAATGTTATTCGTTAGAGTCTCTAGACATTACTGCACACAATATGAAAAAATAATAATATTATTAACCTAGTGGGGTAGTACTTCAGAATAAATTTATTTCTTGAGCTATGCCCTTAATTTTTACAGAATTACATTTCTAGTAGTTCGAAGGATTTATGAAATAGAATCAAGTGGTAAGGATGTAATATGAAAGAGTGAGTTGGTTTGTGACGATCAGCCTTAGAAGAAAAAAGAGTAGAAAGTCAAATGTAACTAAAAATGAAATGCGTTATCATTGATATCTAGAGAATGAATATTATTCCTTGTAATAGGGAATGTTAATTTTATTACTTACAGATTATGTTTTGAACAGCTCTACATTCCCTTTCTATATTGCTTATTTTAAGAATTATTGTAAAATTTTAGTTTGACAGAAGTACTAAGCTGCAATATGTAAATCTTTTGTTATGAGACATTAAAAAGGGAAGATAAGAAAGCCTTACTACCTTATTTGATGAATCTTAGGATATTATTCTGAATACTTTGTTCCTGCTTTTGTTAAAGATGGCCTTTTTAAAATAATCTTACTGGCATATAATACTTTACATACCCACTGTAGCTGGTTAGTCAGATAAACTAATTGAGAAAAATCAGTCTGTGATGTTTCTATCAGAGATTCTTTGGGCATTTAGGGACAAAATCATCTAACTTTCACTGGAAATATCATGACTAGGCTACAAGCTGAATTTATTTACTGTGTTAAAGAAGAAATATTTGAATGTTATTGTTCTTACCAGGTAGGTTCCAGAAACTGACATGATAAATTGACATGATACATTGTCTGCATCCCATTTTTTTGGAGAACTTAGTTTATTGCTTATAATAATTAGATTAAATTTTACTAAATTAATGAAGAATATTTTTTCCTTCTAATAATTGAACATTCAGAGTATTTGCTTTGACTTAGGAAGAGATTGCAAAACAGAAGCTAGTAGTATCTTCTTAAATTTTCCTCTTGAATCTCTTAACTGAAATGAGAAGGCAACATTTTCTTTTTCATTTATTATCTATATTGTATATGCCTGTGTGTATGCTAAATCTCTTTTTGCTTTGTTCAGAATGCTGAGCAGTGTCATATAAATGACTATTCATAAGCACTTGCTTTTTTGCTTGAAAATGTGGTGAACTTCATGCTATAGGGTAAACGTTAACTCATCTGATGAACAAAGAATCTCAAGTTTTGAAAGATTCTGGTACATGCATACTTGTGCTACCAGTTTGATGAATCCAAGTTGTAGAGTAGGTTACTTGGATTCCTCTTAATTAATTACTCTCAAATCTTATTATGAACAAAGGACAACACACATTATCTTCAAAATCAAGAATTTGTTACTCTAGATAAAATCTCAAGAGTTTAATGAAATAATAATTATTATTAGCCCAATTACCATCTTAATATATTGTAGTTCAAAATATATACAATTAAATATAATATGCTCAAATTTCATAGTGTGCTCCCCTTTTCTTTGGTGAAGTGTTCACCTCCTCTATACCCTGCTGGGTGCTGAGGTCAATAGCTTCAGTGTGGATTGAGGGAAATCATACACTGAAAATTCAGCATCCCTAGCCCTTCACCAGAAGGAGCTAAATGTTGATATGGATAGCATCTTCCCCCTCACTGACTACGGCGATTTTTTTTACATTTGTAATACCTTGCTCTTTCTTCATTGGTCTGCAGGACGACGTCACATCCAAATTCACTATATATGGTATGTTTTACATGTTTATCCAGGTTATCAGTTTGCATTCTTTTCACAAACAGCGGTATCTCATCTCTGGTACCATCCTATGCCCATAATTTTAAGGCCTCTGCTCTTATCCTGTGCCTCTCCTACTCTACTCAGCATTTCACTCCAGGGTCGTAGATTGTTCATCCTACATCAAAAGCTGCTGAATATGAATATCAAGCAGCTACCAAAAAGTATATAGCTATACACATAAACACATATGCGTTCGTATACATAGTTACACAGTTTTACAAAGCTAAACAAAGATAAAATAAAATAGGATCACTATTAACCTGACCATTGGATAAATGCATTTATGGTTAAACGAGGTAAAAAAGATCTTCAGAGATGAGTCCACACAAAGCCTGGTAAGTCCTAGAACATGTGTTGTTTTCTCAGCACAAAGACTGTAGCCCGTTGCAAGAAATGACGTTGTTCTACTGAGCTAGAAGGCTGTGCTTGCTTTCTTGAGAGAAACGGTCCTAAGAAGACACTTGAAGTTGATTTATAGGATCACAGACTGGTTAATTTTTCCAAAGTCAGCCAATAGGTCATTGACAATAGAACTCTGATTAACTGATTGTCTTTGTAGACTCCAGCATAGTAGATATTTTTTCAATTAATGTAGAGCCACGTGGGGGACTATGTAGAAATCATTCTCTCCAGGTCAGGCCTGAAGCATATTTGTAAAACAGAATTTACAATAGCATATGCCTTTTGATTTTGTTTTCTGTAACATCGTTTAAACTAAAGAGCTGTAAAACTTGAAATTGCCACTTTCTTCATAACAAATACAGTCCAGACTGATGGTAGCAAACATCTGAAGCAATATTTAGATTTAAGAATTTACTTCACTGAGAAACTATGATTCTATAGCAATGGTAAAATGGAGATACCAATACTGAAAGAAACCAAGCTGGCAAGTCTGCATAATGTAGTGTAGAACTGTATATCTATGGATACACTGTTTATTAAGTTTAGCTCTGATATTCCTCTTCATACCAGTTTCAGTGATCTTCCATACTCCAACCAGGTAACTCTATCACTAGAGAATCCTCCACTGCATACAGAGGCCCTACTTACCAGGACATGTTTAGCTTTCTAGCACATACAGCACTCATCACTGAGATTAAGATGAGTGATAAGCTGAAGAGCTGTACTTATTCCTACTGCAAAGTCTGTCATTTTGTTGCAAAGTAGATCAATTTTATGAGGGTACATACAAACTCATAAGGTCAGGAGTGTAACCAGGCAGATAAACCCTGCCTTTATGGTACCTTTGGTACATTGGTGCCTGGAAAGAAGCTACATATATATTACCTCTGGATCTTAGTTTCTGGACTTACTAACTCAGATTTCCACTATCTCATGTATCTTTGCACAGTTTTATGGTACAAACATTCAGATTTCAAATCTGCATTTGGATACAGGCATGGCATTTCTGCTGAAGAGAAATGAAGATTTAACCTTTACAGCTTATAAAATATTCACATATTATAAAACAAGACATGGAGAAAAGTTTTGCTTAATGGTCAAATGCACTATTTTGGGACTTCAATTTAAGCATTATTTCAATTTGTTATATTGGAATTAAAACAAAAGTAACACCAATAAATTACAGTACTATACTAATGAAAGTTAACCAGAATTTTTATCTTAAGTGAATACTGAACAATGTTTCCTTTTTGTTCCTGTGAAATAAAATTTTAATTAGTTTACTAGAAATAATAATATGAATGCTATTTTTACGTTCTCTAAAGAGCAGTCAAATTTGAAACTGGATTTATAATAAATGTTATCGGTGATCTTGAAAGCACTGAGCAATTTGAGTAAATAATATCGTATTTCTTTTGCACTTCAGGAGGCAAGGTATTTGGCCAAGGTCAAAAATAGAAAGTAGAGATTCAGTGTTTTGTACCAAACAACAGAATTCAAGTGCCTCTGTTGCATCCCTGCTAGATTTAGCTTCCTGAATCCTTAAACGCTTTCTAAAGAGTAGAGTCATCCAGTGGCAATGATAGTTGCTTCTCCTGTCAGCCTCCTTCCCTTTGTGAAACCCCACAGCCTTGCTGTTTTGCATGAGAGGTGGGATGGCTCCTGTAAGCAGTGACCTGACCACTGCATGAGCTGTTCTCCATCTGGCTGCTGGTGAGCTGGCCAGCACCCAAGGCAGAACTGACCTTGCTCCTGGGCTATACACATCTTCATCTGTCTGGGACCTTGCTGTGCTTCTCATAAGTTGTTCTCCCTTTTCTCCTGACTGCCAGAAAAACTAGTCCTCCATCTGGCTAGTGTCCAAGCTGATCCAGTCACAGTTTCTCCATCTGGTTTATTCTTGGAAAGATGAACTGAATGTTCTTAATTTAGAATAGTCAGTCTCTCCCTACCCTCTCACCCCAGCCTACTTACTGCAGCTACAACTTATTTAATTTTGGCTAGATTTCTGCATAATTATGGAGAGGAGATCTGGCTGTTTCCCTCTCTCCCTCTCAATCTCTGTCTTTTTTTTTTTTTTTGTCCTTTGCTTCTTTTCTATTCTCCAGTAGCTGTCAGAAAGTTTCCTAAATACTTTGAAATTATCACTCATAATATCACTTCTCCATCTTTACACAGCTTCCCTGTTTATTCTCTGTTGTTTTGTAAAAACAATCCCCCCCCCAAAAAAAACCTGCTTAAAATCTTTATTTTATATTTTTACTGTATTTTCATTGTCCTTTTGATACACCACTACCAACCACACACATATATCTCTTCCACTCTCTCCAGTGGGTAAAGCCTTTTAACAATACACATTCATAAAAATTAATTCCATATGAACATCTTATATCCTTGGTACCAAATGGTAAAACGCATAAACAGATGATGGTTTTAAAAGGAAGACCCTCTGTGAATACTTTTTGTTTACTATAAAATATCTCAGTGTAACTAGGCTGATTTTTCTCCTCAGATTTTATCACACAAGGTCTTGTTTGCTGATCGACTGTGCCTCTGACTCTTAAGAGGTCAATGTGTTTCCATGCTGTTACACATGTAGCATTCATGTCGGGGTCTTCAGCTGATCTAATTGGTGTAAACTACACAGCAGTCAATGAAGCTAGATAAGTCTACATCCGCCCATCCTGCTCACAGATCAAATAGGAGAATTTGCAAGCAGCAGTTACTCAGTACTATCTATCTGAGCTGTCTTTGACATTTAAAGATAGGATGGACTTAAGCTATAAACCTGTGTTATAACCAGCTATAAATCTGTGTTAGCCAATGCTATGTTAACTGTTTAATAATAACTATGGTAGCAATTTTTTAAAAAAAAAAACATAAAATTTGATATTGTTTATGAACAATTCAGGGTCCTGATGTTTAGCCCACATAAACTAATCTGCTGGTTTCTTTAGGGGTTCCATTGATTTTAATGCAACTTCAAACTGTTTTTTAGATAGAACATGCTGTTAATACTTACAATTGTACACAGATATTAAATAGGAGAATCTCACTGTGGATATTACAGTGAGAAAAACAGAAAAATAAATCACACTATAAGGTTGATTTCAGATATTTTACAGAAGGTAGAATGAATTATTTCAGCTGAAGTTATTAATTTGCTCCTCTTTTGGGGAGGGTAAAATGGTTTAAACTCAGATTTTCTTCCTTTTTTTAAAATAATCCTTTCAGTCTGCAATAGGTATTAATATGGTGCAAGCAATCACATACCTTCTAGGTAAAACCAAAAGGAAACAAGTTAGGATTAATTTCATTATAATGACAGTTGAGGTTAAACTTTTGTGCCCAGAATGCAACTGTAAACTCTGTGTTAAATTCTCTTGTGTCAAGAGTCTACCTCTGAACCTCAATGCAAAACACAATTTGAAAAAAAAAAAAAAAGAGAAAACATTTCTTTCCCCAAATTTTTCCCTCTGAATTAGAACAACAAATAAAAAGAGGGGGCAATTCCTTAAAAAAAAACAGGGGGGAGAAGGGAGAGGAATTAGTGTCAAACAAAGCAAGGTTCTTCTAATTAATTTTTGCTGGATGAAAGAATTTTTCTCAAAGCGTAACTGAAAAATACAGTTTTTTTTTTCATTCTAGAAAACCAGAGAGCTCAAAATTTGCCTTACTGCTTTCTCCTGTCCTGTACCTAGAAATCAAAACAGTGTAGATATGAAGGGTGGTCCAGGAAGCACAGTGAGGCTGCCTTGTCCTGTGTCATCTTTTTAATACCCATTAACAAAAAGAAAAAGAAAAAAAAATTGGCATTCTGCTTTCCTCTTCCTCTTGGCAGGAGGGATAAGATTTGGATCTTTTCCTTACCCAGCAGCTCATCTCAAAGGCTTTTTTACCTTTCACAATTGTCTTCTAAGCTATCATTTAGGCTTTGCTGGTGGAACATGGAATGAAATGTTGACATTATGAAATTCTTCGGACAGGAATCCTTCATTTTATTTTATTTTGTTCTATTTAATTTCATTCATTTTTGGAATGGAAATGTCATGGAGATTAATTAAAAGAAAAAACCCCCAAACAAGTTAACATTTCTGAAATTGGAATATTTCATTAAGTTCTGTTGAACTAATCCAACAGGGTTATTTTTCTGTCACTGAAATTTGTGCACAAATATCTTTTCCAAATTAGGCTGACCTGGCCTTGTAATCTCTATACCAGTTCTCGTACTAATCTCTACACTAGTTTTCATACTGAGAGGTTATAAAGCAGCAGGACACTGGGCTGATCAGTCACAGCTATAGATCTCGTCTTCATAAAATGCAAGTTATATTTCTAATATGTCTTCTACCGTCATGCTTCATTTTTATCTACATGTAAATGGTTATACTAATACTTACTTCACTACCCACCATAGAGGTAGAATAGTCTTCTAACATTTGTAGCAGACTGATCATGTAGGTGAAAAATTGTATAAGGTTTACATAGCTAACCAAATTGAAAGAAATATTTGTCTTGTTATTCTTCAACGTATTTTATAATAATTCACAACTGAATTTTGACTTGCACTATATATGACCTGTATCTAATAGCAACTGCTGTCCACTCTGCAGGAGACAGATGTGAGAATACGAACTAGTTACTGACAGAAATCAGCTGGATTCAGGCTCTTTTTAGGATGTGATCATCATCATGAAACCTTGGGCTACAGACAGAGATGAGACAACATCCTCAATTTAATTCAATCTATATCTAAACAGTGTGAAACAGTAAGAGGATAAGGGAACTCCCTTCCTTCAGGGCATCATCTTGAAGATTTTCTCTGAAGATTTGCTCTGAATTTGCTCCTGTTGGTTGTAACTTGTGATGGGATTACAAACAGGAAAAGATAATAAGATGTCCATGTGTTATTTTTCAAACACAATGTATTCTATCATAACAATATTCACTGAGAAAAGAAAAGTGGAAAGGAAAGTAAAGGAGAAAGGAAGAAGCTTTGGAAAGGTCTGATTACAGTGTGATATTCATATTCTTTTAATTAAGAAGGTTATGCACCATTTCCTCAGACTTTTCACACGTACTATTAAGTACACACTTATCTTAAGTAATTATACTTTGCTGCAATTTATTAAACTTCTTTCCCCTCTTGTGAAAAAAAAAAAGAAAGAAAAAAATAATAATTTCATAACACAGAAAGCACATAATCATTTTGGCAAATACAAGTTGATCATTAAATATTGAAACAAATATGACACAACGAGATTTGAAACTGATTCCAAATAATTCCGGGAAAAAGAGTCTCACTGGTATTGTAGATTAATTCATGCATTTTTGTATTTACACTGTCTCATGTATGGTTTCTACCTTCTGTTCCAGAAGCTGTGATTTATAACATATTTTAGTGCAAACTGAATTTTAGTTGCAGTGGAATTATTAAAGAAAAAGTGGAAGGAGAAAAAAGAAATACATTTATTCAACAAAATGCTTTCATTCAGTGTAGTATATTTATTCAGTATAGTGACAAGATATTGCTCAGGAATGCAAAAAAAAATATTGCATTTCAGCCTATGCAGCCCTCCAAGCCTCACTTCTCTTTCCTCTCTTGGTTCCACTTGGCTTCTCTCGGAGCTGTGCCTCCCTTAAGTGGTAAGAGGTAAGACTTGCTTTGGGAAAAGCTGCATAACTGAATCCCCTGAATATAGTCTATCTAGACGTGGCAAAGATCCCAAAAACTAAAAAAAAATCCAACACAAATACCCAAAATTCAGTATTGACTCCTCAGAGATGAAGATATTAAGAATGTTGTCATTGCTCTTGTTCATACCCCACTGCTACTATTTTTGCAGTGCCTTCTCCACCTTTTAGCAGTGTTGTACTGTCTGCTTACCTAGCCTGGAAAAAATCTGCTTAGCTTGATGTAAATTCCAAGCACCTATTGCAAACACAAGAGCCATGCTTTGGGTATAGGTGATTTGAGAGAATCATCCCCCTTGAAACCTTGAGTTCTGTCCCTCCCCTCCCTGTCCCACACTGAATAAATTCAGCTTACTCTGATATCAGATTAATATTTGAATAACCTACTTTATTTTCTTCATGATATATTTGCAAAGCTATAATATAACTATTACTTGGAAGTTGGAAATACCATATATAAAACAAAAGTAATAAAAAATTAAAACAAAAGTAATAAAAAAATAAAACTTAACTTCTCATATTTCATGCCAATGATCTATAAAAGTATAAAACCATCATAACCTGCATGATATTCAGAGACAAAATATGGAGATGAATACCTCTTCTTCCCCCGAGTTTTAATTCACAGGAGCAATGTATTCGTACGCAAAACCGAGTACAAGACTTAGCAGATAAATCTTTACATATGTTGCTTCTGTATAGCATCTGCCATAAAACTCAGCAAATATTTAACGAACTGCATTTAACTTTTTACAATAATATGAAGCTTTTTAAACTGCTTTCTTTTTAAAATAATCACCTTTATTTGTAGATAAAACCATGGCTTCTTATCCTCTGCAAACTAATATACATGCAATTTATTAGTTCATCTTTTACCTTCTAGAGACAAATATATTCAAAGAAAAAAATCTATTTTTGCTTTGGGTATAAAGTCTTTTTATTCTTCCCTATGTTTTATGAGAAAAATCTCCCCTCAGGTGGATAGAACTGAAATCCTGTCACTGAATTTCTTCTAAACCCCTGCCTTGGGTAAATGCAGTCCATGAACACAGTAGAAGAATAATTAAACAACAAATAAATGAAATAAGGAAGAAACAAAATATGTTCTTTTTTATTATCTTTTTTCCCCCTTTCTCTCTCCTCTTATTTTTTTTTTAAGGTTTTGTTTGATTCCCCTTTTGGTTTTCCAAGGTTTTTCAAGTAAATTTTTTGTCCTTGCCAAAGCATCTGTCTGTATTTTGAATTCTTCTCATACCAGAAAGTGATTAAGGGAAGAACTGTTTATCGATAGTCCTATTGAATGCACACAAGAGAGTGAAATCTTCTGCAGTCCAATTAGGCAAGTGTCAAAGATGAAGATACAATCTCATTCATCTCCCTGAATGAGAACTGACTCCTTTTTAATACTTCTTTCTTTTTTTTTTTTTTTTTACGGTGTTCTTTATTCTGTTTAAAAATAAACAATGCTCCTAGGGTTTCCAATCTTTATTTTTCTTTAGTTTCTGGAAAATGGAATAATTTTCCTTAAAAAAAGAATTAACTCTACCGAATTCTTAAGACTGCCTTTCTGCAAGGCATTATAACACATACATATATATCCACAAAATATGATTTGTCATTATATTTAAACAGAAATTTAACTTCAAAAGAAATTAATAGGTATCCTATTACAATTGACTGATCAGTAACCAAGTTTTAATTTTTTAGACATTTTAATTCCAATTTTATTTTCATGTTCTTGCCCCCAAGCAAACACTTAAATTAAGCTATAGCTTTTGGATGGATAAAATTCCTATTTTTAATCACAATAAAGGTAATGAAAAATGAAAAGACTCCAAACAGTTTAACTGGAATTCTGAAGTTTCTCTCTCAGTCCGCAGTGTCTATACAACAACTCGTTTATTTATGTAGGTAAAATAAAGTTCACTCAACTCTTTCAAACCTCCAGTAATGTTTTGCTCAGGTGATGAGTAAAGCTCCTCACGTGTTCCCTCAGAAATGGGTTGCCCATTCATGTTGATTGTGCTACTAATTCTGCTGTTAGCAAGCAATGGGTCTCTCCTGTGGAGTGAGATGATGTTAAGCTTTTAACACACCTTGGAGGGAAGCTGTGACAACAGTCAAGGTGACAGTGGCTGCTGAAATCTACAGTTTCACTGAGATCCTTCTCTATGGGAAATAGCATGGTCTGTGAGACCAGGAAAGAGCTAACAGGGTAACTGTTTTCCTTAATATGTGACAGTCCAAATTATTTCCTTTCAATGTTAATATCAAAAAGCCTGCCTGTCATTAACAGGTGCCTAGACAAAGAGAGGCAGAGACTATTTATCACATGAGAACACTGTACTGGGAATAAATATATGTTTTCTTCTCAGCTGAGAAATGTTTTCTCATAATTTAGTGAATTAGCCTTATTTGACTTCTTTTTTTAGGGTGCAGTCTACACAACTAATTTCTTTTTTTCCTTATTACTGCATACTATCTGTACCTTGTCGAAAGTCCCTCTTATTCTGGCCAGTTTGCCTCATCAGTTCTTCAAACATTTCCAAGAAACTTCCATTTTTATTTGCTACCTACTGCTCCTTTCTGTTCCCTTCACACCGCACATCTTACTTAGATTACATCCTGTGACAAGATTCAGCATTCTCAGTAAATAAGCATATCTTGTTTGCCAACTGTCAACAATGGTTTCACCCTTTTCTTACACCTATGTATAGTTAATTCTGACTTGGCAAATGAAACATTACCTCTTCTGTATTGCTAGAAAGCCAGTGGGAAGCAGCATCTGTAAAAAAATGATTTTTCCAGGTAGTAAAGTGTATCACATCACTGAATTCCAATTACACTTCTTCAGTTTCCACAGATCTTAGAAGAGCATCCTTCTCCTCTTCTCATTTTTCTATTTTGCATCTTCTATACCTCACTCTGTGCAGAGCTAATGTCAGACCATGAACCAAAAACAGGATGAAACCATTCTAACTAGCAGTGCTCCTCAAACATTCCTGTTTCTTAAAACTAACAAAGAAACAAATAAGCATGATAAAAAACACAGAAGATTTGAAAATGTGATCTTAGTTTATGTTGATTCACAGAATCCAGAATGGTTAGGGTTGGAAGGGACCTCTGGAGATCATCTACTTCAAACCCCTGCCAAAGCAGGTTCACCTAGAGCATGTTGCACAGGGCCACATCCAGGCAGGTTTTGAATATCTCCAGAGAAGGAGACTCCACAGCCTCCCTGGGCAGCCTGTTCCAGTGCTCTGTCACCCTCAAAGTAAAGAAGTTTTTCCTCATATTCAGATGGAACTTCCCATGTTTCAGTTTGTGCCCTTTGCCCCTCGTCTTGTCGCTGGGTACCACTGATAAGAGTCTGGCCCCATCCTCTTGACATCCACCCTTAAGGTATTTGTAAGCATTGATAAGATCCCCTCTCAGTCTTCTCTTCTCCAGAGTAAACAGACCCAGCTCCCTCAGCCTCTGCTCGTAACAGAGATGCTCCAGTCCTCTGATCATCTTTGTAGCCCTCCGCTACCCACTATTCCTGAGCTTTCCTATGAGGATGTTGTAGGAGACAGTGTCAAAAGCCTTGCTGAAGTCAAGGTCGACAACATCCACTGCTCTCCCCTCAACTACCCAGCTGGTCATGTCATCGTAGAAGGCCATCAGGTTGGTCAAGCATGACTTCCCCTTGGTGAATCCATGTTGACTACTCCTGATAACCTCCTTTTCCTCCACGTGCTTAGGGATGGCATCCAGAATGATCTGCTCCATCACCTTTCCAGGGATGGAGGTGAGGCTGACTGGTCTGTAGTTTCTTGGGTTCTCTTTCTTGCCCTTTCTGGACACTGGAGTGACACTGGTTTTCCTCCAGTCCTCAGGCACCTCTCCTGTTCTTCATGACCTCTCAAAGATGATGCAGACTGGCTTGGCAATAACATCTGCCAGCTCCCTCAGCACTTGTGGGTGCATCCCATTGGGGCCCATGGATTTGTGGGCGTCCAGTTTGTCTAAATGATCCCTAACTTGATCCTCCTCAACCAAGGGAATGTCTTCTTTTCTCCAGACTTTCTCTTGTACGTCCAGGTCTGGGATTCCTGAAGCCTGGCTTTAGTAGTAAAGACTGAGGCAAAGAAAGCATTTAGTAACTCTGCCTTCTCTGTATCCTCTGTCACCAGGGCACTCACCTCATTCAGCAGCAGGCCCACATTTTCCCTAGTCTTCCTTTTGCTGCTGATGTACTTGAAGAAGCCCTTCTTGTTGTCTCTGGCATCCTTTGTGAGATTTAATTCAAGTAGGCCTTAACCTTCCTTGCTGCATCCCCGCATACTCTGACAACCTTCCTATATTCCTTACAAGTGGCCTGTCCCTTTTTCCACATTCCATAATCTTCCTTCTTCCATTTGAGTTTTGCCAGAACTCCTTGCACATCCATGCAGGTGTCCTGCCCCCTTTGCTCAATTTCTTACTCATAGGGATGCACTGATCTTGAGCTTGGAGGAAGTGATGCTTGAATATTGAGCAGCTCTCTTGGCCCCCGCTAGCTTCGAGAGCCTGATCCCATGGGATAGCCCCCAGTAGGTCCTTGAAGAGGCCAAATTTAGATTTCCTGAAGTCCAGGGCTGTGATCCTGCTTCTTCCCTGCTTCCTCCACGCAGGACTTAGAACTACACCAGCTCGTGATCACTGCAGACAAGGCTACCCCCCACCTTCACATCCCCAATAAGACCTTCCTTATTTGTTAGCACAAGGTCTAGGAGCACACCTCTCCGTGTTGGCTCCTCCACCACCTGTGTTAAAAAGTTATCATCAACGCTCTGTAGGAACCTCCTGGACTGTGGGTGCCTAGCTGTGTGGTCTTTCCAGCAGATATCAGGGTGATTGAAGTCCTCCATGAGAACCAGGGCTTGTGATCGTAAGCCTACTTCCAACTGTCTATAGAAGGCCTCATATACTTCCTCTTCCTGATCAGGTGGAGGAAGAGGATCATTCCCTCACTCTAATCCACACTTCCTGATCATTCCCTCACTCAAATCTAACATCAAGTTTTAGACAAAGAAATCAAGTTTTGCCTAGCACAATCAAAAATGCTTGAGGTAAGAGCACCAGGAAGAAATCTTTGTCAGCTTGTTTTTGACATCTAATTTCATAAATAATTAAATAACCATTACTAAGTACGCAGTGCTTTCAAAGAACCTTAAGCTGTATAATATTATCATGTTTGCTCTGATTTGAGAAAAAAATATTAGCCAATCTACCTACTTCTTAAAGCTGAAACTGTATATAATTTGATAAATTGTGTGTTCATTTCCAGTCTGATACAGAAATTATATTACTTCTATGGAAGTAGTTAAAAGGAGATAATTCTCAATAAGTTATCAGGAGATCATCCTCAAAAGACTGAGAAGTAACTTTGAATGATCTCACAAAAACCCAGCTGCTCAGATAGTGTACATAACACTTTTCTATAGACTAAAAGTCTTTCTGACTGTGTCAAGACGGACATAATTGATGGACAGTTTTCCTGTGTTACTTCAAGCCCATTCATTTCAGGTTTTAAGGTCTGTGATATTAGGGGGTTTTGTATTTATTTGGAACCAGCTGATTTGCCTCTGACATCTAGATAAAAACAGTGATTCATTCTTAGTCAAGGTACCAGAGCTCACATATGCATCAATCAGAACTGTTCCCTTTGCAGACCATGTTCTGCTCTGCTTTTTTTTTCTGGACTGGCAACACTATCTAGTCGTGTTTTCTTATAGTATTACGTGTGGTGAAGAATCACATTTCCTCATTCGCCGTCTTTTGTGTTCTGGCCATGAGATTCCTGGATGTTTGACCAAGATCTGCAGGGCTGGTCAGAATATACATTCCTTCCTTTCCAGAAAAAAATATGTTAAAAAAATGTGAAAAAAGTATAGACAAGAGTTTTTCAGTTACCACATAGGAACAGTTGCTAAATTTTCTTAGACTGGATGAGGAAGAAGAAAGATGGAGAGGTATCTTTTCTTGAGACGTCAAAATTTTCTGTTTAAAGGAGGCAATTTCAGGAGAGAAAAAAATCTGTCAACTGAAGGTATATTTATTCCTTAAGCTACTAATTTCATAGTGAAAAATCTAAAATTGTTTTAGAAGTTTTTGGGGTGGTGGGTTTGGTTTTATTTGTTTTATCATTAACAGAATACATTTAGTCTGACAAAATGTTATGTTTGTTGTTTTACCAATTAGGACTTCTCAGAAATCTTCTTGATCTAGAGCTGATACTGATGTAGCACTAATCTCTAAATTATCTCATCATAAATATGTCTTCCATAATAATTACAGAAGTGTTACTATAATCCACAGTTATTGTTTATTCCCAAAATACCCTTATTTCTTTTTGAGAGCACAAGGAATGCACAATGAATATTTGAAATACTGTTCAAAATTTTGTAAATTCACTTAAGATAAAACTTAATTTCTACGAAAAAAATCATAACCTGTTGCATAACTATTCCACAAGATTTTGAGGGTAGTCTTCTTTTTTTTTAATGAGGTTTATGTTATTTTTATTATATTTTTCAGATGACTATAAAAACCCAGCACTAGCTAGTACAGAAAAATTAACTTTTGTAGACAGTGGCAAGAAAAGTAAAAGGATTTATTTCATGTCTCTCAAAATATGTAAGGACATAAACCAATACCTTAAACATGTTTTTTTTTCCTCAGCATGAAGTTTTTATGATTCTTGAAACGAAATTATTTGGGGAAAAAAAAAGGCTGGAGGGCAAAAACCAGACTGTAGGAAGTCTCTTCTTTGTAACTGTTGTGACTACTCTAAATTGATCACTTGTTTCCCTGACTAATCTCTAAACAGAGGGCAATATCCCTTTCACTTGCAAAATACTCTCACACAAAATGAATTACCTTCCCACCACCTTGGTTACTTGCCAGGGAGTACTTTATTTTTCCACTAGGAAAAATAAAATCAGCTTGTATTTTGCTTGCTAGAGCCTCCTGCATTTTAATTCTGCACTCTGAATGAACATCAGAGAGGCCTTATGATGTTTTGCACAAAAGTGCCTGTGTTCATAGTTTTACTCAGGGCACCCAAAATAGCATGCAGTGAGCAGTGTCATACTGTGAGTTTTCAAAACTAAAAGCAGAAGTGACTTATACTGGCAGGAAGCTGTAACTCCTAAAGCTTTCCGAGGATCTGTGAAGTAAAAGAGAACTGCTTAATTCTCTGCGTCAGATGTTTAATTCCACTTTTACAATACTCTTTTCTTTAAACCTAGAAGGCCCTGAGGTTACACAGGTAAGATTTCTGTCTTATTTTCTTTATTATCTTCAAAACTGAAATTTAAAACATTTGGCTGGGTGTCTCCAGTGCAAAAACCACAACAGGCAAAGACAAACCCAGAAGCCACTCAAAACCTCTTGAAGGAGGAATCTGCTTTTGTTGTTTCCTCAGAGTCCGACTAACTTCTATAGCTGTAGAAAAGGAACTTTCTAAGTTGGATTTACCAGAGGAAATACTCACTATACCTGTTTTGTGTTCAACTTGCATATTAACATTTTCATGCTGATTATCAATCTGTCTTTGCAAGACTCCCACCTCTAACAGACTGCTTGCAATTGTTTCATCTACACTCATGCAAGTGACTGTCACTAAAATGTTCTTACAATTACTGAGGGTGACATCAAGAAGAGTGAAAAGTCGCTTGCTTTACAGGAACACTTAGTAATATTCCCTGGCTTGTTACTCTGCATTCTACTGTAGCAATAATAATATACATTTTTAAATTTTGTCTTAACTTTACAATCACATTTTTGTTCCCATTTCTCTTTATTGTCCCGCACCTAGCAACTGCAAAGTCTTTCAGACCACAAAAAAGGAATGCCTCTACTTTTCTTGGATCTCAAGTGTAAAATGGCAATTTGTTAATAAATAAGACGTTCAAAGAGCAGTGCAGTATATATACTATGAAAATATTTGTATTGCATGTTTCTTTGGTAAGCCTTCTATTAATAGGTAGAGCTACAATTTGTTTTTCATGTTCAGACTCTCCAATTAGACTGTAGTCAAGAAACAGCCAGTAGAATATAACCCAGAGATATTTAATAGCTGTTGATTGGTTATTAAAATGCTGAATCTCTGTCAGCTTGTTCATTTCTTAAAAATATTTTGGTATGAAACTGTTAGGAACTACATCGCTTTTGGATTATATTATTATTTTTTAATAAATTGTAATTTAGAATCAGTTGTGGTTGCAAAAGCACTCCAGATAAACTACTTTTAATTTATACCAGAATAGATCTGCACTGAGGTGAAAAAATTGATCTGTGGACTCAATTTTAGAAGTTATAATGATACTTTTCAATGTTCAGCATTTTTCTCTTAGAAGTGTTGATACACATACATAGGCACATACATAAAATGAATATAGGACTGCATCTGGAGTTCAGACTTTCTGCATTTTTAAAAACTAAAAAAATGCATTGGTGTAAAAGGTAGCAGACAATGAAAATCCATTCTTGGAATTATTTTTAGGTAAAGGAGAGAGGAAGAAAGAGGGACTTGCTCACAAAATACTCTAAGAGTACAAATCTACTATGGAAAGCTATACATTTTTACAACAAAAATGTAACTATTTTAACCTATTGTTAGGTAATTTATGAAACTATAATGCACATTTTATGTTCAGAACCGCTAAAATGTAGAATATTTTAAAAATGAACTCAATATGTTGCCTCTCTGTTTCAGAACTCTTACAATTACCAACCTGAAGTAAATATAAGACAATATCAATACATTTTGTTATTGAAATAAGAAAGCAATATGTGATATGCTATACAGACAGATTTTAATGATGCCCATGGTTTAAGCTACCTGCTGCTTTTCATCATTGCCCTTTGTTTTATTTGCTTTGATACTTTATAACTTTTTGGGGTGAAATTTCCATTGTGCAGTTTTTGCATCATGTTCACTATAAATACACTTGGAAACTTCTTGTATAGCTTAATCAGAAAGATTTGGCTAGTTCTTAAATCAGTTTAGTTTGAAACAGGTAATTTTGCCAGCAGATCTAACAATGCAATAGATAATACTGAATTAAAGTATTAGTTCTTTTGTAGGTGAAAACCACTATTCTCATTTTACTTTGCAAGTCACAGAAAGTCTTGATTTCTACCACAGGCAGCAGAAATGGGTTCCACCATGGTCTCTTAATTTTTTTTTTTTCTATTTCAACTATGTTCTCAAGCCCTTTTGAGTCTACATCAGATGCTAAGGGAAGAAAGATGTAACAGAATGTTTTCCTTATGCATCCTTTCAATCTTCTTAACACAGCAAAATACTTGTTTCTGAAGATGAATGGAGAGGCCAGAGAGTGTGTATGGTAGCCTCAGCTATCCTCGCTATCCTGAGTATTCTGAGAGGTTTCATTCCAGACCCTAAGTAGATAAGGTACATATCCATTACAGAGGAAGTTGATGAGGATGGAGAAATATCAACGAGACCACATGGGACAGACCTGGGAACATAAATGTGCTTTCAATACACAGATCCAGGTCTTCTCTCCGCAGCTGCATAGCCTGTAGCATAAAAGGAATTGCAATTGCTGCTGCTAATAAGCTGGAACTGTTCACAGTGTTTGCAAAAGGACATTACTCCCAGGCTTTCTATCAGGGACACAAATGTAGTGAAGACCTTATAAATGACAGGTGATATTAAATTAGAAACCCTCTTTCTCAAGTCACTGCCCTAACTGTTAAATCAAACTCCATTTGAGAAGACAAAATTAGAAACATTCAAATAGCAATAACATAAAGGATATTCAGTTGGGAAAAAAAGAAAAAAATAAAGAAGTAAAACCTCAGAAAATACTTTGTGTCTACAAATATGGTACTGGAACTAAAAATACAATAATACTTGAAATAAAATTACTAAGACTATCTTAAGGGAGAACTCTAAACTTTATTCTTATGCAATGTTAAATTCATGGAGGATAAGCTCTTTTTTGCATTGACACTATTTGTTTTTCCAACTTATGAGTGACAGTTGTTGCAACCTTAAAATTGCTAACTAAACATTAGAGAAAGCGTAAGATGTCACTTAACATTTTCCTGTTTTACTTTTTACATGGAATTATGACACATTGGAAGCCAAAACACATCCTAGTAGAGTAAATTATAAAATATAAATAACAAAAGAATAACTGAATTCACTGTAACTGAGCAATGTCTTTATGTATTTATTCTGATTCAAATCTAGCCAGGATAAAACCTCTCTGCAAAATAAACTCTCTTTCAGTATTTTGCAGACCTTTAAGACAGTCAGTAGTAAATAACATGAGTAAATAAAATAGCAATTTAAAGTTCTTGAAGTTTTATTTTCCTTGACAAATTTCTGTTTTAAACTCTTTTTACAATTATATTAGGCAATATTATATATTGTTATTACATTAACAAATATTTAAAATACCCTGCCCTCATTCTCATACAGCATAAAGAAGGTTTGTGGCTCTTCATTGTTAGCATTCTGATGGCGGAGCCAAACTGATGAGTTCTCTTTAAATACAAACATTACAAAAATTAAAAGGGATTTAAAGAGACAATACTTGGCAAATGGTAAAGACAGTATGGTTACGCACTCCTTTCCTTGTAGAGAACCTTTTCAGAATGGTGAATAGGATATGTAGAATATATGGGGAACAATCTACATAGCAACATGGTAAATTTTTCGCTCCTGTGGTTCATAAGTTGGAGTAATGCCATGTGTCAAAACTGGTCAGAAATAAACAGGATCAAAAGTCTTCACAAAGAAAGCTGTATTTATTTAGTGTTTTTTTAACAGTTTGAAATTGTTAAATGAGATCTAGATATCCAAAACAGAATTTATCAGCAGTTGGAACAAGGAGCTATGTCTTATATTGCTTTGTAAACAGACTGTGATTTGCTCGATGTGATCACAAGGGAATAGAGCACACTTCCTAGGATTTTTACCCAGGTGACTAAACACAGGAGCCGAAAACCAAAAAGGTATGAATCTTCGTTAAATCATTAATCTGTGGTTTCTGGATGATTGAAAGCTCTCTGAACATTTCATGAAAACTGCCAACAAATTTCATAAGTAAAGCTTAGAAAATCATAACACAGCAGAATGTAAGAATTTATATAATCCAAAATACCCTAAATATTCTCTGCATAATTTTTGAAATTTACTTAAAACAGTCATACCAGCACACATGTTTATAGGCAAAACCATGCTCGTGTTACATGTTGGCATGAAGAGTATGGATGTGTCAACTGCTACAGAAGCTCCCTAGCAGCCTGGCGCATTTGCACGGATATTTGAGAAGATGAACACAGACTAGGAGTAGTCCTAACTTTGATTGCTTTTGACTTATCCATGACATTTGAGGTGACATGAAGGGGGATTTTTTTTCTCTAAATGGTGCAAATTCGTTCTCTCTTTCATCCTTCAGTTGAAGAACACAAAAAGAGACCATTGTCCAAGGGCCCATGAGCCATGGCAATGGGTCACACTCATAATGCCCTTCCCAGGCTCCTCAGCTTCCAATATAGCATGCAGAAAACTTGAGAGAAAGGATGAAGGGAGAGGAGGACGCATGCCAATACAGTGCAAACTAGAAAACCCCCATTTTTGCTAACAAATTGGAAAACAGTGCTAGTTTCATCTTCAAACAGCTGATCTCTCACTCTTTCTCCATGAGATGCAGGTAGCTGTCAGAGAAGATTAAGGGCATTGCTGGTGCTCTTTTTATGTATCACTGTGATATATACTGGCTGGACCAAAATTTACCCTTAACGGTAATTCCCAATTGTAGATGAGCTAGAATGATTTATGCTGCTTTATATCCCATGAAGTACTCCTGGAAAATAAAAAGACATTTCCAGACAAATTAAGATGATAACCAGACTTACAGAAAGAAAATGTGGTAAGTGTATTGGTTTTCCCCTAACATCAAATTTAACATATAAATTGAATTGGTTTCAAATGCCAGATCATTAGATAGCTGGCGTACATGGCTATTTTCATAAAAGACTGACCCATGAAATGTATAAATAGCATTTGGAAATGTCACATAAACTGCGCTGATTGCTCATCTTTTCATATGTACACTTTCAGTAGTGTGCAAATGTTATAAAATTAGACACATTTTGTGGTGTCTTACATATAATATTATTCTACTCAATTCTTTATCTCAGCTATTTTTTTAAGTGGTCATCTTATGAAAGGTTTTTTTCCGACTTAAAGATTACAGGAAAACAGAGCCTAGGCTCAAAGGCTGTCAGAGTTTAAGAGCAATTTGCAGTGTAGAGACTAAATTGGCTCGGTTACCTGAACATTTTAATCTCAGCTATATGAAATTTTTACAAGTGACACGACTCCCCTGACCTGCGGGGAGATCGTGCCCTCCAGGAGAAAGATCAGGCAGGTCATCACAGCATTCCCCATTGTGTGGTGCACAGTCTGGAATGGGGCCTTGGGGGTCCCTGGGGTCTCTCTGGTTCCCTCTTAGAGTCCTCCCACACGTACCCAAATAGTTTCTCCCCTTACATACCGCTGGGTTCCCTCCCAGCTAACACAGAGCAGCACTGCAAGCTGTGTGCAATGAGATCCTGAGCCCTCTCTGAGGTGCTAACCCAAGGCCAGATCCTGAAGCATCCTCACTTGATAGGCAGAGCTAGTTAGTTCCACCATCAACATCCGAATGACCCAGACAAGTGACTGCCTGCTCTTAGAAACCCAGCATTAATAAAACAAAACAAAAAGTTCTTATTACACTGAATCCTTAAAGCCAAACATAAGAATTAAGTTACGTTACATTAAAAAAAATGTTTTTCTCAGTAGATAATATTGTTTATTTCTCATAAATGAAACTATTCTCTCAGAAGAAAATTTAAAGCAAGAACTTACCCCCAAATATAGTGTCTACAATCATGGGTTTGCTCATGTATGAAGCATTCAAAGAAACTCTGAAATATAAATATATAATCACATTTTCCAAATGTATTATACAAACTGGAAATGTGAATAATTCAAATATGTGCATAACTGGTAAGTTGTCATAAATCGCAGATTTTTGCTTTTCTGTCCATTGGGCTTTTTGTTGTATGATTTGCTTTTTTATTTTCTTTTTTATTTTCTTTTTTATGATAGACAGCCTCTCCAGAATAATAGCTGATTTCCATGTGGAGAAATAAGGCTTAAGTCTGAGCTACTATAACCTGATTCAATCCGTTTTATTTCAAATGAAAACAAGTCAGCACAGCAAAAATTGTTGCATCATAAAAATGATAGACTATATTCCTGAGTATCACTAATCATAAATGTCAGAGAGAGTAAAAAGTATACTATTTCAGTAGGATATCTGAAGATAAACTCTGTTGGAAAAATTTCAGTGGCCTTTTACAGACAGCAGCTTTAGATTTCTAGGAATTTGTAATTGCTGTGTGTAGGCTTTCTTTTTTTAAGTCTGGGTATTTTCGAGCAATGTTCACTATACCTAAACCAGGGAAGTGAGATGAGCCTACAGGCTCACATAGCATAACTTCTTGGAGAATGAGTTGATCTTAGTAAAAGACTGAAACCATATTCACCTGTAATGCATGAAAATTTCGAGAGTTTTAATATATTTATGTGAAAAAATCACAGAAAAATATAAAGTGAGGAAAAAAAGAAAACTTAGTTTTGCTTTGATATTTTTTCACATCGAAAAGAGACATGTTTCTTTTCTTTCTACACTATGACATAGTCTTTATGATTTACATATGATAGTATGATGCCATAGGAGTATGACATTATGATAATAATCATATTGTTCATAAATCATAGTAATCATATGGAGGAAAAGCATTCTGGTAATCAGCTGTGTAAAGTAGGGATTCAAAATGTGTGAGAAAAAGTTTCCTGAAGATTTTATTTTATTTCTTTAACATACTGGAAAACATGAAGAAATGTCAACTCCTTTGGACAACATTATTCCTCTTGACCAATCTAGAGACAAGTGGTTTCTAAAAAGTGCTTATATTATAATTCGAAGTAACTTGTACCAAGAAGACAAACAGTGTGTTTTATACGAATTTCAAACATTATTTTAAGCTAGTTAATCTATGAAACATCTTTATTCTGGTCTAGTTTTCTTCACTAGAATCATCTATCTCTACCTAAAATGCAAAACATATCTAACAGAGAAACTGTGGGCTATACTCCTAAACGTAAATTAGTACTAAAGTGTTTAACAAGATGTACCTTGATCTTCACTAATATTAATAGGAACTCAGAAGTGAAAGAACTTGCACAAAACCAGAATATTTGTGTGGGGATGGCAATAAGATTAAGAATGCAATTTTTCTGACCTGTTTGTAGTTGTCTTTTAGGTAACTTATTAGCTTAGGTTATGTGTCAAGGTCCTCTCTAGACGGAAAGATTTAGACTTCATATGCATCCTGGTTTCGTGGGGGTAAAATTGTAGAATTAATTTTCTGTTACATTTTGGTTTAGTTTGTGGCCAGCCATGTTATGGTGAACAAGGCCATTAGCAGTGAAAGCCAGGGCAACTGACCCAGGCTGGCCCACAGGTGTATTCTATAACATTAACGTCAGGTTCATTATAAATTGGAAAGCTTGGGGGGGATTGGAGAGACTTTTCCCCCCCCCTCTCTTTTTTCCTCCTCTTTGGAGGGATTTGCTACCACTTTATGGGCTAAGTATAATTTTGTTGGTTTTTGTATTAGTATTGATATTGATTTTCTTATTTTATTAAATCTGTTTAAATTTTAGCCCACAAGTCTCCCTCCTTTTCCTGATTTCCTTTCTCGGTCGGGAAGGGGAGACTGGATGATAGAATGACTGGTTGTTGTTTAGCCCTGGGTGCGGGCTAGACAGAGACAATATGTTGGTTACCTTTCTTACAATGCGGTAACACACAGATGCTTTTCTCTTTCCATAGGTGGTTGAGGGAGCCTGTGTAGTCACATCACACTTGGTCTTTAAGCTTTAGGTGCTTAAATTAATAAATACAGTCTTAAGAAAACATGGGAGCCTCAGGTTTTGTATTATTAAATACAAAAATGCTATCTATGCCATAAAGAACAATCATTCATAGGCATGGAAAAAAATTAGATAAACTCTTAGGTTATTAGCAGGCCTATAATATCTGTGAGTCTACAGTAAACACTGTAATATTTCATCTTGTAGTCACAATTTTTCAATAAAAAGGAACTTTATTCCATATTATGTTCGTTCTTCAGGTAATAAAATTATTTTTTCTACCTCATTTAGCAGTTGTATTTAGTAGGCAATGATTCTAGGAGTAGAATTAATTTGCACAGATAGCACTAATAAAGGTAATGTAATAAGATAGTAAAAATAACAAGTAAAAATAATAAAAAAAAAAAAAAAAAAGAAAATTAAACATTTTGGATGTTGTAACTTTGGCCAAGGCTCTGATGTATCTTGTCAAAGTGACGAGGGGTACCTGTAGAGAAGCACCGTATGCTTTCTACTCAGCAGAAACTGTGAATAAGTTTAACTGAGGCAGAGAGGCTATAAATCGATTTCTTGATTCATTTAGGACACAGTCAGAGGTAGCATATAGAAAACCCTAGAGAGAAGAGGAGAGCATTACTATTTTCTTCCTTAATAGGTGTAAAATGTTGGAACTCTATAAGTGGCAGCAAGTTCATGTGTGTAAAAGCCAATGTGAGGTATTTGCCTGTCAGACACATCGATTGCTTGATGCAAGGGAGAACCATAGATGACAGCCTCAGCAGTTGCTGATGACTTGCTGCCTCCTGCAGCTAAGGCAAGTAGATAACTGAGGGATGCTGAGCCAGCCCAGCCCTGCTGCCAGTCATGCCACAAGCTCAGGCCTGCAGGCTGAAGCTGCACTGCTGACAAATCACAGGCGGTTTATTAGTCACAGCCTGCTCTGTCTTGCCCTATATTGCTTCATGAAGTTAACAGTTAGTTAAAAATTAGTTCACAATTAGTTAAAAATCAGTTCAGAAAAAAAAAAAATAAAGTTATATATTCTCACATCCCTCTCAAGAGAGGAAATGAATTCAAAGAAAACAACCCTTTTCAAGTTCTGAAGGACTAAAATGCTGAACTGTATGGTTTTCACATGCAAAACTCAACATTTTTATTTTTAAACAACACCAACATATTTATAAACAATGGTCATAAAATACCATGGAAAAATTTTATGTTTCTAAAAAAAAGTTTCATTCAAGTATCTTGTACTGAAGTCACAATGATTTGAAGATTTTTAGAGGGTATAACTGAACAGTAACTTCTTTAGTTCTTCAGAACTTCTGCACTAGGTAGCTAGCTGCAGATATATATTGGTAAGTTTGCATAAAGGTCTGTGCATTTACCAGTATTTGCCATTTATTTAAAGAATAAACTACATATATAAAAAATGGAAACAATTTGTTAGCGTGTTCATTAAATCACATATAAGCTCCTTAATTTGCAAACATAAGTTGGGGTTGGTTTTTGATCATTTACCTGGCTATATAGCAATAGTCCACCAGTGATACTAACAGTGTGTTAAAAAGCATCCTTTTTAATATTAGAAAGTATATTACACTTTGAATTTCTGAAATACTTCTAAAAATGCAGTAACTGTATATATATTTGGTTTATATTTTGTTTTCCAATATTCAAAATCATCTCTAACTCTCCCATTTCTAAATCTGTGATAAAAAAAAAAACAACTCTCTCGTAACTTTCTTGCAGGTTACAGTTATAGCAGGGAAATCTTTTACTACATTTTGAGGTTAATTTGCCGTTTGCTGATAACTTTAAGCAAAACCTATAGAGTTCCCCTTACTCCATTAAACTCAACCCTGTCAAAGACCTCTTTCTATAAAGAAAGAGAAAGCCGGGAAGAATCTTGGTTATCAGATGGGTAAAGTGATTAAGCTCCAAGTAGTTTCTATTTGCACTGGTTCTTGTATTAAGCCAATCTTTGTGATATTTATGTATCAGTTAAGAAATTGTGCTAAAAACTTATCAGAAGACATTATCTTGAAATATTAATTTTCTTCCAGTTCTTTTCATCCGTCTGCTTCCTACACAGAAAAAAAAAAAAAACAAAAACCAAACACATTGTTTCCGGGATATTGTCTAAGCATTCTAAAGAATGTGCATTTAGATTTAGTTGTAGTGAGGTTGGAAGTAGTTCTTGGATATTGTATTAAGATTCTCAACAAACTGAATACTATACAAAAGAAAGCCCTGTGACACGAAGAGATTAAATTTAGCCTTGAAAAGAAAAAGTACCATGTTTACTAAGGAGCTGAAGCCATAAACATGCTGTAAGCATCCCAGTCACTGTCCTACCTTATGAGGCATTTTCTCCCTTCAAACCTTCTCCTCTATTGTACAAGCAGCAAATAACATGGCAGGAAACACTTTTTTTTTTTTTTTTTGAGTTCAATTCATAGCATACAATTTCTCCATTCAACATACAACAAGAGGGGCTGACCAGGGCCAGCAAAAGTGGCTGGTGTTAGAAGAGACAGAAATGGCAGCCTAAAGTCATGGCATTACTGAAAAAATTTATGTTAAACTATGAACTATAAACTATCCTTTAAGAGGACGGCAGAAGAGCAAGGTAGTCCTCTGAGGGGGTAAAAAGGGAACTTCGTACAATTCATTTACCATTTAACACAAAAAGATCTGAATTTTAGTACAGAACAATGTTCTACTGATAGTAGAGGAAGTACTCTTCAAGATTAAGTGTTTTCATTGCAGACTAATTATGTGACCTGTATGCTGAATCAATTGCTATTTCCACGAAGATGATGTTGTAAATCCAAGTAGACTGAATTGTAAGAATCCTGATAATAGATCATATTTTGCTTAAGATTGCCTTTTCACAAAGCCTACTTCGTCTCTTTTTGGTCCTAGCTGCAAATAGTTCAGCATCCAGTTTGATATCAATATTTGAAAAAAAACTCAAGTGATGTGATCCACAGATAAAAATGCCCTCTTTTCTTGTTTATATGAACCAGCTGGATTTGTATGAGATAACTTTTTTTTTTCCTTCTGATTCTCTTTAACAGAGAAAGATATTCCTTTGAAGCATTTCAGAGAATTTGATCAGCTTGGAATTTTTCAACTTTGAAACAACTCAGAGTTCAAACGTTTCCTCAATGTAAAATAGTTCTTATCAGGCAAATTGCAATTTTAAACAGTAGTACTTTTCTATTTATTAATTTTAAATATTTCTATGTGCATTCTGTAAAAATCACCTGACACCAAGTAGAGAAAATGGCAACACATCCCAAAAGGTAAATTCAGAAGATCTAAAATCCCTTATCTACTTTCTATTCTAGCTGACTTGTTACCTCTTTTCTTTTGGAGGTTGCATGTGAATGTTGCATACATTTGTTTCTTTCGGTTTTACCTAATCATTCTTGACACTATTTCAGCAATGAGTAGAGTCAACACATTAGGTTTATTGGTTACTCTACAGAGTAGAGTTTATTTTCATGTTCTACTAAAAAAGCTTGAAACCCTTGTATGTACTTGTTAGGAAAATTGTACATCCTATCCAGTGGGATTTTTTTATTTTGTTTTCAAATTGCTATGCTAGCGCTCTTGGCGAGGATAACAGCCCTGGCCCCTTCCCAGAGAGGGGGATTTCTGTGCCATGCTTAAGATTCCAAGCCAATACCCTGTCCCTGTTTCTACTCCTTTGTTACTGCATGGCTGCAAGGGTGAAATAGTACAATAACATAATCAGCATTAGCAATGTACATTCTGAGTCGTATTTCAGTTAAGGGCAAGGAGGTCACAAAAGTAATTTGAAGGAAAATGAGAGAGAAAATGTACAGAATTTACTTTCCTGGCTGACAGTTGTTGGTAATAACAGCGAGAACTCAGGACTAAAGTATTTTTAGTGCTCTTTTGTACATCCTTCTCTATAGCGAAACAGTGAGACCAGGGAGTAATCAGTTTATCTCTACATGAGTTTTCAGCCAGTTGTCTATATACTTTAATCTTAAGTTTTTTTAAACAAAGCACTAGTGAAATTATGATGCACAACTGAATGAAGTTTCAATCCAAGGTAATTGAGAACATATCTATATTTTGCAGATACCCTGCACAGGAAAATACCTTGCATTCATTACACTGGCATATGATGTCCTTTGTGAAAGCAGTTACATACACTTCTGTGATTTAGGCACTGATTTTCAGAGTGGCCTTTTAATTCGGAGTGTCTAGAGGACAAATATTTTCTTTAAAATTAACACTTACTGTTGAAGGTGAAATAGGCTGTAGCACATACAATACGAAGTTCACATGCTCTGTAACAGCCTTTGAAAGAAAAAAAAACTAACCAAAAAAACCCCCATAAAAACTAGTTTTGTATCAGAAGTTCTGAATCATAGGGCATCTTCTAACAAAAAAACCATTTTCCGTTAGAGAACTCTGAAGTCAAAATGTGCTGAACACTAGTGGATGTTGGAGAAGGGAGATGAGAGGAACCCTCTCATTAAGGCAGCTGCCGATGTTATCTCACAGCTCATGAGAGCTTCCTGATCAAAGCTAAACTTACCTAAAATCACAAAAAAAAAACAACCCTTCTTTTATTGTATGGGACAACAAAAGAAATTTATGATAGTGTATCTAACTGTTCTCTGTTTTCTTTCACTTTTTTTAACAATCTTCCTTTCATTTCTCTGAATAGTTTTACACATCCTGTTGCCTCTCATGCCATTTATCCACTATTTACAAGTCCTGGGCAAGAACCTATAAAAGGACTCAAACCACCTGGAATGATAAGAGATAGCTGGCATGACACAAAATATAAATCTAGTGTTAAAACCTGATAGCGTGATAACCAGTGGAATTCCACCCAGGGAGAAATATAGGTGTCAGTCTGCTCTTTGAATTAAATGTGCAGGGGAAAGTTTCAGGGAAAACATCCTGCTGAAAGCTGGCACTAGAATTAAAATGCAAGAAAAGAATGAAATAAAGCAACGTAAAATACAATAAAGGTGTAGTGGCAATTCCCATCTGGGCTGTTCTTTTCACACTTGCAGGATTAAAATGGATAACTGATGTACTCGAGAATCTCATGAAAAAAGAGCTACAGAATTCATTAATGTAGGGAATTAAATTATATAGAATTGGTTCTCAAAGACATTGAAGTTATAGGTAGATTCAATGATTAAAATGTCCCTCTCCATTTACTAGTGCAAAGTTCCCAAAGGATGTTCATGATATTTATAATATTTACCAATCCTACTTAGGAAAGTTGCAATACAGTAGGCCTGGTTTATGATTTTAATCTGCCCAATTGCTAAATGTTGCATAAAGGAGGTGGTGTGGGGAAGGAGGATAAAATTAAGCAGAAAGAAAACCAGAACTGTTATTGTTCTCAGAATTAGTGGGTGATCTCAAATCAATTCAAAGTAAAAGATTTTCAGTTTGTGATCAAGAAGCTGAGAAGCAGGAAATTGTCTGAACTAAGCAAATATATAACTATTTTTTATTACTTAATTTTGTCACATCCATCTTGATACCACCCAGCTTAACTGTTGTCTACGTCACACTCTTAATCCAAAAGAATGCAGTGCCCCTAAATAAATCATGCTGCCCATGATAAAATTGTGTGATTCATAACACATTCTTCAAGAGGCTTCTCCTTCAGTCTTGCACTTCCACATTTTCTTGTTACCTGAGCAGTGTCATTGTAAATTATATCTGTGGACTGAGAACAGTAACAATTGACTCCAGTCCCGTTGTTTTCACTAGATTGCAAAATTCAAAGTGTGCTGTCATCTGATACTGTTAAATTCACATGGATTTTATGGAGTTTAACAGCTCAATTTGGAGAATGTTTTCAAAATAAACTCTTAATAAATTAATAACACAACTCATAACCTCTCTTAACATGGAAAGCACTACTGTTACCATATCCTGGTTTCTTGTTCCTTTTCATTCCCTTGACTTTTGATTGGCTTACTATCCAACATACAACTACTTTTGAAACAGCATGGGGCAATAAAAGCCCATTTTTCACTAACTAAGGAACTGACACCTATTTATTAAATATATATGTAATCCATTAACAGTGGACTTTATAGGTCTAAATAATTTAATACCATTACTGTCTGCAGGATATGAGTTCTCACTTATATAAACTAGTGAAGTAAGTCTTTGTCCATTCAGTTACTATGGCAACTTTATGGACTTCCCAGTTTCAGCTGGCTTGCAATGAATTAAAATCAGAAACTCTGACAGACTCCTTAAACAAAGGGAATTATGTGGATGAAACTAGCTTTAAAGAAGTGAGATATCCATAGAAACCTATTTCAGTAGTTTCTTCTATAAGAACTTATTTTGGGGGCAAATTTAATCAATCTGATTTAGTGAATCATGGCATCTTTGAGAGCTCATGCATATTCATATGTTTATATGCATTGAAGTTATCAACTCGGCTATGTAGGAACAAGAGAATGCTCTCAAGCCTGAGGAAGGAAAGGAAATGTCTACAAAGCAGGCATGCTGATGGCCAGGTCCAAGGCCAAGAAGTAACTTGAAAAGTATCCACTCATTTCAATGAACTTTGAAATGCTACTTCTTCACTACAAATTTTCATGAACCACCGTGAAGGGATGAACTTTGACAGAACTACCCAAAGCTCTACGCATCAATTTCACAAAAAATATGCCTATCTCCATGAAGAGGTCTCCTATCTCCTATCCTGGGCTTTTCTTAAAATATTACTTCCTAGAGGAAACTCCCCCACTCCTCTCACAAACATAGTAATCAATGCAGTGAGGGATGGGAAATACAACCCATGCTTACTTTCCCTGCTCTTCTCCATGAGTTGCTAGCTGAATTTACAGAAACATATAAAAGTTACCAATATAAATAGTAATAAATTTTACTGAAATCGTCATGACAGAAATAGTCCTGGTCATATTTTACTGACAAACACCATAAGTCTATAATTTTTATAAGCAAGTTTCCAAGGTCAGACATTGATATTATATAGTTGCTTCTATTTAAGAAAATTAATACAGATAATGGTACAAAATTAGTTGTAGAAAGTCAGTTTTACCCATAATATACTTTTAAGTTTCATTTAGTTAGGTGTTGGTTGGTTTTGGGTTTGATTTAGTTTTTTTTAAACTTTATCTTGTTACTTTGTTTCTTTATTCAGAAAATTTATTCAGGAAATTAATATTTCACCTTTACACATTCTTATTTAAAAGAAACACAGAAATCCTGGCACTGTTAACAATTCAAACATGCACCATCTGTAGATAAATTTGCTATTTGCAAAGGCCTCGTATTTCTTCCTTAGTTCAACTCCCAAGCCTTGTCTCCTGCTTTTCAACACAGTACTTCATGGATCTTTGAAATTTTCTGACTACTTCTGCCTTCCGTGAACTCTCCTCCTTTCTTGACTGCAAAATTTCTTTTGTTAGTATGTGAGGACAGTAACGTTTATAATATTCTTAATCCATTCTCTTACCTCCTTTATTCTGGAGGAACTACTTTGACCATGCATTGCACCACACTAATGTCACAGGACCAACACCAGCCTTTGGTGTTTTTAATATTCTTTTGAAACAATTGGAAGAGTACTTAATTCTTAACAGAGTGCTCTGCTGTTTTCTACCAGACTTGGGGCTCTTGCACTGAATTTCTGCAGCTCCTACAGATTTCAGTTGAAAGCACACAAAACTATTCCAGAAGTAATATTTCTGAATAACTTCAATTGAGCTAAACTGGATATATCTATAGACTTATAGCTAAGTCTGAATTGTAAAGCTGAGGAGAAAATCAAAACATGCAAAGGACCTGCTTGCTGGTTTCCACAGCCCTGCTCTACAACTGTGTGCACAGACCAGGAGGCAATTCATCCAGTGAATCTCTCATGTGGACTGAAAGGCCTCTGGCCCAGCACACTTGGTGCTCCTTTCCAATGCAGGTCTGACTCCATGTATATCTTCTTTCTTTCTTAATCACTGCATTTTAAACATAAGACTTTTCTAGTCTGTCACTTCTTGTCATTTACCACTCATCATGATTCCTACCCTATTAAAGTAATCCTAGCCAGGATTTACCTTCAGTGTGAACTCCTCCTGTTTCTGCCTCTCTCCTCCACTTGCTTCTTGGCTTAAGAAGCTTCTTTGAGTGAAAGAAAAAGTCGGTGATGAGTTTAAACATGTTGAGTTTGATTGTGCATTTTAACACTCCGATAATATATAAAGTACTGAGGATACCTGCTCAGTTGGAGATACAAAAGCTAAAGCTACAAAGTACATAAGCACTCTTGAAATAGGCAAAATTACCCTTTGAATGGTTCACAGGGACTCTGGCTCAACAATGCAGTACAATTTATTTTTTACAATAGATTTCTATGAAGTAAAATATCAAAAGAAATCTGTACAGAGAGGTCTGATTGAGAGAGAACATTGAAGAGAAGCAACAGAGGCTCACACAGGTAACGAGGGGATAATGACACAAAGATTAAAGAGAAGTAAAAAACTTGGATAAAGATGCAATAAACTGTTATTGCAGATGAGTTACAGTGGTGGGGACAAAACTGACAGGTGAGTAGGTAGTTCATCAGTCTTAAGTGCAAACAGAAAAACAGTTTTTAAACAAAGAATGGGAAAAAAGTGAGGAGGGACCCTCAGTGCCTCAGCTTTTCAGTGAGAAAGGAGAATTAAATGTAGGCTAGGAAGAGGAAGAATCATGTTGTAATAAGGTAAAAACTGGTTGGAAAAGGAAAGAAATTAATGTTAAAAAAAAACAGAACAGAAAATATGGAGAAACAACGAAATATATTGCCAGCTTCAAAGAGAACTGGGTGCCTGGCTTTCTTTTATCAAGAGTATTAGTCCAGAAAATAAGTAATCTTATCAACTAACAATAACAATTAGCTGAAATAATATCAGCTGAGTTTTGGGGGTTACTTTGAAGTCTTTAGTCATATTGAATTTTTAGTCCAATTTCCCACTATTCTCACTGCTTTTTTTTTTCTTTTCCTCTCTAAAATAATGCAATACACTTGAAGAAAGACCAGAATTTAAGGACCTGAGATAAAAGTGTGTTAAAAAGGCAGCATTTTACCAGAAGTATGTATGAGTGTTCAAGGCACCAAATAATAGCTAGGAACTTTTCAAAGGCTATTTCCTACATAGATATAATACATTTCAAAAACCACCCAACAACACAGTACAAGTTGAACAATGGCTTTTAGAAAGGCAAGTTTCAACACAAATTCTAGTGGTGTTCCTGACTTTCTGATTAATGGACTTTTAGTCAAAAGGGAATTTATAATTAATAAGAATGTCTCAAGATACCTTAATTAAGGTAAGGACTATATTGAATGATAATGGAAGTATAAACAGTATTTTCCCCTTCATTTTGCAGGAAGAGATGTTGCATGTACCAAGTAGCAAGATGATAAGAGAAAGTGGAATTTTATTTTATAAATAAATATGAAAGTAATGGACAAAATTTATGCTCTGAAATATCATAGGAAGAAAAGGAATCTTGACTATGAAGAGTGTGAAGACCTAGGTCCTGGATACTGTGCAACTTAGATTTTTTAGTTTCTTTTTTTTTTTTTTACATGAAACTATTCCCTGATGTTATGTTAGAATATAGGAATAACAGAGGGGTCTAAAGTAACTCATATCCTTTAAAAATAGCTTTAAAGTCAAGAATTTTTTGGAGGATGCAATATCAAGAGCTAGAAAAGGCATTCTTTTTTTAGGATTTTTTTTTTGTGACTCTCATAAAATGTGATTCCATTTAAAAAAAACTAAAAATATGTAAAATTTGCAAATCTGATGGGGTTTGTTAGACTATATCTGGAATATTTTATTCCACACCTTGAAACAGAACAGAAAAGAAAAGAAATCTTTTTTTAAAATCTCTGACATTAAATTGATTATACAACACCTTTATTTGGCCTGGATGACCTAATGCTCTGTTCCTATCCTGTTCTGAATACCTCAGTGCCTGGAAAGTGCTTAATGGATTAATATATCTTTGATATATGAGACAGATAAAAAAAGGGTATTAGCCTTTAACATAATGGATAGAATGAGTGAAGAAAGAGGATAAGATATATTCCTGGTAGCAGAGCAGAACAGTGAAATACTAAAAAAAGGAATAAGGGAGACACAAGCATCCACTCTTCGAGACCTAAGCAGAACTGAAACTGAGGTTACTCTATTGCAGGAGGTAATGGAAGATTCATCAACTAAGAACTAGACTAAGAGAATAAAAAGGCAAGAAACAATATTATATTTTTAACAAGTTTGTCAACTAAGTCTTTTCCATCTCTGCTTCTCACTATTCTGAAAATGACAAATACTCTTCAGTTTGCTGTCTCTATCAAAAAGCAGGCAAATTCTACCCTTTCCTGTTTGATATTATTGCAACCTTTCTGAGGGACATGCATTCTTTCAGCATTTTTCCAACTGACTTCCACTCTGGTGGGGCACAGAGCGCGTATGTGTATGTATGCAAGAGACACTGTCTGTTCATGAATTTAAATTGTATCTTTAAACTGCATTATGTATCAGAGCAAATTTTCTAGCTTATAATGAAAATTCTTAATACTGTTAAAAGTAATTGTTCCCTGTTTTATTTACCTTAATGTGTTTTATTAATAAACAGAGCACAAAGCGAGTTAATTAAAATTAATTTTTTTTTCTTTCCTTACTTTCTTTTATGTGTAGGTATGGTTTCTTTAACAGCTTGTAAGGGACTGTTTTTATGATTATTTATTTACTTTACAAATGAGTCCTAGTAAGATTCCTGAAACATAAACATTTGAATCTGATTTCAGTCCAGATTCCCTTTGACATAGACTGGATGGTTTCATTTAAGGGTGTTTCTGATTTACCTCATTTCATGTGGAAAATTGACTCTAAAGCCAAACCCACCAGTTTAAAAACAAGTCAAATTATAGTAAAAAGCATCTGCTTAACTGGAATGTTTAATATTCTTTTTATCCTTGGGCGTTTCTTATTTGGAGGAATTAAACCTCCTCAGAAACCTTGGGAAAGGTGAATTCATTGCACTATTAGTTTTAATATATGCAAAGAATAATTATGGATGAAAGCAAAAAAAGGAAACTGAATCCTAAAGAGAGTTTTGGAACATTTTATGAAGTGCCTTTCTGAAAATCATTTGGCCAACAGATTCAAATGTGAATCACAGAATGTGGTCCTTTACATCGTTACGCTGACAAGTGGTTCTTCAGCACTGAGTGGTACCCTGCAGAGCTGAAAATGTTCCACTAGGATTTGCCCAGTGAATCAAACATCTTGTAATTGGATTTGCTACTTCTCTACAATAAAAAGCAAATGCCAGAAGGCAAAAATTTCTGTTTTTACTGTGTACACGTGTAAGTCTTTTTAATCAGCAAAATATTTATGCTAAAAGACATGGTTTTAGTAATCATTTTCTATAGTGCGAACTATCTTAAAAATAAATAATAGTCATAGTTAAGGAAAGCTACAATTAAATCTAAACATTTACCTATTTTTAGTGTAGAGAGTGCAGTATACCACAATTACTGGCATAACTGCATCTTTTAGTATCTCAGCATCTGTTTACTAAATTGATTTTTTCTTCAGAATAAAACTGCTGAAGCTATTGAAGGACTGCAGAAAATGAACATAATTTTTCATAAAGTTAAGTCCTAAAGTAAGCATTTCAATTTTTCTTTATCTAGGAAGCATCTGGACTGAAGTAGGAGGTAGCTCTATGGCAGAATAATCTGTGAAGAAGAACCAAGTAAAATCATTAATTTACCAGTGTTTAGACAAGAGACACAGATATTCCTACTTCATTTTTCCTTCTTTTTCTTCCTTACAAGAAAGTGAAGTAGGAATATCTGTGTCTCTTGTCTGTGAAACTATTCACCAAATAATTTCTATTCTTCAGTAAATAACATGTGAAAAAGCTATGCTTCCAAAAGAAGATGCCACAACAACCAGGCAGAAATCTTAAAGGTTTAACTACCTCTGGGGAATCTGCTGGAGCTCTGTGTGTGTGTCAGTGTGACATTCCTTGTGATACCTGCTGGTCCATTTGGGGGAATTCAGTAGACTCCAAAAGAAGCATTTAATTTTGACTACTTTCTGAAGTTCCAGATTTAATTTTAATATTATTTTGGTTCCAGCTGAAAAACAGTAACACAAGCACTCACAGAAAAGTTTATAGTAATATTGGATTGCCTTTGGCTCCACCCATATGCAGTGTTTACCTTAACCAGCACTCCCAAAAATCACTGCTCCAGAAGGAAAGCAGTCTGGCAGAATCCTGCCCACCAGAAGTGTATCCTTCCATACACACACTCTTCTGTTGATGGGAATGGTGTGGGTGACTCTTTGTACCCAGAGACTTTTTAGATGGGTTGGGTCATCTTTACCAGGCTGTTTCTAAAGCAGTACAAAGGAATTGCAGCAAGAAGACCTGAGTTGCCTTCTGCCTAGGGCATGACTGAAGTGTTTGAAGCTGCACTTCCAGCTCTGTCTAATATGATTGAAGACAGTAAGTGCAGTAAGTGAAATAATGATTTCATGTTTCTAAAATAATGTGAATCTTTGTCCACAGAGTCACAGCAGAGGCAGAATCTTTGTCCACAGAGTCACAGCAGAGGCAGCAGTAACCTAAGGGAAGTCAAACGTAGGAATGCTGAACCAAACCCAGAAATACTGAGTGGGTCCCAGCTACATATATCTCCAGCAAGCTGCAGATCAGCAACCACTTGCTCAGTTATAAAAATACTGATGGAATAGGGTTGAAAAAGGCAAGAGACTGTCTATCTCATATTGTATGTTCACACTGATTAGAAAATAGGTATTGTGTAGCCAGTTTTATATTACAAAGTTCAAATGGCATAGAATGACACCAACAGTCACTGGCTTTGATTCAGAAAAAGGCTACTTCTCCATGTTGTTTCACTCGTGTCTTTTTGTGATTAACGTAACTCCACTAAGGGACTGAGAATGACGAGGATACTATGGCATGAGGTTGTAAAATGTAGAATATGTCACCCCATTCTCTATACTATCTCCTTTGGCTTGTGGGCTGAACAGGGAACAGCTCTACCACTTGTTTTCTTCAGTCACTGCAGGAAATCTCATCCTTCACCTTTGACACCTTTCCCCTCATTTAAAACAAATGGCCTATCTTTCCCTACAGTTCCTATAGGTTTTTAATGCGAAACATAGGATTTGAAGAAATATATATCACAATTTGATACTGTAAAAGATGTTTTGAAACTCTAGTATGGACAGACTTCTGGCTACTGCTTGTCATGCTTTGAAGACTCAGGGGTTTGTAATCTGAAATGACATCTGGGCTTTTTCTACAGTGTCACAGCTATTCTAGTAAAATACTGGTGTCAGATAACATGTGTTAATATACTACCTGAAAAGACAATCAGTAAACCATTATAAAACAATAAGAATGACAGGATTTCTAGTCAGTCAGCTCCACGCTGATTAAAATCCACAGACTTAAAGGCACTAATCAACTAAAAAATTCATTTCTCTAAAGCCTTTTTGTCCATGTACAGATAATTACTCTGGCAATTCTATATAATAGTTTGAAGACCTTCCCTAAAGGTACAATAGCATATTTACAAAATGAAGAAAATAATATACAAATTAGAATGAAGTTAAATTTATATCACATTCATAACATCTAAGAAATTGCTCTGTATGTAAATGAAATGCTGGGTGACTAGTAGAGACACATGCAGCCGTACTATGTTAATATGCAGTACCCGTCAATATAATTTGGTCAAATGTCACATCAAGACGTGTGTTAAAGAAGACGCTCCTCAAGATTAAGTAGTAGCTTTTAAAATAGCTAGTCGTGCAACAGCCTAGCAAGGCTATTTTTGGTATAGCTCTACCTGACTCTAGATGAAATTCAGCAACGGTAACAAGCAGCAAGAATAGGATTAATCCACTCCTTTGCATAATCTGGAAAATTTTATTATTGTTTTATATGGATTTTAAAAAAAAAAAAAAGACCAAAAAACATATACATTAATTAAACTAGCTGATATATATGTCATTAATTCTTTGGGAATTCTAGAAGTAATATCACTGAAGTGTCTGCCATATTGTATGCAACCTAAACTGGTCAATGAAAATGAACCCATAAACAGTCCTTTCTGTAAGGAAAATAGAGCAGCAGCACTGTAATACACTAGGATTATCATTAATCAGCCATATAAAATGCAACCAGGACAAATAGCCAGTGGAGAGAGTACAAATGAACAAATGTATGGTTGAAAATATGAAGGTTTCTATGCATTCAAGCTCTTTCTAACACAGTAGTTTGTAGGTGTTTGTTAGTTACCAATATCCTTTCTTCTTTATCTTAATAAGTGAAAAATAAAAATAGCAACATAGAAGAGAGACAAATTTCACTATAATCATACTAACACTGATGCACAAACCAGGACTTGCAACTGAAACAACATCATGTTAGGCCTCTGCTTGAGATAAGAAATATATTTCAGAAGCTGCATGTTAATGAATTAGATTAGATTGGCTTACATGAATTTTTCTACTTTGTTATTGTCATTTGCTTGTTGTTATTAAAGCAAGCAAAGACAACACCAAATTCCACAAAAAAAAGAATATCTTTCATTCTGGCACTTTTGGTTCTGCTCAGTACTTTGAAGGACAGAGAGTTTTGTTTTTCTCAGGAGTCACTGTTTCAAAATCCTTCTGTAAAGTAGGATTGAGTACATATACCAGATGGTCCTAATGATCTCTAAGGAGATTAAGGAGTATCTACCACATCCGTTGTTACCGTGTTGCAGTGTTTTGTTACCTCTTAATTAAAAGTTTTTACCTATATCAAATTATGGGGTTTTTGTTACAAAATTAATCTGTTTTTTCCGTATTATTCAGCTAACAGAACTGGAACAGAATTTATCCTCATCTTCACTGTAATCTGTTGTTTGAGGTTTTCTTAGTGCTTTAGAAGGCCGTTGTTTTGTCTGCCACTAGTGGTTTATTTTTTCCACCAACAAATATATAACTGCACTATACCACAGAAGCTCTATTTCTTAAACCTCTTATTCTTCCTATTGTTATTCTTGCAATGCTAGGCAGTAACAGGTATTATTTTCACAGAGTAAGAATCACAGGATAGTTTTGGTAGGAAGGGACCTATAAAATCATCGAGTCCAACCATTAACCTAACACTACCAAGTCCACCACTAAACCATGTCCCTAAGCACCACATCTACTCATCTTTTAAATACCTCCAGGGATGGTGACTCAATCACTTCCCTGGGCAGCCTGTTCCACTGCTTGATAACCCTTTCAGTGAAGAAATTTTTCCTGATATGCAATCTAAACCTCCCCTGGTGCAAACTGAGGCCGTTTCCTCTTGTCCTATCACTTGTTACCTGGGTGAAGAGATTAGCACCCTCCTCACTACAACCTCCTTTCAGGTACTTGTAGAGAGTGATAAGGTCTCCTCTCAGACTCCTTTTCTCCAGACTAAACAACCCCAGTTCCCTCAGCTGCTCCTCATAAGACTTGTTCTCCAGACTCTTCACTAGCTTCTTTGCCCTGCTTTGGACTCGCTCCAGCACCTCCATGTCTTTCTTGTAGTGAGGGGCCCAAAACTGAACACAGTATTTGAGGTGTGGCCTCACCAGTGCTGAGCACAGGGGGATGATCCCTTCCCTAGTCCTGCTGGCCACACTATTTCTGATAAAATTCAGGATGCTATTGGCCTTCTTGGCGACCTGGGCACACTGCTGGCTCATATTCAGCAGCCATCGATCAACACCCCCAGGTCCTTTCCCACCAGGCAGCTTTCTAGCCACTCTTCCCCAGGCCTGTAGCAGTGCATGGAGCTGTTGTGACCCAAGTGCACGAGCTGACACTTAGTCTTGTTGAACCTCATACAGTTGGCCTCGGCCCATAGATCCAACCTGTCGAGATCCCTCTGCAGAGCCTTCCTACCATCAAGCAGATCAACACTCCCGCCCAACTTGGTGTCATCTGCAAACTTACTGAGGGTGCACTCAATCCCCTCATCCAGATCATTGATAAAGATATTGAACAGAACTGGTCCTAATACTGAGCCCTGGGGAACATCACTTGTGACTGGACGCCATCTGGATTTAACTCCATTCACCACAACTCTTTGGGCCTGACCATCCAGCCAGTTTTTTACTCACTGAAGTGTACACCCATCCAAGCCATGAGCAGCCATGGGGAATGCTGTGGAAGACTGTGTCAAAGGCTTTACTAAAGTCCAGGTAGACAACATCCACAGTCTTTCCTTCATCCACTAAGCGGGTCACCTTGTCATAGTAGGAGATCAGGTTAGTCAATCAGGACCTGCCTTTCCTAGGCCTGATGGCCTGGTTGTCCTGTGTGTGCCCCATGATAACACTCAAGATGATCTGCTCCATAATTTTCCCTGGCACTGAGGTCAGACTGACACACCTATAGTTCCCTAGATCCTCCTTCTGGCCCTTCTTGTAGATGGGTATCACATTTGCTAATTTCCAGTTCCCTGGGACCTCCCTAGCCAGGACTGCTGATAAATGATGGAAAGGGGCTTGGTGAGCACTTCTGCCAACTCTCTCTGTACCCTTGGGTTGTTCCTATCCACCCCCATAGACTTATGCATGTCTAAGTGGCATAGCAGGTCACTAACCATTTCCCCATGGATTATGGAGCTTCACTCTGCTCTCATCCCTGTCCTCCAGATCACAAGGCTGGGTATCTGGGGAACACCTCGTCTTACTACTAAAGACTGAGTCAAAGAAGGCATTAAGCACCTCAGCCTTTTCCTCATCCTTTGTCACCATGTTTCCTCCCACATCCAGTAAAGGATGAAGATTCTCCTTGGCCCTCCTCTTGTGGTTAAGGTATCTGTAGAAACATTTTTTATTGCCTTTTATGAAAGTGGTCAGATGAAGTTCTAGCTGGACTTTGGCCCTGGTAATTTTTTCTCTACATAGCCTCAGAACATCCTTCTAGTCCTCCTGAGTTGCCTGCCCCTTCTTCCAAAGCTCATAAACTCTCCTTTGTTTTGCTGAGTTCCAGCCAAAGCTCTCTGTTTGACCAGGCCGCTCTTCTTCCCTGCCAGTTTGTCTTCCGGCAGATGGGGATGACCTGCTTTTAAGAGGACACTCCTTCTTGAGGAGTGTCCAGCTTTCCTGGAGTCTTTTGCCCTCCAGGACTGCCTCCCAAGGGATTCTGTCAACCAGTCTCCAAAACATGCCAAAGTCCGCCCTCCAGAAGTCCAAGGTAGCGGTTCTGCTGACCCCCTTCCTTACTTCTCCAAGAATCGAAAACTCTACCATTTCATGATCACTATGCCCAAGATGACCTTCAACCATCACATCACCCACAAGTCCTTCCCTATTTGCAAACAAGAGGTCAAGTGGGGCACCTTCCCTAGCTGGCTCACTCGCTGTGTCAGGAAGTTATCTCCCACACACTCCTGGAACCTCTTAGATTGTTTCCTCTCTGCTGTATTGTATGTCCAGCAGTCATCTGGTAAGTTGAAGTCCCCCACGAGAACAAGGGCAACTGATTGTGCAACTTCTCCCAGCTGCTTATAGAATATTTCATCTACCTCTTCATCCTTGTTGGATGGTCTATAACAGACTCCCACCATAATATCTGCCTTGTTGGCCTTCCCCCTGATCCTTACCCATAAACACTTGACCCTATCGTCAACATCCTCAAGCTCTAGACAGTCAAAACACTCCCTAATATACAGGGCTGCCCCACTGCCTCTCCTTCCTTGCCTATCCCTTCTGAAGAGTTTATAGCCATCCATTGTTGTGCAAGTCATCCCACCATGTTTCTGTGACAGCAACTGTGTCATAGTTTTCCTGCTGCACAATGGCTTCCAGCTCCTCCTGTTTGTTGCCCATGCTGCGTGCATTGGTGTAGATACACTTCAGTTGGGCTATTGATCCTGACACCTTTTTTGGGGGAGAAGCCCTAATTCCTGTATGTCCACTCTGGGGCACTTCCATGGTTTCTAAATCATTGCTAACCCTTGTGTCCATTGCCGCGTGGCTCTCCATCCCCTTCCACCAGTGAGCTGGCAGACTGAAGGACCTCAGTAGCACACCGTCCCTCAAACACTGGTGTGCTGTCTCTCTAGCAAGCCTGGTTTTATCCCCTTCCCCCTTCCTTACATTGTAATGTAATGTCATGGTTATAATTTAAAATAAATTACTATTATTAAAACACAGGGAATTCAGAACCAAGTTAGACTACCAGCACACCTAAAACTAATATCCACTTTCAAATGATGACAGGATGTCACTTGGTAATGGTTCCAGAAAAAACCTAACAAAGGACTCCTCATCTTTGTGCCAAGAAGGTAAATCTGTTCCTAGTCTACAGGAAACTCGTGATTTGCATTAGGTATAAAAGGAAAATATTACTTTAAAAGCTATAGCCTGTTTATTACAACTGCAACTGATATTCTCATTATTCTGTTCTAAGTACCATCTTCATTATTGCAATCCAATGCAAGTGAGAAAGAGTGGAGAGGTACTTCCTGAAGAATAGGACAGGAACAGAACAATGGTCTCCATTTCTCTCATTCCCTTGGGAAATTATTAGTGATAGCTCATTTGCTCATCTCTGAAAATATATTTGTCTTTTTCTTTTTTCAATGAGAGATTATTCTATTAAAAAATTATCTATTTGTGCATATTACTATAGCAGCTAAAACCTCTGTGCTTTTAGTAATCCTCCCTTTTGCGGCATATTATAATTATAACATAGAGTACAAGGTCATTTCATTTACGAAGACCTTACAAATTGAGTGTAAAACAGGAGACAACTGATGGATAGGGAAAGACAGAGGAGTACAAGGGAATAATGAGACAATGCTAGTCACTGTGATGTCTCAGCAGTCTCAGCACAACGTCACCTTAAACACTGTGAACACTTTTTTTCCTTTAAGCAGGTAACACTGAAATTTAGTTTTTTTATGGAAAGACAAGAAATAGAGGAGGGAATAAGAGATTAATTTCTGTATATTTTACAAGACCTGCTTCTGAGAGTGAGTTACAGTTTGTGGAACAGAAAAAAGGTGATCGTTTCACAAGGGAGCAATTTGATTTATAAAGAATGGCGATATGTGCTGGCCAGAGGCTGGAGGCACTGTCTCAATGCCAAATGAGGAGGAAGATGTTGGAAGTAAATATGCTTTGAAAGGTCCTGAAAGTGAAGGCAAATTGAGTATGTCTGATATAGCAGGGAAGAGAAAACCAGAAATACATATAACTCTCAATTCCATTACATAGCTTTATTTTTTTTTACAATAATTTTCCTACTGTCTGTATTTTCAAGTTAAAGTATTTTCAGACATATAACGGTGTGCAACATGTCAAAATATAAAAATGTTTGTTCCCCCTCAATTTGTCTGAGATGCGGTGCTTGAATATATGTATCATAAGCTATTAACATAAATCAGTAAAAAGGAGACACTGAAACGGACCAAATATTATTTGTGCTCTTTAAGCTGTTCATTGCTGATGGCTAACTGCTGAGTGCATTACTAAAAGGTGGCCAACAGTAGACCAGCATAGCCATATTCTGTACCCTCACTATGTTGATGTGTATATGCGGTGTCTGTCAGATGAGTTTGATAACAAGAAGCTGTTTGGTATTCACTCTGCATGAAATACTGCCCTACAAGCCTGAAATACTTTGTTGAGCAAGGTGGGTAGTATCAGAATAAGCAGCCAAAACACCAGCTATGTCGTAGCCAGAAGCATTTGCTATGGCCCAGTCTGAACACCTGTCTCCCCATTTAAACAGTGATTGAAATAAATTGCTTTATAATACATCAGAAAGATCTCTTTGACTATTCAGCTTTCATTGTTTGAGTTGTCTGTGTTTGGTAAGTACTGCAATAAAATGAATGTTCATTTTCAAGATTAGTTTCTGTGCAAGTTGCTTAACATTAAATACACCTGTTGTACAGAGAGACTCTCCAAGGCCTTTAGGCTTTCTAAACCTCACTCAAGTATTATTTGACAGCCAAGTTGAGCTTTGTTGGCCTTTTCTTCCATGTCACAAATATTATTCTTGCATCTTCAGGTAAATGAGCAATTTTCCACAGAAAACTGAAACAAGAGAGTACCCAAGTCACATTCCTTCTATTGAAGTCTTATCTTGCACTGTTACAGTTTTACAGTTGAAAACCAGAAAATGTTAAGAAATCGGAATGCACACTTTAATGCCTACAATTCTATATGCCTTATTATTAGAACTCTTTTATCTTTTTCTCGGTAAATATACATATGTAGATTATTTTTTAACAGAATAGTGTTCAACATCATGTAAAATTGCTGGAAGGAAAGAAATAGTTTTCTATATGACCTGTCTGTTATTTTAAGCAATTATGGTATTTCCCTTTGCATAAAGATAGGTATTTATAACATTATTATTTAAATCATGATCTTAAAATACATAAATTAACATTTTTTCCTGGACAGATAAAAGGCTCATGGATTTTTCAGGCCTAAAGTAGACGAATATTTTTTCCAATGTGTTTTACAAACTGATTGGCACGTGATAAATTCATAAACCAGACTGCTCCTGCACAGGAAATGTTATTCTTCAAGGCTAGAGCCTTGAAAAGAATGGTGAATACCATTGCCAAGTAAGGTTTTAAGACTTGAAACGTGTATGATAAGGATTTTCAAAATTTTCCTTTTTGCCTCATAGAAGGTGGCTGTTCTTAACTGAGCATTGCACTTTATTTATAATTCAGTTTCACTTATTGTACCAAAAATCACTGAAAAGCCAATAACAGCATATAGTTTGTGCAAAGCCTTCTTTTTCTGAAAGAATACTTTGTGCCAATGAAACTACCTGCAGAAGACTGGAGCTTTCAAGATGCATTTGCCCTTTGTCTGTTTAACTGAAGACAAGTATGCCAGAGGTGGTAAAATCAATTAAGGCAATTTCTATTGACCAGGAAGGAGAAAGATGCACATTTTTGCTGCTTCTTCATGGTACCCTACCACCTTTGGCATTTTTGCAAGCATTTTGCTGAGTTGGGAAAGGGGGAAAGTAGAGGTTAAAAAAAATATCTGCACTGCTCTGTTTCAGCTGTCAGTCATCATGGCCACTAAGGCTAGATGTTCACCCTTTAGGCAGTTCTGTGACTGCAGCTCAAAATGAGCGCTGTCTAAGCAGAAACACACTTCAGGAGGGCCAACTTTGGCCTTTTCAAGCAATTGCTAGGGGAAATCCCATGGGACAGGGTACTAGAAGGTAAGGGGGCTCAAGATAGTTGGTTAGCATTCAAGGACTGCTTCTTCCGAGCTCAAGATCAGAGCATCCCAACAGGTAGGAAGTCAAGGAAGGGTACCAGGAGACCTGCATGGTTAAACAGGGAACTGCTAGGCAAACTCAAGTGGAAGAAGAGGGTGTACAGATCATGGAAGGAGGGGCTGGCCACTTGGGAGGAATAGAAGTCTGTTGTCAGAGGATGTAGGGAGGCAACTAGGAAAGCTAAGGCCTCCATGGAATTAAACCTTGCAAGAGAGGTCAAGGACAACAGAAAGGGCTTCTTCAAATACATTGCAGGTAAAGCCAACACTAGAGGCAATGTAGGCCCACTGATGAATGAGGTGGGGGCCCTGCAGACAGAGGATAAAAAGAAGGCAGAGTTACTGAATGCCTTCTTTGCCTCTGTCCTATACTGCTGGAGGCTGTCCTGAGGAGCCCTGGACCCCTGCGGCCCCAGAAGAAGTCAGGATAGAGGAGGAATCTGTCTTGGTAGATGAGGGCTGGGTCAGGGACCAATTAAGCAATCTGGACGTCCATAAATCCGTGGGCCCTGATGGGATGCACCTGCGGGTGCTGAGGGAGCTGGCGGAAGTCATTGCTAGGCCACTCTCCATTATCTTTACTAAGTCGTGGGCAACTGGAGAGGTGCCTGAGGACTGGAGGAAAGCGAATGTCACTCCAGTCTTCAAAAAGGGCAAGAAGGAGGACCTGGGTAACTATAGACCGGTCAGCCTCACCTCCATCCCCGGAAAGGTGATGGAGCAACTTGTCCTTGGTGCTGTCTCTAGGCACATCAAGGATAGGGGGATCATTAGGGGCACTCAGCATGGCTTCACCAAGGGGAAGTCATGCTTAACCAACTTGATAGCCTTTTATGAGGATGTAACCCGGTGGATAGATGATGGTAAAGCTGTGGATGTGGTCTATCTTGATTTCAGTAAAGCGTTTGACACAGTCTCCCACAGCATCCTCGCAGCTAAACTGGGGAAGTGTGGTCTGGATGATCGGGTAGTGAGGTGGATTGTGAACTGGCTGAAGGAAAGAAGCCAGAGAGTGGTGGTCAATGGGACTGAGTCCAGTTGGAGGTCTGTGTCTAGCGGAGTCCCGCAAGGGTCGGTACTGGGACCAGTACTATTCAATATATTCATTAATGACTTGGATGAGGGAATAGAGTGCACTGTCAGCAAGTTCGCTGATGACACCAAACTGGGAGGAGTGGCTGACGTGCCGGAAGGCTGCGCAGCCATTCAGAGAGACCTGGACAGGCTGGAGAGTTGGGCGGGGAGAAATTTAATGAAATATAACAAGGGCAAGTGTAGAGTCCTGCATCTGGGCAAGAACAACCCCATGTACCAGTACAAGTTGGGGGCAGAGCTGTTGGAGAGCAGCGTAGGGGAAAGGGACCTGGGGGTCCTAGTGGACAGCAGGATGACCATGAGGCAGCAGTGTGCCCTTGTGGCCAAGAAGGCCAATGGCATCCTGGGGTGTATTAGAAGGGGTGTGGTTAACAGGTCGAGAGAGGTTCTCCTCCCCCTCTACTCTGCCCTGGTGAGGCCGCATCTGGAATATTGTGTCCAGTTCTGGGCCCCTCAGTTCAAGAAGGACAGGGAACTGCTAGAGAGAGTCCAGCGCAAAGCCACGAAGATGATTAAGGGAGTGGAACATCTCCCTTATGAGGAGAGGCTGAGGAAGCTGGTTCTCTTTAGCTTAGAGAAGAGGAGACTGAGGGGTGACCTCATTAATGTTTATAAATATGTAAAGGGCAAGTGTCAAGAGGATGGAGCCAGGCTCTTCTCAGTGACATCCCTTGACAGGACAAGGGGCAATGGGTGCAAGCTGGAACACAGGAGGTTCCACATAAATATGAGGAAAACTTCTTTACGGTGAGGGTGACTGAACACTGGAACAGGCTGCCCAGAGAGGTTGTGGAGTCTCCTTCTCTGGAGACATTCAAAACCCGCCTGGACGCGTTCCTGTGTGATATGATCTAGGCAATCCTGCTCCGGCAGGGGGATTGGACTAGATGATCTTTCGAGGTCCCTTCCAATCCCTAACATTCTGTGATTCTGTGATTCTGTGATTATTCCAATCAAATTATTCCTAGGCTATGTGATACAATTACCCAGCTTAATTTGGAAAATGACTTAATTGAAGGATAATTTTCCTTTTTGCATAGAAAGGTCTTGTGTAGGATATTCATAAAGGAAAGTTGAACACTTGACTTTCATACCAGGGTCTCTAAGAAAATCTCTGTTTTAATCAGAAACAGACTTTGTTACAGCTCTTTGCTTTTAGGGAGAGGAGGAGGTTTTAACACTGCAAATCAGCTCTTATATTAGCACAGAATCAACATATAAAAGTGGAAAGACAAAAATGATGTTTTGTCGAAGTTTTTTTCTTTTTTCTCCTTTTCCACAGACGAAAATTGATTGAAAGAAGGGTTCAGCATGAATTGCTACACTTTGCTCTCTCTCGTGCTGACGCTGGTTCAACTTTGGCCATGCTCTCCAAGCACACAGAACCGCAGTGCTCAAAACACGGATCAGTCTTTCACAGCAGTTCGAAGAGTGAAACGTGGCTGGGTATGGGAGCCACTTTTTGTGACTGAGGAGCAGACTTCAATGGTGCCTGTGTATGTTGGACAGGTATGATAATGATTCAAGGACAGTACAAGGTTAGATTTAACATACTGATTAGCAGCTTACTACCTTAACTTGGAAGACCAAGCATCTCCAGTGACCTGGAAATATCAAGAAAGGTAGAAAGAGGAGCTCAGGGTGCTGTAATTAGGCAGCACAAAATCTCTGCTTTCCTGTGACCTGGCTTAGGGCCAGAGAACTCCAAGAGCTAGAGGTTGTGGCAGTACCAAGGACCTTCCTTCACCTAGGTCTGCTGTCAAGGAAACTCCACATTCACTCTGTTACTAAAACTAGTTCCATACACAGCAGATGAAGGTATCAAGCTGAAAAGTTCCTTTCTGTCTTCTGAATGAAAGTTAAGGACTCATTTATCAACATCTGGCAATTTGCTTGTGCTATTTTTGGCACTGCATCAAAGCAGCCATACTGAGTGCAGTGTAGTTTACAAACAGTATTTAGCATGATTTTCTATTACACGAAGTAGCAGCTGATTTACCCCTCATTAATTTTTAATGAAGCAGATTAATACTAAATCCTTTTACCACTGAGAAACTACAGGAATCTGCATGGTTCATTAGATTAATGTAGGTTTAACACAAAGAGCAATTATTTTTTACCCTCCTTTAAAAATGTGCTTTAAGATAATTGTCTTAATGAGGCTTTATCTGCCCCTATTTTCTCTCTCTACTTATTATTATTATTTATTATTATTATTATTTATTATTATTATTTATTTTTGTACACTAGAAGTAACTGTAATCTTGAGATCTAGTTTTCTTTTCTTTAAGGCACTTTCTAGATGAATGAACCAAAGTAAGTTTAACTGCTAATTAACTAGCACTAAAATTTAATTGGGCCCAAAGGGTGAAGTGCTCAAAATTCATTAATTACTTTTTCACAGCCCCTTCAAAGTAACTACTATGGAAGTGTAATGTCTTACTTCTGAAAGAACAAGTGTAGACATACTCATTTTTTAATTAGTATTACTTTTCCCATAGCTAGAAAACAGTTTCTTGTAAAGAAACTTCACAAATGCCATGTATTTTCATACAGCTTTAGAAAAACTTCATAATCTTCCCTTTCTATTTCTCACAGGTTAACTATGGGGAATTTTTCTTGAAGATTAAGGTTAATTTATTGCGGTCTAACCATTGTCTAATCAGACATATTTACTTGCATCTTTTTATTGAGCAGAATATGCTCAGCTTTCAGTAAATGAAGTCATAGCCTATGATCAACACACAAATTTTTAGTAAATAAGGCCCTGAAGGAAACTGCATCAATGAAAATACAAAGGTAGACAGTCTCTGTTTTTAAGTCACTATACCATATCAACTTCTTTTCACAGTCAGATTCAGAGCTCAATCTTAAAATTTCCTTTAACATAGACTCAAGAATAATTTTCTACTATCATGTTTAAAAGAAATGTATCCATCAGCACTGCAGTGGCAGATGTATGAGGGCAAGTACATAAATTCTTGATCCCAGCTCTCGTTTACAACAGAAAGACCATTTATTGTTTTGTGTCTAGCTTAATAAAACAGGTAAACTGAGAACCTTCAGTATGCTTTCTTATCAAATGTAAGAGTCCTCTCATTCAATGTCATGAAAGTCTTTTGTGTATAAATGATTCTGAGTGAAGTGGTTCAACACAGGTTGTGTCTAAACAGCCAGTCCAAGCCATGTTTCCGGTCTCTAAGGGTTAGACGCACTCTGTGATCGCATCTGAACCCCATCTTAGGTTAAAGATCTAGGTATTCATCACCTTTCTCATACTCTGGGGTTCAGGACAAGGAAACCAAGATTTATGTATCAAAAAGAGTCTGTGGTGCCCCTTAGCCAGATGCCCGATTTAGATGGTGTTAAAATGATTTCGGCCAGACCACTCATAAAGGGGTGAACCTGTCCCATATCTTACACACAACTACTCAAGTTGAAAACGTTTGACTTTAAGTTGTTCATTTTTAAATGGTTCTAAATTCTCTAGCCTTGAAAATTCTCTCTTTTGTACTGGCAAGGGGAATTAACTCTGTATAATTTAGGGCTTAAATACTCTGACAGAACTCAGAGCAGGAACTCAAAACTGTTCCTCATATCTCAGAGCAGTGTCCCAGCCACATGCTGAATAAATTATCCATTTGATGCATGCAGACAATTATGCATTATGAAAATCTTCAAAAAGCATGGGCACTGTTCCTAAGAAAAGCTAAAATTATTTTTTCAACTTCAGAAGCTATTACAAAATATGTTGAGTAGATCCAATTGGGAAATGTGTGCTTTACACCCCATAGTTACTTCTTTTCCGCTCTGTGGCCTCATATCCTACCCTGAGCTGTAAGGTTAACAAGCACGAAGCAAAACAGGGAGATTATTGAAGTCAACAGGTAGACATACTATTTGTATGCAAAACCTGCTGCTTTGTAGGAGAAGTAGGTTGAATAAAACTCTCTTCTTTTTGTTGTATTTTTCAATTATTATCCAGGCTCTTAGAGATTTTGACATCTTTTGTTCTAAACCCAAAATAAATAAAGAAAAAATTAGAGATTAATGAGACAATGGAAATTGCTGTTCCCGTAAAATTCAGCTAAAGATGCTTGACATGTTAAGAAATTAAGTTATTGTTATTTAAAAAGTACTGTTACATATTGTTAACATTAACAGAACTATTTTCTTGGCACGAACAAATGCAGCTGGACCACAATGGTCTCCAGGGCTCAGCTTCATCAGAGGAATCATCATCATAAAGTTCATCTTAGCAAGACAACAGAGGATGCAGATCATCCTGGAAGGAAATGGAAAATGTCTATCAATTTGTTTCAGAATATATAATACAGGCTTGTACCACAGAATGGCTTTTCACCTCTTTAATATTTCAACAGAAGTAAACCACCATTGTCTCTCATATTTACACTTAGTATTGCTGAGTACAAAAAGAATATATAAACTTTATATAAAATATAAAACTTACAAAGTAGACCTGTCATTCGTAATAATAAAAAAAACATATAATGTTGAATGACCTTTGCATCGTTTTCAGCAGTTTATGGGAGCTGATAAAGCAATGAACTAAAGTAGGTGCTTACATACATTCCCTTTACTTTGAAGTGGCTGAAGCATTTTTTTTTTCAGGTTTACCATGCATTTATATGTCGGTTATATCAATACTTTAAAACCGAGCCATAACTGGTTGAAAATGTGACAATACCCTCTTTTAAACATTAGTATCCAAGACAGCTCACTAGTGACAGGATTCACTGTAGAATGAAAACAAACAAAGCCTAAAATGAATGTTCCAAAACTTTGTTACTCCCAAAATGTGGCTTATTTTTCTGTTTTGTTCTTGCAGCTGAAATCAGATTTAGACAAGCAGGATGGCAACCTAAAATACATTTTGACTGGGGAGGGAGCTGGAAGTATTTTTATCATAGATGAAAAAAATGGCAAAATTTACGTGACACAAATGCTGGATCGAGAAAAGAAACCCTTCTACACTCTAAGAGCACAAGCAATTAACAGGAGCACTCAGCTTCCTGTTGAACCTGAATCAGAATTTATTATCAAGGTTCGAGATGTCAATGATCATGAACCACAGTTCTTGGATGGACCTTATGTGGCCACTGTTCCAGAGATGTCACCTGAAGGTATGACATGCTGTGACCCAAAGTCTTTATTTCCTGATTTTTTTCTAGATAGCTATGTTGATATAAAATCTTAATAACGTATTTTATAGACTGCCTTTCAGTGAGAAGTAAGCAAACTATTTTACAAGCTTGGAAATTTGCAAAGGTATATGCTTAAACTGAAGGTTGTGCATACCTCTACTTAACATCCATGCCTTTAAATATTTAGGTATCTACATGTGTCCAAGTCCTTTTACAGAATCTGGATACATGCTTGGAATGACTATAGAGAGTTACCTTTCCCTTCAGTGATTCAGCCTTGAAATTGGTACTTTTAAAAATATATTACCATTCAAAATAGGCAGAGTACTATAACCAGTTCGTACTGCAAAGGAGATTTGGGGCTGACAGATTTCACTACTTTTTCAATCCGTATACCACCCTAGTCCCTAGAAAATTGTTCAGTGTACCATTATTGTTACAACCTGCCAGCTCTTCAGGCTTCTACCAATCTGAAAGAAAAGTAACATGTGCATAAACTTTGAAGATCTCTGACCTCAGTTGACTCTTTTAAGGACATAAATATAAGCTTAGCTGAATTGAAAAGTACTCAACAGCATCCTTCAGTCTACTCTGATTCTGCTAAATAATTAAACGATATGTCTTTATTATACTCTGTGTAGTATAAATCATACTGTATTGTAATTGGAAAAGAATCACATTCACATCACAGGCACTCATGATTTCCCCCCAAAGACAGGGATAGTTTCCTTCCTATAAGTAATGGTTTCAGAACAGAAAAGGTACTAATCTGGTGTGGGGCTGGTATGATGACCACCCTCAAACCACGTATGATGCGTACCTATTTATACTGCCAAGCCTCTTTCCTTATCAGTCAGCTTCTCTTCATTTGAATTAGATGGTGTGCAGTGAAGGACTGCCTTCTGATTTTCTAAGCCCATGAATTGTAATTTTTCTGTCAAGAGGAACAACTTAATTCCTGTACCTCTTCTTTCCCACCTCCACACAATTGAACAGGCCTGTACGAGGATCTGTCAGGTATCTGGAAACTTAATACAACAAATACAAAGCAAAGTCAACATCTGACAAATATAGGTGTATATATATACATATATGTGTACATACACATATGCATACATAATGTGTATACACATACATTTAAATCCTTAAAAAATCCAAAGCGTGAGGGCAGTTGACATAAACAAGCATGTTATAGATAGATGCTGTTATCTCCAAGTAGCTATCTTCAAAATCAAAGGAAAACTGGATTCTTTAACTCTTACAGAAAGAATCCCAGTAATCTTTTAAATTTGTACCTCTGTCTCTTTTGGTTGTTTCTATTGCAAATATTACTGAAAATAAATTCAAATATTGTGCTACTTAAAACAGTATGAATTAATGAAGTCATTAATGTAATAACATCAGGGATCACAAAAGGTAATAAAAACTATGTTTCATTCAGTTTTACTCATTCAACTTTTAGGCCAGATTCAGTGAATATTTTACAGGGTGCTGTAAACTTTATCTTCTTCTGCCAGCCTGGATAGCAGTTGCAAGAAAAGGATATTCTTGACTGGCGTTCAGTCAAAAGTGGGGTTAGTATACTAAATTCTGCCAGGAAGTAGCTCACCATCACTACCAGCAATAGCTACAAAAGACATCCATTTAATCCATTTATTTCCTAGTCATCCTGCTTATACCACCTTCTACCAGGGAAATCACGTTTGAGTGTATGACTGTTTCTTCACTGCCACTTTCTTTCATGCAGGCAGACTTATTTGTCTCAAGACTTCTGCATCTGAGCTATTGGTCAAATAACTTTTTCTAACATAATCAGTTGCTTTTTCAGAGGGTACTTTTAGCCTTTGCATCTTGCTCAGTCACTCAAGTTTGGAGAAGAGAAGATAGGTGCCTTGTCAAGGACCTTTGCATTTTTTTCATGTGCTCACAGTAGTAATGGGCCTAATTTATTGTCTAGATTTATCTGCGTATCTTTATCTGGGGTTATACAGATTTAGGACTTTGACAACGCTCTTTTTTATTTTCTTTTTTTTTTTTTCTCTGTGGTAAAACGTTGTTTATGAGGCACTTGGTGTCTTATAAAAATGTTTTTTAAATAGCTAATAATTTAGTATGGCTTGATTTATACTCACACAGACCTGTAACCATTCACAGAAGTATATCAAGCATTGACTTATGGATGCCTTCTATTTTATTTTCCTGTCTTAATGGTGAGCTTCTGTCTTAATGACGGTTATATGGAAAAAAAAGAAAAAAGTTAGGTAGGATGCTACTTATGGTCAAAAACAACAGTAGTAATCTTTTCCCGTATACCTCTGTTTCTCACCTGAAACCATCAACAAGCAGTTGACAGATGAGAAGTTTCAATCTATATTGACTTGATTTGGCTATAAACTGATACCTTAAAAATAAAAGGCTCAGCAGTCTTTATTGAATCTCCTGTGTCTTCTATTATATATTTAAATTCCTAAAATACCATATCAGTTCAGCATAAGATCAATTAGACTGCAAAAACCTTAGTTTATTTTGTGATATTCCTATAAAATAATAATAAAAAATTCCAGAAAAATGTAGAAATATATGAAATGGAAAAAAAATCAGGAGTAATACCACCTCCCATTTCTCAGAATGGGTGAAAAATAAAACAAGATCCCTGTGTGCCTCCTCTCTCAGACATGGACTACCTGAAAGAGTAAAATCAGAGTTTTGCAATCATCCAGTGTATGATATGTGAATCTAAGTCAGTCCTATGGATCTTGACATATTTTCTACATTGCTGCTTCTGTGTTTGACCTCTCCAGCACTAATACCATAGCTATGTCAGAGATCGTTCTTTCACCTACTTCTTCCATGTAGATGCTACTACACTTCTGGCATACTAGTGTATGTCTGACATATAGAATGTAAGTGGAGTGGTATATAATAGTATATGCCTTAACAGTGGTCAGCTCCAATGAAACAGCCGAGCCACACCATGAGGACTTTTCTGGGCTCACTTACCCTGCTTCTCAAAGGGTAGGGTAAAGCACTAAACCTTACAAGGAAATTTCTAACCTCCCAATAGACAGAAACAGTAACCAACTAAAATTTGCAACATTGGTACCATAACAGTTCATTATATCAGTGCTCTTCTCTCAGTAAAACAGAACATCATCTTGTATAATAAGGGATGTAAACCAGAATTAGTTTAAATGGTATGGTGCAATAGAGAGACTTGGCCTTAGCTCTGTTTCAGTGCTCTCTAGCAGCAGTGCAGCTCACTGATGCTGGACCTGGGATGTCCTAGTAATTTCCTCATAAAAAACATGTTCAGGAAGCGTGGTCAATACTTGGGAAAGCAGTTCACGGTTCTGAACATTTTGTCTGAATCTAAGAAAGCAAGGAATGAATAATTCACAGCCGGCCACTTGCCTCAGAGAAACACAGGAAAACAGAAAATAGGTACAGATAATTTTGCTTAAAGTTAGGTACAAATATCTATATATATATATACACTAATGTGTCAACAAATTAGAATACATTTTACTACTTTCTTAGCTCTCTTTTATCTTCAGTACTAAATTTTATTAGGATTTTATACGCTAGTGTCACAGCAAATGAAATGTGTGTCAGCAAATGGACTCTCTTCTGAGAACACAGGACTGTGGTTTTACCTCAGGCATTTGGTACAATTTCACATTAAGTGTCTTCCACATAGTTGTTAAACTTGTACAAATGCAGTATATCTGATGGAATAGTTAAGAGTCAGATGCAATAATATATCAGTACTTAATGTTTTCATAGATTTCAAGCTCTAGTTAGAAAAATGAATAACTATTTGTCTTATGAGGGCCCTATAGTTTACCAAATGGGCTCCAATATTCAAGTGGCACTACTATGTTTTGCACAAGAAGGGTAAAACCGAAGCTGCAGGAAGACAAAAAAAAATCTTATAGAGCAATCAGCAAAATATAGTTTGCCTTAAATGAAGCTAATAAAAAGCAAAAAAAAAAAATGTGTAAGCATGTTTACTATCTAGCTTAAGACATTACTGTGTACATAAAACACATATTTGGGGCTAAACTTTATATCAACATCACATAGACACCCATATTCAAAAATGCATGTTTGAAAGCCCACATATTATTCAGTTATTTTGTCTCTGCCATGATATCCATTTTCACATAAATGTTCTGAAACTATATCATGATTGGATTGTCAATTATATCATGTCATGGCTGGGCTGTCAAGAGGTGGAGTTTTGGGGTTTTGTTTGTTTGTTTGGGAGGAGGGTTATGTGTTAATTGATTGTTTTAAAAGATATTACTTGTATTTGATCAATTATTCTTCTCCCAACCACAGAGTTACAAAAAATGGTTTTTTTGAGTTTTTGAGTACCTAATATTAACACTGTAATTTCTATCACTGAAATACAGATGTCTAGGTAAACATGATTCCATTCAGCAAATGGCTTGCTTTGTTTGCTGCAGGTTAGATGTATAAAGAAATACAGGCTTCATGGCAGTGAAAAATTAAAAACTGAAAAAGTATTCTAAACCCAGGATAACATTTTTCTTCTTATTATTACATAGTCCATATTAAATGTAGAGGTATATATAGTGATCATAAAATCTTTCTCCTAAAAAACTGTGAGAAACCATAGTCCTCTCTTTACATGGTTTCCTGCCACCCCAGTTTAAAAACAGTTTTCCTCCCGAGAGGCAGGAGATCTGTTATTTCTTCCCTCCAGGTTGACTCCCTCTTTACCAGATGCCCCTTGCCTGCTCACTTTTCCATTATATCCACCAGCTGCATCTCGCTGAGCCCAACTGAGCAAATTCCATGCTTCTGCCTTTTGTTATATTCTGGAAAAGTCAACAGGCAAGCAGAAAAGTAGGCTGGGGCTTAGAGAAGCAGCAAATGCTGTTTTAGATTCAACATTTCTTTCTAGTAGTTAGAAACTGTGCAGAAGATAAATCTACCTTTAAATGACAGAGAGATGCAAAAAACTGCTATGATAACTTTGCAGTCCTATATTTGTTGGATTTTGTTCCTGATTTGTTAAATATGGTGCCTAAACAAGTCCATTTCTAAACGTGGTTGTGGGCATTTGGGTTTATTTAGTAGAAAATGGCATTTATAACAGACTGTACCTATTGGATTATTCATAGTTCTTGAACCCTTTCTAGCTAGCACTCCATTTTTTTTTCAAAGCAACTGCATTCTCGTCATGATAAATTGTCTTAGAGGATGAATTTTCTGTATTACTTAGAACAGTTTCCATAAACCATAGATGATAAGAAGTTAACAGTTGGGTAGATGAGGATTTCCTTTACCCTTCAGTCTTATTAAAGAATACTGTTATTTCTGAAGCATGTATGTGCCCTGATTAAATATTAATCTGTCATTTTATCTTTAAATTTCTTTAGGGCAATAGGGAGCGATATATATACATGTATATGTCTATACACACACCTAATATACACCTAAATATGAGAAGTTTGGTATTGCAAGTATGTTTTGAAGGACATGTAACTCCAAAAGTTGGTGGCATTTAATAACATTTTACTGTACCTGCACTCTTGGAGAAGATAACATGCATTATAGAATCACTTGGAGTGCTGCTGAATAAATAGAGAAAAAATGTAAAAAGTATTTTTTTAAATAATCAAAATATATCATTCAGCGTAACCTTGTATGAGAAAGTCTTATTCATTTCTGTTTAAAAATAGAACTATTGAACTGCTAGAAAGCTCAGAAATTAATATATTTGTTTTATTGGGGATAAATATCAACTTTGAGCTTGCCATTAAAAAGGTATTTCTGGTATAACTCCTTGCACTCCATCATTTCTTTTTTTCTCCTCCAGCATAACTATACAGCTATATTGGTAAGCAGGTGCAACCGTGTGAACATGTGCCAGAAAGTTTTAGAAAGTAGCTTGATTTCCCGCCGTTCCTCATGAGAAGTGATATTTGTATTCTTATGCAGAACCTAGGTGAGGAAAAAAGACAAAATAATTATTACCTTACAAAATGATACTACTGTGAATATTTTCTTTTAAATTACAATCATCACTGATGGTGCCATGAGATTGCTGTCAATCTTGTATCTAGGATATAACCAGCTTCCAGCCAGAGATGAAATCAAGCTCTGCAGATGGATTCTGCTGTTTCTTTTGCTCTGGGGATTCTGCCGTAACTCTTACACTGGGACAGGCTCATTAAAGACTCAAGGATAAAAAATGTTATCAGAGCCTACATGGATGCTTTGCATGCTAATAATTATTTTCTTTATCACCAATGGGCCTACTGGTGATAAAGTATCTGTATTTTCTTCTTTCCATGGGAAACTTCTATACAATACTTGAAGAATGTACAAGGGGAGGAGAAACAATTTCCTGTACTCCATTCACATACCAGAAATTAGGGGAAAAGGCATAAGAAATAGTATTTTAAGCAACATAAATATAATGCTGAAAAGTCATACGCTATTTATTTTTATTTGAATTGAAAATTTGAATGCAACAAGAACAGTTGCTGAGGAAATATTTTCCCTTTTTAATCATAAATTTTAGAATTTGCCATTTGCTCCTGTAAATTTTCAGGGCTGTTTGCTGATATAACTGGTATTTCAAAAGGTTTTTAAAGAGTTTACATTTTGTAATTATGAGACAATTTATACAAGAAGAAAATAAACATAATCTGTTTTATTTTTTCCTTGAGGTACTTCTGTTACACAGGTAACAGCTACAGATGGTGATGATCCTTCTTATGGGAATAGTGCCCGTCTGCTTTACAGTCTCATTCAGGGACAGCCTTATTTCTCTGTGGAGCCAAAGACAGGTACTACAAATGATCTTGTAATTGAAAACATTCATAAACTAACATAAAATGGATGTGAGCAAAAATGTCTTTCTTCATTTCAACACAAAGATCAACTGATACGACCCTACACTTGTACATCTTTGCATAGTTTCTAGATCTAAAAAAGATCAATTCTTTCTCTCATAGGAAGCTAAAATTCTTTCTCTCTAGAGAATCAACAATTTATTTAGCAAACTATCTTGCTAAGGAAAAGAGTTGGATTCTGAGTACCTCATCCAACAAATGCTGGGTCTCTTTAGCTTGGAGAAGAGGAGACTGAGGGGTGACCTCATTAATGTTTATAAATATGTAAAGGGCAAGTGTCATGAGGATGGAGCCAGGCTCTTCTCAGTGACATCCCTTGACAGGACAAGGGGCAATGGGTGCAAGCTGGAACACAGGAGGTTCCACATAAATATGAGGAAAAACTTCTTTACGGTAAGGGTGACCGAACACTGGAACAGGCTGCCCAGAGAGGTTGTGGAGTCTCCTTCTCTGGAGACATTCAAAACCCGCCTGGACGCATTCCTGTGTGATATGGTCTAGGCAATCCTGCCCCGGCAGGGGGATTGGACTAGATGATCTTTCGAGGTCCCTTCCAATCCCTAACATTCTGTGATTCTGTGATTCTGTGATTCTGTGAAATGGACCTAGGAACACTTCTGGGTTAACAGCTCTATGACTCATTATGTGACATTCCTATCTCTATGTTGGAGAAGCCACAGATACGTGATATTCCTCCAAAATCCTTATTTCTGGGGAAGAAAGAAGGTTACATATGGTAGAGGAGATATATGGTGTGTTCTGCTCCCCAGAACTCTAAGCATGTAGAATGGATCTGTCACACAGTGTAGATGTTGTCATGAGTACTAATTCCCAGTATTAACACAGTAGTGCTGTGCACGGTCTGAAATGTAAATTTGTAACTGTCCAATGATGTGTTTTATACTCGTACTATATGGTCAAGTGTTGGGAAAAAATGGGACTATTATATGTTATTATATTATACTTCTCATTTTCAGGGGTCATCCGAATGGCTTCCCAAATGGATAGAGAAACAAAAGATCAGTATTTGGTCATCATCCAAGCCAAAGATATGGTTGGGCAACCAGGGGCATTTTCAGCAACAGCCACTGTTACCATCAACCTCTCTGACATTAATGACAATCCACCTAAATTTCAACAGCGTGAGTATAGGTTAATTACAGTAGTTGAAGTCTTGAGGAAATTTAGATCTACTGTACCTCTATTAAGTTCACTGACAGGTCTTTTCAGAAGAGGTCTGTGTTTTAACTTCGGCATACATATTTAAATAAAAATAAAATTTAAAAAATTCCACACAAAATCTCAAAAACAAAGAGGAAAAGAAAACCTAGCATTACAAAAGACTTCAGGCCTGCTGTTTTTATTGCTAGGCTTTGGAGACAAATGTCTTACTAAACTGCTTTCCATATAGTTTGCCCTATGTAAACCTAAAATCTGGGCAATGGAGTATTTAGTACCATTTTCACTCACCTTAGAGTCATAGAATCATAGCACAGTTTGCGTTGGAAGGGACCTTAAAGATCATCTAGTTCCGACCCTCCTGCCATTGTCAGGGACATCTTCCACTAGACTTCTCCCGTCTTCATTCTTTGCTGACAGATACTGTAAACTTTTTGGCAAATGATGTGACCTTTTCTGTCCATGGAGTTTCTAGCAGATGTGGGAGCTGCTAGCTGCACTGTCAGGAAGAACTAGTGAAATACAGGTGGGAAGTGCTGCCCTCTACTGTTTTTTCACCCTGTTGGTTCTCCTTAGGTCTTTATTTACTGCTAAAGTGAAGCTGAGAGAAGAGAATGTTGTTATCCCCTGCCCCCAAGATTTATCCATTGCTGGATTAGATCCATTTTTCTAATAAAAGCTGGGGGTTTTCCCAGACTTTCTGAGAGCCTCAGGCCATCATAGCTACTACAGCTATTAACCATGGCAGATCACTAAACTGTGTCAGTATTTGCTTCTTTAGGACTCTACTATATGAGCATCTCTGAAGAGGCTCCTGTGGGCACTACTGTAGGCAAAGTCTTCGCAGAAGACAGCGACATAGGGGAGAATGCAGCCATGAACTATTTCATTGAAGGAGATAGCTCAGATGTTTTTGACATCATTACTAACAATGAGACTCAAGAAGGAATTATCTTATTAAAAAAGGTGAGATCTTAGGAACCTTCTAAAAAATCTCTAAATACTGGAAAGAATTTCCTGAAGCAAGCCGGATGTTTAAAAAGGACCTATTGCTTTGGATTCTGCTATTTTTTGTTTCTTCAGGGTTTGTGATTTGATGGAGATATTAGGGGGATAAAAAGAAACATCCTTTTATTTCTATTTAATTTTTGAATCATTCCTATTACTTCTGAACACAATAGTTGCAGTCAAAGTATCTTAATGTTATTCCTAACTGTGCAACAGGGTGTATCCCATTGAGAAAATGTTCTCTCTCTTCTGTGCATCATCTGTAAAATCTTTATCAATAAATTGTACACAATATTTCCTCACTTCCAACACCTCCTGTTAAACTTAACTGAAGCCAGAATGTTTTACAGGATTAGACAGACAGTGGACTTTTTGTTATGACATGGCTTTGAAAAGACACTAAATACACCCCAAAATACACCGGTTTAGAAATTAAGATATTTAAGAGTCTTTGATACTGTATGATGTATTTTGGAACCAAATCGGAAGATTTCTGGGTCATCTGGGTCATCATCTGAAATGATGATAGAGTTTGATAGTCTAATGAAATCCAGGAGCCTGAAGAACTGAACGCTATAAATTTGGTGGTTTTTATTTCTATTTGGATTTATTATAATTCAGGAAGGTATTTATTTAGTATTTCTTTTTTTTAATTACAGACAATCATCATTATCTGGTAATATAACTACATTTTTATTAAACACTCATTGTTGCCTTCTGGAATTTATTTCCTCTAGACACTAAATTTTAACACATTCATCTTAACCTTTACATATTAACTGATTCACATTGTTTATGTAAGAGTAAAGAATAGTGTTCACGAAGGTTATACCTATGCTGGAAACACAAGTACTAATAGAAGAAGTTGTTTTCCTTAGGGCTGACATTCTACAGGAAGACTTCTTTTACACTGTTTAACTATAACACTAAAGACAGCCTACATGTGAAAGCAAACAATGGTTTAGCACAGTTTAATTTTAAAGTGTGTTTAACATTAAAAAAGAAATCTTAGAAGTAACTACTTTTGAAACACTTCCAAAAGAAGGGTAGCACTATTTTGTCTTTACTTTCACACCACTTATTGAACTGTATTTAATTCAAAAGTGGAGGAAGAAATATTCCACATCTCACTTTCTTTCTTAACAGAGAGTGGATTATGAGAGCAAGAGGAGATATGGTATTCAAGCAAAAGTAGTAAACAGGTACATTGATGATCGTTTTCTGAAAGAAGGACCATTTGAAGACAAAACCGTTGTCAAAATCAATGTGGAAGATGCTGATGAACCTCCAGTTTTCACCTTGGAGAACTATGTGATGAAGATTGCTGAAGCGGCTGTGAGTGGCTCGTTAGTGGGCATTGTAACTGCTAGAGATCCAGATGATGATGACTGCCCAGTCAGGTATCTAACTTATAATGTGAACAGGCCTCAAATATAAATGTAGTTGGGATTCTCAAAGGCTATTTTTGTTCCTTACTTTGGCTCATTATTACAGTTAATCATGCTTTCATTGTGATAGCCTAGGTTATTCCAAAGCTTGTGGTTTAACGCCAGTAGGCAGCTAAGGACCACACAGCTGCTCGCTCACTCCCCCAGCCAGTGGGATGCAGGAGAGTATCAGAAGGGTAAAAGTGCAAAAACTGATGGGTTGAGATAAAGACAGTTTAACAATAAAAAAAGAAAAGAAAAGAAAAGAAAAGAAAAGAAAAGAAAAGAAAAGAAAAGAAAAGAAAAGAAAAGAAAAGAAAAGAAAAGAAGAAAACAACAAAGGGGGAAAAAAACACCCCACCAAAACCCTAAGAAAAACAAGTGATGCAAAAAAAACCCCAAACAATTACTCACCACCAGCCAGCCGATACCCAGCCAGCACCCGAGCAACAGCAGCCTTGGCCAGCCTTCACTCCATCCCAATTTTATTGCTGAGCATGACGTCATATGGTATGGGATATCTCTTTGGTCAGTTGGGTTCAGCTGTCCCAGCTGTGTCCCCTCCCAACTTGTTGTGCAACCTCAGCCTACTTGCTTGTGAGACAGCATGAGAAACAGAAAAGGCCGTGATGCTGTGTAAGCACTGCTCAGCAATAACTAAAACATCCCTGTGTTATCAACGCTGTTTTGGTCACCAATCCAAAACATAGCCCCATAGTAGCTACTATGAAGAGAATTAGCTCTACCCCAGCCAGAACCAGTACACTAGGTTAAATCCTACCCCCTAGCCCAAAATCTAGATAAATGAGTTTTGTTTATGCATCTTTGCAATCACTTTGAGATGGGGTAATATTTTAAAGAGTAACCTGGAGAAGGCTGTGCATAACAGCAGAGCTAGGCTGCCACAGTCAAAGCTGTAAGTGCCTGGAGGTGTTCCAGTCTGTTCCCAATAACTTCTGGAGATATGGAGAGATGGACTCATTGCTGGGAGGGAGACACAGAACAGCTCCACTGGCATCTGCTCAGCTCAGCATGATCAAAAATTTACCAATTCCCTACATCTACCACAACTGCCCCGTAGAGATATTATATAAAAAAAGTCCCTCAGACTTTTAATTTTGCAAAATAATTGCTGTTTCTTAAGGGACAAAACAGGTAATTATATCTTTAACAAAGTGTTTATAATTAATGTATCTTCTTGAGATATTTGACGTCACTGTGTACTGTACAATTTAGACAAGCTAGGATACAGGGACAAATGGATGAGATAGAAAATAACTTCTATCTGATGAGATACAATATATACTTTTGGTGTGTATATTAACTTAGCAGATTCCTAATAGCAGAGAGAGAGATATATATATAGCTACCTATAGTTACAGCTTCAGAGGTTTAGTCAATACAAGGCCATTTGCTATGATTTTACATTCATTTACCGTTATTTAGTAAACTACTCACAGGTTAAATTAAATAAGAATAAATTAAAATATATATGTGCTACTTTATCCAAAAAAAGGGTGTGTTTGTGGTTTATTGAGATGACAGCAGCATCTCCTGTGAAACATTTAAACACAGTGCATATATATGACTTCTTAGTTTGAAATATTTTGATGGAAGTTGCTACAAAGTGAATATGTCTGCATAGTCCCAAAACAGTGACACATATATTGCATCACTGAGTTGTTTTAAAATAGTGCATGTCACTTCTAAAGTAAAGATATATTCATTGGGCTAAGTGCCACGCATATGGATCTAATTTTGAAAACATTTCTATCATAAAAGGCAGCAGTTGCCTATAATACAGAAAACCAGCTGTGTTGCATTGTTGACCACAGTTTTCAAATAAACAAAGTAAGCACAGACATGCAACAAAACCTCACTACATTAATAATAAAAAAATAACTAGAAAATATCCAACATAGATTTTCTGAAAATTATCTATCAAGAATCAGATTACCAAAAAAACCCCAAACAAAACAAAACATTAATGTCAGAAAACCCTAAATAAGCTTTGGATATAGAGGATGAGGAATACTCACATTAAAAAAAACAAAGTAATTGAATTGTGAATCCCTAATATAGGTGTTTAGAAAAGTCACATCTTTGGCTCAGATGATAAGAACTTTCACTGACTGTTGGTTCCTTGATTTATCCTGTTACTGATTTTCAAAACAGACAAAATGTAACTATAAATAACATGTTATAGAGTCATCCAGCTGCTGGCACATAATCTGAGCTGGATCCCTAAGTGCCAACAGAAGACAGAAAGACTTTGTCAAGCACAACTAAAGGTACAATAAAAGAGGGAATAAATGCATGTGGGAATTCCAAACTGGAATGGTAAGAACCTTTCAACTCTTTAAACAGGAATTATTTCCACAAAATACACTCTACTAGGACCTGTGACATACGATCTTTTTTATATGTTATGAAAATTGTTTGTAAATATCCTTTCCATTTGAACCAAAACCTTTGGTGTCTTTTTCAGTCTCTCTCTGGCCTGTGACCAGTGGTTAGACTTTTAACAATTTGAATGGTATGTATGTATGTACATGTGCATATGCATGTCTGCATACGGACATAGCATCCAGAGCCTTTTAAGTGAAGACTCAGGAACACTGGACTCATTTGCAATCATCTCATGCATTAGGATTTTGTACCCTACCTAGGTGACACCTCATTACAGATAGTTGTCTGTCTTTCTTTATAATGCCCATTCCCTTGGCATCAGAGCATGTCAGCAATGATGACAAAATAGATTTGCCATTATACCTCCACTTAGCTGTTAGTGTTATTCATTTCACAAGTGGCACTTCTGCTGTTTCTTTTCACTGAAGTCATTCACCTGCTGTGAGTCTGACTTAGAAGTAAGAACGAATAATGCATTTCAGATTCAGTTCACATTAATATAGATCTGAGACATATTTAGTTTTATAAAAAGAAGAGCTTTGATCTTGGCAGCAGTGAATTTTAAATGTTTATAAGTGTACATTTTTCATGATTTCTGAGTAGTTGCAGCACACATTTATATGTATATATGCACCGCTCTGTTTTCTCAACTGACAATAGGTTTCTATGTCCTTGCTTCTGATGAAACATTTCGGTATTAGGGAATCTCTTTACTTTTTTTGGTGCAGGTATTCTATTGTCCATGGAACACATTTGAAGAGATTGTTCAGCATCAATGAACACAATGGAACAATCATTACAACTAAACCTCTGGACCGAGAGACAGCTTCTTGGCATAACATAACTATTACAGCCACAGAAATAAGTGAGTAAGAAATTTAAGGAACGCTGTGTTTTTTATACTGCGAACTGTAATTGTCCTCTGAATATTCCTTCTTTTAAGTGGAGAGTATATGCTTCTTTCTCATTATATTATTGTTCCTTGCTACATTAAGAAACATTAATAAAATTATTAGTTAAATAGAAGCGGAATGTACTTGAGCTCCAAGGTTCTGTGCTCTTTCATAAAATATGACCTTATAAAAAAGAAAGGAAATTATAATAAGATCGAGACTGTAACACTTTCAAGTTATACTGAAGCATATGAATTGCTCCTGCAGTGCAAGATCTTATGTTAAATTAGACCCTGGCTAATTTCACACCAGATTTTTGACTAGCGTGAAATTAGCCAGGGCCTAATTTAACACCAGTCAGAAACCTGTGGCTCATTAATTGTGAATATAAGGTCTAAATCAGCTAGACTTCTCTTCAGTGACAATTAAATCTGTGAAGCATCTTTTATATAGATTTCACCTGTCAGTTTGATTTGAAAGTCAAATGCAAATTGCCTCTGTTTGTGCCTTTAGTGATCTGGTTGCCCTAACTCTGGAACAACACTCTAGAAAATTAACAGCTAGTGATTTATAAGGCAGTTTAACAAGATTATTGGGATATTATTTAAAAACTAATCACATCCATCCCCAGGAAGAAGAAAAAACATATGAAACCAGAGTCCAATCAATAAATCAGACAGGTTTTGCCATATATTTTTAGCATGTTTTTTTTAATCCTGAATCTCAGTTAAATGCTATTTATTGCTAAGACTACTTTAAACATATATTTTTAAATTGCACTTTTCCCAAAAGGGAGCATTCCCTGTATATATGTAGAATATTACTGCCAGAAGTTTAATATAGGATAGTCAGTAGTCATTTTCATTGAAGTCTTTATTTTGTATTTGGGAATTGATAGTATTTTCTTCCTTTTCAGCTTCTCTGTGAGTTTTTAAACATGAATGCATTTTACTTCTCATGTTGTTGGGCAGCTGGCAGGTGTTGGTAAAATTGATCCCTGGCATATTTTTGTCATGTCTTGAATAGTGCTATGGAAACACAGCAGGATGACGTTGGTCTGGACTTTTATGTTTAGTTAAACAGTGTAATAGGAAAGAAGCAAATGTTACAAATGAATAAGTGTCTCCTGCAGCAAAAGAAAGCGAGTCTTTCACAGTAAGGAAAGTTATTGTAGAGAAACCGAGCCCTCATTATCTTCATATTCTTATTCTTTATTTCTTTAATGATGATAAGGTCACTATCTAAAACACTATATTCAAAAGCATTGAAGTTAGGTCACCTAGGTCTGGGCATACCTGAAATGATTTATGTTATGAACTTGTATCATTTTATTCCTTGAAATATAGTCATAACACACCCTGTGTGTATGAGACATTTGGTGGATGACATTGTGGCTCCACTGAAGTTAAATCAAAATGCCATTAGAGTTCATCCACACAAGATATTCATTGCAGCTGAGACAGATATTGAAACTGCATTACAACAACAACCTCCCTGGGGGTCTGTTAGGGTCCTGGCATACATAAAGGACACAAGCCTTTTGCCTCCATTGCAATGACAGGGATCAGAGATTAGTAAGAGGAGCTTGCCTCTGTTATTGCAGACTTGTGGTATGGATCATCCTATCCTTATGCCATTGAGATAGCATGTTTTAAAGGTACTCAGAAGTAGATCTAATACACTGGACCTTAAACACAAGCAATTGGAACCTGCAATCTGTTAAGTCTTATTCCACTTTATGTTTAAGATGGTTCTAGCTCAAGAGAAATCAAGTTTCCTTTGATCAGTTTTTGCTTGATGGTAGTCAGCTTCTACCTAGTACAAGGCTGAAGCATAAACAGCAGCATTCTAACCATGCATGAGAGCAGGCAATCCTTAAGTCATCAAGTTTACTTAACACTGATTTACTGAATCAGATGAAGACTGACTGACAATTAATTAATTTAGACAAGGAATATCTGCTTCTACTTTCTCTCTATTGACTTATAGATGACCAACAAAGATTCCCAACAATAGGAACTGGCTTGAGCTTACTTTGATCCGCATTTCTCTATACGCCCATTGGAAAAGTGCACTGCTAGTCGTAAGCAAACTTACCCACAAGAGACAACAGTCATTTTCCCAATGGATATTGCAGCTGTCCTTTCGTATTGGATTCCAGACCTACCACATGACTACAGAACTTACAGCTCTTTGAAGGTTTCAGTGATGGATCATATAATTAATTCAATATTTAATTGTCATGCCACTTTGGTCATATATCCTTTTGTTGACGGATTTCTAACTTTTTAGATTAGTCCTTTTTAAAGAAAAAACGTGTCCATTCCCTTTAGGAAGTAAAGAAATTTACTTTAGCTAAAGTTATAATAATAACAACTATTATTATTATTACTGTTGTTATTACTACAAGTTTCCTTTTACTTGCTGATAAGAATGCCAAGCTTTCTTTAATCCTCTGCAAGAACTGAGTTCTACTTTGTCTCTAGAGATGGTTACTGCTTTTCTTTTAACACAGCTCTGAAATAAGCAAGTTACTAATTTTGGTCCCTAGTAATTAAAACATCGACTTCATTCTTCACACTGATCCAGCCTATTGCACTTGGTAATCTGTTCTCTCAGACCTTGTTTTGCAAATTCCAATCTCTCTCATGGAGATTATGACAAAGAAATTTTCTGCTCATTGAAAGATCTTTAGCCTTATGTAGGATATGAGTACAATAGCTGTAGTCAAATTCTGCCAAGTATTTTCCTGTGTAAGGTATAAAAGACAAAATAAGTGTTGCCTACCATCTTCCCCCATTTCAACCAAAGTCGTCATTCAGCTTCACCCTAAATCTTCATTAAATATTTACCAGATACTCATTCCAAGAGTGACTTTGTAATGTGTTGCTCCCTCCCAAAAAAAAACCCACCACCTGTGATTTCAGAAAAATTAAAAACTTCCGTACTGTTATTTTCCAATAGCAATGTGAGAAATGCTCATCCTTGTTATTTAACTATATGTTGAGGTAAAAAAAAAACAAAACAAAACCAAAACCGGAACACAACCCAAATATAGCAAGGAAGTAGAAACAAGACTATTACCAAAAGTAAATAAAAAAGAAGGGTTATTTATTGAAAGAAAACAGATGTGAATGGCAGCTCTAGGCTGAAAGGTACTATCTAAATGTTTGTGCAAGCAAAGAGTAGGCTTTAAAGCCAATATAGTATCCATGAATCTTATGAACAAGAAAGTTAGGAATAGGCCAAGGTCGCTGTGTCCTTCCCATACTACTTTGTATATGACTGAAGCCACCAAAGGTATTCCCTGCCTCCTAATAATTGTTACAAATTTTTGCTTTCAATGCTAATTCAGCCAAATCTCTGCCCTACACATCCGATTCTGACTTAAGTAAAAGAGATTAAGTCCTACACTCTTGGTATTATTTCTAAAAGGGATGAGTGCTACTTTTTATTTTTATTTAAGAAATAAGCTGAGCACCATTTCATTGCCTATTGTATTATTATGGATGTTGGGATTCAACAAGAGAAATGTCATCCCACAAAGAAGTATTTTTGAGATGACTGACAGACCATGAGCTTTGGTAAATTAGCACGACTGTAATGATTTCACAGGAGGAATAACAATGTGAAACTGCTGAGTATCTAGCCCTTTATCTCTGTGGTAGTTGCTCTTGCTGCCTTTTCCTTTGGCAAAAGACTCAAAGTTATCAGCACAGATTCCATGAGATCCAAGAAAACAAATGTTTGCTCCAAGCAACTAGTGAATTATACATTAAAAAAGCAATGTAAGAACCAACCAAACCCACACAGTTTTAAGTGAGGCAGAAAGGAACAGGTTTTGGTTTTCTCTTAAAGATCCATTTTACTAATTTAAGAAAACGTCTTAAGGACTTCTGAAGAGGTCAGAAGCAGTGACGCTAGCACCCATCATAAGGCATATTTTAACTATAGTGAATATTGTTGTGAGTGACATACTTCTGGTTTAGACAGAATAGATTGAGATATTGATAGATATTTAGGTTTATAGATATTTAGTATTCCTGGAATGTTTTAAGATTATTTTATTCACTGGAAAAATATCTTCATTACGGTCCTTACCCAACAACATGTCCAACTTAATGTGAACATTACTGTTGCAGTGAAACTTCTTGACTACTAGAGTAATAAATTACATTGTGGGGAAGGCAGACATTTCTCAGAGCTATGCCATGTAAGTGAGGATTCAATATGCTGATAGACAAAGAACTTCCGAGAGGTATTCAGTATAGGATCATAGAATCATTTAAGTTGGAAAAGAACTTTAAGACACCGAGTCCAATTGTAAACCTAACTGTCGGGTTCCGGATTTAAGGTCCGCCTCCAAAGCAAATGTAGAAATAAAATGCAGACAGTCCCCGTCCGCCCCCCCTGCTCCCCGAGAGAGAGAGAGAGAGAGAGAGAGACCCGCCTAATTAGTAAAAAAGGAGCAACTCTAGAAATAAAACGCAGACAATCTCTCTTCCAAGAGAGAGACCCGCCTAATTAGCAATTCCAGTGCAGCCCACGTGCGGTATGCCTGGTTCAATGCAGACAGCCCGCGCGCAGGGCCCGCAAAAAAAATATAAATAATTCCAGTGCAGCCCACGTGCGGCGTGCCTGGTTCAATGCGAACACCCGGTATACTTAACCTGCCTGTAGGTAAAGCACCCCCAAAAATCCTGACCCAAAATATTAAAGATTCGTGATCCTTGAGTTCGGACAAAGCACAACCGAGGCACGGTATCAACAAACTTGGCTCTGACTTTATTAGGTCCAACAATGAGGCAACTCAATATTCAAGGAAAAGAGAGAGAGGTAAAAGAAAGAAAGAAACAGAGAAAACAGTTGAAAGAGAAAAAATATTCACCACCCTGAGATCCAGCGGCGTCCCGCGGGAAATTCTTCCTTCCTACTTGGAAGATGGCGGTGGGGTCCCGCGGGGTCGAGCGATCCAGCCTCTTTTATAGAGTTTTTCGGCAGAGTCATGTGACTGGGAGCCGTCAGTCAACAGTTCGCACCAATCACAGGTCCGAAGGCGAGACATGTCCGGTTCCTGTGCCGTAGGATTGGCCCCTTGCCAGGCTGTCACCGGAGACACACATCCGGAGGCGGGTGGAGGGCGGGCGCCTAGCTTATTGCGTCATCTTGCATTGCCAGGCTCAGGCATTCCAGGCAGCCGCCATAAGATGTCGCCCGAACACGTGGTTTATGATTTCTGAGACAATGCTCAAAAGGAAGGGGACAGATCCCCACACTAACACAGCCAAATCCACCACTAAACCATGTCCCTAAATGCCACATCTACACATCTTTTAAATGCCTTCAGAGATTGTGACTCCACCACTCCACTGGGCAGCCTGTTCCAATGCTTAATAACCATTTCAATGAAGAAATTTTTCCTGATATCCAATCTAAACCTGCCCTGGTGCAACTTGAGGTCGTTTCATCTCGTCCTATCACTTGTTACCTGGGAGAAGAGACTGATACTCACCTGTCTACAACTTCCTTTCAGGTAGTTGTAGAGAGCGATAAGGTCTCCCCTCAGCCTCCTTTTCTCCAGATTAAACAACCCCTGTTCCCTCAGCCACTCCTCATAAGACTCATAAGACTCCCTTCACCAGCTTCTTTGCCCTTCTTTGGACTCGCTCCAGTACCTCAATGTCTTTCTTGTAGTGAGGGGCCCAAAACTGAACACAGTATTTGAGGTGTGGCCTCACCAGAGCTGAGCACAGGGGGACGATCACTTTCTTAGTCCTGCTGCCACACTATTTCTAACACAAGCCAGGATGCTATTGGCCTTCTTGGCGACCTGGGCACACTGCTGGCTCATATTCAGCTGGTTGTCAATCAACACCCCCAGGTTCTTTTCCACTGGGCAACTCTCCAGCCACTGTTCCCCAAGCCTGTAGCATTGCATGGGGTTGTTGTGACCCAAGTGCAGGATCCGACACTTAGTCTTGTTGAATCTCATACAACTGGCCTCAGACCATTGATCTAACCTGTCGAGATCCCTCTGTAGAGCCTTCCTACCTCAATCAGATCAACACTCCTGTCGAACTTTGTGTCGTCTGCAAACTTACTGAGGGTGCACTCAATCCCTGTATCCAGATCATTGATAAAGATATTGAAGAGAACTGGCCCCAACACTGAGCCCTGGGAAACATCACTTGTGGCTGGCTGCCAACTGGATTTAACTCCATTCACCACAACTCTTTGGGCCTGACCATCCAACCAGTTTTTTTACCCAACGAAGAGTGTACCCATCCAAGCTATGAGCAGACAATGTCTCCAGAAGAATGCTGTACCTGCAGATCTTTATTCCCTTGGTTTCAAGTGACATATTTATAAGCATTTTTAGTACATAAATATTTTTTTCAGCCTAGTCTATATACAACTTTTGTACTATGAAACTAGTATAGTTAGGTCTGGCTTTTCCTTGTCTGAGGTATTTATAGCAATAAAACCTTGTGTAAATGCAGTAAATGAAGGAAAAGTGTGCCTTATATTAGCAGAGTTTATTTTCCTTTCATACAGAAATAAGCCATATTGACACATCTTTTATATCTAAAGCCACAGTAATAAAGTGTAATAATGTACAGTAATAAAGTACATTTTTATAACAGAAGCAGTACAGCTTCTGTGAGTACAAAATGCCTAAGAATTAAACCTGTTGTGCAAATAATACTTGGAACAAAACTATAGGCTCAGACTATGAAGTCTGTCAGCAGTAATGCCTTAGACATGCCTGGGCAAAATCAGATTTCTTTCCAAATACGTGTTTGGAGACCAGTGGATAGAACAGCTCTGTTGTTCCAAAGTCTCAGCTTTCACCTGTGGCCACTGCAATTACTCCATGTCTAGCAGTGGTAGAAATATTTTTTACAGCATGTGAATTTGATGAAATTTTCTCCCAAATCTTCAAAATTTCAAAACACTAAAGAAGAAGAAGAGTAACAGAATTTCTTGAAGGATTCACAGAATGACAGAATCACAGAATGTTGAGGTTGGAAGGGACCTCTGGAGAACATCTAGTCCAACTCCCTACCACAGCAGGTTCACCTAGAGCACATTGCACAGGGTCACGTCCAGGTGGGCTTTGCATATCTTCAGAGGAGGAGACTCCATAACCTCCCTGTGCAGCCTGTTCCAGTGCCCATTCTCTTGACATCCAGCCTTAAGGTATTTGTAAGCATTGATAAGATCCCTTCTCAGTCTTCTCCAGGCTAAATAGACCCAGCTCTCTCAGCCTCTCCTGATAAGAGAGATGCTCCAGTCCTCTGATCATCTTTGTAGCCCTCCACTGGACTCTCTCCAGTAGTTCCTTGTCTTTCTTGAACTGTGGAGACCAGAACTGGACATAGTACTCCAGATGTGGCCTCACTAGGGCAGTGTAGAGGGGCAATAACCTCCCTCAACCTGCTGGCTACACTCTTCCTAATGCACCCCAGAATACCATTGGCCTTCTTGACCACAAGGGCACATTGTTGGCTCATGGTGAACTTGTCCACCAGAACTCCCAGGTATTTGTCTGCAGAGCTGCTTTCCAGCAGGTCAACCTCAAACCTGTACTGATGCAGGGGGTTATTCCTCTCTAGGCACAGGACACCTTTGTTGAATTTCATTAGGTTCCAGCTCTCCAGCCTGTCCAGGTCTCTCTGAATGGCAGCACAGCCTTCTTGTATATCAGCCACTCCTCTCAGTTTTGTGTCATCAGCAAACTTGATGGGGGTATGCTCAGTCCCTTTGTCCAGGTAATTAATAAGTTAAACAGGACTGGAGCCAGTACTGACCCCTGGGGAACACCGCTAGCTACAAGCCTCCACCTAGACTCTGCGCCACTGATCACAACCCTCTGAGCTCTGCCGTTCAGCTAGTTCTCAATCCACCTCACTGTCCGCTCATCTAACCCCCACTTCTGGAGCTTTCCTATGAGGATGTTGTGGGAGACAGTGTTAAAAGCCTTGATGAAGTCAAGGTAGGCAACATCCACTGCCCTCCCATCATCTACCCAACCATTGTGGTATGCATGATGTTAAGAGATGTAAGAAAGCGCAGCTGCCTCCTCTAGCCACTCCGGCCCAGAACCCTCCTGCCCAGCTGCTGGAGCACAGCGCGGTGCCTGGGGACACAAGGTCTCTGCCCAGCATCAGGACATTTTCATGTTTGCAAGCTCAACCCGTAACAAAGCTGAGCACATGTCCCAGAGACACACACACAGAGGCACAGAGAATGCTGACTTGTCTGGTCACACAGACTGCCACAGACAAGGTGCTGCCTTCAGCAGCATCTACATACATGTCGTACATAAACCTCAAGGACAGACAGCCAATCCTGTCCTCCTCGTCGGCTGGAGAGGCAGAAGGTCACTGGTGCAGGTGCACACACATACACACATGACACTCTCCAGGTTCACAATCACACACATACTCATGGATCCCTTCAGTACTTGCACAGACCCTCTGCCCGGACCCCAGGTCTTCTTGCCTGCTTCATGGGTCCCCAACTCACCAGCTAGTCCATGCTCGATTCTTGCTGGCAAAACCGCAGCACTCACACCCTCGTCCCTCGTGCACCCCACATTCACAAGTCCCCCCTGAGCATACCAGCATGGACCCCCCCTGAGCACCTGGTCTGGACCCAAGGCCCCCCTACTCACTGTTGAGTGCAGCCTAAAGGTTACTAGAGAAAACACACACACACTTCATGCACACACAGTTTGGGTAAGATACAGACATTCATCCCCTGTGCCCCCCCCACTCATTCCAGTAGCTGGTACCACGGGCAAGGGGTGCCCACACCCCCATCTGACTCCAGTAGCTTGCACCAGTTTCCACTCACACATACACAGGTCTCACCAGTAGCTGGTACTTAGTCCCTGCAGCACACATACACATGCAAGGATAGAAAGTGAGATGATGCAGAGAGATAGCTAAGAAAAGTCTGAAGAAGAAGATATAAGATGGTGGGACTGACTGGTGATCAGGCGCAAGGCTCAGCCAGACAAGAGTACTGACAGGCCCCGTTTTACATGCAACCCGCTCCTTTTATACCCCTTTCTGTCTTCCCTCTCTTTGTTCCTCTCTGTATGTCCGTCATGGGTCTGTGAAGCTCCACTGATACCCATGCCCCTCGAGGTCTGTGATCCCTCTAGTTTACAGTCTTATCAGTTGCAAAGTCCAGTTTGGTCTACCTGGAATTATTGCCCTGTGGTTTCTGGATAGCCCACCAATTATTGTGAGGTTTGTTTCTTGTCATTGTCTCCATGTTTGTTTTGTCAGGTCTGTGTCTTGGTATATTTTGTTTCTGTTTTCCTCTTTTTCTCCCTCAGTTTTCCAAGTGACAAGGTCCTCGATCTGATAACCTCGCAGGAACAAACTTTCTCACACTCTCATGTGCTCCCATCAATTATTGTGTCTGACCAGGTTTGGTTCTTGTCAACCCCTCCCTTATCATTTGTCCCTCAGGTTTGTGTCCCTGTATGTTCTTGGTTATGACTTCCTCCTCTTCTTATTAACTCTTGTTGCATTGAATAAGGTCCTTGATCAGATACCCTTAGAGGAGCAGACACTCTCCTTATGCATACCCTTACATATGACTAGTACAGTAAATTGTTCTGCATGAGCAAAACCACATTTAATTTCTTCAGAGATCTCATTTTTTTACGTTTAAATCATTTTCTGACTTGGTAACTGAAAGAATGAACAAATCCAAAATTTAACATTAAATATCCCTATATATTTCATAGAATCATAGAATGGTTTGGGTTGGAAGGGACCTTAAAGATCATTTAGTTCCAACCCCCCTGCCATGGGCAGGGACACCTTTCCACGAGACCAGGTTGCTCAAAGCCTCATCCAACCTGGCCTTAAACTCTGCAGGGGAGGGGACATCCACAACACCTCTGGGCAACCTGTTCCAGTGTCTCACTACCCTCATAGGAAAGAATTTCTTACTAATAGCTAATCTCAATCTATCCTCTTTCCGTTTAAAACCATTATCCCTTGTCCTATCACTACAAGCCCTTGTAAAAACTCCCTCTCCCGCTTTCCTGTAGGCCCCCTTCAGGTACTGGAAAGATGCTAGAGAGTCTCCCTGGAGTCTTGTCTTCTCCAGGCTGAACAGCCCCAACTCTCTCAGCCTGTCTTCATAGGAGAGGTGCTCCAGCCCTCTCATCATCTTCATGGCCCTCCTCTGGACTCATTCCGACAGCTCCATGTCCTTCTTATGTTGGGGGCCCCAGAGCTGGATGCGGTACTCCAGGTGGGTTCTCATGAGAGTGGAGTAGAGGGGCAGAATCACCTCCCTCGACCTGCTGGCCGCACTTCTTACGGTTGACCTTCTGGGCTGCAAGCACACATTGTTGGCTCATGTTAAGCTTCTTGTCAACCATCACCTGCAAGTCCTTCTCCTCAGGGCTTCTATCAATCCATTCTCCACCCAGCCTGTATTTGTGCTTGGGATTGCCCTGACCCACCCGCAGGACCTTGCACTTGGCCTTATTGAACTTCATGTGGTTCACACAGGCCTACTTCTCAAGCCTGTCAAGCTCCCTCTGGATGGTATCCCTTCCCTCCAGCATGTTGACTGCACCACACAGCTTGGTGTGGTCAGCAAACTTGCTGAGGGCGCACTTAATCCCGCTGTCCATGTCGCTGACAAAGATGTTAAACAGGACCGGTCCCAATACCGACCCCTGAGGAACTCCACTCGTCACTGGTCTCCACTTGGACATAGAGTCGTTGACTGCAACGCTTTGAGTGTGACCATCCAGCCAATTCCTTATCCACTGAGTGGTCCATCTGTCAAGTCCTTGTCTCTCCAATTTAGAGACAAGGATGTCATGCAGGACTGTGTCAAATGCTTTGCATATGTCTAGGTAGAAGGCATCAGTCACTCTTCCCTTATCCACCAATGCTCTAACCCCACTGCAGAAGGCCAACAAATTTGTCAGGCACAATTTACCCATAGAGAAGTCATGTTGGCTGTCACCAACCACCTCCTTATTTTCCATGAGCATCAGCATAGTTTCCAGGAGGATCTTCTCCATGATCTGGCTAGGCACAGAGGTGAGACTTACTGGACTGTAGTTCCCTAGGTCTTCCATTTGTCTCTTTTTAAAATGGGGGTTATGTTTCCCCTTCTCCACTCAGCAGGGACTTCACCAGACTGCCACGATGTCTCAAAAATGGATAGCTGCTTAGCAACTTCATCCACCATTTCCCTCAGGACCAGTGGATGCACCTCATCAGGTCCCACCGACTTCTACATTTTCATGTTCCTTAGGTGGTCTCGAACCTGATCTTCTCCTACAGTGGGCAGTTCTTCATCCTCCCAGTCCCTGCCTCTGCCTTCTGCGACTTGGGTTATGTGACTAGAGCACTTTCTGGTGAAGACCGAGGCAAAAACGTCATTGAGTACCTCAGCCTTCTCCATATCTCAGCTAGCAGGTCTCCTGTTTCCTTCCAGAGTAGGCCCATATCTTCCCTAATCTTCTTTTAGTCACTGACATACCTATAGAAGCTTTTCTTGTTGCCCGTGACATTGTTGGCTAGATTTATTTCTATCAGGGTATTAGCTTTCCTAACCTGGTCCCTGGCTGCTTGGACAATTTCTCTGTATTCCTTCCATGATACCTGCCCTTGCTTCCACCCTCTGTAAGCTTCCACCTATTTCAAGTATACTATTATAATTTAACATGATAGATCGATGAAAAAACAAAACCAAACCTAAAACTCTACCACCTTTTGTAAACAGAACCCCAACAAAGAAAGAAAATGTCCTTTTTCATTTGTATAGGATATATTTGAACTCATTAAAAAGATTTACTATAAAAAGGGTTTGTAGGTCTCAGTGACTTTCTTTTTCTCTGGAGAATATAAGTACAATTTTCCAATGTCTACATTAGTTTAAAATATGTAGTAGATTATAACTTTTGATTTCTGTCTTTGTTTAACCATTAGGAAACCCTGAAAAAATTTCAGAAGCAAATGTGCATATCCAAGTTCTCGATGTTAATGATCATGCACCAGAATTCCCTAAATATTATGAAACATTTGTCTGTGAAAATGCAGTTTCTGGCCAGGTAAGTGTGAAAGAATTAGCCATCAATTTTCTCATTACAATGAAGATTTGGTCTAAGATGTTACTATTTCCTTCAGTATTAATTATTTCAGTACAGGTTGTATTTTTTTCTATTTCCAAAATCAATTCTGTTGATATATGCATAGTTTGAAATTTAGATTTCAGAAGACTGATGTGTATTTTTCTCCCTTTAAAACAAAATCAATACATCTCCTTGTTTGTCCACCAAAACAGGTAATAGAGAAATACAGACAGAAACTTCTGAAAAAAAAAAAAAAAAACAGCATAAAACACAGATTTGATTCATGTTCATGTCACAGAAGTTAAAACTAGGCCTGGTATTTACAGCAACATCATAGCGTAGTCCAGAAGAACCAGACTTAGACCAGATTTAAACCAGATTCATGTGTTCTTTGGTTAGAAATCATTTATTGTGAACTGAATTCAAACCCTGTCTAGTTCAGTGGAAATCTGAAGATCTTTAAGTCACAGCCCTTGCAACACCTTCCCTAGCTGACAGATTATGGGATTGCTGTATTAAGCATCCTTCCCTGGAGTTTTTTTTCATTTCCTTCTCAGTCCCCAGGCACCACATAAGTCAGCTGCCCTAAGCCCCCAGGTACACTGCTGACTCTCCATTTTCCTCCACCCATGTTACTCTACAGCTTTACATTTTCTTTTAAGTGATTCAGTTCTACATCTTAAGTCCCAAACTGTGCAAGAAGAGTGCAGCCAGTCTCTACACAGGAGCCTAAAAGAAAACTGCAAAAAGAAAAACAGGATATTCAAAGTTAAAAAAAAAAAAAAAATTTATACAAAATGAGCAACAAAAAAAAGCAACAACAAAAAGCTATAGACAGAGAAACCTATATGTTTTTTCACCACTTTCAAATATTCTTTGTAAATACAAAAGAGGCCTTTGGGATATCTGTGACGGTTCCGTTCAAGCGTTTTGCTATGTTTTGATTTCTGAATCACAGAGCCTTTCTTTCCACACCAGCTTGGTTTACTTTGACCTTGATTAGTCTGCAGTTAAATAAAGATCTATTTGTAGCAAATGTAATTTCTTTATAGTATTTTGCATCCATTTATATATTTCTCTATTAGCAGTTGGTTGGTTTGTTCTGCAGCTGGTAATTTTCCACTCTGCAAAGGCTACCTCCAGTTCAGAGGTACTTGGAGAAAGCCATTTCTTTTGGTCTTTGGGTAACTCATTGACAGATCAAAGTACGGGCCACTTTTCAATAACAAATTAAATATATATATATTAAGTATTTTTAGTATCACTGGAGAAAATGGCACTGTAAAGAATAGTAGTATTAACAATAATAAACTCTTCAAACATAGGATACAGAATTATTCCTGTTTAACATTGTAATACCTGAATGAGGAATGAGTAGGATATTTTTCCCATTTTACAGACAGTCAAAATGATACTCTAGATTTTATTTTGTCTTTTTTTTTTTTTCTTTTTTCATTACTATTCATTTTTGAGAGTCACAGGCATCTTTAGTTTAGCCTTTGGAGACCACGACAGTAATGTAAAATAATCTTCTCATTAACAGATGATTTTAGGAAGAACAACAGGAAATTACTACCAAAGTGTATAATTATCACAGTCAAAATTTACGATATTTTATTCAATATTTATGATTTAAAACAGAATTGATAGCTGATGTATCTTCTTCAGTGCCATTATTTTTTTTTTACTTTTTTCTCACAGAAAAGTAGGTTCTTTATTTTCATCAGCAAGAAGCCAAAAAGTTCAAAAATGACTCTATATATGCCCTGGTTGTCCACTGAATAATACAATTTACATTTCAGAAGAATCAGTTTAAGTGGTTGAAGGGCTTAATCAGGACATTACATACCTTTTTATCTTAGACGTATTTCTGCAATCAGTTCCAAACAGATCAAGAATCTGCTTATATGTTATGAGTTGAGATCAAAGCTTGTATAGGTATTCTATCGCATTTCAATTTCTAAAATAGCTATCTCTACCCTTCTTGCTGGAAACGATATGCTGAGAGATATTCTCAGTGATGTTCTGCACCTCTGGAATTCACTTGTTTCTCTGATCTCAGCTGAGTTGTGTCTACTTTCATGGGATACTTCAAAACTTATTTGCATCCTCCAGCTTATAGTGTTTGGGGGAAAGGAAGGAAAAGCACTGTAGAGGGAAAGATACTCTCAAAAAATAAATTTTCTCATTTGGATTACTTTTTCTTGGTGTCTGCCTGGTTTACAATAAAAGCAATGTAGAGTCATGCGGCAAATAAGTAATTTTTACATAGCCTTAGAGTATACTAGGCTATGATAAAGAATGTGAAACACATCAGGAATAAAACTAGTTGTTGTCCTAAATATCCAAACTCAGAGGCAATTAACGGTAGCTTCAATCTAGAGAAGAATGCTTGTTTTGAAGTTTTGGATTTTCTGAAAGATTATAAAAAATTATTTGTCTGCTTCTATTCAATGAGTGTTGACCTTCATGTCCCCACATGATGATTTTTTGAGAGTTACACACACGTTTATCTTAGCCTCTGAAAGACAGTCAAACAAAAGGATTACATTTTGACCTGTGGAACTACAATTTGAAATTTGACAGTAAAAATGGAAGTAAAGAAGATAGGTGGTTTTTGGCATCATCTAAATCCATTCATCATGTTTATTAGATGTTTTGAATGGATTTTTCTCTATCCATTTCATGTTATAGTTCTGTACTGTCCTATAATCCAACTCAGCTGTATACCAACCACAAATAAAGTTTTCTTTTGCACATAGAGAAACCACTTTCACTGCACCACCAGTATTCAATATATTATTTTCAAAATAACTCGAACGTGACAGTTGCTGTGTAAAATAGCCTTCTATCCTACTACAGCTATAGCTAATATCAGGTCAAATAAAACAATATTAATAAGACATCCAAAACCAGGATTCCTTTTTTATTGAATCTTTTGACTTTATAACTGTATGTAGACATGGTAAATGATGACCCCAATGTGTTATTAATTCTTTACAGTTACTCTTTATGTGTGTGTACAGTAATTAAAAACTGTTGAATTCTAGAGGCAATATTCTCTAAAAATAATCAGGACACAAAATACACCAAATCTATCCCAAAGCTAACACTAGAGACACCCCAGCAAGAATGGATTTGACCCAGAAATCTTAATTCCCAAAGCATTAATAAATTAACTCAGCCTCAAAATGAAGTTTGAAAGTGTGAAGTAAGCTATATCGCATGTTTTGCATCATATGGAAGCAAGAAGACCATCCAGAATGTATCTATTTTTATGCATCGGAATTTCAGTCCTTTTTGTGGATATTGGTCTTTTTTCATATCATGCAGAAAACTGATTTCAGCTGAAGACAAGCTGCAGAGGATACACCTATATTCTGAATTAATGCTGTCTTCTCTAATGCATATTTATTCTGGCAATTGTGAGTTCCTGTAATTTGGGGATCATGTATGAAGTGACTTTGATGTTGCAGTTTGCTTAATAATTTTTATTAGATTCAAAGAAGTGACTATGTATGCAGAACACTTTGAATTAGAGATAAGAAAAAAAACAAATTTATTTACTCAGTACTTAGTATATAATAAAATAATCATCAGTTTCAGTGAAAGTGAAGAGTATCCTTTTGATATTACTTCTATACATAATGAAATGTTAACAGAAGAATGGAAATCTTTAACCAAATTCTAGGAGTATACGATTAATGTTAAAAAAGAACAGTTTGCTAAAACAAATTCTTTCTAACAAATCACAATGTAAAATGATTTTTGATAGCAGAGCAATGAAAGTGATGAGTCAGTAAGCCAATGTTTATTATTTCACTTTGTTATGTTCTGTTCATCATTTACAAAAAGTATCTGAGCACTGGTGATAAGAAAACAAAAAATTAAAAAGAAAAAAAGCAATGACGGCATCCCTTAGAGTATAGAAGCATGATGAAGCTGTGAAAGCACCTAGCATATATTCTAGCATGGCCTTACTCTAAGCTACACCTGCAGATGAGTGTAACTTCTGACATTTTGAAACAGTAGGCACAATGGCCCATAGAAAATTCCTTTTTCTGTTTTATACGGACCATGATTCAACAACATTATCTCATAGCAGAATGGAACATGTAGGAAGAATATATCAGCATATACAAACAAACATAAAAAGGTACCTAAGTGTCACGGCATGAGCTTTATAATTGTTATTCCTTTGTTGAGATGTACTCCTTTTTATTTATAGCTGCAGAAACATCTTACAATAGACTCAGAGAAATCAGATTAATATCGTGCCAATTTCCTTTTCAAAAAAGAAATAGAAGCAGTCAAAAGAAGAACCTTGGTCTTGAAGTAGAAGGTCTACCTGGAAAATGCAGGTGGTGATTATAGAATGAACATTTAATCTTTTACCTGAACTAAACTCTGATGGTAATCAAACACTATTAAGCAGTGAGAAAAAACCTACTACTTATAAGACCTCTGCCAATTTGAACAAAACTGGTTTTTTACTCCCAAAAGAGATGGGTGATCAGATCTCTTGCATTCTATAAAACACAGCAGAGCTCCTATTTAAGAATGTTGGGTGGAAAACAAATCAAAAGAAGCTAAAGCAGAAAGAGAAAGGTGGCAAATCTATTCTTACTTCCTTCCATCTGTCTAATGGGAATGGTAAGACTATAGTTGGGTATGGAAGGATGCACAAAGGACTCCAAATTATACACTCAGGGTACTCTAGCATCAAAATTAGTGGTACTGATGATTGTTCAGATGGGCAGTCTATGCCTTAAGCTGAACTTAGTAGAGAGAAAGCTCTTAGAAGCAGAAAGGACTGTAACAGAGAAGCTTTCTTCTTCCTTCTGTACATCACCATAATTCCAATTCAGTGAGACTACTCGGGGTTGAGGAAATAAATTTTCAAAGAATTCTGATCAAGACAAATACTCGTTATTTGCAAGACAAACAACACTCAGCTAGACATTCATCCCAGAATGGTTTACAGAAATTCCCTTTTATACAAAATAATTAATCAATGAGAGATCAGAGCTGTTACCAATATCTTAGACTCCCCCATTGATGATATTTATTAGTTGAAAGCACCCACTAATCAGATGGATGGGGAAGTTGAGTACAGCATGCCACATCTTTTTGTGACCTTTGATCAGAGAAGCCCCTGCTGTTCCCAGCAGTGATGTCAGTCTGTTTGGAAAGAAACAGTAAGTGAGGCCCACTCACCATGAACTTAAATCAGTTTTTCAAGAGAAATGGAGTGAATTAATCTCATTTTTAAAGAAACAGACTACTGGATTATTAAAGGTTCTAGATTAATGAGATGACATAAGAAATATTACAGCAATTAAAATTCAGCCTAGTCAATGCAACAACTGTTATAACCTTGCAGAAGCAACACGTCATTCACCCTATCTTCTTGGTGTACCCACTAAAATGTAGAGGTTTTTAAACCTTGTCTCACAAACAATATGTGCAGTTTTTCAGTCTGTGATGCCAGTTTCCCTGGTGAAAGCCTAGAATCTCCGAGGTTAGATGCACAAAAGCCTAGGAAACCAGAAAAAAAAAGAAACAGTTTCCTTCTCTCTGTCTGATTTTTCCTTTAGAGTCAGCAAAATCAGAGCTGCCTATTGCTCTCTGCGTATTTTATAGACTTATATGGGTTTTGCTGAATCTTAGTGGAAGTGATACAGTAAGAAATAAACAATAAGGGTTTGCCCTGCCCTTATGTTCCAAATGTTCTTCTGCTTCTAGGGTGAATCCTTAAAGGCATGCGAATATGCCTAGAATAACTACGGGAGTCTTAGGTTTGTGTAGAAGAGCACAGTACAGATCAAAACAAGGAAAAGTGGGGTTTTTTTCAGCTAGACACATACTCTTCAGAATTATATTGATAGTATCAGATATAGATAAAACTTATATGGGTAAATACATTCTGTATGTAAAGTAACAGAAGATAATAATAAAATAGAAAAACTGTATTGAATTCACAACTGCAATAATTTTATGATTTTCGAACATGCTAGAGTCTTACAAATATACTTACAAAGACATTGTTAATACCTCGTTAAATGACTATTAATTGGAACGATAACTGGAAATATAATAATAATATCTATAATTAATGGGGTTGGGTTTTAGGGTTTGGTAGGTAGGTAATTTTTCTCTGCTGAGTAACTAAACTAAAAAATAAAATAAAAAAAAAAATTAGATGCGGCGAAAATGTCTTTGTATATTACTATATTACTCTGCATATTCAGTCTAGCTTTATAGACCCTGAATTGTACGGAGAGACATACGTCCATACAAAGCTTTTTCTCAGCTGCGGCCATGGAGATTTTACTAGCAAATCATCAGCAAAGGCCAGCAGAGTCTTTTTTCATTTTTGCAGGTATATGACAGAATATTATCATGAAAATGTGTCATTGTGTGTGTTTTAGACTGGATATATAATTTTGTTCTCTATTGCTGTTCATATTGAGTGCATCCTGAGAACTATATTCCCTTATAAAAATTAAGTCTATGGTTTATTATAAAGTAATATTAGGGATCAGTTATTGTTCATCACTGATTTCTTGACCTGCATGCCTATATCTGTATTTGCATCACCTTAGCTATTTTGTTTGCCCTGAGGAAAGGGGAAAAGTTTTCTCAAGAAGCTTCATCCTCTGTACACTGTCATCAGGTATGTCACTGAACAATGACTCCTCTAAATAGTGGTAATAAAAAAATCTTAAAGGTCCTCATTTTTCCATAGAATGAAAATATAGATTTGAAATAAATTTCACATATGAAAAGGGCAGAGTTCTAAGAATACAAAGCTTCTGAGGTATGAGCCACATTTTGCACTCTGCTGTGATGATCACATCAAACTTTGCTTACTTGAAAAGGAAAAGAATGTGTGTTGAAGTCTTAGATCTTTGACTGAAAAATGATTTAATCGGGAAAGAGTTTTCAATGGCACAAATGAAAGTCTGTAGTCACTTCCACTGACTTACTGCTTTGCTTTTAAAGCACTGCTTGTAGCATTCAGATGTTTTCTGGTTTGTGGAAAGTTGAGGCTTCAAGTCTCTTGGGTACAAATATCTACAAGGCATGAGATGATTGATAAAATAGAGACCAAGTTCAAATCGGACACTTTTCTGAAAGTTGGTGGGCTTGCATCATTTTACTTTCCTCCTGCTCAGTAAGGATACTTACTAATATATTCTGACGATCAGGTCATTAAATATTTATTGATAAAAGTATCAAATATAAACTCTTTTTAAGCAGAAATATTGCTAATTATGTTAACTCTAGTGTGGTTTTCTATTTACAGAGTTGAATTATATTCTTTTGAATGAAAACTTATTTTTTATCTTGCAATGGCTATCTAGTTTGACACATTTGTAAATGAAGGTTATTTTGCTTTCTTGAGAAAAAGCAGCCAAGAAGTTCCATAACCAATCTATTACAATATCCAAAATCAACAATTCAGCACATGAACTTTTCACTGTATCTCACTTACTGGAGCGACAATGTATCAGTTGAATGATGTCAATGTGTTTGTGGGCTGGAAGGAAATGGGTTTTGTATAGAGGGATTTGTTCAAATGTAGAATGATATACTTTTCACCTTGGAAAAAAAGGACAAAACACTATATATATGATTACTTTTTCCATTTATGGAAACTTCATTTACCCCTTGTCTTTTGATGCAGAAAATCTTTTACATTTTCTCAAGGTTTTAATGCCTGTCTCTCTCAAACAGATGAAAAATCAAAGCAGAGTATTTGCAGAATATGAGTCTCGATGAGACTGACTACGGGAGGTGTATATTTGTGACTGGATAACATATATTCAATACGTATTCACAGATCACATCTCTAGCATCAACAGTTAAACATACTTGATATGTCCTTTTATTGTTTTAAATGACAAGTAAATACTTTTCTTCTTAAACAATTCTGTTCATCTGTGTTTCCAGCTAATTCAAAGCATCAGTGCAGTGGATCAAGATGACTCGGCAGAAGGTCACCGTTTTTACTTCTCATTGGATCTGGAGGCCACAAACAACTCACATTTTACTGTCATAGATAATCAAGGTGGTGTCATTCATGTAGCTCTTTAAGACCTTCTTAATAAAAGACACATGCTTCTAGTGGTTCTCACATCACCAATTTTATAACAATTTCCACTTAAATAGAAATTGTTGTTATATGAACATGCCATGAGGTGCATTTCAAAAGATTAATTCAGTAATACTAAATGGTTTATTTTCCTTTTTCAGCCAAGTAACATAAGCAACAAAAGACAGTTTTATTTCAAGGAAAGAAAAAATGCTGAGATGAAAAACACACTGATATTACTTAAAATTTATTTCTTAATGTAGGATATGGTGGGAAATGCCAACTTTCTTGTTAAAATTGTCTATTTGTCTAAGAAACCAGGTCACCAGAAAGAGAAGATTGCTGTTAATACAAGTCTGCTACTTCATCACTTCAGCAAGACCAAAATTATAAACACTGATAAATACAAATACAATCTTATTTTCTAATATATTTTAAACTGCATACGCTGATTAATAATGACATCATAAAATGTCTTCTATATGTATTTTAATGTTATTCAGAACTGATATTGATTGAGACTTACAAAGAGTGATATAGAGGGATATCAAGAAAAACCACTCTGAAGTGAAAACATAAATACGATATCTGATGGAATCGCAGGGAGGATGACTGCTTAGAGTCAGTCTGCAGAGACTACAAAGAAGAGCTTCTTCATACTCAGCTGAAGTACACATTGTTCTTATTGACTTTGCTAATTGTTTTAATGTTCTGGCTAGATGAATAAACCAATGGAAATAAGTTTTGGAAAGTTCAGCCTATGTTAAATGGCAAAATACTTCTCTTAATATCTCCAAAGTTAAAGTTATTATATTAATATGTGTTTCAATCCCAGCTTCACTAACATCTCACTTGGTGCCAGGAAGAGATAACATGTTACATTAAGGTCAAACTGTGTACAAGCCTCAAGCCTTTCCCACCTTTGCTCATTCTGGACAAATTCTGAGCAGAGCCACGCACAAGACAATACATCCAGTTTCTTTTGGTGGCTGTTGATGGGGAAAAAAAACAACCCATCTTTTATAACATGGTAGGGTCAGCCCTCAGTCTCTCCCTTTCTGCTGCATTTCATAGAAATGGCTGGGTGAATTGGGATAGTCCTCAGAGTTATCTTCTGAATTGTGACAGCTAGAAGAACTTAAAAGTGAGGGAGTTAACTTCAGTAGACTGTTTGGTTAAATGTATCATACAGATAATGGTAGAAACACTTTTTTTTTCCACATACATGTATGCACACATGCCGTAACTCACCTTGCCATGATAAAAAATCTGACATGTAAACGTTGATGTTTCTTCTTTCCATTACACGCAGATTTAGACAGGGCTAATTTGTTGTGCAGCAAGCTAAGTTTCATATTTGAATTAGTTGGTATGTAGCAGGAGCTGAACTTAAGCTGCTTACTGCGTTTTGTATGGAACTGATTTCTAAACACTAATAGTTAAATACAAAGCAAGGGGGGAGCCTCTAGCAACTTTTCCCTAATTTAGATAGTAGGAGCTCAGCTAGCTCCAGTTTTTGAGTTAGGGAAAGAAATAAAAGACTATTTTAGTGGATTTTTTCCTTCCTTTCTCTTTTTTCCCTTGCCACCTGCTTTCTCCATTTGCTGCCAGACACCCTTTTGAAGCCTTTTGATTGGTAAACTGTCTATATTTCACCTGAGAACTGCTGGACTGGTAACAGCTGGTTACATGGAACCATTTTAAGAACCAATTAGTTAGTCAGAGCAGGTGTCAGGTATTGAACATGGTGGGAGTTTTTTAGCTCTGTACATTAAAAACAGAACTCCTGGGTCAAATTTTATTGTTGCCCCTGGAATATATATGTCAAAAATAAATGCAATTATTTACAATTGACACAAAAAAAAGTCACCACATGACAGTGCCTGGTTTTATTTTTTTAACTTTGTTAGTATGTAGTTTTGCATAGTACCATTGTTTTTAAATAGGTCAGATTCCACTGGAGTTTTATTGTTGTTGTTAAAAAGTGAAAAATGCATATCATGCATTTATCTTCTAGATAACACAGCTGGAATTTTCACAGCAAAAAGTGGCTTCAGGAGGCAAGAGCGGTTTTCTTTCTACTTGCCAATATTAATTCTGGATAATGGAACTCCACCGCTTACAAGCACAAATACTCTCACTATCACTGTCTGCGACTGTGACACCGAAGTTAACATCTTCTACTGTCGATATGGAGCTTTCATGTATGCCATGGGTCTCAGCACAGAAGCTTTAGTTGCTGTTTTGGCTTGCATACTAATACTCCTAGGTAAGTATGAGTAAGAGAAATGACTTTGTTTCCTTTTACAGCAGGCTTGATTAAGTGACAAAGATGTTCCCTTGACTGGAAGCCTGGAAGTACTGTGCTATTGAGAAAAAATGCAATAAGACAAATATTTCTTTTCTGTTTTCTTAACTATAATCCCTCCCCGTCCAGTTTTCAGTAAAGATTGAATTCTAACACAATGTCCTAAAAGTTGGCTTTAGTTGAGTCATGGTTCTACTTGTCTGTATTGGTCCAAAGTCTGTATTGAACCCAGGTAAAGCTGAAGACAGCATTACACAAGGAAATTGGCCAGTGTAAGAATATATTAGAAAGAGTAGTACCCTACTTATTCTGCCTTAGATATGCCAAATGTAGACCTAAGATCAATACAAAATGATAAAAGAAAAAGAGAATGCGATACTCTTAGAAAGCAACTCCAGAAACAAACAGGAAGCTTATCTGTCAATTAATAAGTATGCGTCTCCAGACAGCCGAATGTTAGGCATCTCCTTTTTCCTCTCACAGAACACCAAACTAACCTTCATTACATTTAGGAGTTTGTGGATGTGAAAAGTGGTTTTGGGAGTGTTTTAAATGCACAGGAGTTGGGCTTGTACCTCTGCAAAGGGTCATGCATAGCTGGCGGATGGCACCCAAAACCAGACCAACCACTCAAGGCTGGCTGTTCCTACACTACATGGGGCTACGGCTGATGCAAGACATATTGGAGTGACAGCACTCAGGGAAATAACTTCTTCACCTGGTGATGCATGCAGCATTCGCTGCTAAAATGCATTTCTTTTTTCTCTTTCAGCAAAAAGATATTCCTGCAGTGTTTGATGAGTGATTTGAGGATACTGACACATTATAACAGCAGGCACACTTTACTAATCATTCCCCAAAGGCTAAATATCCATTCTGAAACTCTGTACCTGAGTTAGTGAGGTTAAGGTATGGTAGCTTCTGAGGCCAGGAAAGAAAGAGAAGTGATAGAACCAGGTAGGTTTGCTTTCCAAGGCAAAATTACTGACCTTAGAACTTGGTCACTGATGGTGGTCATGAGCCTGAAGACCAAATCTGAGCTGATGCCAATAAAGCAACAGGGAAGACTTCCAAATCCTTATTGCCTGTGTAGTAATATCGTTCATCCATATTATGCCATGTAACAGTATATTTCATAAAAAAGTCATATCTAAAAATACTACAAAACAATTGATGGATTATGTTAGTAAACCAGTATTTCCACTAGTGGAACTACAAACAAACAGCTCCAAAGTAAGAAAATGAAGATGATAGAATCAGGATTTAACAAAGCAGTGTAATATCAAATCATCATTATAAATTGTGCAAAACTAGCATAAATTGTTTTTTTAAAAAAATCTAAAAAATAATAAGGAAAAATATAACCAGAAACAAGACAAGAAAACTGCAGCATATCTAACTTCACAAATATAAAGTCTGGAAAGAAAGAAGTAATAATAACAGAAATTACATTGCTTTAAGAAACAAAAACTTCCACTGCAAATTATTCTCTCAATGTATTTGTTAATGAGAGCAAATACAATAGTAATAAACTCCTATGTCACTGAAAGAAATACAAAACAATTTTAAGTAAATCCTTTTTTTTTACCATATGAAGGATATCTAGGTAAAGAACATTCTTTTTTACAATTATATAATATGACCTCATTATACAATATGACCTCTACCAGTCTATAAATAACAGCGTACAACACTAAGCATATCATCATTAACTACAAGAAAGCTGAGGCTTGAAAATGAAGGCTTGCAGCTCTACTCTGATGCTGTATTTTGATCTGCCATAGTAGCAATAGAAGACAAGAAAGACAAGCCAATAAAACTAATCTAATTATTTTGACTTTACACCAGTGAAAAAGGAAATTTAACAAGTTAAAAATCACCCATATTCTGTATTCCATCCACAAGGTTACGACTTATTTTCCTTAGTACAAGGAATAGACACGGGCTCTAATTATTTCCTGTTGTACCTTCGACCTCCTGGCTGAATCCCTTGGTGAGAACTCATTGAAATTTCTGCTCACATGGAACCCGATAATTTAGTCCCACAGTTAAATGAGTTGCCCAGAAGCAGCACCTGTTAATTATGAGTCAGCATCTTCATATGGCTTTGGGCTCTCAAAGTTAGGTGACATGCAGGAAACTGCAGAAATAGGATGGCCTACAAAAAATACATGTATTTTTATTTATCCTTATGAACACATTGAATACATAGTGCAAGGATTAAAACAATGGAAGGGTACCTCGTAATTATTATGTCTAGATGGGAGTACTCTTGACCAGACACAGCAAAGTCCAGGGATACACTAGTTCCCCTACTTCCATCTCCTTGTTTCCAAGAGAGAAAACAGGAATGTACGACTGGATTTGTGGTTTCTAGACTTGCCTGCACTCCCAGAGTCACCTTATTTAAATCTGAGCTTTTCTTGTCCCATGAAATCTTTAGTAGTGGCACTGGAAAGCAGACCCCCTGATTGAAGTCCCTGCCTGAGATCTGGCAGTCAGTGTGAGCTTACAGTAAGGCCAGTGTGCATTTCAAGTTTTCTTTGCTTGTTGCAGGATATCTGAACCTGGTCACTTTGTGTCATGCACTTAAGGGACTGAGGATCAGGCAAACTATATCACTGCATTATCCAGGCCATCAGTGGAATTGTTCATCAAGGTTCTCCCTCCAGATGGAATAAATCCTTGGTGTCTACTGGGCCTATGCATGTCACAAAAGTCAAAGCAGGGATACAGATAAATACAGTAATCAGAAAGAAAAAGAAACTAATCTACCACAGTCTTTACAGACTCATATATTTCAAATACATTAAATCTTCAAAGGTATTTTTGTGATTATTTAAAATGAAATAATAAAATTTTTATGCATAATATGTTTGCCACTTATATGTGAAACCTAAAGTTTCATTTTTTTCTATTTTCCTGTATCATCATGTGTACCATTAGAAGAGTACACCATGTAAAGTTGAAACTCTCTGGGTTTTGTAAATATATAACATTGTAGAAATTCTTGTTTCCAATGCTTTCAAATTTGATGTTGGTATCACCCAATCATATGAAATAGTCTACAGTAAATATGTAGAAATAAAGAACTACTTCAGGTTCCTCATATCCCTAAGTGAGGAAAAATCCTGTAGTTTTTGGTAGTTGTATCATGTTATGTCCTGAGTAAAAAATTACAGTCCACAAGCTACTTACTTATTAAATAGAACTGCAGTAAGATTTGATTGAAAACTGAGTTCATTAATCTCTGTGAAAGTCATAGACTATTTCAAAGGTCTAAATTCATTAAGCTAAATTCAATCAGCTAAAAATTAAATTAAGTGGGATTAAAAAATAATGCTTTAAAATAAAATTTAAAAAATCTTTCATATGTGAGAGAAACAAGCTGCTCTTATTCATAAGCCTTTGTAGTAAGTACTGCTACATCATCATGCAAAATTTAGTGATAGTCTTCAAATTTCCGAACCAGTATAACAGAAATAATTGAACCACACCCTGCATAGTCTATGGAACTGAATGATTCAAACAGCTGAGGAGGATATCTTGCTCATTGCCTCATTTTTCATTTGATCTTCCTGGGGCTTTGATCTGAGATAGAGTGAGAGATAAAGAATTTAAATTCTGAATGTGAAATTGATATATTATCTGATAAAGTAAGGCAGTTTCAAAAAGCATAACTTGTGCTTCCATCAGTTTCAAACTCCCATCTACCAAAAGAACCACTCCATTGCATTCACCTATTTTATAAGTCACTTTGCAGCCATTTTCCCACCACACACTCTGCTCATCTCAAACCCGTAAAATCCATAAAAATGACAGCTCTATAAATTTGTTAAGGTAGCTTCACTTTGCAATAGCATTGATATTAAGAAACGTTACAAATTTTAAGTCTTTCTAAGCACATGCAAAGTCTCTGGTTCTGTTTATTTTCCCCCCTTTTTATTTTTCTTTTCTTTTCTTTTTTTTTTTGGTCAGTATTCTTTTTGGCAATTGTAGCCATAAGGCAGCAGAGGAAGTCGTCTCCCTTTTCAGAGAAAATGGAAGAATTCAGAGAGAACATTGTCAGGTATGATGATGAAGGAGGTGGTGAGGAGGACACAGAAGCCTTTGATATTTCAGCACTGAGGACCCGCACCATCATGCGAACGCACAAACCTCGGAAGAACATCAACACAGAAATCCACAGCCTCTATAGACAGTCTCTGCAGGTTGGCCCTGACAGCGCAATCTTCAGACAATTCATTTCAGAAAAGCTTGAAGAAGCAAATACAGACCCTAGTGCTCCTCCATATGACTCACTTCAGACCTATGCGTTTGAGGGGACTGGCTCTTTGGCAGGGTCCCTCAGCTCTTTAGGTTCAAACACGTCAGACACAGATCAGAGTTATGACTACCTTACAGACTGGGGACCTCACTTTAAGCAGCTTGCAGGCATGTACACTTCCCATAGAAGTATGGAGGATTAGTTACTCTTTGGTTTATTGCTTTATTTTCCTAAATATCAGCAACCAAAAATAACTGTGGATTTTTAAAAAGGAGATCATCCCACATTTAAGCATGAAAAATAGAAGCCTAAGGTTTTTTTCTCTGGAAAGTCTTGGATGTAGAGGTCTTTAGAAAAATCACACCAGGTGTGTCATGAGGTGAGGGGATGGAGACTCCTGTTTGAAAATCTTGTGGATATTTAGGTGCCCGAATGCAAACTGTGCTGCTTTGGATAACTAGGCCCCCTTCTGGGTATTGAGAACCTGGGTCCTGCAAGTACAAAAGGAGTAGAAGCCATAAACGGATATTGTAAATATTCTGTCATCCATAAGCTTTAAATTGTTTCCAAAGTTAAGACGGACTTTTGTGGCTGCAGTTGAATATATTCATTAACCAAAGTAAAAATGCATAATTGTATAATGCTTCATTATATAAATATACTTGTGTGGAAAAAGTAGACCCTAGATATTCTAATATAGTTGTAAGAAGCACTCACAGAATCATCTATTTATAGGTCTTAAGATGATAAAACTAAGACAAATGTCTTTGCCTATCAGTGTAAAAATGAAGACCTGTTACAAAACCCACAAGTACTTGCTGCCATTTTAGTTTTTAATGGAGCTATTGGAAAATGTGTAAACCAGTACTTAATTTAGCAAATAAGATAGAAAAAAAAGAAATATGTTCAAGTACGAATCAATATTCAATGTAAATGCTGCAATAGACCACATTATATATTACTGTACTTAGAAAAAAATGCTACCCAATACTGGCATTTTTCCTTTTATTAAGGGTTTAAAGGATGACTGATTTACCAGCACAGATTTATTTTTTTATTTTGGAAAATAAAATTATCTGCAGTAGTCAGTTTTATTCTAACAATATTAAGAATCTTTAAAATGCTAAGTTGATGGTTATAAAATTTTATGTATAACATCAGATAATAAGATAATAAAATGCTTTAATGTTAATCCACTTCTGAAAATGATCCTGAATCATTCTGCGAGACTCAAGTCAGACTTCAAAATTAATTTCACACTGTATTTTTTTCTAACATTCCCTAATGAATATAAAGCTGTCTCAGAATATTTCTTTATTTTTACTTACATCACTACCCAGAAACAATTTTGGATCTGAGGGTCATGAAATATGTTAAAAATGGTCTGTCTGGAAAAAGCAACCTGCCTCTTTTTTATTCACCTCTCTTCCATCAGGTGCTTATTTCATAGCAATTACGTCATGTAATCAACAGATACATTTCCATAGCTAATAGCTGGCATAAGGATAAAGAAAATCATGCAACATTTCTCTTTTTTTTCCCCCATTTTTTTTAAATAAGATTTTAGGTAAGTACTACTGAATTACAGAGAGCCAGGCAAAGCTTATGCAAGGAAAAAACCCAACCAAACAAAAGAAGGCATGTAACCTACAAGCTCTGAAACGTTTGTTGCAATTGCTGTTCAGTGAAGAAAACCAAGGCATGTAGGCTTAGTGGAAAGGTGCCAGTGCAGTTTAAATTCCTGTCAGCTAAAAATAAAACATGTGGAGGAGTTTGAAAATCAGGAGAGATTTCCAATGTGAGGTCTGGTAAGGGCAGAAGCATTATTCATGATATTCATAGCTGGAAAAAAATCCAGGGGGGCATGGGGGCGCATCCGACCAGGTGCATCGGATCATAAAGGGGCAGAATCTGTCAGTATTTCAGGAGTAACAGGAGGATCTCAAGTGTTATCTGTATTGGAGGCCGAAGTGAGCCTAACTAAAAATGAATGGAAAAAGCACCCCATTGTGACTGGTCCAGATGCTCCGTGCATCCTTGGCATAGACTACCTCAAGAGAGGGTATTTTAAGGACCCAAAAGGGTATAGATGGGCCTTTGGTGTAGCAGCTGTAGAGACTGAGGACATTAAACAGCTGTCTACCTTGCCTGGCCTCTCAGAAGATCCTTCTGTTGTGGGGTTGCTGAAGGTTGAAGAACAACAGGTGCCAATTGCTACTGCCACGGTGCACCGACGACAATATCGCACCAATCGAGACTCCCTGATCCCCATTCATAAACTGATTAGACAATTAGAAAATCAAGGAGTGATTGGCAAGACTCGCTCACCCTTTAATAGTCCTATATGGCCAGTGTGAAAGTCTGATGGAGAATGGAGGTTAACTGTGGACTATCGTGGCCTAAATGAAGTTACGCCACCACTGAGTGCTGCTGTGCCAGACATGCTAGAACTTCAATACGAACTGGAGTCAAAGGCAGCCAAGTGGTATGCCACCATAGACATAGCTAATGCATTTTTCTCTATTCCTTTGGCACCAAAGTGCAGGCCACAGTTTGCTTTTACCTGGAGAGGTATCCAGTACACCTGGAATCGACTGCCCCAGGGGTGGAAACACAGTCCTACTATTTGCCATGGACTGATCCAGACTGCACTAGAAAAGGGTGGAGCTCCAGAACATTTGCAATACATTGATGACATCATTGTGTGGGGTGATACAGCAGCAGAAGTTTTTGACAAAGGGGAGAAAATAATCCAAATTCTTCTGAAAGCTGGTTTTGCCATAAAAAGAGGCAAGGTCAAGGGACCTGCCCGGAAGATCCAGTTTTTAGTGATTAAATGGCAAGATGGGCATCGCCAGATCCCGATAGAGGTGATCTGATTCTGGATGAGACTACTTAAGTCTGAACTGTATGTTGTTGCTGCATAAGTGTCTTTCAGGTTAAGACAGTGGTGATGAGACCGGAGCTAGCTTCATCAAGTGGCGTCCAGTAACCTCCTAGAGTCTGACATCTTTAACCTGCAACCCGTGGGCACGAACCATGATGAAAGAGAGACTGCTAGCCAGAGAGACTGCTGAGAGACTGCTAGCCAGATGGAAACCCACAATCCTGAACCAAATGAACTTAATGAACTTTTTGTATAGAGATGAATCATAAACTAGTGATATGTGTATATATATTTGAAAATGAAAAGGTAGTGGTGATCTGAGTATGACGTGAATGGTATGGAATAAGGGGTGGAATGTCCTGGTTTGGCCCAAACCAGGCCAATTAGAGAAACCAAGGTCACTGCTAAATTCCTCACTGCTTATGAGTGAAGAGCCGAAGGGGGGTCACACCTGCAGGGAGGAGCAGACAGGGCAGGTGACCCAAGATTGACCAATGAGGTATTCCATCCCATACATGTCATTCTCACTTTCCTATTTATCACTAACCCACTGCCTCCTGGAGGTGGGGCCCAGGCAGGAGGGGCCCTCCTGTCTCCCACTGATTGGTACCAGCTTTGCCAGTTTCCAGTTAAAAGCCTGCAGGTGTGATGGCAGGGGAAGCTATTGCATTTTGCCCTCTGCCTGTGCTGGGTGGAGCTACTGCATTTTCCCCTCTGCCTGTGCTGGGGAGAGCTACTGCATTTTCCCCTCTGCCTGTGCTGGGGGGAGCTACTGCATTTTCCCTTCTGCCCATGCTGGGGGGAGCAACTCTGCCTGAGGAGGATTTCCAAGCTCTTGATCTTGGTTTTCTACATATTTGTATATATTTGATTATTTCTATTATTATTGTTATTATACTCTTTTTCATTATTATAGTTTATTAAAACTGTTTTAACTTTCCAACCCATAAGTCTCTCTCCCTTTTCCTTTTCCCTTTCCCTTGGTGGGGGGGGAGAGGGTTAACAGAGAGCATCTGACACTGGGTTAATAGCCAGCCCAGCTTTAAACCGTGACATCCTGGTATTCAAACTAAGTCAAACCTGTCAAATTATTTCCACGTATGAGAAAAGAATCACTGAACTGACCTAGTAACTTCACACTTCTTCTAATATACTGTACTTAATTTAGCTGAACAATGTCTGCAAAAAAAGTTTTGTATAAGTGTCTGCTTATTTGAAGGAGGTAAACATTCTGAGGAAGACAAAATTAAACACATAAGAGATATCACAATAATTAATAGTATGAAATTAATAAAGGATAAGTTATAAGCCAGAGTTCCTGATGACAACATCTATTAAACTGTGGAATGGTTTTCCCAAAAGAATCCTTCGTTACCTTTATCTTTTAAAATTCATTAGTATCTAGAATTAGCTGTGCTATTGGCTGAAGTGAAGATTGCAAGTATAGTGCCAGATGGTAAATATATATTAAGCTGTTCATGACCTACCTGAGGAATATAAGGAAGACTTATTGACTGGTCAAAGGAAGTATGATCATACACACTGCTCTTCTGGATGAATGTATTGACGATATGTTCCTGTATATTTCTTTTTCTGTAACATGGTAATGAGACAGGTTGACAAGTGGTGAAATAGATGACAAAACATTGGCTTCCTGTTTCAGTCCTCACTCACAGGGATTCAGAGTGTTGTATTATTGGTCAAGGAAATGGACTATGCATATATTAAGAAATGCTTAACATTCAGGTGTTTGAAGTTAAAAACAAAAGAATAAAATCACTTCATAACACATTGCAGCTTCAGACTCATTGTTGTGACTGGAAAATAGTATTTTATTTATTGATTCACCCCAAACAAAATGTTTAAATTTGATTTTCATTTCGCATATCACGATGTAGGTTTTTTATTACCATAACACTGAGAAGCAATCCTGCTTGCCACTGAGGATAATCTTAGTCTTTAATTCTCATAATATTCATACCGCATTTTCTCACAGATACTGTCATTACACTCCTAGCTTTGCTTTCAAGATTTGCATTGGAAATGTGGTTGTTTTAACACTCGTTCTTAACTGTATGGGGTAACCTTGTCAGATGAGAGTAAAATATTTTTGAAATGACAGCGTGCATTTTATGCTTCAAAGTTATATCTAATATATGCTCTCTGAGGAGTAGAAGTTGAAGGAGTTTATGTGATTTTACATTCTGGCAAAGAATACATTTTACCCTTGATCCAGAATATGAACAAATAGAATAGAAATTCTATGAAAAAGATCAGTAGCTATTAGTAAAGTCTGTAAGATTTCTCTACCAGAAAATTGGTAAATCTGTATTTTATAAAGAAAAATAAAGTGGACTAATGTTTATGAAAAAAGTTGACACATTTTACAACAGTAATTTGGATGCTTTCATATTTATTCAGAAAAAGATTATTCATATATTGGTCTATATCAGCCTTATGACTCATACACAGAATCCAAGGAACAGTAAGATTTAACTATAGTGCACAGAAGGATAAAACATACACACAGAGAAACTGCTTAGATCAGTATGAAACACTTTACCCACAGCAAATAGATAATAACAATAGTCAGAAACATGCATAAGACTCATAAGGATATCTACCAGCAAAAGCAGTTAGATATATAGCACTAAGAACAAATATTAATAAATACAATTAGAAACAATCACTACTTCACAAAATTCTCCAGTAGCAGAAACCAGTACAGGATATAAATGGCTCTTAATTCCACAAACATTTTAATTGTGATTTATGTAATGCTTTAATAATGTTAAAGTTTAAAATGTAAACAATCACAGAATCACAGAATCAACCAGGTTGGAAGAGACCTAAGGGATCATCGAGTCCAACTGTTGCCCTGACACCACCCTGTCAACTAGACCATGTCACAATGCTCTATATGTGGAGGTTCAGATATGATTGGTTTGTAGGGAAACAATAACGTCTGCAGGCATATATCTGACCAAAAGGATACAACAGAAGTTATTGGATTAAAGCTTGTAAGGATGTAAACCTACCCATAGATATATGATGCATCCCTTCTGACATTGTTATGAGTAAATTAATCTCTGTCATCACAAATTCCTCTGAAAATAGGCTGTACAAAGGGCATCTTGGACAACTGTTTTAGTATCTTAGGAGCTGGAACAAGAACTTTTTATATACTGATTCTGTATGTTGGACTTACAAACGTCAAAAATATCCCCCATTATTAATAGTGAGAATACCTGAGATATAAGCAAGAACTGGATGGCCTTGAAGACTGGAGAATAGAAAATGGACAAAATGTAACAGCAAAAATAAAGATCATCAACTCTGGAACTAGTTTTTAAAAAAACATCTGCTATTATACTGGGCGCTTATCCAGTTGAATCATTAAACAGGCAAGGATATTCTAGCTGCTAAAATAACTATGAACTGCCAACAAGATTCAGCCCAGAAAAGCCAAAAAAAAATCAAATATGAACCAAAGCTGTACTAGACAATACAATAGACAAAATCAAATGTTGATCATGAAATTAGATTGAGATTAGATTACCTGTTTAATTACTTGACAGCTCATTCTCTTTTGTCAGACTCTGACCAGCCACACTAATATTGTTTCTGAAACTCACACGTTCATTTAAACAGTAACCCAAAAGTAGTTTCAATATTAACTATTATTAAAGTATTTTCATAGAACAAAATCATGTTACTAATTTATTATTTATTCCATACATGCAAACTCTTTCGCAAGGCCAGACAAGGTGTCCAACAGATGTAAAAGAAGTGATAAAAGAAGTTATCCTTAAACATCTCCTTTTATAATTTCAATAGTCTAATTCAATATGCACACATTTCAATATATATTCGGTGAACCTCATTTCATTGGTTGCAAGTGCCAATTTACTTACTTCACTTATGAATTCAAAATATCATTACAATGACTTTACAAATATTTTATGAGAATTCTTAAAGATCACAGTGACTTTAGTAATACTTTATCCAGGTTCTTGTTGTCAAAGCAGCTTATTCTCACAAAAATCTCAACCCTCTTTTGCCATCACTGAATATAAAAACATCCTAGTTATCTTCTAAATGTAAACATCCTAGTTAGCTTCTAAAAGTATTTGCATCTATTGCAGTTCACCTCACCCAACCTTACCCACCTAAAAATCATTTTAAGTTATTCAATGTCTTTCCTATCCTGTGTTGCCACTCCCTTAGATATCCCAGAAGTTCAGGGCAAGCTGGACACTATCCAGGACTGCAAAATGAGAGGCATCCTTCCTTATGGGGCCGACCTAGACGTAGCAGACATTCCACAGCAAAGAACTTCTGTTAATACATCTCCTTCGTGTCACTGAGGACTCTAACCTGCTGATGAATCATCCCCAAAGCTTCATCTGCTTTCCCCAACCTGACAGGATTTTAAGGATTCTACTTTGTTTTCTCACCTTCATGTACATTTGGGTTTATTTTTAAAAACCTAGTATTTTTCTTTGACAATAATTCCTGTCAGTCTTGAATGATTGCTATTGCTTTGTAGTATTCTACTAACAGCTAAAGGTTTCCGAGTCAGCTCCTTGTGGAGATAGCTATTTTGCAATCACAAATTTCAGGAAATGCAGAGAAAGAGACATGAAATCAAGTCCAAGGGAAGTCAAATGATTCAAGTAGCTGGTCAGCTCCTGAGCTGGAAGCAAGTTGTAGATCCTGAAATATTCAGTTCACTGCCCAGCTCCCTGACTACGGTTAATTCTTTGCAGCTCTGCTTGTGCTTTCTTGGTGAATAATAAAGTAATTTAAAATAAAAATGTTATGTTCCCCTGAGTTGGTCTGTTCTAGTTTTGCAGGTCATTTTGAACAACTTTTTGCATGTGACCAAACCAGATGAAAGCAATGCAACTGTTAGTTTCTTGTTTAGGATTTAAAAGGTACAGCTTTTAGGATTTAAGGGTACAGCTCTGGGAAACACTTTATCTCGTCCTCTCCCTGATATATAATTTATCTAGATCCACCTTTGTCTTGTTGTGCCTTAAAAGAAACAGAACGCCTTAGCAAATATAGGTCTCTCACAATATTCCTTTTTTTTATAGGAGCTTTGTAAATAACAGTCTGCGACTAAGATTCACAGCTAATTGTAGAGAAGCAAAAGGAAATGAGATAAAAGAGAGCTGAAATGTTTAAGGAAATTGCCATTGACTTTTTATCGATTAGTTGTAGCCGAGTTGCAGAGCAGGTTGCTTGAACACCCACCAGTTTGTTAGACAGTATCTTGTTATAGAGAAACAGTTATATTCAAAGGCAAGAATTTACTGTTGGTCTGATTTATGTTTTTATTAGTCCAATTGTTAAAACTTATAGTTCAAATTATATACAGTTAAAGTGCTATATAATCAGACTTCTTCCTCTCTACTCCTTTTTTTCTGGTTTTGTGATCATGCTCCTAAGGCTTCTATCTGGAGCAGGAGGAATGGTACCACAAGTTATCAGCATCACTAGTCCTTTGCTAGGAAGAATCCAACACTTATGTTGATCATGTCTTACTCCTTGCTCCAACATCTGCTTGGGGACATTTTTATATATTTGTTAACTTTCTTTACACCTTAATCTTTCTTCGCTAGTATACAAATCTGAATATACTTTATATAGTTTGTTTTACATAGGCTGAATACTTCTTTGTTCTAAAGCTCATTTTACCCAGCTCCCTGGGTAAAATATTGCATCCCTTTGGTAATCAGAAGTTAAGCACTGGTAAGCTCTTTGTACCCTGTAGCATCCTGTGCCAACAGCAGCATCCTGGGCCAATACTTTCAAGGCCTCTTCTTATTCCGTTCTTTTATTCTATGCTGTGTTTTATTCTAAGCTCATAGGTTCATTCTACAGCAAATAACTCTTTCAAATAATTAAATACAAAAATACATAAATATATATAGTTATACCACACAATTATACAAAGCTAAACAAAGCTAAAACAAATTAGATAATAGTCACCTGATCATTAGATAATTTATTTTATGATTAAACAAGCCAAAACATATCTCCAGTCAGGCCAAGATAAGTCCAGAGAATAGCTGGCAAGTCATGAGGTTTGTGTTATCCTGACATTAAGCTTCTCACAGTGACATCTCCATACTTACTACGTACAAGTCTACAATCTTTGGAAGGTTCTCAAAGGGATATCACAATCAGAAAGTAAAAATTAACTGTCTCGTACAATTTCAAGTATTTCTGCAAGATTAATCATCTCTAAAAGGAGAGGAAAACCCTGACCTTTCTGTTGGTCTGAGTTAACAGGGAAAAAGTAACTGTCACGGTTTAAAGCTGGGCCAGTTATTAAACCTGTGGCAGATGCCCTCTGTTATCCCCCCCCCTCCCCCCAAAGGGAAAGGGAAAGGGAAAAGGGAGAGAGGCTTCCGGGTTGGAAAGTTAAAACAGTTTTAATAAACTATAATAATGAAAAAAAAAATATAATAATAATAATAGAAATAATCAAATATATACAAATATATATACAAAACCAAGATTGAGCTCCCCTGAAGTCAGCCACGTCACCACCGGCACTGCAGGGCAGGCTCCGGGAAGGCCCAGGCTGGGCCTAGCAACGGTCGAGAGCTGGATTCAGGGACGCACGGATCGGGATCGGGGGCAGCAGGAAAACAGACGGAGTCCTCCTTGGACACCGGCCATAGCAGAAAAGGGCGCGACCCTCGTGATCCCCCCCCTTTATACCGAGAATGACGTGTGTGGAATGGAATACCCTCGTTGGTCAATTTTGGGTCACCTGCCCTGTCTGCTCCCCACTGCAGCTGCAACCCCCCTTCGGCTCTTCACTTGTAAGCAGTGAGGAATTCATCAGTGACCTTGGTTTCTCTAAGAATAAGTACAGCAAGAGCCTTACTGCACAACATCCCTACCGGTGCCTCAGCGATAACTACAAACTTCGGGCGTTATCAGTCTTGGAGGCAGACACTGTCTGCAAACATGCAGTTACTTAGAGGAGACTTAGCTGAAAGCAAAAATCACTGAAAGGAAAATTGGCCTGGTTTAGGCCAAACCAGGACAGTAACCAACATTAGAACCAGAATAACTTGCAAGCATTTGACAGAAATGCATTGTCATCCTTGCTATTTCTTCAGGTTATATTCACAATATGAAGTTCCTGATTGTTTACCACATATTTTGGTTTGCAGATTCTTGCCCCCAGCTGCAAAGTTCCTCAGCCTTCTGCTATATAACAGCTCCTATGTGGTAGGGAGTTCAGTTTCACTAAAAAAATCCCAACCAACCAACCAACAAAACACAAGCAGTCTGCAATGCTTATTGCAACAGGATTGTAATATTTATTTTCCATTGTTATTGGAGAGCAGTATGACAACAAGGATTTGATGATTGGAGAGCAAGTCTTCTAAAAAAGATCCACAAAATTAATGCTTCTGCTATAAACTTGCAATATTTTGGAACAGCAGAAATCCAAAGAAGAATCTACTCCGCTGATTTTTTCTTATTTGCTTTTATTTTGCTGTCCAGGAAAATAACATCGTAATGCAAGTCATTATGGGGACAAACAAAATGCACCATATAGCTGTTGTAGCAGACCACTCTGGAGCCCCACTTCATTCCTTGGGGATGAAGCAGATTTTGCAGGCTGTTAGTAATATTGATATAATGGATTAGGCCTGAGTAGCAGGGTAAATGGAAAGCAATATGCTGAAATGGTAGGGAAATGTTACTCTGTGACTGTTCATAGATGTCCCACTCTGACAAGGGTCATATGAATGATAGAATGAATTTGTTAAGATTTACATAAAAAACCCAACAACAACCAAAAAAAGAGGTGTCCAAATACCACTAGTAAACTGGAAGTTGTAGCAGCTGTTTAAGCACGAAGTTTCACATGCTAACATGATTCTCACTGTCATCTCTTTTTCTTAGCTAACTCAGCAGGAAAAGCAACATGTTAGCCAATTTAACTTTAGAGATAATTTTCACCAAATGTAATAGTTACATCCAGAAATATTCTAGCTGAAAGAAGGGAAAGGTACACAGTAAGCAGCATAACCATCTGCTTATCTAGAAAACTGTTAGTACACAGATTGACTCAAAGTATAGGCTTTCTGTTTGATTTTTTTATGATTTAAGAGGTGCAAACAACTTTTTGCTGACACTGTAATATGCATACGTAGGTAGACAGAGCATACAAACTCTTTCTTAGATAAATAACATCATCCTAAACCAAATAATTTTTGCTTATTTCTTTGTTTGATCACAGTGAGAAGCAATAAAACATACAAGAATTGCCTGACTTCCTGGGAATTTAATATTCCCTGCCATTTTTCAGAAGTTGGCATACCCTAAAAATTTTTAAATTGAATCCAGGTATACCTGAAGGACTTTTTGTATTCCTACCTCCTTATGACTGTCTCTCATAGTAACTGCTGAAGGGAACCCCTACAGCCTGTGCCTTAGAGAAGAATGTGGGAGGACAAGAAAGAAAACAGAAGTCATGCAACTCAAAACCAAAATTAGAAATTAAGTCACAAGTCATCTTTGATAACAAAGTGTTTAAAAAAACCCACAAAAAATCTTTTACAGATCTTGAAAAGCCATTAAAAGGTAAGCTTTAGAGATGAATCAGAGATACAAACATCAATGTTCTTTCCTCTGTGATTGTTTTAAAATGACACCATACCTCTGATCTATCCTCTGAGATTTCAAAAGTACATATGTGGTAACAGTGTAAATATAGGAAAACATTATTTTCTGACAAAAAACCTATTTTCTTCAAAGCTATCTACACTTTGAGTTTTTAAGTTAATCTTTGAGCACCTTCCAGGCAACAGTCCAGCTCAATCTGACATTACAGCTTTCAAAAGCTCCCTTCTTCTGGTCTCAGATGCCTTTTTTTAACTGTGCATGCTTCCTCATCAAAAAAAAGCTAATTATCCAGTTTACAACACGTGTTCTAAATCCCTACCACCTGAAACAGATATGCTGAAGCCCCAGTGCGTACTTAACCCTATCCTGTGCAAAACAAGTAGAAAATGAAAACGTACTTACTGATTTTCTTAGAAGGTATTTTTCTTTTTACTGAGACAGGATTCTCAGCTCAGAGTGATCAATCATCCATACAGTGAGAAACCATATTAGAAAAGTCCTTAAAATAATGTCATTGTGAGGATATTTATGGTGATTTTTTTTAAGTATGGAGCTATTTACTGGTGGTAATATTTCATGCAGGTTTGATTAGAATAATTGATGGGAAAAAAAATCACTAAACAGTTGCACTGCTGGAAATTCTGAGTGTTTGTAGAAGCACATGGGCTCATTAAGACTATATTCATACGCTTTAACACTGAGCAGTTTTATAGACTGTTATACTATTGAAACAATTCTGAAAATATTTGCTCAATACTTTTATATGAGTGTTATTCTGCATTGCTGAACTAGCCTAAAAATTTTATTAAGAGCCTTATCAGTTGTCTATTAGGTTTCTGCACCTCATTGTAAAACATCAGAGTAAAGCAGTAGGACTAAGCTCTTGGTTTTTGAACTACTACTCTGATACATCTTCATTTTGCAGTATGCTGTTTGCCGTGTTGAAAGCTCTCATCAACTGAACTTATTTTGCAAAGTTATTGAAACAATCCTGACGAACGATAGCTAGGTTTGCTGGCTTTATTTATCTATTTATTTTTCCTGCTGATTGCAGAAAATAGTTTTTCATCTATTTAAGTAATGAATTTTTGTTGCTTTACAAGAGAGCTGAAGAGCCAGTGCTTACTGAGAATTACTGCACAAGCAGCTTCCACTAAGTAGATGATTATATACATCCTTTCTTGCTCCTGTATTAGCTTAAATACTGATTATTGTGGTTCTTTTTCATTTTCTTTCTTTCTTTCTTTTTCCTCTTTTTTTTTTTTTAACTTAAGATGGTTTATATGGGTTCAAGTCTTAGCATGTAAAGCATAGATGTGCTGTTGTAGGGTCTACTTTATATACCACAGAGCTTATTGGTGGGAAAATCCTGATATCCAGGATTAGCTTCACACTGTGATTAACTTTTCAGTGGCAGCAGGATGGGATTTTTAATTCTAGGTTTTAATAAGTTCATGTCAGTTACCAGTTGAACACTTTGGTTAGAAATACGCTATTCTCATATGAAATGTCTTTACATCTTCTTCTTTTTTTTTCAGCTTCTCATAAAAAAATTCTGCAAATAGTTCTCATTCTTTCTTAAAGGATTCATTTCAAAACAGACTCACACAAGGCTTTCAAACTTTAATATTTCAGTTATTTTCCTTTCCAAGTGATTTTTCTGTCAAACTGCACAAAACTTAGTGCAGCATCCACTGTTAAACAAATCAGGCTTGTTTGTGGCTTACATATATGTGTTCAGCTGGGTGAGGACAGGAGAAAAATGGTAAATTACAAGGACCTAAAAGTTACTTAAGGTGTTGTCACAGTTTTGGAAATGATTGGCTTAAAGCCTGTTGTTGACTTTGGGACATTAGAGAAATAAGAACAATTGTGCTCAGAAAATGTCCACCTATACAGTTCTAGGGGTTAACTTTTGAATCCCAAGCCATCACCCAACAGCAGCCTGTGGCATTGAGTCTGTAAAAGGTGACTGCTCTCTGGTTATGAGATAGTGACTTTATTTTTTATTGTTATCACTATTCTGTATGTGACAGGCTAAAGTATTAGATGCTTTACAGTGAAACTCTTCTTAAAACAGGTATGGATCCATTGTAGAGCTCTTAAGGCCTATATCATTCAAGATCGTTCCACGTAGCTGTGTTATTTTGTCTTAGAAATGCCCGTGAATTCAGTTTTATTATAGGATATTCAAACTTGCATCCTCTTTTTTTTCCCCATCTATCCCATTGTAAGTGCAACATCTATCTGCCTTATGAGCTGCTTTTACCTCCACTTACTAAAAGTATAATCATAGTAAAGCTAATTGTAAAAACAAATTGTTAGTCTGGGTGTTGATCCACACCCTTCGACAGCTGAAAATTATTTACTTTACTGCATTCATAGAAAATAAGGGCGTCTGTGCAAGGGACCGGGAAGGGTTGTTGTGTTCACCAAAAATGCTGTGCAAAGTGATACCCAATGCAGCATAAAGAGCCATGTAGTATGCTCTGCTGTAGGAGATACTACCAGGAAGGTGGCAACAGAAGTGTGGTACAGGTAGGATTCTGTGCAGGAGATGTACCGTTCATGTCACCCTGCTTCATGTGTATGTACGTATGCACGAATAAATAGATAAGTGCAGAGTATAATGTGAATATTCCCACCATCCCCTGATCTGTCCAGATGCCAGCCATCTGTAGACAGAGAAATCATATTACCATACAAGCACAGAAATAAATCCTTATTAGGAAGAATGTATGCCAAATTGGTCTAAACCCAGCTCCAGTATGCAGCTCCAGAGTCATAACTGGCTTACTTGTGGCTGCCTTGACATATTTATGCATGCCTGCCTGCACCTCTCTGCACAGAGGTTCTCTAATATTAGCCTAACCCTGACTTATTCTGTGAGGGTTATTATACCATTAGAGGTCAAATTTAAAAGAGCAGCTTCTCAGGGAAACAGGCATTAGTATTTTGTGATTCTACTATTCTAAGAGCATCCAATAATGCTGCAAATTGCAGAAGTGGACCTTCCATTATAAATCACTTGTTTCTTCAAGTGATGCTCTGTTTTCTAATTAATTGGTCATATAAGACTTACAGAAACTCAGAGCAGGAAATTGCTGAAAATTACGGGAGAGTAGTTGAGCACTTCAAAACAGCCATGAAAGAATAAAGGTTAAATTCTGCCTTTGAGCAGTACTCATGTTGGGCAGACTATAGCCTGAAAACATTCACTCTATGAAATAAACTTCAGCTATTTTTACTCTGCACAGTGCATGGGAAGCCAGATAATTTACTGCAGTAGAGCAGATGCTTGTTTTGTTTTATCATAATTATTTTTATAAATAAAAAGAATGAAGAATAAGCAATCCCAGCCAATGGAGAAATGTTATTGCTATATATGAAGAGCTTTGAAATACTGCACAAGTTGAGAAATTAAAGAAAGAGAGAGCATTACTTTAAAAGACCTCTAAGAAAAAGAATAAAGGAAGAATTCTTATAACAAAAAATAAAAAAAAAAAAAAACAACAAAAAAAAAGAAAGAATAAAAGGGGTTATGGACTGAGACTTTGTTTCTCCACCACAGTGGGTCCCCTGCTGTTCAGGGCCTGCAGTGGTTTCTATAGGAGAGCCAGAGACCAGAGAAAGGGAACTGTAAATAAAATAACGATCTTCCCCCTAAAGGAGGCAGAGCTTAGGAGTGGCAAGAAGCACCCATCTCATCCTCCTCATTGGTAATGAGATCAGAGTTTACGTGAAATGCCTTGCTCTGAGCAGCGCTGTCCGTAAGGAACGCAGATGCACGTTCCTACAGCACTAGGGGGCACACGGCGGCAACTTGTTACCAGACTCATCCTATAAAGCGTTAGACTTCATAAATAAGGGGTATTTGTTTGTGGGGAGGGCAAGGGAGGAGAAATCCACTTTCTGCATGATGGGGATGTTTCTACATCTGTGTTTTACATGGAAAACCTTGGTTGTGTTTTCTAGCACTACAAGAACATGTTCTGGACTATTTCTCAAATACAAAGAGTGATATTTGTTCTTTTTCATACAGTATTTTGCCCACTAAGAAAGGCTAGAGAACAAAAGCAGAGATTATTTAGCCTGGTGACCTCAGGCTATCTGAAGACTACATGGTTTTCTGAATAAACCTCACTGCCTACGCAGTGGTTTGCCTGGCTGACAGTAAGTTAGGCTTGATGACTGATCTAAAAAAAAAACCAAACCTAGTGCTCAAAAAGTTAAATTGATAGACAGAAGGAACATGGTTCCAGACTGAACTGCCCTAAAGCATGATGAGCTTTGCCTGTACAGTCTGTGTAAGGGGAATAAAAAAATTCCCCAAATATTACAAAATGCTAAGAAAGGCAATTCTGATAGAGGCTCACATGCAGTTGGCATCCTTTCCCCTTAACCTGTTTTACAAAATTGTACATGAAGGGTCCATTGAGTCTATGAGGTTGCTTGGCTGTTATTCCAGGACAGATAGCTGGCACCAAGCAGGAATGACAAATTCTTGTTGTTCAGTATGTGACAGGATTTTTATCACCAACTATCACAGCTGATGGCAGTCGCTCATTCAGTTTCATGGAAGTGACTCTTCTTTTTATTCATGTTCTTCTTAGTAGAGGTTTGTGAGGAGAGATGTTTTACACCTATTATATCAGCTCCATATATATATAAAATATGTATATGTCTTCCTAATGAAAATTTGAGACAATAATATTACATTTGTTTGAGTTTGTCAGGTATGATGGAGTTACAGCTTGAGCCCAGAGAAGAGCAAGCCAGTCTTAATATATGTTAACGGTTGTTTTAGTGTGTTTCTGTTTCACTTATTCTAAGCTTTCAAGCATTGGCTTTAATATTAACTTCCTCCTTGATGGCTCTCTTATCATTTCAATTGACATTGTGATATTTTTGTTCTGTGATATATTAACAACTATCTGTAGGAAGCAGCTGTCAAAATAGTATTTTCATTTTCTTTTTAAAAAGAGATTAAATACTTAGGTTTTAAAAATAAAAGTTTTTTGAAGGACAAACCATTGAAAGCTCAAACATTTCAAAATTTTATATTTCTGTTGTTTTTTAAAAATTTTGCTAATAAAAACAGGAAAAAGATCACTAGAAATGAAAAAATCCTCCAAGAAAATATTAGTTTAAAATGCAAAATGCATTTTTTTTTCTAGATATGTGTGAAGTCTTAACATATATCTACACTTTATTCTTTTCTCTCTGAAAATTTTGTTTCGGTTAGGTAATAGTTTCTCTGACTTTGAGATTTCGCAATATTTGTTTTTACATTTCACTGGTAATTTTTCACTCTTCTACTATTTCTTTGAATGAATTTTTTCGGAAGAATGATTACTATGTGCAGCACTCCTTATGAGTTTTGTATTATTTAGCCATTGACCTGCACTGACATATCTGGTGATGGTAGGGGGAAAAGCTTCTAGGTTCCACCCCCCCCCCAGCTCTCCACAAGCCACCTTTAAAGATCTGCATGAAATGCTGAAAACACTCTCATTCTGTTTCAAAAAACAGATTAGAAACTGATTGTCATACAGTGCTATAATTTCACAGAATCACAGAATGGTTGCAGTCAGAAGGGACCTCTGGAGGTCATCTGGTCCAATCCCCCTCCTCAATCTGGGACACCCGTAGTCAGTTACCCAGGACCGTGGCCAGATGGCTTTTGAATATTTCCACAATCGCTCTGGGTAACCTGTGCCAGTGCTCAGTCACCCTCACAGTAAAAAAAAGTTTTTCCTGATGTTCAGAGGGAACCTCCTGTATTTCCGCATGTGCCCATTGCCTCTGGTCCTGTCACTAGGTGCCTGAAAGGAGCCTGGCTCTGCCTTCTTTACACCCTCCCTTCAGGTATTTATACACATTGATAAGATCCTCCCTCTGAGCCTTCTCTTCTCCAGCCTTACTAGTCCCAGGTCTCTCAGACTTTCCTCACAGAAGAGATGCTCCAGTCTCTTCATCATCTTTGTGGCACTTTGCTGGACTCTTTCCAGTTTCTCCGTGTCTCTCTTGTACTGAGGAGCCCAGAAATGGACACAGGACTCCAGATGTGGCCTCACAGAGTGCTGAGTAGAGGAGAAGGATCACCTCCCTTGACCTGCTGGCAATACTTTGCCTAATGCAGCCCAGAATACCATCAGGCATTTTTGCCATCAGAGCACATTGCTGCCTCAAGTTCAACTTGGTGTCCTTTTCTTCAAAGCTGTCTTCCAGTTGGTCAGCCCCTAGAATATACTGATGTTGCCAGCACTACTCCCCAGCATATACTGGAGAGGTTGTTCCTCCCCAGGTGCAGACCTTTGCACTTCCCTGTGCTGAACTGCATGAGATTCTGGTCAGCTGTTTTCTCCAGCCTGCTGAGGTCCCTCTGGATGACAGCACAACACTTTGTCCTATCAGCCACTCCTCACAGCTTTATGTCATCCACAAACTTGCTGACAGTACACTGTATCCCATCATCCAAATCATTAATGAAGGTGTTGAAGAGGACTGGACCCAGTACTGACCCCTGGGATACATACCTACTTATGGTAGGTATGTATGTGGATCACCACACACTGGGCTCAGATGCTTAGCCAGTTTTCAATCCACCTCTCTGCTCATCCAGCCCATACTTTGTCAGCTTCTCTGTGAGGATCTTATGGGAGACAGAGTCAAAAGCATTCCTGAAGTCTAGGCATGTTATAGCCATTGCTCTCCCCCACATACCCAGCCAGTCATTTCATTGTAGAAGGCTATCTGTTTGATCAAACATGGTTTCCCCTTGGTACATCCTTGATAGCCACTCTCAATCACCTTGTTGTCCTTCATGTGCCTTGAAATGGTTTCCAGGATTAGTTGTTCCAGGATTTTACTTTTCGATTATGCTTTATCTTCCACTGTATTTATATGCCAGTCTCACAGTAAAATCTCATACAAGTCAACTTTCAAACCTCTAGAGAAGTACTAGTGACTTTGAGACAATCTTGATTGGTTTTCCTATCTGTGAAACACGCTAAACAATACTTTACTGCTTCATGTGGAACAGAATAAGTTTATTTTAAATTGGCTTCTTAACTAAAAGTATTCTGTAAATTTTTTTTTTTTCCTAACACATCTAGGCAAGCGGAATAGCTTTAGCAGTCTTACATTGTCTTGGTTTCAGCTGGGATAGAGTTAATTTTCTTCCTAGCAGCTGGTATAGTGCTGTGTTTTGGATTTTGTATCAGAAGAATGTTAACACACTGATATTTTAGTTGTTGCTACGTAATACTTATACTAAGTCAAGGACTTTTCAGCTTCCCGTGCTCCGACGGGTGAGGAGGTGTACAAGAAGCTTGGAGGGAGCATAGACAGGACAGCTGACCCAAACTGATCAAAGGGATATTCCATACTATGTGACATCATGCTCAGTATATAAACTGGGGGGAGTTGGCCAGGGGGTATTGCTGCTTGGCAACTAACTGGGTATTGGTCAGTAGGTGGTGAGCAATTGTGCTGTGCATCACTTGTTTTGTATATTCTATTATTATTATTATTATTTTCCTTTTTGTTCTATTAAACTATCTTTATCTCAACCCACGAGTTTTACTTTTTCTTTTCCATTTCTCCTTCCCACCCCACAGGGTCCAGGGTGGGGAAGTGAGTGAGCAGCTGCATGGTGCTTAGTTGTTCAGCTGGGGTTAAACCACAACATATATCAATTCATTTATTGTACAATTTGATCAAATAATATGTTAAAATAGTGCATAATATAAAAGAATTAGTACATTTATGATACACTTTTCTGTAGGTGCTAGATTGTAGAAATGTCATATTCCAAGCTTAACAGAATTCTGGAAAATTGTCTGGAATTTCAAAGAAAGAAAATAATTAGCTTTGACTTGGCATTCATTGAAATGTTTTTGTAGTCATTGATAAAGGCGTTGATTTCATAGACTAGCTTCCAAATTTGTGTTGGCCATAAATCATTAGCACCAAATTTTAAACAAGAGAACCAAGCAGTGACATCACTAATCTACAGAGAAGCTGGGCAATTTCCAGTAATTTATTTTCAAATTTTAGATAATTAATTTGATGGAAGGCTTGTCAGTGTTCACTTTTTATATCAAATACTGATTTCTATTAAAATTATCTATTGTGGAGTGCTTTGTTTTTTGCCTATCCACTATCACAAATAACGAGGGCAGAGAAAGGGTTTTTTTTCGGGGGGTGGGTGGGTGGTGGGTGTTTTTTGTTGTTTTTTTTTCTCTCCTGGCTTCCAGTAAACAACATCTGACACTTGTAAGCAGTAGTAGCTATTACTCTAAAGATATCTTCATTGGCATCTCTAAAATTACCATGTAATGGCAGATCTTATAACTATTTGAGGAATAGTGTCATGTATTATTTCCTCTCCTTCCCTCTATTTTTTGTCTGTTTAAGCAGTTTTTAGGTACATTTGCTATTTGCTATTTTCTAAAGCAAAGAATGTTTTTTTAATATATCAACTTAAAAAGTAATATAGTTATTTAAAAAGTATTCATGAGTTCCGCTTGAATAATAGTTGACAAAACTGTCAGCTACATGTTTACTGCATGGTCTTTGCAATTTTTTAAAAGTTAGAAAGTACACAGCTTGAATTTCATACGCCTGATGGCATATATGTATGTAGTGGTTAGAGGGGTCAAAAACAATAAAACAACCTTCTGACTCAGAGACTGGTGAAATCTAATACAGAAATCACAGCTAAAAAATGAATGTGGAACTCAACAATGCCAACTTTGTTGTCAGTGTTTAGTGTCCTTATCACTCAAATCTTCATGAATGTCTGAAATGGCTTCTAATATCAATGAAAGAGGCTGCGTCACTCAAAATTTGCTCTGTACTTGCACAAGAACTAATTGCACAAAATATGAAGAGCCTACTTGTTTTCTCTCATTAGTACATCTTCACTAGTGTATTTACCTCTTTGACTGGAGGATTTCTGCCTGCTGTTTATGCTTCTTTTATTCATTATAAGGAATTCAGTTTAGAGAGGGAACACAGCTCTCCAACAAAACTGTAATAGCCACTATTCTGTCTAAGCAGAAACACACTTCAGGAGGGCCTACTTTGGCCTTTTCAAGCAATTGCTAGGGGAAATCCCATGGGACAGGGTACTAGAAGGTAAGGGGGCTCAAGATAGTTGGTTAGCATTCAAGGACTGCTTCTTCCGAGCTCAAGATCAGAGCATCCCAACAGGTAGGAAGTCAAGGAAGGGTACCAGGAGACCTGCATGGTTGAACAGGGAACTGCTGGGCAAACTCAAGTGGAAGAAGAGAGTGTACAGATCATGGAAGGAGGGGCTGGCCACTTGGGAGGAATAGAAGTCTGTTGTCAGAGGATGTAGGGAGGCAACTAGGAAAGCTAAGGCCTCCTTGGAATTAAACCTTGCAAGAGAGGTCAAGGACAACAGAAAGGGCTTCTTCAAATACATTGCAGGTAAAGCCAACACTAGAGGCAATGTAGGCCCACTGATGAATGAGGTGGGGGTCCTGGAGACAGAGGATAAAAAGAAGGCGGAGTTACTGAATGCCTTCTTTGCCTCTGTCTATACTGTTGGAGGCTGTCCTGAGGAGCCCCGGACCCCTGAGGCCTCAGAAGAAGTCAGGATAGAGGAGGAATCTGTCTTGGTTGATGAGGGCTGGGTCAGGGACCAATTAAGCAACCTGGACATCCATAAATCCATGGGCCCTGATGGGATGCACCCGCGGGTGTTGAGGGAGCTGGCAGAAGTCATTGCTAGGCCACTCTCTGTCATCTTTGCTAAGTCGTGGGCAACAGGAGAGGTGCCTGAGGACTGGAGGAAAGCGAATGTCACTCCAGTCTTCAAAAAGGGCAAGAAGGAGGACCCGGGTAACTATAGACCGGTCAGCCTCACCTCCATCCCCGGAAAGGTGATGGAACAACTTGTTCTTGGTGCTGTCTCTAGGCACATCAAGGATAGGGGGATCATTAGGGGCACTCAGCATGGCTTCACCAAGGGGAAGTCATGCTCAACCAACTTGATAGCCTTTTATGAGGATGTTACCCGGTGGATAGATGATGGTAAAGCAGTGGATGTGGTCTATCTCGATTTCAGTAAAGCGTTTGACACGGTCTCCCACAGCATCCTCGCAGCTAAACTGAGGAAGTGTGGTCTGGATGATCGGGTAGTGAGGTGGATTGTGAACTGGCTGAAGGAAAGAAGCCAGAGAGTGGTGGTCAATGGGACAGAGTCCAGTTGGAGGTCTGTGTCTAGCGGAGTCCCGCAAGGGTCGGTTCTGGGACCAGTTCTATTCAATATATTCATTAATGACTTGGATGAGGGATTAGAGTGCGCTGTCAGCAAGTTCACTGATGACACAAAACTGGGAGGAGTGGCTGATGCGCCGGAAGGCTGCGCAGCCATTCAGAGGGACCTAGACAGGCTGGAGAGTTGGGCGGGGAGAAATTTAATGAAATATAACAAGGGCAAGTGTAGAGTCCTGCATCTGGGCAAGAACAACCCCATGTACCAGTACAAGTTGGGGGCAGAGCTGTTGGAGACCAGCGTAGGGGAAAGGGACCTGGGGGTCCTAGTGGACAGCAGGATGACCATGAGCCAGCAGTGTGTCCTTGTGGCCAAGAAGGCCAATGGCATCCTGGGGTGTACTAGAAGGGGTGTGGTTAGCAGGTCAAGAGAGGTTCTCCTCCCCCTCTACTCTGCCCTTGTGAGGCCGCATCTGGAATATTGTGTCCAGTTCTGGGCCCCTCAGTTCAAGAAGGACAGGGAACTGCTAGAGAGAGTCCAGCGCAGAGTCACGAAGATGATTAAGGGAGTGGAACATCTCCCTTATGAGGAGAGGCTGAGGGAGCTGGGTCTCTTTAGCTTGGAGGAGACTGAGGGGTGACCTCATTAATATTTATAAATATGTAAAGGGCAAGTGTCAAGAGGATGGAGCCAGGCTCTTCTCAGTGACATCCCTTGACAGGACAAGGGGCAATGGGTGCAAGCTGGAACACAGGAGGTTCCACATAAATATGAGGAAAAACTTCTTTACGGTGAGGGTGACTGAACACTGGAACAGGCTGCCCAGAGAGGTTGTGGAGTCTCCTTCTCTGGAGACATTCAAAACCCGCCTGGACGCATTCCTGTGTGATATGGTCTAGGCAATCCTGCCCCGGCAGGTGTATTGGACTAGATGATCTTTCGAGGTCCCTTCCAATCCCTAACATTCTGTGATTCTGTGATTCTGTGATTCGATATACTTCTCTTTCACCTGTTTATCTTTTCGGAGTTACTACTGGCTTTCTCCACTAGGTCAGACTTTTAAAACTTGAGGTTAGCTTCTGATGAAACGAAACGTAAATTTACAGTTTTCTCTTCAGCATGTTCAGCATTTTTATGTTAAAATTCTTGTGTTTTTTTTTTTTTAACGTTATTGCCATGTTTTTATAATACAGTTTAATTGAAAGAATATTTTCTCCCTTTTTTCTCCAAATTTGCTTTTTTTTCAGTCCTCACATTGTGATTCACTGGTTGTTCATACTTATCTCAAGCAATTATTTGCAAGACTAGACGAGAGAATGAGAAAGATTTCCATAACTCACAGCTTAATCTACTTCTCATTTTTGATATTCTTGTCCCAGGTAATCTATTTCTACCTTTCTATTCTCTGTTTTTAAAACTGTGTTTATTCTGGTGTGATATTTGTATTTAAAAAAAAATAGGAAAACTGTTTATCTTCTTATTTGCAGAATTAACCTGTAGGTACCAAGGATATTAAACTTAAAAACATACTATTTTTTTCTTTTCAAGAAAAAAGGATGTGTTGCATTTGCAGAGCTGTGGATTTTAATCTGCATTTGGCATTAATTTCAACATTCTGCTCTCAATTCATGTGCAATTTAGTGTGTTCTTGGCAGCAGCAGAAGTTGTATGATACATGTGCAGAGATAAATTTCCATTTTATAAATGCACTTTTAAATGTATTATCATAGCTCCTAGAAGGCCAGCCATGGCTGAGTTCCCGTTGCACTTAGCAGTAAAGAAATTGTGATCCAAATGACAACGTCTGCCTCAGTGACTTCACATGTTAACAGCATTAAAAAATAAATAAACACTGGCTATGTGCATACAAGACCTTCAGGGAAACAAGAAGACAAAATGTTGGATATATCTTCTGAGTCTTTCGTGTAACATTTACTGTTAGAAGTGGGTTTTTTTCCAAATAGAGTTAGGCGTAAGACAATTATTTTAACTTTTTTTTAATAGGAGCTGCTATCTTGTGTCCATTGTAGTAGTTTGTCTATGATTGTGTTGCAACAAAACACCCTGATATCAGTTTCACTGGAAACAATAGCAAACACTCAAAAAAGACTCAAAAAAAACAACCAAACAAGCAAGCAAACACCAAATTTATTTCAAAGTTCAGCATATGCTTATATTCTTTTTCTAGGGGGTGAATGAATAAAAACTGAGAAAATCAGATGGATGTGATTTATTGGTAGCAACAGTTAAATGTAAATTAAAATAGTTTTTGAGTAGAAGGCTAGAGGCATAGTGTTATTAAAGGAATTGTAACTCTTTGTTGGACTCAAGAGACCAAGTCCTCAACCTCTTTGAATTTGGAATTTTAAAAAGTCTGGGGGAAAAAAAAAAGAGGGAAATTAAAATAATAGAAGGAACACTAATCTAATGTTGTTCAATATTTTGCTACAGCTCAGGGAAGGCCCTGTGACTGAAGCATTACTTCTAATGTTATTTTCCCTTTCCACACTGTATTTTATTAATTTTTTCTTTTTTATCACAGTGTGAAGGGACATAGAGATTTTATCTTTTATTTAAAATTAATGAGGAGTATATTACTTTACTAGGAAAGGACATCAGAAGAAATTCTTTGCCCTTAGAAAAGGTAACACAGTTTTGTAAGCAGACATGCTTTTCAGTTCTGGATATTCTTGGCGTGTTAGGTAAACTTTGACAAATAATTTAAAGTGCTTGTGCTTAAGTTCCTGCATTTTTATGCTAAACTAATATTTGCAAAGTAACCTTTTAGGTGCTGTTACAACCTGGTCGCAACTGGTTCATAAATCCCTTGGAGTAAATTTAGGTGAAATGACACCAAATAACTGGCATGGAATTAAGAACAATTTAATAATACAGTGAAAGTAGCATGGTCATAAGGGTCTTGGGTTTCTAAAGGCACTGAGAAAAGGGAGAAAGGGAAAAGAGAAAGAGGATAGAGAATATGAGAGAGGAAAAGAGATATCACCACCCTTGGATCCAGCGATGTAAGTTTTTTGTAGAGTTGGTCCTCCAGTAAACTGCTTTCAGGATTGGTCCTCCAGTAAATCACTTGCAGGATCAGTACTCAAGTGGTGGGTGGGGAGCATGCACCAACATCCCAAGCGAGAATTTCTAAATACTTAGGTCATTTACATGTGAGATAGGAGAGGGTGGTAACATCCCTCTTGCCTCTCCTCTCTGCTAGCTTCTCATGCTAATTGGGACGCCTGCGCATTTGTAGTCTTAGATTGTTCTTGAAATGAGTCGGTGGTCCTCCAGGGGGCTCTGGTGGTTGGGATCCCCCCTAGTTGTGGTGTCCGCTGTATGATCCCGCTCCTGCACAAGCATGGTTGGTGCCTTCGTGTTACAAAGATGCTGCACATGTAGGTTGGCCCCAAGGAAAGATACCATTCTGCCTTTGCAGGACTTATCTCTTCCTCCAGCCAGACTTGTAAATCACATCAATTAAGGGACAGCAAAGGCATTGTTCTGCACCCAAGGCACTTATCTCTTGCCAGACTTGCAGGCCTCTGTATCACCCAACCCCTCCTCCAGCCAGAGTTGTCAAACCAGTTGTTTAAGGCATACAAACTGTCTGTCACAAGGTGCGTTGCATGCCTTAATTAAAATATACATTGTGACAGCAAAAATTCAAGATAACAACATGTAAATTTTTAACTAATCAAAGGCTCTTGGCTACATATCTTCCATTCAGTTCAGATGTGCTGAAGCAATATCTTGTAGCTAAAAGACATCGTCATCTAAAAATTTTGGAAAACGCTTGTTAATTTGAAGTTAATGGCTCTCCAGCTGAACCTGAAACAAACTCAGTCTTCCCCATAAAGATTCAGTCTTGGAATGTTCCTACTACTTCATATGACACTCCTTTCATTACTGGATAAAAATGTAAGGATTTTCCCACACACTATCAGCTGGGAAATACCTCAGAGCATCATCGTT